>NC_080039.1:4413978-5061028 GCF_030020395.1 Manis pentadactyla | reverse complement strand
TACTATCTGCCACAATGAACCCCACGTATAAGACTTAGGTGAGCTTGTCTTCTTGGCTTTCCTCACCTTTGGACACTGAATTTTGGAGGCAGGATAATCTTTTCTCTTGCTTGTTGCCCCAGGCCTTGTTGGTTCTGAGCAGCATGCATTCCCACATTGCCAAATGTCTCCATTGGAATAATCATCCATCCTTGTGGTACACAACCCAGAGTAGGAGAACAGGAGGCATCCTGGCATAAATGCAAGCAATGCCCATCCATTACCAACAAGACCACTTTACACATCTCTTTTTGGCATGGAAAGTGGGTTTCCTCAGAACAGAAACCCACATAAAGCCCTTTACTGAGAGTTCAGTCTCATAATCCAGATCAGACCTGAAGATCTATTGCTCGTGTTAAACACACTTGAAAGCTGTCCTTTATGATATACAAACAGCTGATAAGTAGTGACTACAAGATAGGTCCAACTGATGTCTAACTGAAATGATCATTTTGGCAGAAAGATTATGAAGCCTAAGTTGTGTCATGCCTCTGCTTTCTGTACAAAGCAATCAAGTTTTCCCCTTCATTGATGACAGTAAAAGTAGTTCCTGGAACCACCGGTGGTTTTGTGTTTGATCCCAGTAAATGTTTGAAAATTTCAGAAGCCTAATCCACAGAGGATTTTGAGTCTGAGAAATGACTCACTCAGAATGCAGGTCAGGTCCTGGCAATTGAGACATATGCAAGGCAGGAGAATCAAGAGAAAAGAACAATCATGAAAACAAAAACCAAAATAACTCTATCCACTGGGTTACAAAGAGCCCAGTCTATGAGGAACAGATTTGGGCAGGAAAATTTCCCCTCTGGTTTTACCAGGATCCCTTAAGGAAATCATCTATGCATAAAGGTGGGAGTACCAAGAGAACCATAAACCTAGAAGGAAGATCCAAGGAACTAAATAATGTTTCTATGGCAGTTTTTCAACATTTGCAACCAGGGTCTGAAGAGGACATTGTTGTCCCTTTCTATTCGTAATGCTCTTGGTGAGGGGTCAGGGTGAGATTGATAGGCTTCCCAGATAAGGATCCAAGGTTCCTGTTTGGTTTGAGGGCTTTAGTCTCTGGGACAGCTCAGTGCACAGACTGAGGTTTGTGTTTAGGATTTGATTTTGTGTTTGTCTTCAGGGTTTGGGGATTAGGTTTTGGTTCAGCTTTGGATTCTGATTCAAGTATTAGAGATAGGGCTCAGGGGTTCAGGTTTGGGGGGCATAGTGCTCAACTTAGGGGTGGGTGATAGGGCTGGGTTTGGCTTAGGTTTATGGTGATTAAATCATTATGATTAGTGTTAGGGTAAGGGGCTAATGTTAGGGTAAAAGTTCAGGTTAGCATTCGAACAACAGTGAGTTGCTGGTCAGTTTGAGGGTTGGGATGAGTGCTAGAGTTCAGGCTATATCAAGCTTTAAAGAGAGTTTTAAGTTTAGAATTAGGGGGAAGTAATGGATATGGTTAGAGTTAGGGTAAGATGGTAGGTTAGGGGAAGGTTTAAGTTTATCTACAGCTAACAGTGAAGTGTTGGTGAAAGTGAAGTTAGAATGTAGAGCTAGGTTTAGGGTTAAGTTCACATTAGGTTTAGGGTGGATTACGACTTTAGTCAGAGTTAGAAATATTGCTTAAGGTTAGTGTCAGTGTTCTTTTTATCTCCAGGCTAACGTGAGGTGTATTTGAGACTAGGATGAGCGGTGAAAAATGAGTAAGGATAGTATTGTCATTATGGAAAATATTATTCTTAAGAAAACCCATGTTGCCCCAAGAAATAAATGGAATTTCCAAGATTTATTGATTTACACTTGAAAAAAAGTGTGGTGGAAGGAATAAAAGGACAAAGGGAAACTGTGAGAAAGATCTGAAGGTTTAATAACTTGAATTACATAAATTGTGTAAACAACTGGAAGTGAAATAAATGGATATTTCAGTAAATAGAAAGAAGTTCTCCATTCAGAAACTAATTAAGGAATAGTCATTTCTGGTCCTGAGGCTTTGAGTCCTGAAATCATGGACACTGCATCCCCATAACATTTTGTGTTTCGACACCTTCCATCCAAAGGACTCTTTTCAGAGCCCCCCTTAAGTCTTTGTTTCTCAGACTGTAGATGGTGGTGTTGAGCATGGGTGTGACCAAGGTGTATAGCTCTGAGGCTGTTGCACTTGAATGTGAGCTGTATGTAGCAGCAGAGCTGAGGTATACTCCTAGGCTTGTAAAATAATATAAGGAGGCAACAGAGAGATGAGATGAACAGGTGGAAAGTGCCTTATACTTCCCCGGAGCTGATGAGATTACACATAAGGCTGTAATGACATTCAAGTAAGAGTAAATCGCACCAGCTAGAGGAGCCCCAGAAAGTAGCATTGCTGCTATATACATCTCTGTGTCATTAAGGGAGGTGGTAGAACAGGCAAACTGGATCACCTGTTTGATTTCACAGAAGAAGTGGGGGAACTCCAAGTTTTGCAGAGGACAGTTGTGACACCATTAAGCTTTCTAACAAGGAATGCAGGGCACTTATGACCCAGCAGACCAGAACCAGCTGCCCACAGAGCAGGGGACTCATGATGACCGTGTAGTGAAGAGGGTGGGAGATGGCCACAAAGTGGTCATAGGCCCTCACAGTGAGAAGAAAGTCATCTAACACTGCCAAGTGTACGTACAAGTACATCTGTCTGATGCAGCCTGCAAAGATTATAACTTTGCATTCTTAATATATAGTGACTAGCATTTTGGGGATGGTGGTGGTGGTGAAACAGATGTCTACAAAGGACAGGTTGCAGAGGGAGAAGTACATAGGGTTTGGAGGTGGGAGTCTGTTATGACAGCGACGATGATGATTAGGTTTCCAAACACAGTGATCAGGTACATGGAGAGGAAAAGGCCAAATATGAGGGACTGTATTTCTGGTTCTTTTGACAATCCCAGAAGAATAAATTTTGAAATTTGTGTGCCATTGCCTGCTCCCCTGTGGTGGTGCTTATAACTAGGAATGAAAAAATATCACAATTAATTTTCACACAAATGCACATTCCTGACATTTGAAGTGCTACAATTTATTATATATTACAGTAAAATAATCAATATGTATTATTTATATGACTCTCAACATATTCAAGGATTCTTCTCTGACATTTCTGTTAGGAATTCCTGTCCCACTCTTAGCCTTTACCACAAGATGTCATGTATAACAGTGTTTTGTATATTTGTTTGTTCTCATTAATCTAAAATTACATGAATATTATGTTTACTAGGCTCCCTCTTTCACCAAGTTCCCCCCACAAACCCCAGTGCAGTCACTGTCCATGACCGTAGTAAGATGCTGTAGACTCACTACTTATCTTCTCTGTGTTCCACAGCCCTCCCTGTGCCTCCCCTCCACATTATACATGCTAACTGTTATGCCCCCTTTCTTTTTCCCCGCCCTTATGACTCCCCACCCATCCTCCCCAGTCCCTTTCACTTTGCTAACTTTTAGTCCATTCTTGGGTTCTGTGATGCTGCTGTTGTTCTGTTTATTCAGTTTTTCTTTGTTCTTATCCTCCACATATGAGTGAAATCATCTGGTACTTGTCTTTCTCTGCCTGGCTTATTTCACTGAGCATAATACCCTCTAGCTCCATCCGTGTTGTTGCAAATGGTATGATTTGTTTTCTTCTTAAGGCTGAATAATATTCCATTGTGTATATGTGCCACATCTTCTTTATTCCTTCATCTACTAATGGACACTTAGATTGCTTCCATTTCGTGGCTACTGTAAATAGTGCTGCGATAAACATAGGGGTGCATCTGTCTTTTAAAAATTTGGCTGCTGCATTCTTAGGGTAAATTCCTAGAAGTGGAAGTCCTGGGTCAATTGGTATTTCTATTTTAAGCTTTTTGAGGAACCTCCAAACTGCTTTCTACAATGGTTGAACTAATTTACAATCCACCAGTAGTATAGGAGGGTTCCCCTTTCCCCACACCCTCACCAACATTTAATGTTGTTTGCCTTTTGGATGGTGGTGATCCTTACTGGTGTGAGGTGACATCTCATTGTGGTTTTAATTTGCATTTGTCTGATGACAAGTGATGTGGACCATCTTTTCACGTATCTGTTGTCCATCTGAATTTCTTCTTTGGAGAACTGTCTGTTCAGCTCCTTTGCCCATTTTTAATGGGATTATTTGATTTTTGTTTGTTGAGATGTTTGAGCTCTTTATATATTTTGGATGTCAACCCTTTATCGGATCTGTTATTTATGAATATATTCTCCCATACCGTAGAGTACCTTTTTGTTCTATTGATGGTGTCCTTTGCTGTACAGAAACATTTCATCTTGATATAGTCCCACTTGTTCATTTTTGTTTTTGTTTCCCTTGCCTGGGGTGATATGTTCATGAAGAACTCACTCATGTTTACGTCCAAGAGATTTTTTTCCTATGTTTCTTTTCTCAGAGTTTTATGGTTTCATGACTTACATTCAGGTCTTTGATCCATTTTGAATTTACTTTTGTGTTTGGGGTTAGACATCCACTTTCATTCTCTTACATGTAGCTGTCCAGTTTTGCCAGCACCATCTGTTGAAGAGACTGTCATTTCCCCGTTGTAAGTCCATGGCTCCTTTATCATATATTAATTAACCATATATGCTTGTGTTAATGTCTGGAGTCTTTTTCTGTTCCACTGGTCTGTGGCTCTCTTCCTGTGCCAGTAACAAATTGTCTTGATTACTGTGGCTTTGTAGGAGAGCTTGAAGTTGGGGAGGGAGATCCCTCCCGCTTTATTCTTCTTTCTCAGGATTGCATGGCTATTCAGAGTTTTGGTCGTTCCATATGAATTTTTGAACTCTTTGTTCCATTTCTTTGAAGAATGCTGTTGGTAATTGATAGGGATTGCATTGAATCTGTATATTGATTTAGGCAGGATGGCCATTTTGATGATATTAAATCTTCCTAGCCAAGAGCATGGGATGAGTTTCCATTTGTTAGTGTCTTTTAAAATTTCTCTTAAGAGTGTTATAGCTTTCAGGGTAGAGGTCTTTAAGTACCTTGGTTAGGTTTATTGCTAGATATTTAATTCTTTTGATGCAATTGTGAGTGAAAGTGTTTTCCTGATTTCTCTTTCTATTAGTTCATTGTTAGTGTACAGGAAAGTCACAGATTTCTGTGTGTTAATTTTGTATCCTGCAACCTCATTGTATTCTGATATCAGTTCTAGTAGTTTTGGATTGGAGTCTTTAGGGTTTTTTATGTACAATATCATGTCATCTGCAAATAGTGACAGTTTAACTTATTCTTTAACAATTTAGATTCCTTGTATTTCTTTGCTTCTCTAAGTGATGACTAGGACCTCCAGTACTATGTTGAATAACAGTGGGGAGAGTGGGCATCCCTGTCTTATACCCGATGTCAGAGGAAAATATTTCAGCTTCTCGCTGTTCAGTATGACGTTGTCTGTGGGTTTATAATATATGGCCCTTATTGTGTTGAGGTACTTGCCTTCTATGCCCATTTTGTTGAGAGTATTTTTCAAAAAATGGATGTTGAATTTTGTCAAATGTTTTTCAGAATATATGGAGATGAAATATCTTTTTTGTCCATATTTTTTAATGTGGTGGGTGATGTTGATGGATTTTTTAATGTTGTACCATCCTTGCATCCCTGGGATGAATTCCACTTGGTATTCATATATGATCTTTTACCTCGGATTTTTTCAGACATACAGAGAAGATATAAAAGCCATTCTTCTTAAAGTTTTCCAAAAAATAGAAGAGAAGGGAATACTCCCAAACTCCCTCTATGATGCCAACATCACCCTAATACCAAAACCAGGCAAAGACCTCAGCAAAAAAGAAAATTATGGACCAATATCCCTGATGAACATAGATGCAAAAATACTCAACAAAATAACTAGCGAACCGAATTCAAAAATACATCAGAAAGATCATACACCATGTATACCAGTTTTAATGAAGAGTGATTTCATGCATTTGAAGATTATATGGTAACTACTGACCATTTTCTAGTTAAAAGTCATAGGATGGTAACTAACAAAATCTCTGGAATAGAATCATATTGAAAGAATATAAGCAAATAAATACATATCATGTGAGATGGTGAGTGTTGGTAAAGAAAAAGAGTATAAAATGTAGTGGATTGTGTGTTGCTTTTCACTGAGAGTTCAGGAAGAACTGCAAAGAAGGTGACATTTGAATAGAGACCTGAAGATTCATGGGGACACATGCAGTTATCTGGGGAAGTGTGCCCTGCAGAGAAAGAGCCAGTGCAAAGGCATGAGGAAGATATTTTCGATATATATGCAAGACTCAAAATGGACACAGTGTTATGAGAAGAAGGAGCAAGAGGGAGAATGAGAAGCCATAGCGCCAGAAGCTGCTGAGGAATGAGGTGGGTTCCCTGCCACTGAATCTTCAAGACACAAGCAATCCATTGTCTATTTGTTCTTGAACTTCATTAATTTTGCTTTCAAGCAACCTTTGAGTAGAATGGATCCCCTTCTTATTTACGTGTACTGATTAATGTTCTTTCATCTTTCTTTTATGGATCACTTGTAGGAATAAATGAGCTCAGCTACTCCTGCTTGGAGAACTGCTTGTTCCCCACAAAGCAGACACACACTCAGTGCACTACGACTCCCTGGGGCCATTTCCTTACCAAGATCTTCTCACCGCAGACATGTTATTTAGGAAAGGAATATTACTGTTCAAGCTGTTACATCAGGTGACCTATACCTAAAGAATACAGAAATAGCACCCAATTCCAGTGGTGGAGTATCCATGGTATATGAACATGGGGCTCCCTTGTAATATGACTATTCTGCATTTAATGAAACATTGAATATGATGGGGAAAAGGATTAAGTGACTCAGCTGGTCCCTGAGAGTTTGTGAAAAGTAATAGAGCAACTTTGGCCTTGGCAGCATACCAAATACACTTATATCCCTATAATGTCCAGAATAACTAATAACACAGCAAAAGACAATTTATCCTAAAGCAAAATGAGTCATTTATTTATGGTCAAGACAAATTACAGACTGAATATCCCTTTAGAAAAAGTTAAGCACATGGAAGGAACCCAACATTTACACTAGCAAACATACAACATATGATTGTAAGGGATTTTAAAAGATGAAATGGTGAAATACACTGAAATGATAGTAAATAAGAGATTTTGAAATCAGAAAACCAACTTTTGCATCTATGATCCTACCACATGTTAGCTGTTTGAATGTGGAGAGCCTTTTAAACTATTTGCCAGGATAATATCCTCACCGAGTAAGTGGGTAGCAGTATCCATCCTCCTAAAGTGGTGGACAATTTTATTCAGTATACTTTCAAAGGAAAACATACAGTTCCTTCCTGTTAGTTCAAAGCACAACATTAGTTCTTACCTACCACTGGTGATGAGATAAGGGTGATTTTTTCTTCTATCTCCCCAGTGCCTTCATTTATTTACCATCTGTCTGTCCTTTCTTCACAGCCTGATTTGAATTCCATGTTGCTTCTCTCATCTATCTCAGGCTGGTACTCTTCTAGCTAATATTTATATCAACTCAGACAGATATTTCTGTGTTCCAAGGGTAATCACCACCTTCCCTGATTTAAGCTGCCCCACTGAAAGTCTCCCTAGTAGAGAATGAAGCTCAAATTCTGTACCTTACAACATTAGTCTAAACATCTGTGAAACTTCTGGGAGCTTCACCCTCACACTGTCCTATGTCTGCACTCATTGACCTCCCAAACACTGAACTTGACTTTCTTTCACCTGATGCTGCAACCTCAATGTTATCTTTGTATGCCTGCTTCCCCCTGCCTGGAGCCTTGCCCACAGGTCTCTTCGGATGTTTCCACAACATCCCCATCTTTGAATCTCCATTGCCTTTTACAGAATGCCTGTATCCTTTCTCCCCTTTACATTGCCGAGAAAAAGGACACTTCCTCACATAATGAGTTTAGATGTAGGGGCTATCATTTTGTGATTTTATTTAATTCCAAATTTTTTCCTCCTAAACTGTAATTGAATTGAGGCTTGTATCACTGTTATATATTCTTACCAACCCCGCCATTAACAGTGTTGATAGAGTTACTTAGGAAAAGTAGCTGAATCAATTATATGAATGAAGGAATGAGAGAACATTTTCTTATAGAATATAGAATATGCCAGTGATGAAAGTAAAGGTGCATAGAAATACGAACATGGGTATGGAGTACACGCAAGGGGAACGTACCCATTGGGGTGTCAGACTATAGGTTGTAAAAATTAAGTAAAATAGAATAAATAAGGCACAAAATAAAATACCAGGGTGCATCATATATCATAAGGATACTTACCAAGTCATTTAATAATTCTCTGTGTTCATTTGCACACTTGTGTGTGTGTGTGCAAGCATGTATTTGTATTTCTTGGTTTGTGTGAGTGCAAGCAAAGTTTGTTGCAATGGGAAATGTCTGTTTTACTCTGGAAACAGTAAAAAAAGTCTGGAATCTACTGTAGTAAATGTAAGATTACAACGATTAACTCTTGCCTATTGAGGGAAAAGCGATATGAATGACAAGCCCAATCAGAGCCAGGGTCAGAGAGAACAGCAGTCAGGTTCTCTGTGGGTTCTTCTGTGACCCCCGACTCAAGGGACTATAATCTGACTGCTCCACTCACCTTATTATGATGTTAATGTCAGCCCCTGTTCTAACTGTGATTCCTGCTTATTGACCACACTTTTTTCAATGTGGCCCAGCAGCAGATGTATTGGTGCTCCTCTCATTTTCTTTGAGGCATTGTTTCCTCTGTTGTTTTGGGTTTGGGAATTTTATGTCATTTATAACATCCAATAGGTACACTCTAGCCATCATTCTGTTCTCCTCTAAAATGCAAAGCCCCTCCCCCCATATTTTATAGAAAATCCTGAACCTACATTCACAATTTATAATCTTTCTTCATATGATTTATCCCTGAGGAAATGATGTCAAACAATTATTTGGCTGTACTAGGATGTCTCCAATATCATAACATCCAGATGTGCAGGACCTCATGTTTCAGGTCCTTGTTTAAGGCTTTCATGATTATGAATATTTGTATAGGGAAAAAGTATGGAAATGAGAATTCAAAAAGAAAAGGAATGGCAGTTAATGTAAACAAGGTTAAGAACAATGAACTTCAATAACTATATTCAATGAAGTTGAATAGAATGTTAGACAAGCTTCTGAAGAAAAAGATATAAAATAACAATAATTTAATCACACCATCATGGGACTCTAGTTCTAGGTTAAATTGGCCAAGACTTGGAAATGAAAAATATAAAAAGTGCTCTTTTTAAAAAGCAGTGGAGGAAGCAGCATCTAAACTTCCAACTTATACCTATAGAAAAGTAAATGAAATAAAATATGTTTATGTAAAGAAAGATATTATTAGTTGAACACAAAGAATGTCTTCCACAAAGGAGTCATGATTATTGTTCTAAAAATATTTCTTACTACAAAATGCAAAGGGTAGAAATAAGGAAAACAGATGTACAATAACACATTATATATAAAGGTGATTTTTCAAAATATTCAATAGAAATTTCTGTGTTAAAACACAATTGCAGAGTGGACCCAGTATGACCCACTAATTGAAATATCACACAAAATTTTCATGCATCTTCCCCAATACATCTATGTAAGTAAAATAATTAAATGCTTAACAACAACATTAATGAAAAAACCTCCAATCTTTGCTCAAAAGTATGCAATCATAATAAAAACAGAATTGAAGAATTTGCAGTCAATCACCATAGACAAAGTGAAAGGCAAACAAACCCCAAAATAAATGTAGTAGCAACAGTAATTAAATTGTCACAAAATGGAACATTTTGATATTCCTTTTTAGACTTATTACATAAATTTTAAGTGCATATCCAAAGTTAAAAAGTAATACTGTGAAATGTAAGTGTCGAAACTGCTGTTGAAAAGTATTATCTATATCCATTAGACTGGATCTTTTTAATGAATTCAACGAATCCTCAGATATACCATTAATTTTTTTAAACGTCCTCACCTCACTGCACACTCTTCCAGACCTAACACTCCATTTTCCTACTTCTAATTGCCTGGAAAGTTCTTGGATATTTTCTCATTTCACTGAGATCACTTCATGCTTCCTACTCATTCTACATTGTTATACAACTGGAATTCTCTGCACTTTACTTAATTCTCAACAATGACCCTTATATTGTTGAGCCCAATGGGCCCCTCTCTATTTAACATATTAGATAAATTCATTATAAATTAGCCAGTTAACCAAGCAGAAAAGAAAACCATGGCAATCTTTAATCTCTGGCTAGTATAGTAATTTTTACAGCAGTAATCGAAATGTAACACAGATATTTATCCTATGTTTTTTAGAGGAAACTGAATTTTAGTCTCTGAATTAATTATTTTAGCTTCTATTAAGTATATTTTGGGCAGTTTCTTAGGAAAACAGAATGGAGGTTCCTCAGAAAATAAAAATTAGGAGTGTCATATGACCCAGTAATTCAACTCATAGGAATTTACCCAAAGAATACAAGACATCTGATTTGTAAAGATACAGGCACTCCTATGTTTACTGTCATATTTTTTATGATATACATGATATGGAAGCATATAAAAGTATCCATCAGTAGATAATGCATGAAGAATATATGGTATACATATACAGTGAAATATCATTTAGCCATAAAAATTAAATCCTGCTATTTACAACAACATGGATGGACCTAGAGGGTATTATGTTAAGTAAAATATGCCAGGCACAGAAAGACAAATGCCATATGATTTCACTCACTCGTGGAATCTAAAAACAAAACAAAATCAAAATAACGAAACAGCAATATACTCATTGATGCTGAGAAGTGACTGATTGTTACTATGGCAGAGGGTTTGGGGTGAGTGGTGAAATGGGTGAAGGGGATAAAGAGGCACAAAATCACAATCATATGAATTAGTCACCGGGGTAGATGCACAACATTGAGAATATGATCAACAGGTCTGTGACTTCTTTCTATGTCCACAGTAAATAGTACTTTGTGTGGAGATTTAATACTGTATATAACTTTAAAAACTGTGTTCTGTATATTTGAAACCAATATAATATTGCACACCAAGTATACTTCAATAAGAATTTAAAAAACAATGACTGGGTTGGAGGAATTAACATTGTTAAAATGTTCATAATAACCAAAGTGATTGACAGATGCAGTGCACTCCCCATAAAAATGCAAGCATCATTTTTAAAAAGAAAAAGAACATATATTCCTAAAAATTGTACAGAACCGCAAGTATCCAGAATAGCCAAAACAATCTTGAAAAAGAGAAGGCAAGGAGGAGTCATTATGCTCCCTGATTGCAAACTGTATTTCAAAACTACGGCAACAAAAACAATATGATATTGGCATAAGAAAATACATGAATCAATTGAAGAGAAGAGAGAACCCAGAAATAAAATGACACATATATGGTTAATTAAGTTATGACAAATGTGGCAAGAATATACAGCATGGAAGTGGTAGTCTGTTTAGTCAATGGCATTCGGAAACATGGATCATCATATGCAAAAGCATGAAATTGGACCATTATACGACACACAAAAATTATCTCAAAATGGGGCAAATCCTACCATTTGCAGCAACATCGATGGAGCTGGAGGGTATTATGCTCAGTGAAATAAGCCAAGCAGAGAAAGAGAAATACCAAATGATTTCACTCATCTATGGAGTATAAGAACAAGGGAAAACCTGATGGAACAAAACAGCAGTGGAATCACAGAACTCAAGACTGGACTGACAGGTACCAAAGGGAAAGGGACTGGGGAGGATGGGTGGGAAGGGAGGGATAAGGGGGGAAGAAGAAAGGGAGGTATTAAGATCAACATGCACAGGGGTGTGGGAGAAAGGGGAGGGCTGTACAACACAGAGAAGGCAAGTAGGGATTCTACAGCATTTTGCTATGCTGATGGACAGTGACTGTAAAGGGGTTTATAGGGGGGACCTGGTATAGGGGAGAGCCTAGTAAACATAATATTCTTCATGTAAGTGTATATTAAAGATAACAAAATAAATAGAAAGAAAGAAAAGGGGGATTACTCCATGATAGGATAAAACTAACTGTAAATCAATGAATAATGCATGCTTTAAATATCCTTAATTTTGATCATAAAGGGTGTCAGATGATCGGATATGGAGGTACAGTTTTCTGATAATATTCCTTTCTCTTAAAAAAAAAAGCAGTTCCTGTGCGGTGACTTCCAATGAGTTCTACACAATGGTATAAAAGGCATATCAAAGTGTGGGCAAAGGGTCTGTTTGTGTTTATACAGAGGATCAAAGCCTAATTGGGCTACCCAGAAAATGAACTAAGATACGAAATAAAGAAGAACTTCCAACATCAGCACTCTCTGGAAGAGTCATACCAGAAGATGATCATCAAAAAACCTCAACAAAGATCCAGGCGCTGCTACAGTTGTTGCTGCATTCATCCCACCAGTTCCTGGACTTGCCATGGGAATGAGGAAGGAGATATCTAAGCTGGCCTGTGCATACAGTAAAACAACAAATTTGACTGGATCTACAGTGTTGGAACTCAACCAAGAATTAGGAGAAGTTCAAGTTGTAGTGCTCCAGAATCTTACAACTACAGACTATCTACTGTTAAAAGAACATATGGGATGTGAACAGTTTCCAGGAATCAGTTGTTTTAATTTGTCTGATTTCTCTCAGACTGTTTAAGTTCAGTTGGACAATATCCATCATATCATAAGACAACTTTTCACAAATGTCTAGGGTGCCTAACTGGTTTTCTTGGCTTCACTGGAGATGGCTGGTAATTACAGATATGCTTTGGTTATGTAACTGTATTCCTATTATGTTAATGTGTGCACGCAATTTAATTAGTAGTTTAAAACCTATACATGCTTAAGTTACTCTACAAGAAGATATGTCAAAGAAATAATCAATCTTCCCATGTTTTCTTCCATCTTTTACCCTATAGCTTTTCTTCTTCCTTCCTAATTACAACCCTTAAACAGAATTCGTGCCTCATATTGAATTTACCGACTTTTATAATTCCTCCAAGTGGTAAAGATACCTCAAGACAAATGCTGGACATAGAAGCCACAGGGCATAAATCTGCAAAGAAGTAAAAAGCTAACCTTTTCAAACAATATGGCTTCTCTGTCACTTACCAACTTTACATTTCCCTGTATGGCCCCGGAAGATGACTGGTTAGCCAAAGATGGGTAAGATTCCTCAAGGGAGGAACAACCTAAGACAGGCACAGTCGCAGGGGGGCCATCAGGTGAGAAATTGGGGATCAACAGAGGTGAGGCTTAGAACCTCACCCCCCCGTTCTGAGAGAAATCTTCTGCATACGTGGATGTTTTATTGCCCTTGTCTAGCTTGGATTAACACATAGTCTACAGGCACACACCTGATCCTCTACATTTGCTCTCTTACAACACTAAACTAATATTTCTACCTTTATCTTACATCTACCTACCTCTTCAGCATTTTATTAAAACATGGTAATAATAATAAAGGGAGAAATGTGGGATCCACATATAAATCAAGTATAAAAATCAAACGAATATTCATATTTGACCTGATTGTTTATATTTCATAATGCATGAGCAAAACCGAAAGTTTCTGTGATGACTGCCCTTGTACTGTTCACTATGTAACTTATTCACTAGGTAAGAATTTGTTCTCCATGTAAGAACTTGTTCGTTATGCTTCGGAAGATTGGAGACTGACGAGAATTAGGCTTGGGGTGGATTAATGGTTGTGCGTTGAGCATTGACTCCCCTATACAGACTTCTATTGTTGTTAACAACCATTTGATCAATAAATATGAGAGATGCCCTCTCAAAAAAAATTACCTCAAAATGGATTGAAGAATTGGAAGTAATCCCTAAAACCATTAAATTCCTTGAAGAAAAACAAGAAGTGCTGAGCTCTTTGACATTGGTTTTGACAATGATTTTTAGGGTCTGAATACCAAAATAAAAGAAAGAAAAGCAAAAATCCAAAAAGACGTGTCTACATCTGTATAGCTAAGGAAACCATCAATGAATGGAAATGGAACCTACTAAATTGAAGACAACACTTACAAATTATGTATTTGATAATGGAAAACTAGCCTGAATATATAAAGCACCTATATAACTCAACAGAAAAAAATCTCCAAGCAATCCAAACTTTAAAAAATGAGCAGAGGACCTGAACAGACATTATTCCAAAGAAATACAAATAGCCAACAGGAACACAAAGAGGTACTCAACATCACTAATCTCCAGGGAAATGAAAATAAAAACCACAATGATATATCACCCCACACCATTCAGAATGGCTATTACTCAAAATACAAGAAATAACAAGTGTTGGAGAGGATGCAGAGAAAAGTGAAGTCATGCCTTATTGGTGGGAAAGTAAATTAGTATAGTCAGTATGTTCAATGGTATGGAAGTTCCTCAAAGAATTAAAAATAGAATTGCCATTAAATCCAGTAGTTTCACTTCAGGATATTTATATGAGAATGCAAGAACACAAATTTGAATGTGTAAAGATATATGCACACCCATGTTCACTGCAGTATTAGTTGTAATGATGAATAAATTGAAACAAACAAAAAGTACATCAGTTTCATATGCATTATGAACATTTTGTATGTATGTATGTATATATGACTGTGTGTATGTATATATATTTGTGCGTGTGTATATATATATATATAGAGAGAGACGTATGTATGGATATCTATCTATATCTATCTATATCTATCTATCTATCTATCATTTATCTATCTATCTATCATCTATCTATCTATCTATCTATCTATCTATCTATCTATCTATCTATCTATCTATCTATCTATCTATCATCATCTATCTAATGCAATGACATTTAGCCATAAAAGAGAAGGAAATTTTTGTTTCCTTCTCAACTTATCATTGCACACCACTAGAACAGGAGGCTTCCTTAAACCTGGTTGCCAGCACTATCACTGCATCACAAGGCATTTACTACGTTGTCCTCAAGGCAAAGTCTCTCCAGAGTCCCAGGCATAAAGAAGTAGGGCCTGAAAGCTTCCTTGGCTGTGGGGATGGAACTCAGCAGACGCTTTCCCCTCTTTGTCTCTTTTCTCTGGTGTTTAATTCATTCAAGGCATCCTCATCTCAGGCCGAGCAATTATTTCCCTCCTACTTCCAAATGAAGACCCCAATGATGACATGATGACTGCCCTACGTCTTAGACACCTGACATTTGCTGTATGGCTCTTCCTCATTCTGTCCTACTCCAAGTCCTCATTCCCCAAGCTCCATGCTCCTCTCTGCCCTGAAGGAACTTCATGGAGTTAAAATCATTTTCCCTGTACCCCAGGAGCACCATAGGTCATTGTTAGAGGACTAAGGTCAATAAAGTTTCCAATCATGCAGAAACATGTAAACTGTTTCAAGAACACAGTTTGCAGAGAATTAAACAGTTCTCTCCTATAGCTACTGCCTATACTGGAGAGTGGACTGTGTGCTAGGCCTGCTTCCATGAAGAATGGTGAACTGTTTGACCCAAGGCCCCATATGCTGGAGAACCCAGGCCTTGTCCTCATGGACTTGGTCTTTGGTAGGCAGGACTATGGGAACTTTGAGAATCCCCATCATGCTATTGACTTCTGCTCTCAGTGCCATGAGAATGAGTTCCCTTAATGGCAGAGACATCTCCAACCTCTTTTCCTCTTTCACATATCACATACAATTATCTGCTTTTGCTTAACCACTCTCTCATGACCCCAACTGTGCAGTTTACATCTTCTTGTGCATGCCTATATGCTCCTGGTAAATACTGGGAGGAAAATAACTGAAATGGGAGAAGTTCAACAGTGTTTACTATAATCTCAGGTGCTCTCATCTCCAACACAACCTTAGTGGAATGGGCGGAACCCTGGCTTATAAAGCCCGCATCCTAACTTCTCCTCTGGACTCTTACCAGATACTGTTCTCTGGTGCAGTCCCTGCCTTTCTAGACCGCTGTTTTGCAACTCTATGGAGTTGCTGAACATAGAACTGCAGAAACGTGTGCACAGGGAGACATGTACTCAGGCATCATCAATCTTGGATGGGGTGTTGGCATGAGCAGTGTGGGAAGGCACAGGTGCACAGGCATTCTAACACATACAGATGCGGGCAGACATGGAGCAGGAGTGGCCAAGACTCCTGCTGAGGTGCCAGCATGCAGAAGATCCTGCACGCTGTTCTTAGGTTTTCAGTATTGTAAATTAATCTTACTTGGAGAAAGTAGTTTGGAGGAGAAATCTTAAAATTAAGAATAAAATCCTGAAAATTATCATGACAGTTTATAAATACAGGAAAATCTTAAGCTTCTGTAATAGAACAGCCATATCTAATATGTAATGTTGGGAACCATAACGGAATTAAACCTAAAATATGCTAAAGCACTGTTATCAATAAATTAGCATGATCTGCAATATTATGTGAAAGCTTATCCAAAAAGAGACTGAAATATCTGGAGAAAAAAGTACTGCTATTGGAGTGAGAATCTGAATATAATAAAGATATTGATTCTTTCAAAATTTAATTATAACTTTTATGGAATATGTAATAAAATCCTTGGTACTTTTTTAGCAGCAAGCATAGATGATTCTAATTTTTAATTGGAAAAGTGAAACGGGCAACAGGAATGAAATTATTCCAGACATAAATAGTACTCAGTGAGTTTACTAACTGTTTAGTATACAATGAAGATAAAGCATTTTAAAATATGACTCCAAAGATTTGACAGCATGCTCACTTGAATAACATAAAAATCATGACACTGATGATCATTTATAAGAATATAATGAGTAAATATAAGTACAGAATCAAGGGAAAATGTTAACTTTCAAAGCTAAGTAAAGATCAATTATGAATTGTTCTAAGATAAATTACATTTAATTGAAATAAATCAAAAGAGTATGACCATTAAGAACACACCTAAAGAAAATTAATGTCCATAAATTGGCAAGTATTTAAAGACCCACTTCCATTTGGTGGAATAATTTGGTCTGATAACAATTGGATAATATTGGAAAGTGTGAAGAGTCTGTATTTAGAATTCTATATTTAGAAGTTACAATTTTATTAAATTTACATAAGATAAAACAGAAACATAAAATACATGGTGAGTAATAGGCAGTGATAATATTTTTAGGAGAAGGAGCACCAAATTTCTAGATAAATTATATGTAGAAATGACAAAGACAATGAAAAAAAGTTCCCTTATGATTTTTATGTTTCTGGTTCAAAGCCCAGGCAAGTGGACAGAGGTTCTCCAAACTTTGTTTTAAGTGTATATTAGGTTAAATAAACTTAAATATAGAGGGAACCTTCTCCTTCTGTGCTCTCCACAGGCCACATGTAAGGGAAGGAACTTGAAATTGCTTAAAAGACACACTGAGATGCATAACTACCATCAAGGGGCATGTCTTCCCAATCTAAGTCTATTTCCTTTTATTCCTTACCTTCAAAAAGAGACAGTCCTCAGATAATAGGATAACATTATATCAATTTATTTAATGAGGCACAATGAGAATTCAGTCCTGAAAGCCTCAGATATTGAAAGGGCTTTCTTTTATTGTACATCTATGGAAACTTGGTTCTACAAATAGCAGAGGAACAGAACTGCACTTTCCAGAGATCTCATGAGTGATTCTTTCTCCATTCCATTCCTGGGGACAGAAATCCCGGTTCGGTTCTAACAGTTGTTCACAAGGGAAACAGAGCCAGCCAGCAAATATCATCTCTTTAATGATATATTGGCAAACCAGAGCATCCTTGCAAGTGGAGGAATGATAACAAATGGAGGAGTGTCCCCTTTTTTTCAGAGGTAGAAAGTCAACATTACCATGTTATTCCAACACTAAGACTGTGGACTTGGGAAATGCAGCAATGACTGTGGCTTATTGTTTCTTGATATGTTGTATCTTCTTTGGTTTTCAGTTCAACAATAAAGACTGCCCCATTTTTGCCCCACTGTCCTCCTGTGTAACTTTCACAGACATTTTAGACTTTCCTTTAGTTGCACTCTTTCTCCTTTCCTCCTCCAGTGTTTCCAGAAGTGGAACCATATGAGTGTTTGCATTGTAGAGGGATCTCTCTGTGGCCAATGATGATTTTGCTGGAGGCATGCCAGGCTCCAGTGACTGCACAGAGAAATTATGAGAAACTGTGGGGATGAGACATACACAGTGGGAAATAATGTAAGTGGGAGATTTAATGCACCAGAAAAATCCAGCACTTACCCTAAATACCTTGTGACATTAGGGAAACTGGAATCAAAACCAGAGATGTCAGCATGGTTCCTATGATACACATTCAGCGGTCAGTGATGGACATGGATGAACATTGGCTAAGTAACTAAAGGTGTGTGTGAGTGTGTGTGAGTGTGTGTGTGTGTGTGTGTATCTGTGTGTGTGCCCCAGCTTAAAGTCCACATGTGTGATTCTTTACTCTTTTCATTTACAAAGTCAGTGTGAATAGAGCAAATTTAGTCACAGCATCTTTCCCACAAATCATGGATATTTTCCTAAAGGTTTTCTTTTCATGCTGCCAAGAACAGGTCTCCCTTCTAAAAGAATGCAGCCAGGGTATTTCTGAGTTTGGTTCAACTTTCTGTTCAACGATTTGGTGTATGAGGACAGATTTTATGTTGCATGTTATAAGACCTAACAGATAACCTTATATCTCTGGAACTCAGTGTTTATTGTTCAAAATTTATAAAAAGATTTAAATCACAATTTCTCACAATTGTGTTGTTGGCACTTTGGGTGGATCATCCTATGTTGCAGGGAGATTTCCTGAGCCTCTTACGGTGTTAACCAGCATCCCCGGATTGCCCATTCTAGTGATGACAAACAAAAATCTACACAGCCAAGTATCCTCTAGTAAAAACCATTGCTTGAAATTGCACCCAAAAGAATAAAATTACAGACCAAATCCCCAGATGGACATAGATGCAAAAATCTTCAACATATTTGGATACTGAATTTTAAAATACATCGAAAGAATAATCCATCACAATCAAATGGGATGTATTCCATGGATTCAAGGATGGAAAAATATTCACAAACTGTTCAGTGTGAAAGACCCTGAAGGATAGGAATTATATGATCATCTAAATAGATGCTAAAAAAAACACCCAACTTGGTAAGGAAGAAATAAATTGTCACTATTTTCTGGTGCGATGACACTATATACATATAACTTTTGAAACTCCACCAAAAACCGTTAGAATTAATTAAATATTTGGCAAAGTCACAGGATACAAAATTAATACACAGAAATCAGTTACATTCCTATATTCCAACAACAAACTAGCAGGAGAAAACAAGAAAACAACTCAATTTATAATTTCACTAAAGTAATAAAACATGTAGGTCTAAACCTATGAGATGAAAGATCTGTGCTATGAAATATGAGACAATGATGAAAGTGAAGACACAAACAAATGGAATTCTATATCTTGTTTTTAAGAAAAATTAATATTACAAAATGACCATGCAACCTAAAGCAAATTAAAGATTCGATAAAACCCCCATGAAAAAACTGAATTTTTCAATGATGTACAGCAAAGAATCCTAAAATTAATATGAGTCCACAAAAGACCCTAAAGAGCCAAAGTTATCTTGGAAAGAAAAACAAAGCTGGGAATATCACAGTTCCTGAATTCAAGCTGCAATGATTAAAACAGTATGGCACATCCACAGGAGCAGACACATAACTCAATGGATCAGAATAGGGAGCCCAGAAATAAACTTATGCTTATCTGGTCAGTTATATTTGAAAAAAGAGGCAAGACTATACAATGGGGAAAAGATAGCCTCTTCTATAAGTGGTGTTTGGAAAACTGACAGTTACATGCAAGAGAATGAAATTGGATCACTGGCTTACAGAATACACAAATGCAAACTCAAAGTGGATTAAAGAGGTAAATTAAAGACAGGAAGCCATAGAATACTTAGAACAAAAGTTTGGCAGGAATATCTTGAGCACCAAATGAGTAATTTGTTCCTGGGTATGTCTCCTACACATGGGAAAAGAAAAAATAATTGGATTGTATCAAAATGTAAAGCTATACAGCAAGAGAAACAAACAAAACAGAAGGGCATCCTCAGTAGAGGAGAAGTTATTCAGCTATGATATATGCAATAAAGGGCTAAAATTTCGAAATATATAAAGAACCCCTATGACAATGCCAAAAAAAGCCAAATAACCCAATTGAAAAATGGGCAGAGATGGCAGAGTAGGAAGGCTATGTGTAAACCTCCTCCCAAAAACATAAAACATGAAAATACAGAAAATACAACTAATCCTGAAAATGACCTGAAGATGGCAGAACTGACTACCTACATCTGGGGGGAAGAGAAGACCTCACAGAAAAGGGGAAAGCGGCAAAGCCAAGATCTGGCAGGACCTAAGCCCCACCCCCACCCCAGCCCACAGGCGGGAGGAAGAGGAACAGAGCGTGGAGGCTGTATGAGGCTAGTATCACTGAACACCTGACCTCCGGGAGCGGGAGCGCACATGGCATGGTGCTCTGGTGATTAGTGGGGCTAGACAACAAGGACGGGTGGAACATTCTGGACAGCTGAGATTCCCGCTGCTTGTGGAGAGCAGGCATGCTCTACCCGACCCCTGAGACAAATGCAGAGCAGGCAGTTTGAAAGACTTCCGTAGAGTGGGAGCGGTACCAGAGAGGTGAGGGTTAGACAGAGCTCTCTGCTCAGGAGAAAGGGCAGACAAACAATGCCTCCTTATCCCAGCAGTTTGGGAACTACCAGAAGCTCCAGATCTCCCAACCTCCTCACGGACAACACTGCCTCATAACTCCTCCCTCACCTGTGGTCTATAGAAGGCACACTTGTCCCACCAGCGGTGTCAGACTTTGCTGCCAGGTATGCAGAAGGAGACCCTCCCAGATTTCTCAGCCCTGTGTGACACAGCTGAGGAAGTGCCTGTGAAAGCCATCCCCAGAAGCTCGTTCCTCCTGGCAAGCAGTGGCTCCTGCCTGCCTGTGGCCTCTGCCATTGCTGAAGTCCAGGGAGACGGCAAATCCAACCACAGCAACTGAAGTGTCACAGCCTGGAGGCTTCTCCCTGCACACATGACCAGCTGATGGCCCACGTGATCCAGCGTTGGTATCAGACTTTGTGGGAGGCAAATTCCCTCAACTTTTGCTTGTCTGGGAATTGTTTAATCCCTCTTTCATATTTAAATGACAATCGTGCTGGACAAGTATTCTTGGTTCAAGGCCCTTATGTTCCATTGCATTAAATATGTCATGCCATTCTCTTCTGGACTGTAAGGTTTCTGTCAAGAAGTCTGATGATAGCCTGATGGGTTTTCCTTTGTAGGTGACCACTTTCTCTCTAGTTGCCTTTAAAACTCTTTCCGTGTCCTTGATCTTTGCCATTTTAATTATTATGTGTCTTGGTGTTGTCCTCCTTGGGTCCTTTCTGTTGGGAGTTCTGTGTATTTCTGTGCTTTTTAGATTATTTCCTCCCCCAGTTTGGAGAAGTTTTCAGCAATTATTTCTTCAAAGACACTTTCTATCCCTTTTTCTCTCTCTTCTTCTTGTGGTACCCCTATAATACGGATATTTTTCCTTTAGGATTGGTCACCCAGTTCTCTTAATATTGTTTCATTCCTGGAGGTCCTTTTATCCCTCTCTGTGTCAGCTTCTATGCGTTCCTGTTCTCTGGTTTCTATTCCATCAATGGCCTCTTGCATCTTATCCATTCTGCTTATAAATCCTTCCAGAGTTTGTTTTATTTCTGTATTCTTCCTCCTTAGTTCTTGCAAAATTCTCTGCAAGTCCATCAGCATGGTTATGACTTCTGTTTTGAACTCTTTTTCTGGAAAACTAGTTAAATCTATCTCCCCAGGTTCCCTCTCAGGAGAAGATGTCGAAGATGTCTGGGTTAGTCTTGTGTGGATCAAATTTTTTTGCCTTTTCATGTTGATAGGCACAGTGGTTATGCTATTGACTCGACTGTCAGCTGGGAGAGCCAGGAATCTTTCCACTTGCTCCTGTCCTTTCTTTACTGAGACAACTGCGACCCCTAGTGGCTTGTGTTGGGCAATTGCGTGTAGACTGGGTCTCTGTATCTTGCCCGGCCGGTATGGAGGAAGCTCCCTTGCTGAGGGTGTGGCCAGCCTCAGGTGGCTGCTCTGCCATGGCGGGGCCTCGGAGGGGTAATGGACGTGGGGCTGTTTGGCTGTTTACCTCCGTGAGGGGTCTCCGAGCTGTTGCCCAGGGGCTTAGTGCGCCCGGAGTTCCCTCGTTTTTCTTTGTCCCTGGGGTGTCAGCTGCAGGACCCACTCACAGGTCTTACTGTCCTGCTTCCCTAGTTTCCAGCACCCCACGCATGCACTGTATGTCTGCACTGTGGTGTGGATGGCTGGGGCTGGGTGCGTAGCAGTCCTGGGCTCCCTCTCGCTCCCCACTCCAACACCTCTCCTCCCACCGGGAGCTGGGGTGAGGGGCCTCAGGTCCCGCCGGGCTGCGTCTTGCATCTTACCCCTTTCCCCAGGCGCTGGGCTCTCGCAGGTGTGATGTAGTCTGGCTGTTGTCCTGTGTCTTCTGGTCTCTCTTTTACGGATAGTTGTATTTGTTGTATTTTCAAAAATATATATATGTTTTTGGGAGGAGATTCCCACGGTCCTACTCACGCCGCCATCTTGGCTTCACCTCACAAGTAAAGAATTTACTACAGAATTCTGACTAACTGTAATTTTGACATATCTGCGTGTGCGGAAGTTGGGGTTCCTATGACCAGGATCCTCACTGAATTTATACCATCTGAAGATGTAACTGGCCCATTGCTAGGCTACTGCTTCCACACCTTTAGGCAATAAGCCTTTATTGTGCTATACAGAGAGCTTGGATGAGTGCTCTGGGCAGAGGCAGAGACGCTAGTGCTCGACCTAGCACTGGGATAACAAGCTGGGTAATAAACGCTTTCACCCCAAAGTACGTTTTGCTGTCGATTTCTTTGGTCACACTGAATTCATAGCGAACTTGCCCAGGGCTGAAATCCATTGGCAAGACAATTGGTGAAAGTTGGCAGGGTTCACTGCTGTCTAAGGAAAAAGACAAGCTGCCCTTAAGGGAGGGGTGCTTCAGTGGGCTGCCCCTGTGAATGGGGAAACAGTGGGTCATCCCCCAATCCATATGTGGTCTGAGGTGGCTTGTCCATGGAGATCTGGGCCCCACCCCAGGACTGGACACAAGTGGAGGTGACACCTGAGACAGTAAGGTTGACCTTGGTATAGTAAATAGGACTTTGAAAGACAAAGTGCCCGGGAGGCATCAGGGACTGTGGGCTGGTTGCTTCTCACGGTCTTAAAAAGGTCTGCGGAAGAGACCCAAGAAATGGCGAAATGAGAACACGAGCTGCAAACTTGGGTGGATTCCCTGAAGAAGGAAGTGGCTTTAATACTAGAGGAGGCAGCATGAGAGCACCGGCAGTGAGGTACCATTGAAGGAGTAAAAGATTCCTTACAGAAAGAGACGACAGTGCTGCCAGGTGCTCTGAACTAGGAAAAGGCCATCAAGGTAAAAGATGAACTCCTGAGGGAAGCACAGGCAGAGGTGGCATGAGAAGGCCAGCTGCAAAGCATTGAGGTGAAGGTAAGAGAGGTGCTGAAAACTGAGCTAGCATTTTTGTAAGACATGGTAGACAAAGTAAGTGTTGAAGCAGATGGGGCACTAGGGGGAGGGAAGGGAAAGTTGCCATCCATCCTGGAAATGGAGAAGTTGGGAAGGATGAAGGAGTAGTGCTGGAGGCACTGACAACTCCTGTATTGAAGGCACACCCAGTGGTTGTAAAGAAAATAAATACCCAGCAGCTGAAAGTTCCCCAAGGAGAAAGGCAGCCCCCTCTCCATGTCGTGAACTACTCTATGCTCAGTCTCTATACTCGGGCTGAGCTGGTGGATTTAGGCTCCTGGCTTAGGCAGAAGGCCTCGGTGTCAATATCAGCTTGGGTGCTGCACTGTGGGACTTAGGGGTGAATGGAATTGTTCTGTCGGGATCAGAATTGGGAAAGCTGGCTTCCCTGAAGGCGCAGTCTGCCTTGAGGCAGCAATTACAAAATGCACATCAGACCCCAGGGCATCACTGTCTCCTTGATTGGCTTACGGCTGCACTTTGTGCCATGGGGCCCAACCAGGGTTATCTACCATCCTCTCCTGTTAGATGGCATACATATTCTGAGGTCCACCAGGTGTCTCTAGAGCTAGCTATAAGGAATGCCATCTATAGTCTAGAGAAACATTGCCCAGATGAAGAGATTTTCACTCCTGGGATGAGAAATATTGTGCTTCAGATTGCTCCCACATACCCTTTGTTTCTGTAGTGGCCATTTTTCCCCTCACATAGGGCCACCCATAAGTGAGGTGGGACTTACATTAGCAGATGTAGGAGAGGCTGAAGCAGTAAGAACATGCAAAGAAGTAAGGTCTGCTACTCACAAGAATAATTTAAAGGGCCCTGTGAAGGTAACGAGGACCGGATGTGGGTCGATTTAATAAGGGCAGAAGCAGGTGGAAGGAAATTAAATGGGAAGTCAAATTGGATCTCACTACAGCTATGGCAACAGCTGAACCACAGCAGCACTTCCAGCCATTAAGACCAAAGAGGCAGAGGTCAGAGACAGAGCCACAAGTCCAGCCTGTCTTCAGGACTTCCTGCTGGACAGCAAGTGAATCTCACTTGAGCCCTCACAGAAAGATGACTGGGGAACACGGTATGGCTGAGGGGAAGTTTGAGGTATCTGCCCTGAGGGATCAGGAGGTTCCAGAGGCCACCTGAAGTAGCTATTCATTTGTGCCCAGTGAACATGTTTCCTGGCTCTGTTGCACACAGGAGCTGAAACTTCACTGATTCATGGTCAACCTAAGAGGTTCCCTGGTACAGCCACTATCATAGATGGATGCGGGAGTAAGTCCATCAGAGTGAAACAAGCCCCAATTCCTTTTGGAATAAGGCATCTACCCCCAAAAGAGCATA
Source organism: Manis pentadactyla (assembly GCF_030020395.1). Taxonomy (NCBI): domain Eukaryota; kingdom Metazoa; phylum Chordata; class Mammalia; order Pholidota; family Manidae; genus Manis; species Manis pentadactyla. Next base: position 5,035,931 of record NC_080039.1, on the reverse strand, counting down.
CTGTGTATATATCTCCTATTCCTGAGTATATTTTGGGTCTCGATATCCTGCAGGATCTTTCATTGCAGAACATTGCTGGTGAGTTCAGACTGAAAGTACATGCAGTGAAGGCAGTTCTCTGGGCATATGATAGGCACCGGCCCATAGCTTTGCGTGTGCCTCAGAGGGTAACTAATACCAACAACACAAACTACCTTGAAGATATAAAGAGATTGGAGAAACTCTCCAGGAGGTGGAAAGTGTGGGTATTATAAAGCCAAACCACAGTCCTTTCAATTCCCCAGTTTGCCCAGTAAAAAACCAGATATCTTCTTGCATATGACTGTGGATTACAGAGAATGGAATAAATTCATACTCCTATGCCTGTCTCTGTCCCCTGTATTGCAGGACTGATCAATATCCTCAGCTATGAACCAAGAACATACCATTTTGTGGTAGATCTTGCTAATGCCTTCTTTTCCATTGACATTGAGCAGGAAAGTCAGGAAAAAGTTGTCTTCAAGTGGCAAGGATGTCAATGGACTTTTACCATGCTTCCACAGGGATACCTCCACAGCCTCACCATCTGTCATGTAGCCCAGGACTTGGCTACATGGGAGAAAATAACAACAATGTGTCTGTACTGTTATATGGATGATGTCATGCTCACATCTGATTGTCTTTCAGATCTAGAAGATGCAAAACCTAGACTGTGGCAACATCTACAGGAGAAAGGATGGGCTGTGAACAGTACCAAGGATCAGGACTTGCTTTGTCTGTCCAGTTTTTGGGGATCGTCTGGTTGGTAAGACCAAAGTGATATAAGAAGCAGTTATTGATAGAGTCCAGGCCTTTCCTACCCCTACAACTGTAGCATTGCTACAGGTGTTTTTGGGTCTTCTAGGTTACTTGAGAATGTTTATCCCACACTTGGCACAAATTCTGAAGCCCTTATATACAGGTTGGTATGAAAGGGTGTCAGGTGGGATGGGGAACAGACATGTGCCTCTGCCTTTACTACAGCAAAACGGGCAGTCAAGGATGTACAGGCCTTGAGTGTGATAAACCCATTAAGACCCTGTGAGCCTGACGTTCATGTGACTGAAGATGGTTATGGCTGGGGTCTCTGGCAACAGCCTGAGCAAACTCACTAACCTTTTGTATTCTGCTCACAACTCTGGAAGGGGGCAGAGTGACAATACACTTTGATAGAAGAACTGGGTGCCATGTATCATGCCTTGCTATCTACAGAATCCATCACCAGAATGGCCCCGAGAATGGTAATAACCACCAACCCGATCTTGGGGTGGGTACGAGACTGGACCCAAAAGCCAAGTTGTGGTATGGCACAAATGCCCACACTGGCCAAGTGGGGTGCTTACATACAGCAGTATAGTGCCCTCTGTAGTAGCCCCATAAGTGAATAACTCCAATGCTTGTTGTGGCCTGTAATATCTACTAGTGGAAAGCTAGAAGAACTTGCTTTTGAACCATTAGTAGCTGAGAGTCCCTATCAGGAGGGAAGAGCCCCTATACCCAAAGATGCATGGTACACAGATGGCTCCAGCCATGGGTAGCCCCCAAAAGGGAGGGCCATAGCTTTCCAACCTAAAAGTGAAACAATATGGATGGAAGATGGTGAGGGGAAGAGCAGCCAATGGGCAGATTTGCAGGTGTTATGGCTTGTGTTCAGCCAGGAGCCTTCCCCTATAGTTGTCTGCACTGACAGCTGAGCTGTCTCTCATGGCTTGTCCCTGTGGCTACCAACCTGGTACCATGCCAACTGGCTGGTTGGTCACTAACCCCTTGGGGGCAAGAATAGTGGCAGACTTATGGGCCTGTGGTCAGACTAAAATAATTACAGTATACCATGTGACAGGTCATTTGCCACTGGCAACCCCAGGAAATGAAGCCGGTAAGTTGGCCCAGATATGTTGGGTAGAAGGAAAGCCTGCCTTTGATGTAGCCCAGTGGTTACATTAGCATTTATTGCACGCAGGGTAGAAGACAATTTGGACTGCATCCCATAGGAGGGGCTTGTAGGGAAAAAGACAATTTGGACTGCAGCCCGTAGAGGGGCTTGTCTTTGACCTTCTGAGAAGTTAGTAGAGCCCAGCAGGAGTGTGTTGTGTGCAACAGAGGAGGCTTACACAGAGTTCCACAGCAACATGGGGTAATGACTAAGGGGCCTATACCCCTTGTAAGGGGCAGTTAGACGATATAGCACTTCTACCTTTGTCAGAAGGATATCGATATTCCATGACTCGTGTGGACACAGCTACTGGACTTCTGGTTGCTTTTACTATACACTGTGCAGACCAGCAGATGAGTAAAAGTGGCCTGGTATGTCTCTTTGTCACCTATGGCTGACCACAGGTATTGAGAGTGATCAGGGCACCAATTTTACTGGATATGTGCTGGAAGCATGGTACAACAGCTTGGAATCAAATGGAAGTTTCATGGGCTATACAATCCTACTAAAGCGGGCGTGCCAACGCACAATGGTTTGTTCAAATTTGGACTTAAGTCAGATACCTATAGTCTGCGGGAATGGTCAGTCCACTTATGAACAATGCTATGGCATTTGAACGAGAGACCCTGAAAGGGAGCCCTGAGCCCCCTAGAGATGTTAACACATATGGCTGCCTCCCCTATGTAACTGCAAATACAAACCAATGAAGAATCACTGAAGCTGAGGTTCAGCCACCAGAATAATATCTTGCTGCCAGCACTAACTGCAGTGAACCACGGAGACTCCATTGACTGGATGTGGCCTTGGACTTCTGGCCACATGGACCAATGATGGTTGGTTCTTCTGGCTCATTGGGGACAAGGCCTGGGAGCTGGCCTCCTGTGTTTTCTTGTAATAACAACAGATTGCCCGCCAAGTAGTATGCTTTTGCCATAAGGTAGGAGCACCTTACTGGGGAGTTTTGTTGTATCATTATGGCCAGTGCATGCACCTCCAGTAGCACTATATATAGACCCTTCAGCAACACCCATGGGGAAAGGAGTAAAAGTGTGGTATACTAGACCTGGAAGGGACCCTGTTCCTGTTACTGTCTTATCACAGGACCACTCTCTTGCATGCATCCTACCTGATGGACACGATTTGACTATGTTGTTGTTATTAAAACCTGTGTTTATGTCCCCTAAGGTCTTTGTGGATTGGGAACTTCCTCTGGCTTGAGGATTACTGTAATTTTTGTTACCTGTATCTTAATTTTTGTTTTTATCTCTAAGTTGTTATCCTCTGTTGCTGTTGTGGAATCTGGTTACAGCGCTCCAGCTTTCTCACACACGGACCATTGCGGATGATTGAGAGCATGTAGATTGTAAGGCATGAATCCTAGAGGGATGACATGTGGGGAAGTTGGGATTCCTAGGTTCAGGATCCTCACTGGACTTAAACCACCTGATGATGTAACTGGCCTGTTGCTAGGCTACCACTTCCACACCTTCAGGCAATAAACTATTATTGCACTGTAGAGAGAGATCGGCCCAGAACTTAGGGTGAGGCAGAGAAGCTAGTGCTCGACCTACTGCCGGGATAACAAGCCAGGTAATAAACCCTTTCACCCCAAAGAACGTTTGCTGTTATTTTCTCTGGTCACATTGAATGCATAGCAGACTTGTCCGGTGCTGAAATCCATTGTCAAGACAGTTACTGTTGACACAACACATTAAAACAATTATATCCCTTTAAAAATACCAACATCTTTTGAACATATAATATATACCAAGCACTATTTGGTACTTCACTCATTAATGAAATCATCACAGTAACTTATAAAAGTAGAAATGATTATCTTCAGTGTAATAGTAGTAATGAATGGTAGTTTGGAACTTACTACATATCAGTACTATTCTTAATTTTTCATGCCTAATCAATCCCACTTAACATTCAAAACATACTGAGGTAGATATTATTATTATATCTACTTTAAAACATTGGGTAAAAGAGTATTAGAGTAACTATAAAGAAGATGAGGAACTGTTAAAACTGAACATGCTGTGAAAGAGCTTCATACTGCTTTACTTAAAATTTACGCCAAAATTCAAATAAGCTTTATTATTATCCAGACTCTATAGTTAATTCTTCTTAGGCCACCCGTTCTCAACACTGCTGGCATATCATTAGTAGTGGAGCTACAGCCAGACAGATGACTAGATCCCACCCTAGAATAAATGAATAAAAATCTCCATGGTTATAGTTTTACAGATGTCTTTTTTAAAAGGTCTTTGAGCACTAATCGAATTTTAGATTTTTCCAGATGAGTGTCATGGAAAGAAGAGTCTAGGAAATTAAGACAGATTTGGTTCAAATTATACAGGGCCAGTTTGAGAATTCTTTATCCCTTCTATTTATGATTCTTAATACTGGCTACATTTCATAATCACCTGTGACATTAAAATACAGCAAACACCTGACTAATCCTAGCTCAGTGAAATAAAATATTAGAGTGGGGTACTGGTATCAATAATTTCTTAAACATTCTCCCAGGTGACTCTAAAGTGCAGTCAGTACTGGGAATCACTGACCTCCCACCTCTCTCAAACTCTCTTGCTCTAAACACTTAATTGCTCTCTACCATTATCTAAATTATCATAAACTACTCAGTACAACATTTTACCCTTCAAATTGAACCAATGTATTTTTGTACATTTCATCCAATCCCTAACCCCCAGCACCCCTTCCACTCTAGGCACTCTGCTTTCAAGTCAAATGACTTGCTTACTCTACCCCAAGTACACCTCGCAAATCTTTGCCTTAGTTAATTTACTTGTGCTGTTCATTCCTCTCGTTAGTGAAACCCTATACATCCTGAAAAGGCTGTTATGAAACCAACCAAACCTGGATCCACTTGCCCCATGAGCAGCAAGCCAAACACTGACACCAGGGTGTAGTGAGAGAAACTAGGCATTTGTTACAAGTCGTCAGGTATGGAGAACAGGGAGCTGCTGCTGTAAATCCCAAACTCCCTATTGGCTTACAAGCAGAGGTTTTTAAAGTGAAATTTATGAGTAAATGTCTCAGGACATATGATCAGCTCTTGAACATCTAACTAGTTGACCAATAGATATTTGGCAAAGCTCAATCATCAGTCTTCTGGATCTAACTAGTCTGGAGTCTGTGTGCTTGTGGTAAGCATGGGGTTCCACTGCTGGGGTCTCAGCTATGGTGGAACCCCTCAAGACCCTGGGACAAGACTTAATCTATAGCTCTTGAGGGGAAACAGAATTCATGTGACCATGATTTACATCTTAGCTAACTATGATATGTCCTCTTCTGAGCCACCTTGAACTTGGTTTATACTATCTTATGCACTTATCCCACTTTTGTTTTTATCACATATGCTTGTGACCTTGTTTTCTTTTTGCTACAGGACAAAAAGATTCTCTTAGAATCTGTAGCATTCATTCTCTGCAGTTTGAAACTATATGTTCAATATTTGAATTTGGAATTAAAAATTAAGGAAATATAAAATACCTGCTCAAACAGATGAAAAGCTCCATAGAATCTTTTTTGTTGATGAGGATAAATGTGTGTTTAAGAAAAATTAAAACGGTATGGCTGATGTGCTTAATCTTATTGTTTTCTGGGTCTCTCAGTCACTGTCTTGCCAATGGGTTTCATCCCCAGGCAAGTTTGCTATGGATTCAATGTGACCAAAGAAAATGACAGCAAAACATTCTTGGGGTAAAAGGGTAATACCCAACTTTATTTCCACGGTGGCAGATTGTCTTGCCAATGGATTTCAATCCCAGGAAAGTTTGCTGTGAATTCAATGCAACCGAAGAAAATGACAACAAAATGTTCTTGGGGTGAAAGGGTTGTACCCAACTTTACTTCCAGGTGGCATATCAGTCACTAAAACCCTGTTCACTCATAGTGAGTCTGCATGCAGCAAGTCAGTCTCTGCCTCTAGTCCCCTCTGTCCTAACAGCTGAACTCTGGGCCCCTCTGACTGCACAACCACTCTGCACAGCTGTCCTCCGGGCCTCTCTGCACAACCACCCTGCACAGCCATCACTAGGTCTCTGTCCTCAGCACTGCCACCACTCCAGCATCTGCTCTGCTCTCCTTCAGCCTTGCAGCTCTGCCACCATGTCATGCCCAGAGCCCTGGGCAGAGCTCTTTATATAGAGCCAACAGCCATGTATTGACCACAGGTGTGCAGTGCGCTAGTCAACCAGGACCAGATGAGAATCCTGGCCACAGGAACTCTCATTTTATTCACACAGGTCAATCATGAAAATCCTGTTCACTCACAGTGAGCCTCCATGAAAGCATTCCAGTCTCTGTCTATGGGCCCCTCTGCCCACACAACCATCCTCTGGGCCTCCCTCCCTGCACAGTCATCCTGCACAGCCATTCTCTGGGCCTCTGTCCTCAGTGCTGCCTCCACTCCAGCATCTGATCTGCTCTTCTGCATCCTTGCAGCCATGCCACCTTGTAACCCAGAGCACTGGGCCGAGCTCTTTATATATAGTCAATAGAAATGTATTGCCCACACGTGTGCAGTGAGCTAGTCATCCATGGCCAGGTGAGAATCCTGGCCACAGGAGCTCTCATTTTACCCACAGTCACCCTATATCAGTATTAGCTGGTGGCTGGCTTCTTCAAGAGGAGTTCCCCAGTATTACAGCTTTTATATGATATTGAAAGGAATAAAGCAAAGGAAGGACAGCTATAAGGAAGTAGCAAAGCTTGAGAGAAGCATAATTTATCTTTTAAGGTCAGAATGACTAAATCAAACCTTTGACTCTCCCAAGTAAAATTCTATTCAGATGGTTTAAGACAGAAGGAGAACGTCTTTCCAGAGGCCATTTAAGACACAGAAGCAGAGACTCTGAGTGCTTAACCAAACTCCATGGCAACCTTGATACAAAATACTATTAAATTTCTAGGGTCCAGTCTTGATTCCCCAGGAGTATATACTTCCAGTGTTCCATTTATGAAGGCAAAGATGTGTTGAGGCTCAATAAATTCAGTTCATCAAAGCACACAAACATCAACTTGTGACTAATTGCATCTCATAGTGTATTTCACAGGGTTATTCCAAGAAAGAGCTCACTCTGCAATAATAATTAAGTTCTGATTTTCCCTCTTATAGGGTCAGGAATACTTAATGTAAAATGGACAGTGAGGAAACAATTCAATTACTATAAGTAATATATAGTGAAATTCTTAAATTATTCCAGAAAGTAACTTTGCTCTTGTTTGAAAGATTTGCTATTCCATAGGAAATAGCTAGTATCAAGTCCATGAAAATGTAGACTATATATTGTTTGATATCTTCAGTACTGTGGAGTGTATCTTCGAATCATGTTGTTCATTATATACCTTAAGAAATTTTCAGTATGAATAAAAATAACAGCATATAGACATTTATTTCAATTTTTCAGTATAACAAATAAAAGATTAATCTGACCTAAAGAAAAATATTTTCCCCAGAGTACTATTTTCCTTGTAAGAAGTGGTTTTATATTTTCTCCCTTGTCTCAATCTAATGAGTTCTATTTTATACATGTCATTTGTATTATTTTTTTATCAGAGATGTGACAACTAATGTTATCAAAAACACCATGGACTCATTAGCGGTTAGATGAAATGTGCAGCAGATTTTGATATTTGTCAATAGATAACATTGGACCATCACAATGAGCTATTGACATCGTTTGAAACAGCATCTATGTTGAAACACTATCAAAATTTTAGGCTGAAGGGAATGCAGTATATTAAACCAAATAGACTTCCTGTCTGTTGCAAGGCCAGAGAAAGAACATGGGGTAACTAAAAGGAATAATGTGCAATTTCATTAATGGGAGGTATAGCTTTTCATCAATTTAGGCCAGGATTAGTAACTTTGTATTTCTAAAATCTTCTGTAGAAAATAGTTATCCATAAGTTTGAATAGACACTGACTTTGAGGGAATAACACACATGAAATAAGCTATTAAGTTTGCAACACATTTGTAGTTTATAATTATAGTTATCACTGGGCTCCTTTTAGTAGGTCTCATGAAAACATACAGTGAAAAGGCTGGTGTTGAACCCCTTGTGGTTTAAAATAGTTCTATCAGTAAATGATAGGCCTTTATGGCTTCAAAGTTGATGACAGTTATATGTTTTAAAAATTGTGTGGTACGAAGCCTATTTGGAAAGTATCAAAGAGGTACTTTTGCACTCTTACAGTATAATTTATCTCTGGAAATAAGTTGCAAAATTGAAGCATGATTACATAGTGTCAAAAGCTTTGTTGTCTCCAACTTATGGAGGATTTTTCCTGCATTTCAAATTAAAGAACTCATTTTATCATCTGTTTAACAGCTGTCTTCTTTAACTCAAAAAAATTCTAAGAACAAGACAAAAATACAACAGTTTGCTAAATATTCACCATAACATCTGAAGAGACAACCAAAATCCCAAAAGTTTAGAAAAAGCTAACTAAAATTCCGTTAAGAAACAAAGTGACGTCACAAAGATGGCAGAGTAGGAGACCTCCATCCTCTGTCCCTCTTTGCCAAAAATCAACACTTAGACAGCTATCCATGAGCAAAAACAACTCTTAAAGAAGTATGAAGCCCACTAATGAAACTTCAGTAATACAGTGGAAGAAAAAGCCTTGAAAATAGCTGTACTAAAAGGGAAGGAAAAACAGGGTTATTTTGCCTCTCCCCAGCCAGCATAACCTTGCACTGAAAGGGAATTCTCAAACCACAAAGTGTTACCTTCACTGGAATAGGGAGAGCAGGGAGAGTGTCCACTTCTCCAGTTTTGGGGGGCACTCCACAAAGGACAAATTTTAATTTCACCTCACCAAGACACTGGCAAAGTAGAGACATAGAGAGACGGCTAGGAACAAGGAAAAAAATCAGGAGCTTTCAGTGCCAGACCCCATCGGAGGTGACCAGTTCCCAGTCATGTATTATGTGGACAACCCCAGAAATTTTCACCACTGAGACCACTGGCCAGCACAGCTGCTGTGGATGCCATGCAGATTTCATCTGTTCTTTTTCCATGGATATTTGTGTTTGCTGAAGCCAGCTGCCTGAGTTCCTGCACACTCCCTCCCTTCCCACCACCCACTGAAGCCCAAATACCCTTTCTGGAGCCTGCCAAGCTCTCTGCAGCTGGAGCAAGTGCAAGATAATAGCCTAGGTCCTCACGGCTAACTCCCCCACGATGCATGCTCTCAGGGCCGGCCCTTCCAGCTGTACACTTGCATGCCACCACCTGATGCCCATCCATGTCCATACCCGTAGCAAGATCATTCATCTAAGGATGTGTACACTGCTTGCTAAGTCTCCCAACACCCCCCCAAAGCTGCTGTGAACATGGGATAGGGCCTGTCTCCCATCACTGGCCTGCACAATTGGACTTATGCTCAACTAATTCCCCACATGTCCATCTGCGTGCCTCCAACTTCACTCCCATCACCCATCTATACTGCTGTATGTATACATAACTGTGGAGACACCTTGTAGCCACAGAAGTACATCGAAAGAGCCAAGGCTCATGGAAACCCTTGTGAGCCTGATTCCAGCCCTGTCTTGGGTTACTGGTCTGCACCAGTGGGCTCACCTGGAGCTGGTGCCTCCAGTGGTTTAGCTCTAAACTCCTGGCCGAGCTTCCAACACTGGCCTCCACTCTTGTGTGCCCACAATGTAAACCAGCAATTCAGAAAGTGAGACCTCCAAAATTTGTTCTGTCTACCTAGGGTCTCTTGAGAATCCATATGAATTTAAGGATGAAATATTTCTTTCCACAAAAAAATATCTGCAGGATTTTGATGGGGATTGCATTGCATCATAGATTGATTTGAGTCATACTAACATTGAAGGGAAGCCTTCCAATACATAGACAGGCAGATCTTTCCATTTATTTCTGTTTTGTTTGATTTCTGTCAACATTCTGCAGTTTTCAATATATAAATCCTTCATCTCTTTGGTTAAGTTTACACCTAAGTATTTTATTATTTTTTATTCTATTGTTAATGGATTTGTTTCTCAATTTCCTTTTTCAATCATTCATTGTTAATGTATAGACTTTGCATATTGATTTTGTATCCCTCATCTTTGCTGAATCTGTCTTAATTCTACCAGATTTATGGTATCTCTAGAGTTTTCTGCATATAATATTTTTATATCTGTGAACAAATTAATTTTCTTTCTTCCCAATTTGTATGACTTTTATTTATTTTCCTTGAATAATTGCTCTGGATATAATTTCCAGTACTATGTTGAATAGAAGGGGAACTCTATAATTTTTAAAGTATTTTAAAGATCAAAGTCTTTAAGAGAGTTGAAGAGGAAGAGGATATGATGTTAAGAAGAATAATAATAGAAGCAGAGCAAAAATGACAGCGTGAGTAGAGCAGTGGAAATATCCTCCCAAAACCACATATTTTTTTGAAAATACAACAGACAACTCTTCCTAAAAGAAAAACCAGAAGACACAAGACAACATTCAGACCACATCCACACCTGCGGGAACCCAGCGCCTCACGAAGGGGGTAAGATACAAGCCACAGCCCCGTGGGAACAGAGTGCCCCACAACCCAGCTCGAGGTGGGAGGAGAGCAGTTGGAGCAGGGAGGGAGAGGGAGCCCAGGACTGCTGAACACCCAGCCCCAGCCATCCGCACCAGAGCGCAGACACAGTGCGTGCATGGGGTGCTGGAAACTAGGGAAACAGGACAGTACGACCTGTGAGTGGGTCCCCGCAGCCGGCGCCGCAGGGACAAAGAAAAGCGAGTGCTTTTTGGAAGTGTTAAAGGGACAGGGACCCCAGAGTCAGAAGGAAGCATCCTGGGACACAATCTATCAGCTGGGAATCTGGGGAACTCTGGGGACTCTAATCGCCTGGGCAGCAGGGAGCATGGAGGACAATCAAGGAGATAGTTTTCCAGCGATTCCCCTAAAACACGGCTACTCCATAGCGGAGCAGCAGCCCAAGGAAGGCCATGCCCACAGCAGCAGGGGACATAAACTCCATAGCAGCCGGGAAAGAATCAGAAGCCCTGTCTGCATGCAGCTTCCCAGCACAAGCCACCAGAGGTCGCTGTTCACCCAGGAGAGGAGGGCCACAAACCAACAAGAAGGGAAGTTCGTCCAGACATCATTCATCCCAGCTCTGCAAACTATTCCTATCACCACGAAAAGACAAAATTACAGGCAAACCAAGATCACAGAGACACCAGAGAAGGAGACAGACCTAACCAGTCTTCCTGAAAAAGAATTCAAAATAAAAATCATAAACATGCTGACAGAGATGAAGAGAAATATACAAGAGCTAAGGGATGAAGTCTGGAGGGAGATTACAGATGTCCGGAATGAGATTACAGAAGCCTGGAAGGAGATAACAGAAGGGAAACAAACTCTGAAAGGATTTAAAAGCTGAATGGATAAGATGCAAGAGGCCATTGATGGAATAGAAACGAGAGCAGGAACGCATAGAGGTTGGCACAGAGAGAGATAAAAGGATCTACAGGAATGAAACAATATTAAGTGAAATGTTTGACCAAACGAAAAGGAACAATATCCATATTATAGAGGGACCAGAAGAAGAAGAAGAGAGAAAAAGGGATAGAAAGTGTCTTTGAAGAAATAATTGCTGAAAACTTCCCCAAACTGGGGGAGGAAATAATAGAACAGACCACGGAAATATACAGAAATCGCAACAGGAGAACAACACCAAGACACATAATAATTAAAAAGACAAAGATCAAGGACAAGGAAAGGGTTTTAAAGGCAGCTAGAGAGAAAAAGGTCACTTATAAAGGAAAACCCATCAGGCTTTCATCAAACTTCTCAACAGAAACCTTACAAGCCAGAAGAGAATGGCATGAATATTTAATGCAAGAAACAGAAAGGCCTTGAGCCAAGGATAATGGATCCAGCACGATTATCATTTAAATATGAAGGAGGGATTAAATGATTCCCAGACAAGGAAAAGATGAGGGAATTTGTCTCTCACAAACCACCTGTACAGGGTATTTTAGAGGGACTGTTGTAGACGGGAGAACTCCTAAGTCTAAACAGATGTCACCAGAGAAAATAAAATCACAGCAAAGAAAGCAGACCAAACAAAAACTAACTAAAGACAAAAAATAAGATAAACTACAAACTAAAAGCATTTAAATGAAACACGAAAGAACACAGAATAAAACAAGCAACATATAAGAATGGAGGAGGAAGAATAAGAAGGGAGAGAAGCAAAGAATCCTCAGACAGTATATAACTGCTCAATAAGCAAGCTAAGTTAGGCAGTAATATACTAAAGAGAGTAACCTTGAACCTTCGGTAACCATGAATCGAAAGCCTGCAATGGCAATAAGTACATATCTTTCAATAGTCACCCTAAGTGTAAATGGGCAGAATGCACAATCAAAAGGCACAGAGTTATAGAATGGATTAAAAAGCAAGACCCATCTATATGCTGCTTACAAGAAAGTCACCTCAAACCAAAAGGCATGCAGAGATTAAAAGTCAAGGGAAGGAAAAATATATTTCAGGCAAACAACAGAGAGAGGAAAGCAGGGGTTGCAGTACTAGTATAAGACAAAATAGACTTCAAACAAAGAATGTAACCAGAGGTAATGAAGGAGATTACATAATGATAAAGGGCTCAGTCCAACAAGAGGATTACCATTCTAAATATATATGCCCAAACACTGGAGCACCAGCATATGTGAAACAAATACTAACAGAACTAAAGAGGGAAATAGAATGCAATGCATTCATTTTAGGAGACTTCAACACACCACTCACCCCGAAGGAGAGATCTACTGGGCAGAAAATAAGTAAGGACACGTAGGCAATGAACAACACACTAGAATAGATGGATCTAATAGACATCTATAGAACTCTACATCCAAAAGGAACAGGATATACATTCTACTCAAGTGCACATGGAACATTCTGCAGAATAGACCACATACTAGCTCACAAAAAGAGCCTCAGTAAATTCCAGAATTTTGAAATTCTACCAACCAACTTTTCAGACCACAAAGGTATAAAACTAAAAATACATTCTACAAAGGAAACAAAAAGGCTCACAAACACATGGAGGCTTAACAACATGCACCTAAATAAACAATGGATCAATGAACAAATTAAAATAGAGATCAAGGAATATATGGAAACAAAAGACAACAACAACACAAAGCCCCATCTTCTGTGAGATGCAGCGAAAGCAGTATTAAGAGGAAAGAATATAGCGATCCAGGCACACTTAAAGAAGGAAGAAAAATCCGAAATGAATAGTCTAACATCACAATTATTGAAACTTGGAAAAGAAGAACAAATGAGTCCTAAAGTCAGCAGAAGGAGGGACATAATAAATATCAGAGAAGAAATAAACAAAATTGAGAAGAATAAAACAATAGGACAACTCAATGAAACCAAGTGCTGGTTCTTTGAGAAAATAAAGAAAATAGATAAGCCTCCAGCCAAACTTATTAAGAGCAAAAGAGAATCAACACACATCAACAGAATCAGAAACGAGAATGGAAAAATCAAGACAGACTCCTCAGAAATACAAATATGATAACAAGCTGAAAAACATAGAAGAAATGAACAACTTCCTAGAAAAATACAACCTTCCAAGACTGACCAAGGAAGAAACCCACAAGTTAAACAAACCAATTATGAGCAAAGAAATTGAAACGGTAATCAAAAAACTACCCAAGAACAAAGACCATGGGCCACATAGATTCACCTCAGAATATTATCAGACATGCAGAGAAGACATAATACCAATTCTCCTTAAAGTTTTTTAAGAAATAGAAGAGGAGGGAATACTTCCAAACTCATTCTATGAAGCCAACGTTACTCTAATACCAAAACCAGGCAAAGACCCCACCGAAAAAGAAAATTACAGACCAATATCCTTGATGAATGAAGATGCAAAAATACTCAAGAAAATACAAGCAAACCGAATTTAAAAATATATCAAAAGGATCATACACCATGACCAAGTGGGACTCATCCCAGGGATGCAAGGATGGTACAACATTTGAAAGTCCATCAACTTCATCCACCACATCAACAAAAAGAAGGACAGAAACCATATGATCATCTCCATAGATGCTGAAAAAGCATTAGCCAAAATTCAACATCCATTCATGATAAAAACTCTGAGCAAAATGGGTATAGAGGGCAAGTACCTCAACATAATAAAGGCCATATGTGGTAAACCCACCGCCGACATCATACTGAACAGCGAAAAGCTGAAAGATTTTACTCTGAGATCGGGAACAAGACAGGGATGTCCACTCTCCCCACTGATATTTAACATAGGACTGGAGGTCCTAGCCACGGCAATCAGATAAAACAAAGAAATACAAGGAATCCAGATTGGTAAAGAAGAAGTTAAACAGTCACTCTTTGCAGATGACATGATTTTGTACATAAAAAACCCTAAAGACTCCACTCCAAAACTACTAGAAATGATATCGCAATACAGCAAAGTTGCAGGATACAAAACTAACACACAGAAATCTGTGGCTTTCCTATACACTAACAATGAACCAATAGAAAGAGAAACTAGGAAAACAATTCCATTCACAATTGCATCAAAAAGAATAAAGTACCTAGGAATAACCCTAACCAAAGAAGTGAAAGACCTGATCCCTGAAAACTACAAGACACTCTTAAGACAAATTAAGAGGATAGAAGGAAATGGAAACCCATCCCATGCTCTTGGCTAGAAAGAATTAATATTGTCAAAATGGCCATCTTGCCCAAAGCAATATAGAGATTCGATGCAATCCCTATCAAATTACCAACAACATTCTTCAAAGAACTGGAACAAATAGCTCAAAAATTCATATGGAAACACCAAAGACCCCGAATAGCTAAAGTAATCCTGAGAAGGAAGAATAAAGTGGGGGGGATCTTGCTCCTCATCTTCAAGCTCTACTACAGAGTCACAGTAATTAAGATATTTTGTACTGGCATAAGAACATTGTCACAGACCAGTGGAACAGAATAGAGACTCCAGACATTACACCAAACATATATGGTCAATTAATATAGAATAAAGGAGCTATGGACATACAATGGGGAAATGACTGTCTCTTCAACATATGGTGCTGGAAAAACTGGACAAGTATATGTAAGAGAATGAAACTGGACCATTGTCTAACCCCATACACAGAAGTAAATTTGAAATGGATCAAAGACCTGAATGTAAGTCATGAAACCATACAACTTAGAAAAAAAATAGGCAAAAATCTCTTAGATATAAACGTGAGTGACCTCTTCTTGAACATATCTCCCTGGGCAAGGGAAACAAAAGCAAAAATGAACAAATGGACTATATCAAGCTTAAAGCTTCTGTACAAGAAAGGACACCATCAATAGAACAAAAGGCACCTTCTGTAAGGGAGAATATATTTGTAAATGACACATCCGATAAAGGCTTGATATCTGAAATATGTAAAGACATCACCCACCTCAACAAACAAAAGCAAATAATCCAATAAAAAATGGGCAGAGGAACTGTATAGACAGCTCTCCAAAAAAGAAATTCAGATGGCCAACAGACACATAAAAGATGCTCCACATCACTAATTATCAGAGAAATGCAAATTAAAACCACAATGAGATATCATCTCACACCAGTAAGTATGGCTACCATCCAAAAGACAAACAACAACAAATCTTGGCGAGGCTGTGGAGAAAGGGGAACCTTCCTACACTCCTGGTGGGAATGTAAGTTAGTTCAACCACGGTGGAAAGCAGTATGGAGGTTCCTCCAAATGTCCAAAACAGACTTACCATTTGACCCAGGAATTCCACTCCTCGTAATTTACCCTAAGAATGCAGCACTCCAGTTTGAAAAACACAGATGCACCTCTATGTTTATTGAACCACTATTTACAATAGCCAAGAATTGGAAGCAACCTAAGTGTCCATCAGTAGATGAGTGGATAAAGAAGATGTGGTACATATACACAATGGTATATTTCTCAGCCATAAGAAGAAAACAAATCCTACCATTTGCAACAACATGGATGGAGCTAGAGGGTATTATGCTCAGTGAAATAAACCAGGTGGAGAAAGACAAGTACCAAATTATTTAACTCATATGTGGAGGATAAGAACAAAGGAAAAACTGAGGGAACAAAACAGCAGCAGAATCACAGAACCCACGAATGAACTGAAAGTTACCAAAGGGAAAGGGACTGGGGACGATGGGTAGGTAGGGAGCGATAAAGAGGGGGAAGAAGAAAGGGAGTATTATGATGAGCATGACAAATGTGGGGTGGTAGAATGGGGATAGCTGTGCAACACAAACTTGACAAGTAGTGATACTACAACATTTTGCTATGCTGATGGACAGTGACTGTAATGGAGTTTGTGTGGGGAACTTGGAATAGGAGAGAGCCTAGTAAACATAATATTCTTCATGTAATTGTAGATTAATGATAAAAAAAAAAAGAGAAAGAAAAGGGGGATTACTCCCTGATAGGATAAATCTAACTGCAAATCAATGATTAATGCACACTTTACATATCCTTTATTTTTATCTTTTAAGGGGTGTCAGATGATCGGCTATGGAAGCAATTTTTCTAATAATATTCATTCCTCTTAAAAAAAAAACAGTTCCTCCGTGCTGATCTCCAATAGGTTCTTCACAGTGGTATAAAGGTCATATCAACGTGTGAGCAAAGGGTTTGTTTGTGTTCATACAGAGGACCAAAGCCTAATTTGGCTACCCAGAAAACGAACTAAGATATGATATGAAGAAGAACTTGCAATATCAACATCCTCTGGAAGAGTCATTCCAGAAGATGATCATCAAAAATCTTCAATAAAGATCCTGGTGCTGTTGCAGTTGTAGCTGCATTTATCGCACCGGTTCCTGGACTTGCCATTGGCATGAAGATGGAGATATCTAACCTGGCCTGTGCATACAGCAAAACAACAAATTTGACTGGATCTGTACTGTCGGAACTCAACCAAGAATTAGGAGAAGTGAAAGTTGCAGTTCTCCAAAATCGTGCGACTATAGACTATCTACTGTTCAAAGAACATATGGGATGTGAACGGTTCCCAGGAAGGTGCTGTTTTAATTCGTCTGATTTTTCTCAAACTATTCAAATTCAGTTAGACAATATCCATCATATCATTGATAAGTTTTCACAGATGCCTAGGGTACCTAACTGGTTTTCTTGATTTCACTGAATATGGCTGGTAATTGTAGGTCTGCTTTTGTTATGTAGCTGTATTAATATTATGTTAATGTCTGTACACAATTTAATTAGTAGTTTAAAACCTATACATGCTTATGTTACTCTACAAGAAGATATGTCAAAGAAATAATCAATCTTCCCATGTTTTCTCCTGTCTGCTACTTCTATAGCTTTTCTTCCTTCCTAATTACAACCCTTTAGAAGAATTCGTGCCTAATATCGAAAACTGCTGACTATCATAATTCTTCCAAGTGGTAAAGATACCTCAAGACAAACGCTGGGCGTAGAAGCCACAGGGCATAAATCTGCAAAGAAGTAAAAAGCTAACCTTTTCAAACAATATGGCTTCTCTGTCACTTACCAACTTTACATTTCCAAGCATGGCCCTGGAAGATGACTGGTTAGCCAGAGACGGGTAAGATTCCTCAAGGGAGGAACAACCTAAGACAGGCACAGTCGCAGGGGGGCCATCAGGTGAGAAATTGGGGATCAACAGAGGTGAGGCTTAGAACCTCACCCCCCTGTTCTGAGAGAAATCTTCTGCATATGTGGATGTTTTATTGCCCTGGTCTAGCTTGGATTAACACATAGTCTACAGGCACACACCTGATCATCTACATTTGCTCTCTTACAACACTAAACTATGTTTTCTACCTTTATCTTGTATCTACCTACCACTTCATCACTTTATAAAAAAAAAATAATAGTAAGGGTAAAATGTGGGATTCACATATAAATCAAGTATAAAAATCAAAGGAATAATTATATCTGACTTGTTTATAGTTCATGATGCGTGATCAAAACTGAAAGTTTCTGTGATATGACTGCCCTTGCACTGTTCACCATGTAAGAACTTATTCACTATGTAAGAACTTGTTTGTTATGCTTCAGAAGATTGGATACTGTTGAGAATTAGGCTTGGGGTTGTTTAATGATTGTGCATTGAGTCCCCTATACATAATTTTATTGTTGTTAACAACTATTTTGTCAATAAATATGAGAGATGCCATCTCAAAAAATAAAAATAATAAAAATAAACAGGTTGTCCATCTTCCCCCTCAACCATAATTATATTATTTTGTACAAAGTTAAATATACTTTTTTGACTTTATGGTTTTAGCTGTTTCTTGTAGAATTTAACCAAAGAGTGTGGTTGAAAATGATTAATATCATACAAAAATTCAATGTAAATTTTTAGGTTTCCTTTATCTTGTGTATTAACATTGATTATTTTACAGTATCTCTATAGCACTAAAATACTAAATACTGCATCTTACACTGTACTTTCAAGGTACTCTTCAGATCTATGTGAAAGCTATGCCTTAGTTTATTGCCTGGCCCTTTAAATTTGTTTTCTGTCTTCCTCTTCCTGAAAGTAAAAATTCCCTCTCCTAACTCCATGCATTTAGCTGTTTGTCCTAAATAGGCTCACCATGTTTAATGCCTTCATTTTAAAAGCCTCAAGTATTTGTTGCTAATATACTCATTTTTTAAGTCTTCTATGTTAAAGATTATAGTGTGCTTTATGAAGTAAAGTTAAAAATGAAACATTATCGAGCTGACGCAGAGCAAAGATGGTGACATGAGTAGAGCTGCAGAAATCTCCTCCCTAATCCATATATATTTTTGGAAAATCAACAAATAAAACTATCCCTAAAAGAGAGACCAGAAGATACAGGACAACAGCCAGGCTACATCTACACCTGTGAGAACACAGCACCTCACAAAGGGAGTATGATAAAAGCTGTGTCCTGGCGGGACCCTTGTGCCCCTCACCCCAGCTCCCGGTGGGAGGAGAGGAGTTGGAGCAGGGAGGTAGAGGGAGCATAGTACTGCTAAACACCCAGCCCTAGAAATATGCACTGGAGGACAGACATACAATGTGTGGAGTGCTGGATACTAGGGGAATGGGACAGTAAAACTTGAGAGTGGGTCCCTGCAGCCAGCGCCCCTGGGAAAAAAAGAAAAGCAAGTGCTTTTTGAAAGACTTAAAGGAACAGGGACCCCACAGGTGGACAGAAACATCATGGGACACTTAGCCTAGCAGCTGGGAATCCCAGGGAACTCTGGGTGCCCAGCAGTGCAGCTCAGAGGCCCGAGCAGCCTCCCATCTGTTTCCCCTCTGATTCCACTCCACAATACAGGAGAAGCAGACTGAGGCAGCAGGGAAGAGCTTCTTTCACAATAGCTGGGCAAGAATTAGAAAGACTGTCTGCATGCAGCTGCCCAGCACAAGCCAATAGGGGTCACTGTTCTCCCAGGAAAAGAAGGACACAACTAGCAAGAAGAGATGTTCTCCCAGCCAACACATGCGCCAGTTCCCCACAACTATCTCTATCGCCATGAAAAGGCAGAAGCATTTGATACAGACGAGACTAACCCAGACATCCTCTCCTGAGAAGGAATCTGGGGAGATATACCTAACCAATATCCCTGAAAAAGAATTTGAAATAAAGGTCATAACCATGCTGTTGGAGCTGTAGAGAAATACCCAAGAACTAAGGGATGATGTCTGGAAGGAGATTACAGAAATGAAAAAACCTCTGGAAGGATCTATAAGCAGAATGGAATTAGAAGCAAGATACCATTGATGGAATAGAAGCGAAAGAAAAGGAATGCATACAAGCTGATGCAGATACAGATCAAAGGATATCCAGGAATGAATCACTATTCAGAGAACAGTGTAACCAATCCACGCAGAAAAGTATTCACATTATAGGGGTACCAGAAGAAGAAGATAGAGAAAAAGGGATAGAAAGTGTCTTTGAAGAAATAATTGCTGAAAACTTACCCAAATTGGGGGAGGAAATTATCATTCAGACCACAGAATTACACAGAACTCCCAACAGAAGGGACCCAAGCAGGACAACACCAAGACACATAATAATTAAAATTGCAAAGATCAAAGACAAGGACAGAGTTTTAAAGGCACCTACAGAGAGGAAAAACGTCACCTACAAAGGAAAACCCATCAGGTTATCAGCAGCTTTCTCAACAGAAACCTTCAGGTCAGAAGAGAATGGCATTATATATTTAATGCAATGAAACAGAAGGGCCTTGAACAAAGAACACTGTGTCCAGCACGATTATCATTTAAATATGAAGGAGGGATTAAACAATTCCCAGACAAGCAAAAGTTGAGGGAATTTGCCTCCCACAAATCACCTCTACAGGGAATTTTAGAGTGACTGCTCTAGATGGGAGCACTCCTAATGCTAAACAGATGCAACCAGAGGAAATAATACCAAAGCAAAGAGAGCAGACCAACTAGATACTAAATAAAAGGAAAAGGGAGGCAGTGCCAAGAAGGCGGCATGAGTAGGACAGTGGAATCTCCTCCCAAAAGCATATATATTTTCAAAAATACAACAAATACAACTATCCCTAAAAGAGAGACCAGAAGACACAGGACAACAGTCAGACTACATCCACACCTGTGAGAACCCCGTGTCTGGTGAAAGGGGTAAGATACAATCCAAAGGCCAGCAGGACCCGAGGCCCCTCACCCCAGCTCCCAGTGGGAGGGGAGGAGTCAGGGCGTGAAGGGAAAGGGAGCCCAGGACTGCTAAACACGGCAAAAGAAGATAACATTGAACATTTGGTAAAGGCGAATCTAAAGCCTGCAATGGCAATAAGTACATATCTTTTAATAATTTCCCTAAATGAAATGGACTGAACGTACCAATCACAAGACACAGAGTAATAGAATGGATGAAAAGCAAGACCCATCTATATGCCGCTTACAAGAGACCGACCTCAAACTCAAAGACATGTGCAGAATAAAAGTCAAGGGATGGAAAAAGATATTTCATGCAAACAACGAGGAAAAAAAGCAGGTGTTGCAGTACTAGTATTTGCAGACAAAACAGACTTCAAAACAATGAAAGCAAAAGAGATAAAGAATGACCATACATAATGATAATGGGTTCAATCCAACAAGAGGATATAACCATTATAAACATATATGCACCCAATAGAGGAGCACCAATATATGTGAAACAAATATTAACATAATTAAAGGAGGAAATAGAATTCAGTGCAATCATTTTGGGAGACTTTAACACACCACTCACTCCAAAGGACAGATCTACCAGACACAAAATAAGTAAGGACACAGAGGCACTGAACAACACACTAGAACAGATGGACCTAAAAGACATCTATAGAACTCTACATCCAAAAGCAACAGGATACACATTATTCTCAAGTGCACATGGAACGTTCTCCAGAATAGACCACATACTGGGCTACAAAAAGAGCCTCAGTAAATTCAAAAAGATTGAAATTCTACCAACCAACTTTTCAGACCACAAAGGCAAAGAACTAGAAATAAATTGTAGAAAGAATGTAAAAAGGCCCGCAAACACATGGAGGCTTAACAACGTGCTCTAATAAAATCAATGGATCAACCACCAGGTCAAAATAGAGATAAATCAATATATGGAAACAAATGACAAAAACAACACAAAGCCCCAATTTGTGTGGGATGCAGCGAAAGCAGTCGTAAGAGAAAAGTATATAGCAATCCAGGCATATTTTAAGAAGGAAAAAAATCCTAAGTGACTAGTCTAATGTAACAATTATCAAAATTGAAAAAAGAAGAACAAATGAGGCTAAAAGTCAGCAGAAAGAGGGACACAATAAAGATCAGAGAAGAAATAAACAAAATTGAGAAGAATAAAACAATATAAAAAAATCAATGAAACCAATAACTGGTTATTTGAGAATATCAACAAAATAGATAAGCCTCTAGCCAAACTTATTAAGAGAAAAAGAGAATCAATACACATAAACAGAATCAAAAATGAGAAAGAAAAATCACAATGAACCCAATAGAAATATAAATAACTATTAGAGAATACTATGAAAACCTATATGCTAAGAAGTTGGAAAACCTGGAAAAAATTGACAACTTCTTAGAAAAACAAAACCTTCCAAGACCTTCCAAGGAAGAAACACTAAATCTAAACAAACAAAATACCAGCAAGGAAATTGAAGCAGTAAACAAAAAACTACCCAGGAAAGAAAAAACCTGGACCAGATGGATTTACCTCAGAATTTTATCAGACATACAAAGAAGACATAATACCCATTCTCCTTAGAGTTTTCCAAAAAACAGAAGAGGAGGGCCTACTCTCAAATTCATTCTATGAGCCAACATTACCCTAATAACAAAATCAGGCAAAGACCCCACCAGAAAAGAAAATTACAGACCAATATCCCTGATGAATATAGATGCAAAATTACTCAGCAAAATATTAGCAAACTGAGTACAAAAGTACATCAAAAAGATCATACATCATGTCCAAGTGGGATTCATCCTGGGGATGCAAGGATGGTACAACATTCGAAAATCCATCAACATCATCCATCACATAAACAAAAAGAAAGACAAAAACTACAGGATCATCTCCATAGATGCAGAAAAATCATTCAACTAAATTCAACATCCATTCATTATATAAACTCTAAGCAGAATGTAACAGGGCAAGTTACTGAACATAATAAAAGCCATATATGATTAAACCACAACCAACATCATACTGAACAGTGAGAAGCTGAAATCTTTCCCTCTGTGTTCAGGAAAAAGACAGAGATGCCCAATCTCCCCACTGTTATTCAACATAGTACTGGAGGTCCTAGCCATGTCAATTAGACAAAACAAAGAAATACAAGGAATCCAGATTGGTAAAGTGGGAGTTAAATTGTCACTATTCACAGATGACATGATACTGTACATAAAAAACCCTAAAGACTCCACTCCAAAACTACTAGAACTGATATCGCAATACAGCAAAGTTGCAGGATACAAAATTAACACACAGAAATCTTTGGCTTTCCTATACACTAACAATGAAACAATAGAAAGAGAAATCAGGAAAACAATTCCATTCACAATTGCATCAAAAAGAATAAAATACCTAGGAATAAACCTAACCAAGGAAGTGAAAGATCAATAACCTGAAAACTATAAGATGCTCTTAAGGGAAATTAAATAAGACACTAACAAAGGGAAACTCTCCCCATGCTCTTGGCTAGGAAGAATTAATATCGTCAAAATGTCCATCCTGCACAAAGCAATATCCAGATTTGATGCAGTCCGTATCAAATTACCAGCAACATTCTTCAACAAACTGGAACAAATAGTTCAAAAATTCATATGGAAACACCAAAGAACCCGAATAGCTAAAGCAAGCCTGAGAAGGAAGAATAAAGTGGGGGGGGGATTTGCTCCTCAATTTCAAGCTCTACTACAAAGTCACAGTAATTAAGACAATTTATACTGGCACAAGAACGTTGGCACAGACCAGTGAAACAGAATAGAGACTCCAGACATTACACCAAACATATATGGTCAATTAATATAGAAAAAAGGAGCCATGGACATACAATGGGGGAAATGACTGTCTCTTCAACAGATGGTGCTGACAAAACTGGACAGCTACATGTAAGAGAATGAAACTGGATCACTGTATAACCCCATACACAAAAGTAAATTTGAAATGGATCAAAGACCTGAATGTAAGTGATGAAAACATAAAATTCCTAGAAAAAAACATAGGCAAAAATCTCTTGGACATAAACATTAGCGATTTCTTCACGAACATATCTCCCCAGGCAAGGGAAACAAAAGCATAAAGTAGCCAAGTGGGGCTAAATCAAGCTGAAATTCTTCTGTACAGCAAAGGACACCATCAAAAGAACAAAACGGTACCCTACAGTATGGGAGAATACATTCCTAAATGACAGATCTGATGAAGGGTTGACATCCAAAATATATAAAGAGCTCATGCACCTCAACAAACAAAAAGCAAATAATCCAATAAAAAATGGGCAGAGGAGCTGAACAGTTTTCCAGCAAAGAAATTCAGATGGCCAGCAGACACATGAAAAGATGCTCCACATTGCTAGTCATCAGAGAAATGCAAATTAAAACCACAGTAAGATATCACCTCACACCAGTAAGGATCGCCACCATCCAAAAGACAAACAACAACAAATGTTTGCAAGGATGTGGATAAAGGGGAACCCTCCTACACTGCTGGTGGGAATGTAAATTAGTTCAATTATTGTGGAAAGCAGTGTTTAGGTTCCTCAGAATGCTCAAAATAGACATACCATTTGACCCAGGAATTCCACTTCTAGGAACTTACCCTAAGAATGTAGCACTCAAGTTTGAAAAAGATAGATGCACCCCTATGTTTATCGCAGCACTATTTACAATAGCCAGGAAATGGCAGCAACTTAAGTGTCTATCAGTAGATGAATGGATAAAGAATATGTGGTACATATACACAATGGAATATTATTCATCCATAAGATGTAAACAAATCATAACATTTTCAACAGTATGGATGGAACAAGAGGGTATTATGGTCAGTGAAATAAGCCAGGCAGAGAAAGACAAGTATCAAATGATTCACTCATATGTGGAGTATAAGATTAAAGAAAAACTGAAGGAACAAAACAGCAGCCGTCTCACAGAATGCAAGAGTGAACTAACAGTTACCAAAGGGAAAGGGACTAGAGAGGATGGGTGGGAAGGGAGGGAGAAGGAGTGGAAAAAGAAAGGGGGAATTATGATTAGCATGTACAATTAGCATGTAGGGGGAGAATGGGGAGCTGTGCAACACAGTGAAGACAAGTAGTGATTCTATAGCATTTTACTATGCTGAAGGACAGTGACTGTAATGGTGTGTGTGTGGGGGGACCTGATGAAGAGGGAACCTAGTAAACATAATATTCTTCACGTAACTGTAGATTAATGATGACAAAGTAAAAATTTTTTAAAAAGGTAGCTGAAAGATGAAAAAAAGTCACATTATCATAATATCTTATTTCCAAAAGTATAGTTCCATTTTTGATGTGTTCTTTTAAAGTGGGGATCTTTTATAGAGGCCATTTTATTGGAAGTTATGGCAACTGATGGACCAGACCAATACTGACAACTTCACATTTGAAATATATAACAGCTAGCACTTTTCAGCCACAGTGTATAGGATGGTTAACTCTGTGCTATACGTATGCCATATTACTACAGTATGGCCCAGGTGAGGTCTTGTCACAGTCTACAGCTAAGCAGAAAAATCTACTAAGACATCATCTTAAACAAAGTACACCAAAGGGAAAAGCCACACTAGTGAGAGGACCAGCAATATTGAATGAAGACAAGGGGGCTGTTTGCTTTTGTTCACCAACTTAACTGAATATTTGTTCATTTCTTTTCAGTTTATTTCTATGTGAAATATAGCTAACAAAACAGATGAGTCCATTTCCAAAGCATCTCTTTACCCCTAAGAAAAAAGTAAATATTTATGTAATATGGATACAAATATTTCAAAAATAAAAAAAAAATAATGTTTATTGTTTAGGCATTCTTTGAGCTGAATTTTTTTTCATCTGCTGGAGCTGCAACAACAAATTAACATAGACTAGGTGGCTTAAAGGACAAATATTTATTTCTCACAATTCTGGAGGCTGGAAAATCAGCAATCAAGGTGTCAATAGATTCACTATCTGTTAAGAAACCTCTTCCTGCTTTAAAGACCGTCTTCTTGCTATATCCTCACATTATGGAGAGACAGTGGATTCTGGTCTTTTTCTCTTCTTGTAAGGCCTCTAATCCCATTGTGGGGGTTCTATCATTATGATATCAGCTAATCTTAAATGTCTAATGAAGTTCCCACTTCTAAATGCCATTACATTGGGCTTCCACAAGAATTTTGAGGGGACACAAACATTCACTCCATAGCAATTAACAGTATTATCAAATCATTAACAGAGATATAAGATACATTTATAATGAATTATTATAATCAGATATATAATAGACTAATAAAATTTAAGCAAGTGAAGTGTTTAAGAAATTGTCCTATAATTAAAACTGGACAGGATAAATTCCCGGTGTCCTATGCACTACCTAGCAATTCATCTGGGCATTATTTTATTTAAAAGTTTTACAGAAATAGTGCTTGCTTCGGCAGCACATATACTAAATTGGAAGGATACAGAGAAGATTATCATGGCCCCTAAAAAAAAATAAAGAATAAAGTTTTACAGAAATAGATTCGTATACACGGAAAACAAGACTGGTGGTTGTCATAGCGAGATGGGTGGGGTGGTGGATGAAATAGGTGAAGGGTACAAAGAGATGCAAACTTCAAATCGTAAAATAAGTTAGTCACAGGAATGAAAGTACAGAATAGGGAATATAGTCAGTAAAGTGTGATTTCTTTGTATGTTCACAAATGGTAACTACACTTAACATGGTGAGGATTTAATAATGAAGTGTAATTGTTGAAAAGCTATGTTTTATGTATAAAACCATTAAATATAGCATATTACCTATATTTCAACTAAAAAATTGAAAAAAGGATGAATTTAAAATTTGATAATTTTATATTCACTAGGTTATTTCCTATTTTGTAGAGGTAGAATTATGTGCTTTATGAAGTTGAAAACTGGTAGAAATACAGATGACTTTTTATCTAAGCTATGCAAGTGGATTATGTCCAGTAAATGTACATTTGATTGCCACTCAGAAGGAAAAATTAAGCCAACATACTACATTTCATTGTTTTACAAGATATAAACCCATTTTATACATATTGACAAATTTATGTCAGTATTTCTACCAACTGTCTTTCATTTAAGTTCTCCTTTGAACCAGTCTGATTATATTACTTGTCCTATCATTAGCTACTATATTAAATACAATTTTTGACTAACGTTCATTTTATATTTGTGAGTTATGATTTCAAATTTCTGAAAATATACTTGAGCAGATATATAAAATACAGTGAATTAAAAGGTGTAACATATACTTCACTCACACACTGTTCTGTATTGGGTGCTGCTTTACTGGTCTGACCATTATTTCCATCAGAATCATCAGTGTAATTGTCAGTTGTGTCCTTTCAGTAGTGAAATTTATTTTAAAATGACTGATGTGATTCTTTTGCTTGTTGTATATATAAAATCCCAATATAATTGTAAAATAATGTATGAGCCCCATGCCCCAGGAACAAAAAAATGTATAAAATATACTTAGTAGTTAACTTACATATCTAACTATTACAGAATAAAATTAAAACATATATAATTTTGAGTCTTTTACCTATGGTTAAAGGAAATGATTGTGCAATGGTCCTCTGTGGATCCTCCTTTCATTTTGAAATTCTTTCTGACTTTGTGGCGTTCACTTATCATCTTCTCTATCCCAATACATTCCAAGTTCCAAAATATTAAAATGAGCATGAACTTGGCAACTGGATTTTGCATTAATCACAGGGTGTTTTCAATATATCTGTGTACAGTTCCTTCAAGTTCAAAATTTATTACAGAGTTGTGACTAACTGTAACTTGGACATGTCTGGGTTAGATTTGGTGGGAGAAAAAACAAAATATCTAGGTAAGGTAATGAGCCGTGAAGGAATTTCTATGTAGGATGTGCTTAGGTAGGTTTGAAACACTCTGACAGGAAGGGGACTAAGGAAGTTTTCTTCAAACTGCCTTTGGAGGGCAAACTATTTCTATTGAGATTATTTATTTGGAACAACAATGGAAGGCTGGTGAGATGAGGAGAATGCCCCAAGCCAGTCTTTGGCAATGCTACTTAGTAATATCTACAGTGAGCCAACTTAGGCACACCTGTTAGTTTTCAAGATAAAAATTCTATACTAAAAAGAGCACCTGGTTTGTTCTTCTGGCTCAGCCCTCATTCTATTAGTGTCATGACCTAGGTTATATCAATTAACCTAAACCTTAGCTTCCTGAATCTGTAAAAGTGACTCAATTGCCTTTGCATCCTCTACAGCTTTAAGATCCACATATGATCACTAGTCTGTCTCTAAAATTTTTCTGTATAAAAGCAAATGCAGAAAATAGATGGGTCAGGTTGATAAATTATTTTAAAATATACAAATGGAATATGTCTCCTCTTTTATAATTAGTAGAATAATAATAAAATTCAAATTTATTTGCCTTTAGTATTTGCTTGACTCTGGGTGAATTTTGTCCTGTAATTTGGCCTTAGGATCCATTCCCCCCAAAATAGAGGGCTTTGTCTTGCATCTCTTTTACTCTCCTTAAGGTCTTTGTTTTCAGAAATGAAAATAAAATCTCTCAGTGTGTTTAAAACAGCTTCAGAGACATTATTTTTCTATTCTCTATATTTAATGAAGGTGATTTCAATACAAGGTTTAGAGCCACTTCACCCTTTATCTCTCTTCTATTTATTCTTGATTGTGAACAAAAGTAATTTCCAGGTTGACAAGGAGGTAGAGGGAAAGGTAATTATGATAGCAGGTAAACCCACACTTAAGAGAGCAAGGCCCTTTTTTCTGATTTATATATGCTGCAATTATTTATACTCAGTAGTGAAGCATTAGGAAACTAAAATAAAGAATAGATTTTCATAAAGACAGGCTCTGTGCAAAACAGTATTGCCACATAGAGTGAATAACAATATAAGGTGCTAACTAAATTTGAATCTCAGATAATGCATATTTTTATCTCTTATTTTGAGGGGGCATCTCTCATATTTATTGATCAAATGCTTGTTAATAACAATAAAATTCTGTATAGGGGACTCAATGCACAATCATTAATCAACCCCAAGCCTAATTCTCAACAGCCTCCAATCTTCTGAAGCATAACGAACAAGTTCTTCCATAGTGATCAACCCACTGTTTAAAGTACAAATTTAATCTCCCGCATTTTGTGCAGTCACTTATCTGCAATTAGTGAGATAACGATTTTTCCAGATTGGGAAGATGTTAAACCCAACTTGGCCATAATTGGGTCTATCTTATGCCAATCAAGTTTTACCGACCAATGAGAATAGCCTAGGACGAGAAACGAGCTGAAGGGGCATTTCTATCAGGCTCTTAACGGCCAAAAGGCAGTTCTGTCACTGGTAAGAGGGAAAGTAAAAATATTATAATTTATTGGTTTAATACAAAAATCCTTCCTCTCTTGGCAATAGTTGATGATATCGGGAGAAAGAACTGATACTTAATAAAGACTTAGAATGATTTTCACCGCCTGCCTGATGTAAGTCCTAGTAGGTCGACGAAAACGAAGCTGCTGATCCACACTTAAGTTTCTGAGGAGACCGACGGGTGTAAAGATTTTTTTTTTTTTTGGAGAGGGCATCTCTCATATTTATTGATAAAATGGTTGTTAACAACAATAACATTCTGTATAGGGGACTCAAAGCACAATCATTAATCAACCCCAAGCCTAATTTTCGTCAGTCTCCAATCTTCTGAAGCATAACGAACAAGTTCTTACATGGTGAACAAATTCTTACACGGTGAATAAGTTCTTACATGGTGAACAGTGCAAGGGGCAGTCATCACAGAAACTTTCGGTTGGTTTGATCACGCATGATGAACTATAAACAATCAGGTCAGATATGACTATTCGTTTGATTTTTATACTTGATTTATATGTGAATCCAGCATTTCTCCACTATTATTATTATTATTTTTTTAAAATAAAATTCTGAAGTGGTAGGTAGCTGCAAGATAAAGGTAGAAAACATAATTTAGTGCTGTAAGAGGGCAAATGTACATGATCAGGTCTGTGCCTATAGACTAAGTATCAATCCAAGCTAGACAAGGGCAACAAAACATCCACGGATGAAGAAGATTTCTCTCAAAACATGGGGGGGTGAGGTTCTAAGCCTCACCTCTGTTGATCCCCATTTTCTCACCTGATGGCCCCCCTGTGACTGTGCTTGTCTTAGGTTGTTCCTCCCTTGAGGAATCTTACCTGTCTCTGGCTAACCAGTCATCTTCCGTGCCGTACAGGGAAATGTAAAGTTGGTAAGTGAGAGAGAAGCAATATTCTTTGAAAAAGTTAGCTTTTTACTTCTTTGCAGATGTATGCCCTGTGGCTTTTATGCCCAGCACCTGTCTTGATGTATCTTTACCACTTGGAAGAATTAATGATACTCGGTAATTTTCTATATGAGGCACGAATTCTACTAAAGGGTTGTAATTAGGAAGGAAGAATAAAAGCTATAGAAGCAGCAGATGGAAGAAAATATGGGAAGATTGATGATTTCTTTGACATATCTTCTTGTAGAGTAACATAAGCATGTATAGGTTTTAAACTACTAATTAAACTGTGTACACACATTAACATAATAGGAATACAGCTACATAACAAAAGAAGACCTACAATTACCAGCCATATTCAGTGAAACCAAGAAAACCAATTAGGCACCCTAGGCATTTGTGAAAACTTATCAATGATATGATGGATACTGTCTAACTGAATTTGAATAGTTTGAGAAAAATCAGACAAATTAAAACAACACATTCCCGGGAACTGTTCACATCCCATATGTTCTTTGAACAGTAAATTGTCTATAGTTGCGCGATTTTGGAGCATTGCAACTTGCACATCTCCTAATTCTTGGTTGAGGTCCAACAGTATAGATCCAGTCAAATTTGTTGTTTTACTGTATGCACAGGCCAGCTTAGATATCTCCTTCTTCATTCCTATGGCAAGTAGGAACCAGTGGGACGAATGCAGCTCCAACTGCAACAGCACCAGGATCTTTGTTGAGGTTTTTGATGATCGTCTTCTGGAATGACTCTTCCAGAGGATGCTGAGGTTGGAAGTTCTTCTTTGTATCGTATCTTAATTCGTTTTCTGGGTAGCCAAATTAGTCTTTGATCCTCTGTATAAGCACAAACAAACCTTTTGCCCACACGGTGATATGACCTTTATACCATTGTGAAGAACTTATTGGAGATTGCCACACAGGAACTGCTTTTTTTTAAGAGAAAGGAATATTATCAGAAAAATGTACTTCCATAGCTGATCATCTGACACCCTTTAAATGATCAAAATTAAGGATTTGTAAAGCATGTATTAGTCGTTGATTTGCAGTTAGTTTTATCCTATCAGGGAGTAATCCCCTTTTTCTTTCTCTTTTTCTTTTCTTTTTGCTATCATTAACCTACAATCACATGAAGAATATTATGTTTACTATGTTCTCCACTATACCAGGTCCCCCCCACAAACCCCATTACAGTCACTGTCCATCAGCATAGCAAAATGTTGTAGATTCACTACTTGTCTTCTCTGTGTTGTACAGTCCTCCCCTTTCTCCAACACCCCCCTTTATGCCTGCTAATTATAATAACCCCTTTCTTCTTCCACCCCGCTTATCCCTCCCTACCCACCCATCCTCCCCAGTCCCTTTCCCTTTGGTACCTGTTTGACCATTCTTGGGTTCTGTGATTCTGCTGCTGTTTTGTTCCTTCATATTTCCTTTGTTCTTATACTGCACAGATGAGTAAAATCAAATGGTATTTCTCTTTCTCTACATGACTTATTTCACTGAGCATAATACCCTTTAGCTCCATCCATGTTGTTGCAAATGGTAGGATTTGTTTTCTTGTTATGGCTGAATAATATTCCATTGTGCATATGTACCACATATTCTTTATCCATTCATCTACTGATGGACACTTAGGTTGCTTCCAATTCTTGGATATTGTAAACAGTGCTGCGATAAACATAGGGGTGCATCTGTCTTTTTCAATCTTGAGTGCTGCATACTTAGGGTAAATTCCTAGGAGTGGAATTCCTGGGTCAAATGGTAAGTCTATTTTGAGCATTTTGAGGAACCTCCATACTGCTTTCCACAACGGTTGAACTAATTTACATTCCCACCAGCAGTAGGAGGGTTCCCCTTTCTCCACAACCTCGCCAAGATTTGTTGTTGTTTGTCTTTTGAATGGTATGCATTCTTACTCGTGTAAGGTGATACCTCATTGTGGTTATTTTGCATTTCTCTGATAATTAGCGATGTGGAGCATCTTTTCATGTGTCTGTTGGCCTTCTGAATTTCTTTTTTGGAGAACTGTCTGTTCAGTTCCTCTGCCCTTTTTAAAATTGGATTATTTACTTTTTGTTTGTTGAGGTGAGTGAGCTCTTTATATATTTTGGATGTCATACCTTTATCGGATGTGTCATTTACAAATATATTCTCCCATACTGTAGGGTTCCTTTTTGTTCTATTGATGGTGTCTTTTGCTGTGCAGAATCTTTTCAGCTTAATATAGGCCAACTTGTTCATTTTTGCTTTTGTTTTCCTTGCCCGGGGAAATATGTTCAAGAAGAAGTCACTCATGTTTATGTCTAAGAGATTTTTGCCTATGTTTTTTTCTAAGAGTTTTATGGTTTCATAACTTACATTCAGGTCTTTGATCCATTTCAAATTTACTTTTGTGTATGGGGTTAGACAATGGTCCAGTTTAATTCTCTTACATGTAGCTGTCCAGTTCTGCCAGCACCATCTGATGAAGAGACTGTCATTTCCCCATTGCATGTCCATGGCTCCTTTATCAAATATTAATTGACCATATATGTCTGGGTTAATGTCTGGATTCTCTAGTCTGTTCCATTGGTCTGTTGCTCTGTTCCTGTGCCAGTACCAAATTGTCTTGTTTTCTATGGCTTTGTAGTAGAGCGTGAAGTTGGGGAGTGAGATCCCTCCTCACTTTATTCTTCTTTCTCAGGATTGCTTTGACTATTCGGGGTCTTTGGTGTTTCCATATGAATTTTTGAACTATTTGTTCCAGTTCGTTGAAGAATGTTGCTGATAATTTTGTAGAGATTGCATGAAATGTGTATATTGCTTTGGGCAGGATGGCCATTTTGATGATATTAATTCTTCGTAGCCTCGAGCATGGGATGAGATTCCATTTGTTAGTGTCCCCTTTAATTTATTCTTAAGGGTGACTTGTAGTTTTCAGGGTATAGGTCTTTCACTTTTGTGTTTAGGTTTATTCCAAGGTATTTTACTCTTTTTGATGCAATTGTGAATGGAATTGTTTTCCTGTTTTCTCTTTCTATTGGTTCATTGTTAGTGTATAGGAAAGCCACAGATTTCTGTGTGTTAATTTTGTATCCTGCAACTTTGCTGTATTCAGATATCAGTTCTAGTAGTTTTGGGGTGGAGTCTTTAGGGTTTTTTATGTACAATATCATGTCATCTGCAAATAGTGACAGTTTAACTTCTCCTTTACCAATCTGGATTCCTTGTATTTCTTTGTTTTGTCTGATTCCTGTGGTTAGGACCCCCAGTACTATGTTAAATAACAGTGGGGAGAGTGGGCATCCATGCCTTGTTCCCGATCTCAGAGGAAAATTTTTCACCTTTTCGCTGTTCAGTATGATATTGGCTGTGGGTTTATCATATATGGCCTTTATTATGTTGAGGTACTTGCCCTCTATACCCACTTTGCTGAGAGTTTTTATCATGAATAGATGTTGAATTTTGTTTAATGCTTTTTCAGCACCTATGGAGATGATCATGTGGTTTTTGTCCTTTTTGTTGTGGTGGTGAATGATGTTGATGGATTTTCGAATGTTGTACCATTCTTGCTTCCCTGGGATGAATTCCTCTTGGACATGGTGTATGATCCTTTTGATATATTTATGAATTCTGTTTGCTAGTATTTTGAGTATTTTTGCATTTACATTCATCAGGGATACTGGTCTGTAATTTTCTTTTTTGGTGGGGTCTTTGCATGGTTTTGGTATTAGGGTGACGTTGGCTTCATAGAATGAGTTTGGGCGTATTCTCTCCTCTTCTATTTTTTGTAAAACTTTAAAGAGAATGGGTATTATGTCTTTTCTGTATGTCTGATAAAATTCCATCTGCCCCGGGGTTTTGATCTTGGGTTGTTTTTTGATTACCGTTTCAATTTCTTTGCTCATAATTGGTTTGTTTACCTTTTGGGTTTCTTCCTTGGTCAGTCTTGGAAGGTTGTATTTTTCTAGGAAGTTGTCCATTTATTCTAGGTTTTCCAGCTTGTTAGCATATACGTTTTCATAGTAGTCTTTAATAATTCTTTGCATTTCTGTGGAGTCTGTTGTGATTTTTCCGTTCTCTTTTCTGATTCTGTTGATGTGTATTGATTCTATTTTTGTTTTAATAAGTTTAGCTAGAGGCTTAATCTATTTTCTTTATTTTCTCAAAGAACCAGCTCTTGGTTTCAGTCATTTTTTCTATTGTTTTATTCTTCTCAATTTTGTTTATTTTTTCTCTGATCTTTATTATATCCCTCCTGGTGACTTTAGCCCTCATTTGTTCTTCTTATTCCAGTTTCGATAATTGTGATGTTAGACTATTCATTTGGGATTGTTCTTCCTTCTTGACATATGCCTGGATCGCTATATACTTTCCTCTTAATACTGCTTTTGCTGCGCCCCACAGAAGTTGGGGCTTTGTGTTGTTGTTGTCATTTGTTTCCATATATTCGTTGATCTCTATTTTAATTTGTTCGATAATCCATTGATTATTTAGGAGCATGTTGTTAAGCCTCCATGTGTTTGTGAGCCTTTTTGTTTTCATTGTAGAATTTATTTCTAGTTTTATACCTTTGTTGTCTGAAAAGTTGGTTTGTAGAATTTTAATATTTTGGAATTTACTGAGGCTCTTTTTGTGAGCTAGTATGTGGTCTATTCTGGAGAATATTCCATCTGCACTTGAGGATAATGTATATCCTGTTGCTTTTGGATGTAGAGTTCTATAGCTGTCTATTAGGTCTATCTGTTCTAGTGTGTTACTCAGTGCCTCCTTGTCCTTACTTATTTTCTGCCCAGTGGATCTATCCTTTGGGGTGAGTGGATTGTTGAAGTGTCCTAAAATGAATGCATTGCATTCTATTTCCCCCTTTTGTTCTGTTAGTATTTGTTTCACATATGCTGGTGGTCCTGTGTTGGGTGCATATATATTTAGAATGGTTATATTCTCTTGTTGGACTGAGCCCTTTATTATTATGTAATGTCCTTCTTTATCTCTTGTTACTTTCTTTGTTTTGAAGTCTATTTTGTCTTATACTAGTAGTGCAACCCCTGCTTTCTTCTCTCTGTTGTTTGCCTCAAACATGTTTTTACGTCCCTTGACTTTTAGTCTGTGCATGTCTTTCGGTTTGAGGTGAGTTTTTGTAAGCATTATATAGATGGGTCTTGCTTTTTTATCCATTCTATTATTCTGTGATTTGATTGGTGCATTCAGTCCATTTACATTTAGGGTGACTATTGAAAGATATGTTCTTATTGCCATTGCAGGATTTAGATTCGTCGTTACCAAATTTTCAAGGTTAGCCTCTTTAGTACCTTACTGGTTAACTTAGCTTGCTTATTGAGTTGTTACATATGCTGTCTGCAGATTCTTTTCTTCTCTCTCTTCTTATTCCTCTTTCTCCATTCTTTATATGTTGGTTGTTTTATTCTATGCTCTTCCGTGTTTCCTTTAACTGCTTTTAGTGAGGAGTTGATTTAATTTTTTGCCTTTAGTTGGTATTTGATTGGTCTGCTTTCTTTGCTGTGATTTTATTTTCTCTGGTGACACCTGTTTAGTCTTAGGAGTGCTCCCGTCTATAACAGTCCCTCTAAAATACCCTGTAGAGGTGGTTTGTGGGCGGCCACCTACCTCAACTTTTGCTTCTCTGGGAATTGTTTAATCCCTCCTTCATATTAAATGATAACCGTGCTGGATACAGTATTGTCGGTTCAAGGCCCTTGTGTTTCTTTGCATTAAATATATCATGCCATTCTCTTCTGGCCTGTAAGGTTTCGGTTGAGAAGTCTGACGATAGCCTGTTGGGTTTTCCTTTATAGGTGACCTTTTTCTCTCTAGCTGCCTTTAAAACTCTGTCATTGTCCTTGATCTTTGACATTTTAATTATTATGTGTCTTGGTATTGTCCCCCTTGGGTCTTTTCTGTTGGGAGTACTGTGTATTTCCATGGTCTGTTTGATTATTTTCTCCCCCAGTTTGGGGAAGTTTTCAGCAATTATTTCTTCAAAGACACTTTCTATCTCTTTTTCTCTCCCTTCTTCTTCTGGTTCCCCTATAATACGGATATTGTTCCTTTTGGATTGGTCACACATTTCTCTTAATGTTGTTTCATTCCTGGAGATCCTTTTGTCTCTCTGTGTGTCAGCTTGTATTCATTCCTGTTCTCTGGTTTCTATTCCATCAATAGCCTCTTGCATCTTATCCATCCTGCTTATAAATCCTTCCAGAGTTTGTTTCACTTCTGTAATCTCCTTCCAGACATCTGTGATCTCCCTCCAGACTTCATCCCTTAGCTCTTGTATATTTCTCTTCATCTAGCTCTTGTATATTTCTCTTCATCTCCAACAGCA
The DNA here is from genome assembly GCF_030020395.1 of Manis pentadactyla. Lineage (NCBI taxonomy): Eukaryota > Metazoa > Chordata > Mammalia > Pholidota > Manidae > Manis > Manis pentadactyla. Next base: position 4,999,562 of record NC_080039.1, on the reverse strand, counting down.
TGTTTATGATTTTCATTTTGAATTCTTCTTCAGGAAGACTGGTTAGGTCTGTCTCCTTCTCAGGTGCTGACTCTGTTATCTTGGTCTGCCTGAAATTTTGCCTTTTGATGGCGATAATGATATTTTGCAGAGCTGGCATGATTGACGGCTGGAAGAACTTCCCTTCTTGTTGGTTTGTGGCCCTCCTCTACTGTTAGAACAGCGACCTCTAGTGGCTCGTGCTGGGCAGCGGCGTGGAGACGGGGTTTCTGATTCCTGCCCAGCTGCTATGGAATTTATCTCCCCTGTTGCTCTGGGCATGGCATGCTTCAGGCCGCTACTCTGATATGGTGGAGCCGTGTTGGAGGGGGAGCGGCCAGGAGGCTCTTTATCTCCGTGACGTGCCTCAATGCTTCCTGCTGCCTGGAGGGTTAGTGTGCCCAGAGTTACCCAGATTCCCTGCTGCTGGACTAAGTGTCCCAGGATGATTCCTTACAGCTGTTGGGTCACTGTCTCTATAAGACTTCCAAAAAGCACTCACTTTTCTTTGTTCCCAGAGTGCCATCCTCAGGTACCCACTCACAGGTTGTACTGCCCTGTTTCCCTAGTATCCAGGACCCCACGCATGCACTGTGTCTGTGCTCTGGCCTCAATGGCTGGACCTGGGTGTTCAGCAGTCCTGGGATCCCTCCCCCTCCTTCTCCATCTCCTCTTCTCCAGCCGGTAGTTGGGGGTTGGGGATCTCGGGTACCACCGGGCTAAGGCTTGTATCTTATCCCCTTCATGAGGCGCTGGGTTCTCGCAGGTGTGGATGTGGTCTGGATGTTGTCCTGTGTCCTCTGGTCTCTATTCTAGGAAGAGTTGTCTTTGTTATATTTTCATAAATCTATGTGGTTTTGGGAGATTTCCGCTGCTCTACTCACGCTGCAATCTTGGCTCCACCCCATAAAGCTTTTTGTAGAGGGTTACAGCAGTACACACAAAACCTGTTTGTGACATTTGTGGTTATGGAGAAATCTTGAGACAAATTTTTTTAAATTCACATAAGGTACACCTGGACAAGACAGACACCAAAGTCTGAGGAGAATTTTCCCAAAACTGAACCTAGAAGATGGGGAATTCATTACAGATAAAATTAAAACTCCTTGATGCCAAAAAACTGCCTGTCTTGGTAGATAAAATTAAAAGCACTTGATGATGAAAAACTATATCAAGCAAGAAATATGTAATTAAAGTTTATTACCAGTAATAAATAGTAATACATATCCTTCTGTTTTTGTTTTAGGTTTTTCAAATCAACATTTCGTATTTTTTCTTTGACTGGGTCAGTGGTTTTGATGTCCTTCAGTTACATAAACATATATTTTTCTTGGTTATTTGTGTTTACACTTACCTTTAAAACTAAGTTTCAGTAGGTGGGTAATTCAAATATTTTTCAAAAGTTCATATTCTCTTTAATTTACTAGCTCTGCAGGTATTCCCCAAAGAGAAAAATAAATGTCACAAATGTGTGACTGGGTTTTTGCTTCTTTGTTTTCTTTTATTTACCTTTAGTTTTTGTGTGGTTTCTTAGAAAAATTTCCCCAGAAAAATACTGATCTTAAGAATTTCTCGAAATCTCTAAAGTTAGCTTTTTAATGCCTGTAATAATTCCAGCAGGAGAAAATGAGACCAGGAAGCAAATTACTTTGTTCTACCCTGAATCTCTTTATATATAGGATGATTTTGTATACCCAAAACTCCTTGGCCAAGATTATATTCTTAAAAATATTTTTACACATATTGCTGTAAGTGGTGTCTGTGGGTGAATGATTGCCTTTACTGTTCCCATAAATGTAGAAAATTAAATCTCTATTTGTTTAAGATGAAATATATGCATGAGTCAAATTATAATGTTCATAATTGTTTGGTTTGTCTAAAGGTTTCCTTCACTTCAGTTAAAATACTTATAATTAAAATTCTCAACTGCAGATGTAAGTAAGCCTCTACAGCTGCTTGTGAGGTGTTTGCTTCTCTTTTTAACATCTATATAGTTAAGGTATTTGTGTTTCTTTTCAGATCATGAGATATTTTAATAACTTTCATATTTCTCCTGAGGCATTTTACTCTATACCATAATAAACAGAAGTGCAAATAACACGTCTCTGGCATGACCTTCAGAAGAACTGGGAGAAATTTGATTCCTTGACCCTGAAATAATGTCTTATCTTCTGTGCACAAGCTTGGCCTCAATACAAACTCTGTGATTAGAGAGGCTTGGTCCCTGAAACAAGTATGCAATATAATATGGTTATGCAGCTAAATATATTTTGCCACAAAGAAGGAAAACAGTCAAAATTCCCATGAACAACTACAATACAGGCCTAATTTTATAAAAATTTAAGGTTAATTGTGAACTCAATAAGTAGAATAGATTTTTACTAAAAAAATTCTGAATTTTAAACCAGACTCCCTGAGATGAAAGAAATTTATCTTCTGCAATATAGCCTGGCTTTAAATAACTGGTGCTAGAATTGTACCTACATTTCCTTTCTGCCCCCTGGAAACACACAGTTCTTATCAGTACAGAGCCTTCATCAACCCTGTTCATCTGGGGCTGTCTAAACCTTAACCCAATTATAAAAACTGCTTGCCCTTAGAGGGCACTCTTGAAAACTTTGATACTTTTAACCAAATAAGCTAAAAAGAAGGGAATTAGATACTCGTAACTCAAATATTTATCAGTTTATGTGTCTGTATGTTTTTATGAAAAGTACTGCTAATTGTAGTCATTACATCTCAATCTGTATGTTTGTGTGTCTAATTGTGTAAATGAAAGATTTTTCTACCTCCAGATGGTATTAATAAAAATTGACTTAAAGACAAGCACTTGTGAAAATTGAGCATTCTAAAACTTCCAGAAAACTCCAATAAAAATATAAAGAATTAATGCTAATTTAAGTTGAACTGAAATGGACATGTACTTATGGTTATCAGCTGCCTGGTTACCTAAAGTCATTTAAGTTGATGTTACCTGTTAAATCTTTTAAGAAAAAATGTTTAGGATTGACTTTGTCTAGTGTTTGGTATAAAAGTTTTGTGAGTGATCTAGCATAGTTGTTAAAAATGAGTAAACGAAATAAGTGTAGCAAGTGAACATCTTAATTGTGTGTTACAGTGTGTATACCTACAAACCACCTGAGAATCTTTGTAGTAATCTAAAACCTTAAACTATTGCTAAGTAGACATATTATATGCTTAGAGATTTTGCTATAAAGCACACACTTCCAGAAATTATGAAAGGTGTCCATAAATTTGTTAATCTAAGAATGCTAGTGTAATAGTTTACAATAGCCACTTATCAGTGTTCACTGAAAATTAACGTTCCTAATGGTTTTAAGTTCTAAATAAAACTACTTAAAATAATAAAGAAAACATCTCTGCTTGCGAGAAAAGATGTGTGTTTTAATAAGAGAAGGTGTAAGGAATGGGAATTCATTTTGTTGATGATAAAAGAAGGTAACTGTTCTAAAGTCCAGCTGTTTATTTTAAGGGGGAAAACTCTGAATATGAAAAGAAAGTTGTAGAAAGTTTGTGGAAGAATTGACATAGTCATGCTGTGTGCAACTAAAGCAAATGAGTCTTGATATCAAGTACAAAGCAAAATTAGAATTTTGTTCTCAGTTAAAAAGACAAAGTTTTCTTAAACTGTTAGTCTGCTCTTAATGTTGAAAGATTGCAAAGAGCTTTCTAAGTGCTTTATGAAAGCATTTTCCCATGCTTAAAGTCTCAATGAGTTGTCTGAGTATTTAAGAAAATTAGACCCTACTATTAAAAGGACCAAAAGCTAAGGTTTGCTAACAACTGTGCAGCCTTCTATACTTGCTTTTAAAATATTTTATTGTCATTCTGGTTAACTAGATAAGTATTATTTCATAGTGACTTACTATTCTATTTAGTCTATTTAGGCAAGTGCCTTAAAAACTTTCTGCCAGCTTCCCAAAATCAAATTCAAAAAAGGTGCTTTTACCTCTAATTAACCAATATTTTCCAGAGGGCCCCTGGAACATGTCAGAGGAATTTTTCCTCTACATCGGTGAAAATATTTGGCTAAATCGACTTATTTATCTGATATATATTTACCTGGAAAGCACTGTCAAAGATAATGATGATAAACTTTGTTACTGAATGTTTTATGTTACAAAAATATCCAAATTTCGTATGTCAATCATCCTATAGTAAGCGTCCATCAGCATTTTAAGCATTTCCATTTGTAAGTCTTGTCACTGTTTGATTACTCCTAAACTAGTAAAGAACGAGACTCTAACAGAGCAAGTATTAGTTACATAAGATTAAGTAAGCTAAGGAAAATAATTTTATGACTTTATTTCAAATGTTGCTGTCAAAGTGTTGTAAGTTTTTTCTCTTTAAGCTGACAACAGTTTAGTGAATGACAATACCTTTAGAAGCAAAATTGAAACAATTGTATTTCTACCTAATCCCTCCAGAATTTAAAAACTCTCGGTGAACATTTTTTTATTTTATGGCAGTTGTTTATTTGCATAAGCTGAATAAGAATCTACTTTCCTTGTAACAAGACCAACTAAAAACACTGGTTATATTATGAAGGCTTTGACTGGAATGTCACACCTGAGAGACACATGCTCAAACTCAGATATGAACAGACAGCTGTAAGGAATTAAGGTTGGCATTCTAAAGCCAACAAAGCTCCTCAGAAGAACTGGCCTGGTACCTTGCTTACAGGGTTCCCAGCAGCCTTACCAGGTGAGTAAGTAAGGCCACTTCCTGGCAGGTGCAGGATCCTCAAAATGTCTTGGGGACCTCAAGAAGAGAGGAATTCATGAAAATCTACAGGTACTGCAGGCAAGACCTGATAGCAAGTGTCTCTGGCCCTGAGAGGCCTTTAAAAGTCCAATCTGAAATTCCTTACCAAAATTTCCAGCAGAGCACATTTAAAAGAGCATTTGTAATCAATTGCTCTTCTTGTACACTTAAGCAAATAATCAAGTCAAGTGTTAAGTGTTTTCTTAGTCTGGTTACTTCTAATAAAATTGAGGGTAATTTTGGAGAAAAGAGTTGTTTCACTAAAGCAGCCTTATTTATACTGAGTCCCAATATGAGTCATTGGGACATAGACTAGATCTAGAGTATTTTAGTTTCCCCAAGATAACTGGCTATGATGTTCAATTACAGCTTCCCTATTTCTAATTCTCATATTCAGCCATGCATTCTTAAACTCCTTGTCAAGTCTGTTCTTCCAGAATGGAAAATTCAACTTCAGATGTTGCTACTAAACCTAATAACATGATCTTTTCTGTCTTGCCTAAGAAGCCATAAGACTGCAAATAGTGATGGAAATGGAGTGCAGGACGGAAGTGCCCATTTTCCAAAGCCCTCTTGACTGACCACTGGTGGAGACCTAACTGCACCCCTTCTCAGAATGAAGCAGCTATAGTGATCGTTTCCCCCTTTCCTCTAGAAGAAGCTATGGTCTCCAGCTGCTGAGGGGTAATGAGACCGGATTCATGGGCTTACACAGAGTAGGGTGAGGGCCTCTGGAAAAAAACAAAAGCAAGATAATCCATGTGACATTTGCTTTGGCCTCCTAAGGGGGCCCCACTTATTTTACCCAGGTGCTGCTTTTCTTCCTCCAGCCCCAAACAAATAATTTGTTGCAACTTAAGTAATGTAGCTAGCAAGCCCAAAACAACAGAGTAAAAACAGGAAGGTTTCTGTATTAAAACCCAATTAGTTAAAAAAGTTTCTTAGCCAGCATCACTCTAATACCAAAAGCAGGCAAAGACCCCATCAAAAAAGAAAATTACAGGCCAGTAACCCTGATGGACATAGATGCAAAAATAATTAACAAAATATTATCAAACTGAATTCAAAAATACATTAAAAAATCATCCAACATGATCAAGTGGAATTCATCCCAGGGATGCAAGGATGGTGCAACATTCGCAAATCCAGCAACATCATCCACCACATTAACAATAGGACAAAAAACCACACGATCATCTCCATAGATGCTGAAAAAGCATTTGACAAAATTCAATATCCACTCATGATAAAAACTCTCAATAAAATGGGTATACAGGGCAAGTATGTTGTCAACATAATAAAGGGCATAGATGACAAGCCCACAGCCAACATCATGCTTAATGGCAAGAAGCTAAAGCTTTTCAGCTAAGATCAGGAACAATACAGGGATGCCCACTCTCCCCACTGTTATTCAACATAGTACTGGAGGCCCTGGCCGTGGCAATCAGACAACACAAAAAATAAAAGGCATCCACTATGGTAAAGAGGAAGTCAAACTCTCCCTGTTTTCAGATGACATGATATTGTACATAAAAAACCCTAAAGACTCCTCTCCAAAACTACTAGAACTAATATCTGAACTCAGCAAAGTTGCAGGATACAAAATTAATACACACAAATCTGTGGCATTCCTATACACTAACAATGAACTAGCAGAAAGAGAAATCAGGAACACAATTCCATAAACAACTGGATTAAAAAGAATAAAATACCTGAAAACAAACCTGACCAAGGAAGTGAAAGACATCTATATCCTGAAAACTGCAAGACACTTTTAAGAGAAATTAAGGAGGACACTAACAAATGGAAATTCATTCCATGCTCTTGGCTAGGAAGAATTAATATTGTCAAAATGGTCATCCTGCCTAATGCCTTCTACAGATTCAATGCAAACACTATCAAAATACCAACAACATTCTTCAATGAACTGGAATAACTAGTTCTAAAATTCATATGGAACAACAAAGGACCCTGAATAGCCAAATAATCCTGAGAATGAAGAATAAAGCAGGGGGGATCTCGCTTCCCCACTTCAAACTCTACTACAAAGCCACCGTACTCAAGACAATCTGGTACTGCACAAGAATAGACCCGTAGACCAGTGGAACACAATAGGGACTCCAGATATTAACCCAAACATATATGGTCAAATAATATACAATAAAGGAGCCACTGACATACAATGGGGAAATGACAGCCTCTTCAACAGCTGGTGTTGGCAAAACTGGACAGCTACATGTAAGAGAATGAAACTGGATCACTGTCTAACCCCATACACAAAAGGAAATTCAAACTGGATCAAAGGCCTGAATGTAAGTCATGAAACCATAAAACTCCTTGAAAAAAACATAGGCAAAAATCTCTAGGACATAGACAGGAGTGATCCCTTCATGAACATATCTCCCTGGGCAAGGGAAACAAAAGTAAAAATGAACAAGTGGTATTATATCAAACTGAAAAGCTTCTGTACAGCAAAGGACACCATCAATAGGACAAAAAGGCATCCTACAGTATATATTCATATATATATATTCATAAATGACATATCCAATAACGGGTTGACATCCAAAATATATAAAGAGCTAACCAACCGCAACAAACAAAAAGCAAATAATCCAATTAAAAAATGGGTGCAGGATCTGAACAGACGATTTTCCAAAGAAGAAATTCAGATGGCCAACAGACACACAAAAAGATCCTCCACTTAGCTGGTCATCAGAGAAATGCAAATTAATACCACAATCCTGAGATATCACCTCACACCAGTAAGGATGGCTACCATCTAAAAGACAGCCAACAACAAATGTTGGCGAAGATGTGGAAAATGGGGAACACTCCTACCTTTCTTGTGGGAATGTAAATTAATTCAACCATTGTGGAAAGCAGTATGGAGGTTCCTCAAAAAACTCAAAGTGGAAATACCATTTGACCCAGGAATTCCAATCCTAGGAATTTACCCTACGAATGCAGCAGCCCAGCACTATTCATAAGAGCCAAGAAAAGGAAGCAACCTAAGTGTACATTAGGAGATGAATGGATAAAGAAGAGGTGGTACATATACACAATGGAATATTATTTAGCCATAAGAAGAAAACACATCCTACCATTTGCAACAACATGGATGGAGCTAGAGGGTATTATACTCACTGAAATAAGGCAGGTGGAGAAAGACAAGTATCAAATGATTTCACTCATATGTGCAGTATAAGAACAAAGCAAAATCTTAAGGAGCAAAACAGCAGCAGAATCACAGAACTCAAGAATGGACTAACAGTTACCAAAGGGAAAGGGACTCGGGAGGAGGGGTAGGAAGGGAGGTATAATCGGGGGAAGAAAGGGGGCATTATTATTAGCATGTATAATGTTGGGGGTGCTGTACAACACAGAGAAGACTAGTAGTGGCTGTACAACATCTTGCTATGCTGATGGACAGTGACTGCAATGGGCTATGTGGTGGGAACTTGGTGATGGGGGGAGTCTAGTAAACATAATGTTTCTCATATGATTGGAGATTAATGATACCAAAACAAAAGTCATTACCATGTCCAATTTCATATACGTTTTATTCTATGTTATCATCTAGGAGTTTTACAGTTTTGCACTTAAAAAAAAAAAAGAAACACAAGTTGCTTCGAGGAAATGGAGCAAGAAGAATATCTTGCCAAACAGAAGTGCAGGGGTAGCGTTTTCCCTTTTTGAACTAAAGTGTGTGAACTTTAGTGCACATTATCCATTGAGCAGGTAGAGTGAACGCTGTTGAAGTATTGGCTTTTATAGGCAATTGGTGTGCATGTGAACCGTGTGGTGTCACAAAAGTTAGGTGTACACTTTCCATCGAAGACTCTCTTAGAAATTTCCTCTAGTCACATTACTTTGCTCATTCATTTCAGTTCTTGGTCCTCACCTCATATTCAATCGTTTTTACATGAAGATATCAAATAGTACCATTTAACATTTTTTCATACATATTTCTGTTAAGCTCCATAAAAGGAGATTTCCAATAGTCAATGGTATTAGTTTTCATGGTCTGGTAAGTTAGCTCTTAGGAGGAAAGGCCCAGAGGCCATCTAGCTATTAGTAGACTGGGTTTGGAATTTCCCAGCAAACTCATTGTGCCTTCAAAAATTAAAGTCACTAGTGTTCAAATGCTCTTTCATTTGAAAGCAATGTGAAATGAATAAAAATAATCACCATTAACTGTTTGCTGCTGAACTAGCCTATGATGGGGCTAATTAAAGAGGCTGGACAAGAAAGGGGTTACAAATTACTTTTGCTGGGGCACTCTGGTGGAGATGAGTGTCTTGGAGGATAAACACTCAGTTTTTCACTGGGCTGTGAACTTAACTGGAGTGTATCAAGCTCAATTTATTAACCCAAAATTTGTACCCTGTAAGTTAACTGGGCAATATGGGGCCCGGACATCATAGCTCACTGCCAATTTCCATAAAGTCTATTTAGTTTGGTTGGTATTCTAAAGGAAAAAATTGTGTGTGTGTATACACATACCTCAGAGATAACTGTTAAGTTCAGTTCCAGACCATTCAATAAAGTATCTCAGTAGAGTGAATCAAATGAATGTTTTGGTTTCCCAGTGCACATAAACGTTGTTCACACTACACTCTACTGTTAAGCCTGCAATGAAATTTATGTATAAAAATACAATGTACAGACTTAATTAAAATTACTTTATTGCTAAAAAATGCCAACCATCATCTGAGCTTTCAGAGAGTCATAATCACTGATCACAGATCATCATAACTAATATAATAATAACGAAAAAGATTGAAACGTTACAAGCATTACTAAAACCTGACACAGAGACACACTGTGAGTAAATGCTGTTGAAGAAACTATGTAAGGTTGCCATAAAACTTCAATTTGTAAAAACGCATTATCTTCAAAGTGAAATAAAACGAGGTAAGCCTATATATACACTCCAACACACATACACATGTGACAGATATATGTATTACACTGGCTTTGTTGTTCATACCGATGCTCAGTGAAACGTGTTCTGGAATCAACCGTCCCTCCTCAGGGAGGTCAACCAGAGGCAGAAGAAAGAACGAGGTCTCCTGTGCAGTTTAGACGTGAGCAGCCTCACTAACCGGAACGATGGACGGATCCGCTGCTCCACCGGCCTCTTTATGCCGATACACACATCCTGTTCCTCTGGGGGACGGCCTAGGTCCGGGGGGGGGGGGGGTGGTTTGCGGAAGTACCCGGAACTGTTTGCAAGGTTCCGGCAGCCCGGCAGCTGAGAGCTCCTTCGGTTCCGTAAGCGCCCGTTTCTCCTGCTGTTTCGGAGAACGAGCGGCAGTGATGGCTCCGGTGTCTGGTTCGCGCAGCCCGGAGCGGGAGGCCGCAGGCTTCGGGTGGGGAACGCCGCAGTTCGTTGAAGAGCCCCAAGCCCAATAAAGCCACCCGCTCCCTGCGGCGCCGCCGCTCGCGCTCGCGTTCTTGCTCTCGGTCGGGAGACCGGAATAGCCACAGCCAAGGCTCCCGAAACCAGTCCTGTCGCTCCCGCTCGCGGTCACGCTCTCGAGAGCGGCCCTCTGCGCCACCGGGCACCCCCTTCGCTTCTGCCTCCTCGTCCGCCTATTACGGCGGCTACTCGCGCACCTCCGGGGGCGACAAGCCGTGGCCTAGCCTTCTGGACAAGGAGAGGGAGGAGAGCCTGCGGCGGAAGTGAGTGACACGGGCGCACCTTCGCTGTGAGGAGCCCACCTGCCTTCGGAGTCCGCCTCGTCTTTCATCTTTCTAACTATTGGCATTTCGTGCTCGCTGCCTGCCTGTGTCCATTTTCTTCCCTTCCTTCAGTCTACCCACGACAACACCTTATTCGCCCTTTTCTTCCCTTAGACTTTCACCCACCCGAGGGCCGCATCATTCAGTGCCCTGGTCTCTCCCTACCCTCTTGTCCGCCCCCCCCCCTTATTGTAGCAGACATGGCCGAGAGCCAGACCTACGGGAATTGAAGCGTTTGCTTGGTTTTGCCATAATTCGCGATCATGTTTTTATGCCCCACAAGTTCATGGAAAGGAGGAGCACTACTTAATTGATCATAAAATTAGCAGTGCCAGGCAACTTGTTGAATGGTCAGACAGGTTTGAGATACCATGATATGTAAGTGGCAATATTTTTTTAGTGAGTTGGGGAAGACTGAGATAAGGGGTTTAAATTGGAGGGTAGAAAAGCCTCTGAGAGAAGATGACTGAATGTAGAAAAACTGATCTTCTAAACTGTAGGTTAGCCTAAATTGAGAAAGGTCTTGTTGAGATCAGCCTTCATTGACAAAGACCTTGTCAGTCTTGACTATGAAAAATGAGGTCAGGGTGTTCAGGTCTCCTATAAGGAGAGTGAGTACTGGAGTGGAAGAACGGATAAATTAAGAAGCAGAAAGGGAAAGAGTTATAATTATTTGCTGTGTAAGTGTTAATATCTAAAGCTTGAGTGTTAAATTATCAGGTACCGTAGTAAGTGCTTTTACATGTACTGTGTTTAAGAAAAAACAAGAAATATAAAAGTATTACAGGCATTGAGGGTCAGGTTAATGTCCAGTAGCTGGGAGATGTCTTCTTGAATCTTTTCCCTCCAGAAGTGGGAAGTAATAAGGCATAGTGATGAAGAGGAAAGGCTTCAGAATTAGATCGCCCAAGTTTGAATCAGTGCTTTCCTAGGTAATAGTGTTAAGTTACTTAACCCCTGTGGGCTTAATTGCTTAACTACTTAAAAAGGGATAAAATTAGCACAAAGTCTCTCAGAGCTATGTAATAATTTAGGGCCTGTAACATAATAAATAGTCCTTAAGTGTTAACTGTTAGGGTTTGGTGCATGGGGGCAGAGAAAGTAAAAAGAGGCCTGAGTTAGGTTTGGAAACATAACTCCCCAAATAACATTTTTCAGGAAGTTACCCCCAGACTGTGTCATTCAAAAAGCGTCCAGCTTCTTAATGGACAATCCTCACCAAAGGATGTTCGGAACCTCTCAGGTGAAATTTGCATTTGTAGATTTAATGCATATAAAATAAATAATTCATCTTAACAGTACAATTAAAGCCAGGTGGCAGCAGGGATGAGACCTTGACTGCATGCTCTTTACTGCCTATCAGGCATTCTTTCCCTGGTATGCAGGTTCCAGGTTCAGGTTTTTAAGTATGTCCCCTTATAGACTGTTTTGTCAGTGGGGTAACCTGAGTCTAACTGTGTGATTATACAACCTTTTCCCATGAATAAAGAAGTAAACACTAGTTTACTCAATCAAACCAAAATAAATTACATTTATATTGCAAAGGTGTTTTTTAAACAAATAGAGTCACATGCAGTTAAACTTTGTGTAATTGAGCCCTACTTTTTTGTGTTTGTTTATTATGAGAGATAGCAAAAATTAAGAAAAAAAAATAAAATGAGAAAATTTTTCCATGTCCTCCAAGAGCAGATAGAGAATGTAGTCCTTTTCTAAAAAGGAACTAGGGAAAACAGCGAAAACAAACCCTGTATGCCACTTAGTACAATTTTTATTAAAAAGTTTCTTTCATTTTCAGTGCTCCCTTAATTTTCTACTTGTAATGCTTTATTTTTTAGCTATCTTCTTTGATTCCTGAGTTTCTTTAAATGGAATGTTTGACCAAATCACAAATAGAGACTTCTATTTACTCTCAATAATGTGTATAAGCATATGAAGTTACTTCCAAATGTAAAACTGTTTCTGTCACATTGCAGAAGATGAAATGGGCAACTAGGAGCTCTGCCATCATGCAGCAGAAGGGACACACTTGACAGCCTCCCAGGCTCTTTGCAGTCTGTACAATTTGACAATACCTTCAAAATATCAAATTCTCTGAGTTTACATTTACACAAAGTTTTTATAAATTTAAAGTTTAAAATGTAAAGGGAAAATAGGACTTAACTGTACTTCTTTGAATTTGATGATGTATTTAGTAAACAGAATTTAGGCCATGGAGTTATAATTTACACACCTATATCTTCTAGGAGATTAAATGAGAGAGAGAGAGGATTGGAGAATTGGGAGCTTCTGAAGTATGAGGACTTCTCCAAAGAATCCAGAACCAGAGTAAGTGATTGAAAGTTTTTTGTAATAAATCCCACTTAGTGATGATGAATGATCTTTTCAATGTATTTTTAAATTCAGTTTGCTGATATTTCTTGTTGAGGATTTTTGCATCTATGTTCAGTAGAGATATTGGTCTGTAACTTTTTTGTAGTATCTTTGTCTGGTTTTGTTATCAAGGTGGTGCTGGCCTCATAGAATGAATGTGGAAGCTTTTCTTCCTCAAGTTTTTGGAATACTTTAAGGATAGGTATTAACTCTCTAAATGTTTGGTAGAATTCCCCTATAAAGCCATCTGGTTCTTGAATTTGTTTCTTGATAGTTTTTGATTACCAATTCAATTTTGTTACTAGTAATTGGTCTGTTCAGATTTTCTTTTTCAGACTTGGAAGATTGCAGGTTTATAAGAATTTATCCATTTCTTCTTGATTGTCCAATTTGTTGACATATAATTTTATAGTAATCTCCTATAACCATTTGTACTTTTGTGGTGTCAGTTGTAACTTCTCTTCCTTTATTTCTGATTTTGAGTCCTCTCTCTTTTCTTGATGAGCCTTACTAAAAGTTTACAATTTTGTTTATCTTTTCAAAGAACCAGCTCTTAGTTTTATTGATTTTTTTTGATGTTGTTTTCTAGTCTCTATTTCATTTATTTCTACTTTGATCTTTTTTATTCTTCCCTTTACTAACTTTGGGTGATCTTTTCTTTCTAATTTGGTTAGGTGTAAGGTTAGATTGTTTATTTGAGATTTTTCTTGTTTCTTTAGGTAGGACTGCATTGCTATTCCCTCTTAGAACTGTTATTTTTGCATCCCAAAGATTTTGAACCATTGTGTCTCTATCTTCATTATCCTAGAAGTACTTTTTAATTTCCTGTGATTTTTCTTTGACCCACTGGTTGTTTAGTAACATGCTGTTTAACTTCCATCTATTCGTGTTTTTTTCCAATTTTTTCCTTGTAATTGATTTCTAGTTTCATAGTATCATGGTCAGAAAATTTTCAGTCTTCCTAAGTTTATTTCAGTGATTTCGATTTTTTAAAATTTATTGAGACTGGATTTGTGGCCTAATATGTGATTTGTTCTGGAGACTGTTCCATGTGCATTTGAAAAGAATGTGTGTTCTGCTGTTTTGGATGTAATGTTCTGTATAAGTTAAGTCCATTTGGTCTAATGTGTTGTTCAAAGCCAGTGTTTCCGTACTGATTTTCTTTCTGGATGATCTATCTATTGATGTAAATGGTGTGTTAAAGTCCCCTACTATTAACTGTATTACTGTCAAATTCTCCCTTTATTCCTGTTATTATTTATATATTTAGCTATCCCTATGTTGGATTCCTAGGTGTTTACAGTTATTACAACCTCTTCTTAGATTATCCCTCTTATCAGTTACAGTTACAGTCTCTGTTTCAAAGTCTATTTTGTCTGATGTAAGTATTGCTACCCCAGCTTTACACATTCAGATTGAAAGTTCTATCACTTCAGCACCTTCACATTTAGTCTGTTTGTGTCTTTAGGTTTGAAGTCCATCTCTTGTAAGCAGCATATAGATTGCTTCCGTTTTTTTATCCATTCAGTCGCACAGTGTCTTTTGCTTGGAGCATTTAGTCCATTTACATTGAAAGTAATTTGATTAATTGTTTTCTGGCTGTTTTTGTAGTTCTTCTTTCTTGTTTTTTTCTCTTGTTATTTGATGGCTTTCGTTAGTGTTATGTTGTTTTCCTTCACTTTTTGTTAATTTATTATAGGTATTTGGTTTGTTGTTACCATGAGGTTCATATATAACATCATATGTATAGAGCTGTCTTTTATAAGGTGATGGTCACTTAAGTTCCAACACATTCTAAATGCACTACATGTTTACTTGCCTCACCCCACCCATGTTTTATGTATTTGGTATCATATTTTACATCCTATTATTTTGTGTATCTTTTAAGTAATTACTGTGGATATAATTAACTTAACTACTTTTATCTTTTCACCTTCATGCTAGCTTTGTAGGTGGTTGATCCACTATTTTTACTATATGTTTATCTTTGCCATGGTGCTTTTCCTTTCATGATTTTTCTGTTTCTAGGTATGGCCTTTTCTTTTCCATTACGTAAGTCCCTTTAACATTTGTTAAAGGGCTGGTTTGGTGCTGATAAGCTCCTTTAGCTTTTGCTTTTCTGGGAAACTCCCTATTTCTCCTTCAATACTGAGTGAGAACCTTGCTGTGTAGAAGTGTTGGTTGTAAATTTTTTTCCAGTGTATTGAATGTATCATGCTACTCCTTTCTGGCCTGTAAAGTTTCTGCTGATAATTCAGCTCATTCAAGAAATAACAAGTATTGCGAGGATGTGGAGAAATGGGAAACCTCCTACACTGCTGGTGGGAATATAAATTGGTGCAGCCATGGTGGAAAGCGGTATGGAGGTTCCTAAAAAGACTAAAAGTAGAAATACCGTATGACTCAGTCATTCCACTTCTAAGAATTTAGCTGAAAAAATCACAATCTCTGATTCAAAAAGATATATGTACCCCATGTTTGTTTCATGTTATTTACAGTAGCCAAGATATGGAAGTAACCTAAGTGTCTGTCAATAGTTGAATGGATAAAGAACATATGGTACATATATACAATGAAATATTACTCAAAGCATAAAAAAGAAAGAAATTCTTCCATTTGCAACAACATGGATGGACTTAGAGGGTATTATGCCAAATGAAATAAGCCAGGCAGAAAAGACGCCATATGATTTCACTTGTATGTGGAGTCTAACAACCAAACAAACAAAACAAAACAATAGACTCTGAGACACTGAGAAGTGACTTGTGGTTACCATGGGGGAAAGTTTGGGGTTGATGGGTGAAATATGTGGTGGTGGATAAAGAGGCACAAAATCAGGGATGAGAGTATAGCATAGAGAATACAGTCAATTCTGTAACATTTCTGTGTTGACAGGTAGTAATCACACTAGTTGGTTAGAGGATTGAATGATGTGTATAACTGTTGAATCACTGTACTGAATGCTTGAAACCATTGTGATATTGTATATCAACTATACAACAAAGTACTTCAAAAATTTTTTTAAATTAGTTCATAGTGTTTTTGGGGTACACTTATGTGTAACTAGTTGTTTTTCTCTTACTGCTTTTAAGATTCTCTTATCTTCAACTGTTTACATGTTGATTGTAGTGTGTGGCACGTGAGTCACTTTTGGTTCACCTTATTTGGGACTCTCTTTGCTTCCTGGACTCGGATGTCTACTTCGTCAAGTTTGGAAAGCTTTTAGACATTATTTCCTCAAATAGGTTTTCTGTTTCTTTCATTCTTCTGAAACTCTGTTAATATGAATGTTAGTATGTTTGATGTCCCAAAGGTCCCTTAAGCTTAATATTTTCAATTAATTTTTTTTTCCTGTTTCACTACTGTACATTTCAGATCACTTAGCCATTCTTCTGCATCATTTAATCTACTGTTGATCACCCTCTTAATTTAAAAAAATCTTTTTTATTGACATGTATTTGACATACTAGTTACAGGTGTACAGCATAGTGATTTGATATTTATATACATTACAAAATGCTCATCATGATAAGTGTTGTTACCATCTGTCACCCTACAAATGTATTACAATATTATTGGCTATATTCCCCATGATTTATATATTTTTAACTGGAAATTCGTACTTCTTAATCCCCGTCATTTATTTCACTTTCCCCACTCCCCACCCCTCTGACAGCCACCAGTTTGTTCTCTGTATTTATGAGTCTTTTTCTAGGTTTTTTTTTTTTGATCCCACTTGCAAGTGAAATCATATGGTATTTGTGTTTCTGTGTCTGACTTATTCCACCTAGCATAATACCCTCTAGGTCCATCCATCATGTCTCAAATAGCAAGATTTCATTCTTTTTTATGGCTGAGTTATATTCCTTTATGTATATGTGCCACATCTTTATCCATTCATCAATCGATGGACACTTAGGTGGGTTCCATATCCTGGCTATTGTAAAAAATGTTGCAATAACCATATAGGTTCATGTACATTTTCAAATTAATATTTTCATTTTCCTCAGGTAAATACAGTAGTGGAATTACTGGATTGTATGATATTGCTGTTAATCATTTTTTGAGTAATATCCATATTATTTTTCACAGTGGCTACACCATTTTGCATTCCCACCAACAGTGCACAAGAGTTCCCTTTCTTCCGCATCCTTGCCAACAGTTGCTGTTTCCTGTCTTTTGGATAGTGGCCATTCTGACAGGTGTGAGGTGATAGCTCAGTGTATTTGTGATTTGCATTTCCCTGATGACTACTGATGTGGAGCATCTTTTCATGTTTTGTTGGCCAACTAAATAGACAGACAAATGTGTATTCAGTTCCACCAATACGTTGGATATTCACCCCTTATTGGATTTATCAGTTGCAAATATATTTTCCCATAGGTATTTATATGTGCTCTAATATAAATATCCTCTCTAATGTGTTTTTCATTTTACTTACTATTTAGCTCTGAATGTTTTTTTAATAATATTTTTTATCTCTTCTTTAAAGTTCTCACTGTGTCCATCCATTTTCCTCCTGAGTTTGGTGAGCATCTTTATGACCACTACTTTGAACTCTTTATCTGGTGGATTGCTTATCCTCTGTTTCATTCAGTTCTTTCTCTGAGGTTTTTGGCTTACCTTCCCTTTGGAGTATACTGATTTCCTCATTTTGTCTGATTCTCTGTCTTTGTTTCTATGTATTAGGTAGATTAGGTATATTTCCTGGTCTTAAAGGAGTGGCTTAATGCAGAAGATGTCCTATGGGGCCTCCTAGTGCAGACCTCCCTGATCACTTGAGTCAGGTAACACAGGGGAGTCCTCTGTGTCAGCTGCATACACCCTCCTGTTGTGCCTGGGTCACAGCTGGTGTAGACATGCTGATGCACAGGGCTGTGCCCTGGTCCACTGTCTACTAGGCCTGACAGTGAGTGCTAAAACATGCTGGATGTGAGGCTGGCATCTGGCCCATCTGCAGTTGCTGCAGCCCACTGGTGGGCAGGGTTGGCCTTCAGTGCAACTGGCCATGAGGCCCATCTGCAACAGCTACTGGCACTGGTGTGTGGAGCAGGCCTCTGGTGTGTGGGTGGCTGTGAGGTCCAGCTATGAATGTTGCAGGTGTTCTAGTGTATAGGGCTGATACTCTGGGGTGGGAACACTTAGCCACTTAGCAGCTGTACTGGTGCTGGCCAGGGTCATCCACCAGGTGTGGCAGGGTGAAGAGCTAATTGGGAGGAGTGCCAGGGCAGGCAGGTTAGTGAGACAATTCTTCAGGGGAACACCAAGGACATGCAAACGGTTCCAGTTGATAGACAGGTCATAAGTGGCACCTGCCAGCACCAGGCAAGCCTAGTAGAAGGGATGTGAAAAAAAAAGGTGTCCATCAACATTTCCATCCCAAGAGAAAATTGCAATAGATCCCTGCCCTGCCTGCACATACCCCAAGATTAGTCAATAGGTTTCTTTCATGTGTAATCCAGGAACTTTTCAAAATGCTGCCTCTGCACTGAGATTCGGAGCAAGGGACATTGTATGCACACCATTTAAGAGTTTCTTTCTTCCCTCTGGGTATCCCTGACATAAGTCCTATTGGTTTTCAAAGCCAGACATTATGGGTGCTCATCTTCCCAGTGCAGGTCCACCAGGCTGTTGGGCTTGGACCTCTTGTTCCTTAGAGAGGGTCTCTGTGGTCATCTTATCCCTCCTCCTTGTGGGTCACCACCCCAGGGGTGTACATTCTGACTAGACCATGTCTCTATTCCTCCTACCTGTCTCACTGTGGCTTTTCCTTTATGTCCTTGGTTGTATAAGATCTGTTCTGCTAGTCTTCTGTTTTTTTCTCAGGTATAGTAGCTCTATAGGTAGTTGAAGATTTTGGTGTGTCCATGGAAGGAAATAAGCTCACGATATTCCTATTCGGCCATGTTGATCCCCTCTTCTATACAACATTTTCTTCATTCACTCATCCACCAGTGGACACTTACATTGTTTCCGTATCTCACCTATTGTAAATAATGTTGCTGTGAACATGGGGATGCATATATCTTTTCAAGATGGTGTTTTGTTTTCTTCAGATAAATACCTGGAAGTGGAATTTCTGGACTATATAGTGGTTGTATTTTTAATTTTTAAGGAACCTCCATTAAAAATTTTAAGGAACCTGTTTTCCATAGTGGCTGTACCAATTTACATTCCCACCAACATTACATGAGGGTTCACTTTTCTCCACATTCTCACCAACACTTGTTATTTCTTGGGTTTTTGGTAATAGCTACTCTAACAGGTGTGAGATGTTATCTGCATTTCCCTGATAATTACTGAAAGTAAGCATCTTTTCGTGTATCTGTTTGCCATCTATATATCTTCTTTGGGAAAATTTCTATGCAGATCCTCTAATCATTTTTTAATTGGATTGAATGGATTTTTGCTATTGCTATTTTTTCTTATTGAAGTGTAGTTGATATACAATATTACATTGGTTTCTGGCATAAAACATAGTGATTCAAAAATTAAATACATTACTAAATGCTCACTCTGATAAGCTGTCACACAAAGATACTACACTATTCTTGACTGTATTCCCTATCCTGTACTTTTATCCTCGTGATTAGTTTATTTTTGTTTTTTTACTATTGAATTCTATGAGTTCTTTACATATTTTGGATATTAACCCCTTATCAGATACATGATTTGCAAATAATTTCTCCCAATGTATATTTATTGTTGATAGTTGCCTTTGCTGTAAAGAAGTTTTTAGCTTGATACAGTCCCACTTGCTTATTTTTTCTTTCTTTGCTTATGCTTTTGGTGTCATATTTAAAAACATCTGTCAAGGATGTCAAGGAACTAACCACCCATGTTTCTTTCTGGGAGTTTTATGGTTTTTAGGTTTTAGATTCAAATCTTTAATCCATTTTGAATAATGTTTGTGTGAGATAGTGTTCCATTTTCATTCATTTGCATATGGCTGTCCAGTTTCCCCAGTACCATTTATTGAAAAGACTGTCCTTCCCAATTGTGTATTCTTGCCTCCTTTGTTGTAAACTAATTGACCGTATATGAGTAGATTTATTTTTGAGCTCTCTATTCTATTCCTAGAGGCATTTTTTAAATGAATATACCAGTATGGTTTTGTTCAGAAGATTTTGCTATATCAAATTATCTGAAGGCTTAATGCTTTCTCTTTTTCCTAACTTTTTTTCTCATTGGTGCTGTTCATAAGCTTCTTCCCTGTCTTCCATTTCTGTGTCATCTTTAGGTTGAGTTGATACAGTGAGTTTGACAAATAAACTTGTCATTTGTGACAGGGTGATAAAGCATTATTATCTAAAGTTATTCTTACAGCTTTTGGAAAACACTCAGAATCTGCACTCAAAATATTAGAGTTGGAAGGAACCCTAAAAATAATTTCTAGGCAATACCTGAATTGTTCCAGATGTGATCTTCAGAGGAAAAGATTATATGATATAGAAATTCCCTTTTAAATTATTGTAGAATTTTAATAATGCCCATTTTCAGAATTTTTTGCAACAGAATGATATCTTCTGCTGTATTTTGTCAGGTGCTTCATGCTCTGGGGAGACAGACAGGTGCTGCTCTGCCGTGTGGCCTTTGCACAAAGAGAATAGAGTTAGGAAGTCCTCCCACAGCCTTCTTGACTACAGTTCTTTGAGTTTCCTTATGGTTCATGACCTTCACCTGGTGGTTTCTTTTGAAAATACTAATCTCATGTGCTGCTTTCACTCAGTAAATAGCACTTTGTAGACTCTAAGGCATTATGCAATGTAAACAATTATTATGTTATTATGAAGGTGGTAGATCCTTGAACTGTACAATTGTAAATGCAGTCCAGTGCTTGCTTTTAATATTTCTCAATCAGTTTGTTTCTGAAAATTTTCAAGCCTATACTTTTATACTCCATGGTCTATATTTCATCACTTTTCTGATGCTTATAACTGTTTTCTTTAAATTCACCTCTGATGAACATACACCAGTGGAGGACGAAGGGCCAAAGAAAAGTACCACTTCGTCTTCTACCTCAGAAGGTATTCTTTAAATACAGAGCTTTTTTTATTGAGGAGTTACAAAACACATTTATATATAGTTGAATATTGGACGTTGCTTTTATTCAAATTGCCTGTCATATATTCCTTTTCAGTATTTCAAATATAATAAAATTGGTACTCAGAAATTCCTCTTTAGAAGTAAGTTTTTTATTTCTGCTTTATGTAGAAGAAAAGAAGAAGAAGAAATCTAGTCATTCAAAAGAAAGGTCCAAGAAAATGAGAAAGAAAAACTCATCTAAAAGAAAACATAAGAAGTATTCTGATGATAGTAACAGTGACTCTGATTCTGAAACAGACTCCAGTGGTAAGAAAGACAGCATCATTCTGCAAACCTAGCTTCCAACCAAGTTGTGGTTCTTAAAGCTTATTTTAGAGGAAGGTTTTAAAAACAACAATAAAGGACAAGAGTTTATGAACACTCACTCACTGTGCCAGCCACCCTGCTTAGTACTTGATATTCACTATTGCTGTTCAGTACACACAGTGGTAACTGTTGGATACATCTTAGAGATGGGAAATGGAGGCATAGAGCAGTTTCCAAGTACCGCACTCAGGGACACACAGTTGGGATTCACACCTAAGCAGTATGGCTCCAGATTGGTTGTGTGTAATCGCACAAGGCATGTGGCATGGGAGCAAGTTGGGGTTGGGTTCTGAGACACGTGGTGCTGAACCAAACCATACAGGCTGTGTCTGCTCAGCAGAGCAGCTCTTCTGTGAAATTCTCACACTCAGTGGGCACCTTTGTGCAGTTTTCAAAAAGGCACATTGTAAAAGACCCCTTCCCGGCAGCTGATTATGAAAGACACCTCCTGTAGGGTGGCACATCACAATAAGCCATCCTTTTGTGCCCTCTCCTGGCTGTTGCTGGACAGAGGGCGCCTCCACTGGGGACACATGACACAAAGGTGCTCCTTCCGCTGATGTCACCAGGGTTTCCTGGCCCCCCTTGTCACTTTCCTTCCTCACTGCCAGAAGACTGAACTTCTGTAAAGCACAAATCCTAGCAGGTCAGTCCCCTACTTAAAGTCCTTCAGTAGCTCTCCATAGCCGTCAGGGTGAAGTTGGGTCCTGACCGATGCCTCAGTAATCACATAGACCTGGGTCTCTCTCTTGCAGCATCCTGTAGCCTGAGAACTACTTTCTGTCTCCTCAGTATTCCATGGCCTTTCTCTTGATTCTGTTACTTGGCACAGAGAGTCTTATCTGCCCACGACACCAGACCCTCCCTCCATGTGGCTTGGCTTACTCATCTCAGCAATGGGTGTGCATTGCTTTTTTAAAAACCTGGTTTTTGAAAGAACTAGCTTAAGAATCACCTTCTCCTGGGCAACCATTCCTCAATCACCCTCCCCAAATCAGCCTGCTTTTGATACTCCTCTATATGCCCAGAGCACCCAAGGTTTAACATTTGTTAGCATTTTGACATATTTGTTTCAAATGTGAGTTTTTGTGGAGATATTCAAAGTAAATTACAAATATCACTGTACCATCCTAAATATTTCTATATACACCTCTAGAACACAAAGACATTTCCTACTTAATCACAATACTTTTATCTCATACAATACAATTAATAATAATGTCCTGTATCACTGAATACTTAGTGTGACTTTAATTCTGTGTCCCCAATGCCTAGCACATTTGTTGATGAGTAGCAATAAATGTTTGAATTAATTTCTATGTTTTAACAAATAGGGCAATAGGATATTTATCTACTCAAAAGTTTTGGGGTTTTGGAGTTTAAATTTTTTAACTATAATGTGGTTTAATTTGCAGATGAAGATGCAAAAAGAAGAGCAAAGAAAGCTAAGAAAAAGGAAAAAAAGAAACGCAAATTGTCAGTTTGTCTTTCATTTTTTATTATGAAAAGTTCAAATATATATAAAATTATGTAAGATATTAAGTAAAATAATATGATGATCCCCCATGTAACCATCACCCAGCTTGATAATTATCAACTCATGGGAAGTCACCATTGCCCCTATTATTTTGAAATCAATCCCAGATATCATTTCATCCAAAAACCAGCATGTTTCTCTAAAAGATAGACATTGTTTTTTAAAAAAACCTAACCACAATACTATTATCATGTCTGAAATATTTAACAGTAATTTGCCAGTTCTCAGTTTTTTGTCCAGTTTATACAAATTGGGACCCAAAGTGCAATTGGTTGATATATCTTGTACATCTCTTTAAATCAATAGGTTCCCCTTTCTGTCCCTGCATTTTATTCATTGAAGAAATACAATCATTTACCTTAGAATTTCCTGCAGTATGGATTTTGCTGATCATAGTCTAATAGTGTCCTTTTAACATGTTCTCTGGCTTTTGTGTTTCCTATAGATTGATAGTTAGGTCTAGAGACTTGATGGAGTTCAGATGTAAATTTTTGGCAGGAGTACTTTTTAGCTGGTATTGCATACTTCTATCAGGAGGAAAATAATGTCTGGTTGTCTCTCTTTGTCATACTAACAGCCATTGATGGTCATTGCCTAAGTGGGATTGCAAAATATTGATAGTCTAATTCTGGCCTACATTCTTCATTTATTAGGTAGCATAATTCTATAAGAGAAGCCTTCTATCGGCTATTTGGTTACCATGAAATATAGCTTATATAAGAAGGGCACGATAATAGCTTACTTCAATTTTTTTTTGTTTTATGAGTTTTCAAAATAATGATTTGCTATCATTATGAAAACACATTTGATATATTTTTAAGCTATTACACTTTAAATTATTGATGCTCAAATTGGTAAAAGCTGTTTTTTAAACACTTGATTTCTATTGTCTTTCTGTAACATGAAAATTGTATTTCATTTGCCCCTGTAGGGATCTTTTTAATAGGGAAACATGATTTAGTTAAATAAGTTAGAAAAAAATTTTTAATTAAAATTATTTTACAAGTTTGAATAAGAATGATAATTTACATCATTTTAATCAGTCTTTTCATTGCCTTGAAAAAATGAGATGGCCTTTAACATGGGAATATTAAGTCAATTTGTATCAAATTATAATCATTACAGGAAGAAATTCAAGAAAAAGAAGTCAAAGAAGAGCAGAAAGATTCCAGTGATTCAAGCTCTAAAGCTTCTCAAGAAGAGTTTCTGGGGTACCCCTGGAATGATTGTTAAGTAGGTTGCTTCTGATAGACCCAGATTCAAAACCCAAGAAGCATACTAACCGAGTAGTCAAAGTGTGAGTATGTTTCTGAACATCCTTCAAGCAGAGCCTGAAGGACTCTCAGATTTAGTTGGCCCAGAGGCTCCAAAAACACTTGTCTCTCAAGATGATAAACTTCTGAAGTAAGTAACAGTATATTTATAATATCTAAAGTACCTTCCCAAAAGTATGGCCCTAACTTACCTTTCTAAGCTTATCTCCTTCTACTCCTTTGTTTATACCCCAGGTTCCAACTGAGAAGAACTGAAACTTCCCTGTATTTACTGTTCACTTTCCGACTTTGTGCCTTGTTCTCCTTATTTCTTCTCCCAACATGCCTTCCCTTCTATTCCCAGCCCTGGTTTCTTTACTGCCTCCAATCTCGCCCTGTTAAAATCCTTACCTTCCGTCAAAGCCCTTTTCAAAAGGACGGGGCATGTGCAGATTCCCAGTACCTTTCCTCCATAGGTAGGTATGATTCCTACCCCTCTTTAATTCTGTAGTCTTCACAGCATTTTTTGTTTCTTTTGTGCAGTGAATTGCATATTCTATTTTGGGTTGCTATTAATATCCTTATCAATATGTAAATTCCGCAAGAGAAGAGATTACTTTTGTATTACAGACTTTGAGTTTAATTGGTATTCAAGAAGTATTCAATGAATTAAATGAAGGGATGGTAGTTTTTAAAGTCCCCTTGAATGAATGTTAATAGTTGTTATTATATAGCATTATTATTGGTTATAAGTCTAAAAGGTATGTAAATTTGATATATATTTTTCTTTTTTATTGAAGTATAGTTGATACACAATATTATGTTGGTTTCAAGTACACAGCATATTACTGCAGAAGTTACACACCTTATTAAATCCTCACCCCAACTAGTGCAGTTACTATCTGTCAACATAAGAAGATGTTACAGAATCATTGACTATATTCTCCAGGCTGCACTTCCATCCCCGTGACCTATTTATATTATGATTGAGATTTTTGTGCCCTTTTATCTCTCTCACCCTCCCCACTCACCCACCCCAACCCTTCCCCCATGGTAACCACCAGTCACTTAGCTGTGTGTCTCTGAGTCTACTGCTGTTTTGTTCATTTTGTTTTGTATTGTTTTTAGATACTACAAATAAGTCATATGGTACTTTTCTTTCTCTGCCTGGTTTATTTGTCCATGTTGTCACAAATGGTCAGGTTTCTTTCTTTTTTTATGGGTGAATAATATTATATTGTCTATATATATATCACATCTTCTTTATTCATTCATCTGTTGATGGACACTTTGGTTGCTTCCAGAGATATATTATTTCTTTACTTTTTTTTAAGGGAAAAGGAATTCACTAGATGCAGAAGCCATAAACTCAAGGTCTATAGGGATAAGTTGATCCGTAATTGTAAACCATGAATCTGTACTCAATATCATAGTTCTTTTGTTCTTCCAAAGTATGTCTGCATTTCTGGATAGATATATAGGTCACAGTGCAATGTTCACTAATTAAAGTAATATTGGGTTTCCCAGCATGCTGCCCTCAGCAACAGTTATCCCTACTGTTTTGTGAGAGAAAGTGGTTTTTTTATGCTTTCTTTAGAAGATCACCTTTTTGTAATGGACCTTTCCTGAATTCTGAATTACTTTGTAGCTATGGCCATGCTCTGCTACCTGGTGAAGGTGCAGCTATGAATGAATATGTAAAGGCTGGAAAACGTATACCATGAAGAGGTGAAATTGGCTTGACAAGTGAAGAAATTGCATCATTTGAGCGCTCGGGCAATGTAATGAGTTGTAGCAGGTATGTTCTTGCCATTGAGGTTAGTTTCCAAGATTATATCTTTTCTTCTTTCTTACTTCCAGAATTAGGTTTTAGTGATTGATTTTCATTAAGTGATCTTTCCAAATGAAAAGTAGAACATATTAGCATAGTATTGGTTTTATGGTTACAAATGTGGTTGCCTAAAATTCCAGATATATATGTACCTCCATCTCAATCTCAGCTGTATCTCCAGCTTCAAAGAATCGGTCTTTCCAGTGTCCTTTCCTAGTTTGTCTTTTAGTTTAGACAGTTTATCCTCTGAGAATATAGTCAAATTCAGGTATTTATCACTGCCCTATGAGGAATGTGGCATTCTGGTAGTTAGGAAAGTGTTTTCATACGTCAGTGTTCCTGTTTTCTGAGTTTGTCTCCAGTTCTCTGTGGAGTCAGAGAACATGGACCCTGTAGTTCTCTGTGTACACTGAGATTTGAGAGCAGAAAATGGTAATGACAGACATCAGATTCAGCATGGGAAAATGAATACCTGTAAATAACTCAAAAGAAGAATGAGAGAAAGACACAAACAGGCATTTGATAGAAAAAGAAATGTATATGGCTTACACATACAAAAAATCCTCATTATCATGGGAAATGAAGATCAATAGCATACTGACGTACCATTTTACACCCATTTGATAGACAAAAATTCAAACACTACCAAGCATTTGAGAGGATGTGAATCTACAGGATCTCTTAAATATTGCTAATGGTGGTATAAACTGGTACAGTCATTTTAGAAAACAGTCTGAGATTGTCTTGGGAAGTTGAGCATTCATATTCTTTCTGACTCAGCAACTCCATACCAGAAACCCAGGAGAAAATTTTTCCCATGTATTAGGAGATGTGAGCATATGTTTATTACAGCATCATTCATGTGGCACTTCTTGTTCCACATAAACTGCCCTGCTCACTGTACCCTGAGCAACCTAAGTGCATTGTAATCTCCTTGACTGTCCATCCTGCCACTCCCCGAGCTTCACACTAACCTTAAAATGATTTTCCCCTCTTGCCCTTTATTGTTTTTTTCTATTTTTCTAGACATAGCTAAAGCTTCATTTTGAACTAGTTATGTGGGATTGAGTTACATACACAGTTAACCCTTGAACAATGCAGGAGTTGGGGGTACCAATCCCCATGCAGTTGAAAATTATATAAGTTTTGATGCCCTAAAAACTTTATGAGTAGCCTACTGTTGCCCAGAAGCCTTACTGATAATATAAACATGTATTTTATATGTTATACATATTATATATTGTTGTATTCTTACAATAAAATCAGCTAAAGGAATGAAAATGTATTTTGAATTTGTTATAAATCTACAAAACACTTTTAAGTATACTTATTAAAAATAATCTGCATATAAGTGGACCTTCAAATCCATGTTGTTCAAGAGTCAACTGTACATTAAAGAGGTAAGTTTTCATGAAATTGTCCCTCCAAATCAGTAGGCCTTTTGAAAGTAATGTAATGGTTTCCCTCTGCCTCTGCCCTTATACTTCCTTATTTGGCCCTTGTGCTAAATCTCTTCTTTCTTTTTTCTGAGCTACTAGTGGATTCTAAGGAAGTTAAATCCATCCAAAAACTCATCAGAAACTCCACTATAGATTTAGACTTGGTTCCTTTGGTTACATGATAAATTAGAACCTTGAAGAAGCTGATCATCAACTTAAATCTTTTCATCTGTCCTACTATTAATTCCACAAAGGCAAATGCCGCATATCATCTAGAAAGTTTAATAATTTGCCCATTTCTGATTGTTCTACTGGAAACAACAGGAAAAGACTTATGCCTGTAGTATCTTAAACGAAATGCATTCCTAATGTTGACAGAGCATCATAAATCATTATTTGAATACTAGAAATGAATCAAAGGATGTATCAGTTGGTAAAACAAATGATCTTTTGAAAATTGAAACCATAACGATAACAGTTTCTATTTCTCAGCTTTCAAAATATGCCACCCATTACTAAAAAAGGATTAGTGTGAAAGTACCATGAGAATAATTACTGAGAAATTAAGCCAAAAATAAAATAATCTCCAGGTATCACCAAATGGAGACTGTGCAACTGCAGAAAGAAAACCAGATCAATACTGCTGTTGAGCAGAGAGCCCTGGCATCCTTTAACCAAGAAGAGAGGTGATAGAGAGAAAATGAGATCCTGGCCAGTGTTTGAGAGATGGTATACAGTAAAACTAAAGGGAAAGATGACAAATAAGGATTTTCTATTTGTTCAGCATACATTTTTAACAACAAGAAAGAAAGTGAGGGACACACACACACATATGTACACAAAAAGATTACTATGATCTGAAAGCTTTCAGTGCTACTGTGCCTTCTGTTTAATTCCTTCAGTCCTTCAGTAAGAAGCTGCTCATTGGTAGAACTTTAGCATGATCCTTGGGTTATTTTGGATTGTCCATAATAACTTTCTGGTTTAAATATCGAGATTATGAATGGAATCGTACTGGGGAAGGTGAAATTGAGAGAAAGTGTCAGTGAGAGAGAAACTTTACTCTCACACCATGGGACAGTACTACTATTAGCTCCATGTGATTCCCCACCCTCACCCCCACCCCACATGCACTCATGGGAAATTATTATTCATGTACATTGAATATGTTACAAATGGACTTGTAGAAACTCACAGGAGGCCACTTTTGTTAACAGAATGAAGGCATTGCTGTAAAAAGAAAATCTGGAATTTGAAAATTGATTTGTATAATACCATATATATTCTGCTCTCAAAATTATGTGTATTTGTTTTAGTCCCTACAACCCCCCCAAACCAACAAACAAACCAAAATGCAGACTAACCCATAGACTTATTGAGTTGAAAATGTGATCATTCATTCTTAAAATTCTTAATAGGTTACACTTAAAAATGGTTTTCAAATATAAACTATTGGGACTACTGTTGTTCCAATGTAAGTACATTATTTCCTTCTAAGCTGTGCTTAGGTCACTATTTAAATACTGAAAATGATTGACAGTGAATTATGATCACGTTTCGTAAGGATGAAGCTACAAATGATGTTGAACATATTTTAAGTCTGTCTGTTATGTAATAAGCATATTTCATCTTAAACATTATTAAACCTTTCAGTTTATTTTTTGTATCTGTCATTTGGTTTAATCTTTTCCTTTGTATAGAAACCGCTCATTTATCACCTTTTTATGGCTGCTATTGACTTAAATTTAGGAGAAAAGAAAAATTACAAAACTAGGAAATTGTGATCTGTTTCCATCCTTTGTTCAACTTGAGTTGGTAGATAACAAGTATGTTAAAGGAGGAGGACAGTGGAAGTTTTGGCCGTTAATGTATTAAGATCGTTTTGAGTTGTCTTATTACTATGGGCCTAGGATAAATTTGAATTTCCTGAGTGATGGGGAAATTTGGAAACTGCTGTTATAAAATACCCTCCTTTTGTAATAGTTCAATGTGGTTTTTTCAAAGTTTTAAAATACAGCAGTCATATTTCAAAGTATAGGTCAAAAGTTTTACTGTTTGACATATGCTCTAGGAAAATGTCTACCTTTAATCCACAACTAATGAACGAAAAACTCAGTTGGCATGTAATAACACTTAGGACCCCTGAATTTGAAGTGACTTCTATTTATCATTGTTGCTAATAAGTCTGTCATTTCCAAAAGTTAGGAGAAAACTAGGCCCCAAATTTATGAATCATAATCCATCTAGTTCCCTGTGTAATAAACCCTATATTTATAATCCCTACTTAAAAATTTTGTTCTCTAAGAACATAGTTTTTTGT
Source organism: Manis pentadactyla (assembly GCF_030020395.1). NCBI lineage: Eukaryota > Metazoa > Chordata > Mammalia > Pholidota > Manidae > Manis > Manis pentadactyla. The sequence goes on along the minus strand of NC_080039.1, from coordinate 4,969,849 downwards.
TAATGATTCCTGGAAACTGTAAGAGTTTGTTCTCTTTAAGTAAGCAAGGTAGTTTATATGCAGTAACTTCATGAAATATGAATATTGTGGATTTTCAGTGGATTCTCCTATGACCTCCACAGAAGAGATGTTGTTGAGTCAATGAAAACATTATTTCAGAACTTTAACCTTTCTTTCATCAGGTTTTGTTCAGCAAAGATCAGTCAAAGAATAGCGTTGGGACCACATTCCTTGGGAAAGAGGAAGGAAGAGTAAAAGGGCTAACAGTATTTTCAGTTAGGAGAGTTACTGCTTGAAACTGTTCAGGCATCTGAGCCAGAAGTCAAATTAGGAGGGCTGTTGTATTTGAAATATACTTTTTGTTCTCCAAAGAGACTTATCTTGTTTTCCACCTCCTCACCTGTTGCTCCAATAATATTTTCCCTACTTTTATATTTACTGTACAAATGTAACGGTTAATAAAAGAAGAAATAATAATTACCCACAGTCTTACCACATCAACTGTCTTTAGGATTCTGTGTTCCCTTCCAGTGCTGGTCTACATAAATACATATTCTGAGATGCCTGCAAGTAACTGCTTGTAATATAATCTTGTCTTTGGTGTTTTAAAACTTTGCAGCCAGGCAAGGCAGCCTCAGAGGGATGGTAGGAACAAGTGACGATCTGTGCGAAGATGGAAAGAAGACAAAAATAAGTAAGGGTGGCGACTGAACCTTCCCAGTTTCATTGCCTCCAATCCTCAAGTCACCTTGCTGCCATCACAGTGTGCTGCTATGGGGTGAGGCAGCATGGCCCACTTCAGGTTCAGAATGTATTGAACAGTGAGGCTGAGCTTGCAATAAGTGGAAGGGGTCTGTGAGTAGGGAAACCCTTCAGACTGGTTGTATTAAGAGCTATAGAAGTGTTGCCATTTTCCTTTCCCCAGCTATTCCTGTGAAGAGACATGTCTGGGCTGGAGAATTAGGCTCAAATGGGAGAACAAGCAGCCAAGTACCATTTCAGTTTGGTCTGATTGGTAAATTTTAGTAACTGTCTAAGCTCAGTTTGTCTTCTCTAAGGCTGAGTGATACAGTCAGTGACGGTGAAAACCTTTTAGAAAACCGACAATGACTTACTGGTTACTCTGCTAATGTGATAGAAGTTGCCAAATGGAAAGTGAATGAGTACAAAAAAAGCATAGCTGGTTAATGTGCCACAAGTTTTATTATTCAATAAGTATTCTGTGGTTTGATGTACTCTATTGTATTTTTTTTAGAGAGAATCTCTCATATTTATTGATCAAATGGTTGTTAACAACAATAAAATTCTGTATAGGGGACTCAGTGTACAATTATTAATCAACCCCAAGCCTAATTCTCAACAGTCTCCAATCTTCTGAAGCATAACAAACAAGTTCTTACATAGTGAATAAGTTCTTACATGGTGAACAGTGCAAGGGAAGTCATAACACAGAAACTTTCGGTTTTGATCATGCGTAATGAACTATAAACAATTTAATACATTCTGATTAGAAATGCAATCCTAAAACATTCTCTAAGAATCAGACACAATTGCATTAGAAGTCAATTGACTCCATTAGAATATTTTTGGACTTAGTAATGTCCTTCAGCCATATTCCTTGAAAGTGAGTCATTCCTGGTCTGCAGAGGAAGAAAAACAAACACACCAAAAGTTTTAGAAATAAAACAAAATATTGAGCCAGGCATTAATTCCCTATTTACTCTGTTACATTCTCTGTGAGCAGGAAGTTTTTTAGGGGTTGGAGGTGAAGGTTTTCTCAATTTCTTAGGCTCAGTCAAGTAAAGGATTAGGGAGCTTATCTGTAAAAGATTTTTTAAGAGAGCTGGTTCAGAAATAAAAGGGATTATTATATAAGCTGATACCATATGATTATGAAGTTTCCCATAGAAACAGCAGATGTGACCCATTTTTGCCACACCCTGCTCCAAACAGCCAATGCTCAAGTTTCTAACCACTAACAAATGAGAAATACAAAAAAAATGCAGTATCCTTTCAGCCTTCCTAATGGGCAAGGTGGTCCAAAGAAAAAGAGAAGTGACCTGTGATGTGAGTTACTCTGGCTGTAGGCCTGCTAGATTCCTGCAGTGTGATGACCTTTTTCCAACCACATTTTTAAAATAAGTCTCCAAATGTTCATTACTTGTTAACTAATGAATGGTTCCCAAAGATGTAAGAGACCTCAATGAGTATATCCTGTGAGAGAAAAGGACAACTGTCAACCTAGATCATACCAACTCATAGTTACCTCCATGCCTATTCTGTCCATATGTTTACTCTTGCATTTCTGCAATTTGTTTTCCTAATGAATTGGGAGTCTCTAGATGGTAGTTCTTTGTCAATTCAAATTTTTGTTTCCCACAAGATCTTTTGGCAACAGACATTTAAAAAATCTCTACAAAATTAGAAACATGTCAGGAGAGGCTTGTGCTCGTTAATAGGAGTGTAAATCAGTCATTTTTTTACCTTCTTTCCATGTTTCAGTTTGCTCAACTGACAGTATCTACTTTACCTCTTAGGACTGGCATAAGAATGAAATAATAAAGATGAACAAGGTTCAAAAACACTTACAAAGCAACATCAAAATGTAAATTGTAATATTATCTTAGTCGTCCCCACCCATTCCCCCTTCAAAATTATACTTGCTGTTGTGAGCAAGAGCCCTTCTCCTAAGCCCTGTCTCTGTATGGTCTCTGGTCATGGTCTTGCTTACCTCCACCAGCCTTACTTACTGATTTCTAACCCTGCCAGTTACCAAGACAGCCGATGACAGGATCTGTGATCAGGAGAAGTGAGAGCTCCACACATTTTACCTGTTTGGATTATTCCAGGTTCCAAACTCTGAATAGGTAAGTTTGTACTAGGATGGGTTGAACATAGGGTGTAGTTGGCTCACTATGTGATCATATATAAATAAAGCCTCAGAGTCAGGAAAAGCCTCAAATAACTTCTGTGAAAGAATATAAAGAACAGAGGGGAAATAACATTTTTATGTCTGCTGTGTTCAAGGCATTATGCTTGGTACTGGCCCTGCTCCTCTGAGGACCCTGACGCAGGATTCATAGATGTTATTTTATTTCCTTTCATACCAGCTATCAACGTACTTCTTAATTTTGGTCTATTTAGTAGTTACATTGGTCATTGCCTCAAGTATTTCTTGAGTGCCTGTTTGCCAGGCCTTGTTTTACAGCAAGACAAAAATCCCTGCCTTTGTGGTGCTTAGTTTCTGGTTGAGGGAATGGACAGTAACAAGATAAAAATTATATTGAATACTGGAAGGTGATACAATGTTATGTAGAAAAACATGGGGTGAGAACAGAAAGTGTGATCTACGAGGTGGGGGACCAGGCCATGCACATACCTAGGGAGGTGTTCCAGTCAGCGGGAACAGCAAGTGCAAAGGCTCTGAGGCAGGACTATACCCGGATTATTACAGAGTAGCAAGATCAGAGTGGCTGGAGCAAAGTAAGGGAGGGAAGGGAGGGGGAGTGGGAAAGCGGGAATAACAAAGGCCAAATCACAGAAGGCCTTGTAGTTCTCACTACTCAAAGCTTAGTCAGTGGACCGGCAGCATCAGCATTGCCTCGGAGCTTCTTAGTAATGCAGAGGCTCAAGGCTCAGCCCAGACCTGCTGAAACAGAACCTTCCTTTTTTTTTTTTTTAATAATTATTTTTTATTGAAGGGTAGTTGACACACAGTATTACATTACATGAGTTTCAAGTGTACAACACAGTGGTAGAACATTTATATACATAAATCTAGGTTCCAGCTATCACCCTACCAGGCTGTTACAATATCTTGACTATATTCCTTATGCTATACCTTACATCCCGGTTACTAATTTATTTTACCATTGGAAGTCTGTCCTTTTTTTTTTTTTGTGTGTGTGAGGGCATCTCTCATATTTATTGATCAAATGGTTGTTAACGACAATAAAATTCTGTATAGGGGAGTCAATGCTCAATGCACAATCATTATTCCACCCCAAGCCTAATTTTTGTCAGTCTCCAATCTTCTGAGGCATAACAAACAAGTTTTTACATGTAGAACAAATTCTTACATAATAAGTTACATAGTGAACAGTACAAGGGCAGTCATCACAGAAACTTTCGGTTTTGCTCATGCATTATGAACTATAAACAGTCAGTTCAAATATGAATACTCATTTGGTTTTTATACTTGATTTATATGTGGATACCACATTTCTCTCTTTATTATTATTATTTTTAATAAAATGCTGAAGTGGTAGGTAGATAAAAGATAAACGTAGAAAACATAGTTTAGTGTTGTAAGAGAGCACATGTAGATGATCAGGTGTGTGCCTGTAGACTATGTGTTAATCCAAGCTAGACCAGGGCAAAAAAACATCCACGTATGCAGAAGATTTCTCTCAGAACGGGGGGGTGAGGTTCTAAGCCTCACCTCTGTTGATCCCCAATTTCTCACCTGATGGCCCCCCTGCGACTGTGCCTGTCTTAGGTTGTTCCTCCCTTGAGGAATCTTACCCGTCTCTGGCTAACCAGTCATCTTCCGGGGCCATACAGGGAAATGTTAAGTTGGTAAGTGAGAGAGAAGCCTTATTGTTTGAAATGGTTAGCTTTTTATTTCTTTGCATATTTATGCCCTGTGGCTTCTATGCCCAGCTTTTGTCTTGAGGTATCTTTACCACTTGGAAGAATTATGATACTCGGTAAATTTGATATGAGGCACGAATTCTATTTAAGGGTTGTAATTAGGAAGGAAGAAGAAAAGCTATAGAAGTAGCAGGCGGAAGAAAACATGGGAAGATTGATTATTTCTTTGATATATCTTCTTGTAGAGTAACTTCAGCATGTATAGGTTTTAAGCTACTACTTAAATTGCACACACACATTAACATAATAGGAGTATAGTTACATAACCAAAGCATATCTGTAATTACCAGCCATCTGCAGTGAAACCAAGAAAACCAGTTAGGCACCTTAGGCATTTGTGAAAACTTATCTATGATATGGTGGATGTTGTCCAAATGAACTTGAACAGTCTGAGAGAAATCAGACAAATTAAAACAACCCATTCCTGGGGACTGTTCACATGCCATATGTTCTTTTAACAATAAATAGTTTGTAGTTGTAAGACTTTGGAGCGCTACAATTTGCACTTCTCCAAATTCTTGGTTGAGTTCCAACAGTATAGATCTAGTCCAATTTTGTTGTTTTACTGTATGCACAGGCCAGCTTAGATATCTCCTTCCTCATTCCCATGGCAAGTCCAGGAACTGGTGGGATGAGTGCATCTACACCTGTAGCAGTGCGTGGATCTTTGTTGGGGTTTTTGATGATCATCTTCTGGCATGAGTCTTCCAGAGAGTGCAGATGTTGGAAGTTCTTTTTCATATCGTATCTTAGTTCATTTTCGGGGTAGCCCAATTAGGCTTTGATCCTCTGTATAAACACAAACAGACCCTTTGCCTACACTTTTATATGCCCTTTATACCCTTGTGTAGAACTCGTTGGAGGTTACCACACAGGAACTGCCCTTTTTTTTTTTTTTTTTTTTTTTTTTTTGCTATCACTAATCTACACTTACATGATGAATATTATGTTTACTAGGCTCTCCCCTATACCAGGTCCCCCCTATAAACCCCTTTACAGTCACTGTCCATCAGCATAGCAAAATGTTGTAGAATCACTACTTGCCTTCTCTGTGTTGTACAGATCTCCCTTTTCTCCTACCCCCCCATGCATGTTAATCTTAATACCCCCTACTTCTCCCCCCCTTATCCCTCCCTAACCACCCATCCTCCCCAGTCCCTTTCCCTTTGGTACCTGTTAGTCCATTATTGAGTTCTGTGATTCTGCTGCTGTTTTGTTCCTTCAGTTTTTCCTTTGTTCTTATATTCCACAGATAAGTGAAATCATTTGGTATTTCTCTTTCTCCGCTTGGCTTGTTTCACTGAGCATAATACCCTCCAGCTCCATCCATGTTGCTGCAAATGATTGGATTTGCCCTTTTCTTATAGCTGAGTAGTATTCCATTGTGTATATGTACCACATCTTCTTTATCCATTCATCTATTGATGGACATTTAGGTTGCTTCCAATTCTTGGCTATTGTAAATAGTGCTGCAATAAACATAGGGGTGCATCTGTCTTTCTCAAACTTGATTGCTGCATTCTTAGGGTAAATTCCTAGGAGTGCAATTCCTGGGTCAAATGGTAAGTCTGTTTTGAGCATTTTGATGTACCTCCATACTGCTTTCCACAATGGTTGAACTAACTTACATTCCCACCAGCAGTGTAGGAGGGTTCCCCTTTCTCCACAGCCTCGCCAACATTTGTTGTTGTTTGTCTTTTGGATGGCAGCCATCCTTACTGGTGTGAGGTGATACCTCATTGTAGTTTTAATTTGCATTTCTCTGATAATTAGCGATGTGGAGCATCTTTTCATGTGTCTGTTGGCCATCTGTATTTCTTTTTTGGAGAACTGTCTGTTCAGTTCCTCTGCCCATTTTTTAATTGGGTTATTTGTTCTTTGTTTGTTGAGGGGTGAGAGCTCCTTATATATTCTGGACGTCAAGCCTTTATCGGATGTGTCATTTTCAAATATATTCTCCCATACTGTAGGGATCCTTCTTGTTCTATTGATGGTGTCTTTTGCTGTACAGAAGCTTTTCAGCTTAATATAGTCCCACTTACTCATTTTTGCTGTTGTTTTCCTTGCCCAGGGAGATATGTTCAAGAAGAGGTCACTCATGTTTATGTCTAAGAGGTTTTCGCCTATGTTTTCTTCCAAGAGTTTAATGGTTTCATGGCTTACATTCAGGTCTTTGATCCATTTTGAGTTTACTTTTGTATATGGGGTTAGACAATGGTCCAGTTTCATTCTCCTACATGTAGCTGTCCAGTTTTGCCAGCACCACCTGTTGAAGAGACTGTCATTTCGCCATTGTATGTCCATGGCTCCTTTATCAAATATTAATTGACCATATATGTCTGGGTTAATGTCTGGATTCTCTAGTCTGTTCCATTGGTCTGTGGCTCTGCTCTTGTGCCAGTACCAAATTGTCTTGATTACTATGGCTTTATAGTAGAGCTTGAAGTTGGGGAGTGAGATCCCCCCTACTTTATTCTTCTTTCTCAGGATTGCTTTGGCTATTCGGGGTCTTTGGTGTTTCCATATGAATTTTTGGATTATTTGTTCCAGTTCATTGAAGAATGTTGCTGGTAGTTTCATAGGGATTGCATCAAATCTGTATATTGCTTTGGGCAGGATGGCCATTTTAACGATATTAATTCTTCCTAGCCACGAGCATGGGATGAGTTTCCATCTGTTAGTGTCCCCTTTAATTTCTCTTAAGAGTGACTTGTAGTTTTCAGAGTATAAGTCTTTCACTTCTTTGGTTAGGTTTATTCCTAGGTATTTTATTTTTTTTGATGCAATTGTGAATGGAGTTGTTTTCCTGATTTCTCTCTCTGTTGGTTCATTGTTAGTATATAGGAAAGCCACAGATTTCTGTGTGTTGATTTTGTATCCTGCAACTTTGCTGTATTCCGATATCAGTTCTAGTAATTTTGGGGTGGAGTCTTTAGGGTTTTTAATGTACAGTATCATGTCATCTGCAAATAGTGACAGTTTAACTTCTTCTTTACCAACCTGGATTCCTTTTATTTCTTTATTTTGTCTGATTGCCGTGGCTAGGACCTCCAGTACTATGTTAAATAACAGTGGAGAGAGTGGGCATCCCTGTCTAGTTCCCGATCTCAGAGGAAATGCTTTCAGCTTCTCGCTGTTCAATATAATGTTGGCTGTGGGTTTATCATAGATGGCCTTTATTATGTTGAGGTACTTGCCCTCTATTCCCATTTTGCTGAGAGTTTTTAACATGAATGGATGTTGAACTTTGTCAAATGCTTTTTCAGCATCTATGGAGATGATCATGTGGTTTTTGTCTTTCTTTTTGTTGATGTGGTGGATGATGTTGATGGACTTTCGAATGTTGTACCATCCTTGCATCCCTGGAATGAATCCCACTTGGTCATGGTGTATGATCCTTTTGATGTATTTTTGAATTCGGTTTGCTAATATTTTGTTGAGTATTTTTGCATCTACGTTCATCAGGGATATTGGTCTGTAGTTTTCTTTTTTGGTGGGGTCTTTGCCTGGTTTTGGTATTAGGGTGATGTTAGCTTCATAGAATGAGTTTGGGAGTATCCCCTGCTCCTCTATTTCTTGGAAAAATTTAAGGAGAATGGGTATTATGTCTTCCCTGTATGTCTGATAAAATTCCGAGGTAAATCCATCTGGCCCGGGGGTTTTGTTCTTTGGTAGTTTTTTGATTACCGCTTCAATTTCATTGCTGGTAATTGGTCTGTTTAGATTTTCTGTTTCTTCCTGGGTCAGTCTTGGATGGTTATATTTTTCTAGGAAGTTGTCCATTTCTCCTAGGTTTCCCAGCTTGTTAGCATATAGGTTTTCGTAGTATTCTCCAATAATTCTTTGCATTTCCGTGGAGTCCGTCGTAATTTTTCCTTTCTCATTTCTGATACTGTTGATTTGTGTTGATTCTCTTTTCTTCTTAATAAGTCTGGCTAGAGGCTTATCTATTTTGTTAATTTTCCCCAAGAACCAGCTCTTGGTTTCATTGATTTTTGCTATTGTTTTATTCTTCTCAATTTTATTTATTTCTTCTCTGATCTTTATTATGTCCCTCCTTCTGCTGACCTTAGGCCTCATCTGTTCTTCTTTTTCCAATTTCGATAATTGTGACATTAGACCATTCATTTGGGATTGCTCTTCCTTTTTTAAATATGCTTGGATTGCTATATATTTCCTCTTAAGACTGCTTTTGCTGTGTCCCACAGAAGTTGGGGCTTAGTGTTGTTGTTGTCATTTGTTTCCATATATTGCTGGATCTCCATTTTGATTTGGTCATTGATCCATTGATTATTTAGGAGCGTGTTGTTAAGCCTCCATGTGTTTGTGAGCCTCTTTGCTTTCTTTGTACAGTTTATTTCTAGTTTTATGCCTTTGTGGTCTGAAAAGTTGGTTGGTAGGATTTCAATCTTTTGGAATTTTCTGAGGCTCTTTTTGTGGCCTAGTATGTGGTCTATTCTGGAGAATGTTCCATGTGCACTTGAGAAGAATGTATATCCCACTGCTTTTGGATGTAGAGTTCTATAGATGTCTATTAGGTCCATCTGCTCTACTGTGTTGTTCATTGCTTCCGTGTCCTTACTTATTTTCTGCCCAGTGGATCTATCCTTTGGGGTGAGTGGTGTGTTGAAGTCTCCTAGAATGAATGCATTGCAGTCTATATCCCCCTTTAGTTCTGTTAGTATTTGTTTCACATATGCTGGTGCTCCTGTGTTGGGTGCATATATATTTAGAATGGTTATATCCTCTTGTTTGACTGAGCCCTTTATCATTATGTAGTGTCCTTCTTTATCTCTTCTTACTTTCTTTGTTTTGAAGTCTATTTTGTCTGATATTAGTACTGCAACCTCTGCTTTCTTCTCACTGTTGTTTTCATAAAATATCTTCTTCCATCCCTTGACTTTTAGTCTGTACGTGTCTTTGGGTTTGAGGTGAGTTTCTTGTAAGCAGCATATAGATGGGTCTTGCTTTTTTATCCATTCTGTTACTCTGTGTCTTTTGATTGGTGCATTCAACCCATTAACATTTAGGGTGACTATTGAAAGATATGTACTTATTGCCATTGCAGGCTTTAAATTCGTGGTTACCAAAGGTTCAAGGTTAGCCTCTTTAGTATCTTACTGCCTAACTTAGCTCGCTTACTGAGCTGTTATATACACTGTCTGGAGATTCTTTTCTTCTCTCCCTTCTTGTTCCTCCTCCTCGATTCTTCATATGTTGGGTGTTTTGTGCTGTGCTCTTTCTAGGAGTGCTCCCATCTAGAGCAGTCCCTGTAAGATGTTCCGTAGAGGTGGTTTGTGGAAAGCAAATTCCCTCAGCTTTTGTTTGTCTGGGAATTAATCCCACCGTCATATTTGAATGATAGTCGTGCTGGATACAGTATCCTTGGTTCAAGGCCCTTCTGTTTCATTGTATTAAATATATCATGCCATTCTCTTCTGGCCTGTAGGTTTTCTGTTGAGAAATCTGACGTTAGCCTGATGGGTTTCCCTTTATAGGTGACCTTTTTCTCTCTAGCTGTCTTTAACACTCTTTCCTTGTCCTTGATCTTTGCCATTTTAATTATTATGTGTCTTGGTGTTGCCCTTCTTGGATCCTTTCTGTTGGGGGTTCTGTGTATTTCCGTGGTCTGTTTGATTACTTCCTCCCCCAGTGTGGGGAAGTTTTCAGCAATTATTTCTTCTAAGATACTTTCCATCTCTTTGCCTCTCTCTTCTTCTTCTGGGACCCCTATAATACGGATATTGCTCCTTTTAGATTGGTCACACAGTTCTCTTAATATTGTTTCATTCCTGGAGATCCTTTTGTCTCTCTCTATGTCAGCTTCCATGCGTTCCTGTTCTCTGATTTCAATTCCATCAATGGCCTCTTGCATTCTATCCATTCTGCTTATAAACCCTTCCAGAGTTTGTTTCATTTCTGCGATCTCCTTTCTGGCATCTGTGATCTCTTTCCGGACTTCATCCCATTTTTCTTGCCTATTTCTCTGCATCTCTGTCAGCATGTTTATGATTCTTATTTTGAATTCTTTGTCAGGAAGACTGGTTAGGTCTGTCTCCTTCTCTGGTGTTGTCTCTGTGATCTTTGTCTGCCTGTAGCTTTGCCTTTTCGTGGTGATAGGAATAGTCTGCAGAACTGGGACGAGTGACGGCTGGAAGGACTTCCCTTCTTGTTGGTTTGTGGCCCTCCTCTCCTGGGAGAACAGCGACCTCTAGTGGCTTGTGCTGCGCAGCTGCGCGCAGACAGGGTTTCTGCTTCCTGCCCGGCTGCTATGGAGTTAATCTCCGCTGTTGCTGTGGGCGTGGCCTGGCTCGGGCAGCTACTCCAAAATGGTGGAGTCGCGTTGGAGCAGGAGCTGCTGGGAGGCTATTTATCTCCGTAAGGGGCCTCCCTGCTCCCTGCAGCCCAGGGGTTAGGGTGCCCAGAGATCCCGGATTCCCTACCTCTGGATTAAGTGACCCGCCCTGCCCCTTTAAGACTTCCAAAAAGCGCTCGCCAAAACAAAGCAGCAAAAAAGCAAAAAAAAAAAAATGGTCACGCGCTTTTCTTATGTCCTCTGTCGCCCAGCCTCCAGTGCCTGCTCACTGTTCTTGCTGCCCTGTTTTCCCAGTATCGAGGGCCCTGCACTCTGGCCCGGATGGCTGGGGCTGGGTGCTCGGCAGCCCTGGGCCCCGTCTCCCTCCCGCTCTGCCTGCTCTTCTCCCTCCAGGAGCTGGGGGGAGGGGCGCTCGGCTCCCGTGGGGCCGGGGCTTGTATCTTACCCCCTTCGCGAGGCGCTGGGTTCTCTCAGGTGTGGATGTGGTCTGGATATTGTCCTGTGTCCTCTGGTCTTTATTCTAGGAAGGGTTGTCTTTGTTATATTTTCATAGATATATGTTGTTTTGGGAGGAGATTTCCGCTGCTCTACTCACGCCGCCATCTTCCGCCCCCATCTGAGAACCTTCCTTTTAACAAGATCACCAAGTAATGTGTATGCACTCTGAAGTTTGGGAAACATGTTGGAACGTGTTAAACAGAGGAGTGACATAAATTCGTTTTATAAGGCTTACTCTGGCTTACTACTGTATTGAAAAGACACGTGATGAGGGCAAAGAAAGGTGGAGGCAGAAAGATGGGTTAGAAGGCTACTGGAATAATATTGGTGAGAGATGTTGGTGTTTTCGACCATGGTGGTAGAAGTGGAATGGAAATAAATTGTTAGATTCAGGACCTATTTTTGAAGGTAAGGCCAGCAAGATTTCCTAATGGATTGAATGAGGGATGTGAGAGAGTCAAGGATGTTGCCAAGGACTTTAGCCATCAGCTGAGGTGAGAAAGATGCAGGTAGGCCAGGTTTGGAAGGGAAAATCAGAAGTTCAGTTTTGGATACAGGAAGTGAGATGTTTGTCAAACATCCAAGCTCAGAGAGCTGTGCTGGAGATGCAAACTTGTGGATCATAACCTCAAGGTGGCATTTCAAGTCAGGAGACTAGATAAGATCATCAAGGAAGTAAGAGTCATCCTTGGAGGAGTCATCAAGGAAGGAGGAGGTGGTCCAAGGCCCGAGTGTTGGGACATTCCAACATGAAGAGGTTAATAGGAGGAGGAGGAGAAATGAGTAGAGACTGAAAAGCAATGGTGAGGCAGAAGGAAAACCGGGAGAGTATGTTGCTCTACAAGCAAAATGGAATGTGTCGTGGAGGAGTGAGTAATCAGCTATGGCAAGTGCTGCAGATAAGCCAAGCAAGATGAGGAGAGGAATATGACTGAAGTCTTACAAAGAAGGGGTCATCAGTGGCCTCAGCAGAAGTCTCCATTCTCACTGGAGGCTCACCAAAGGGGAGAGCGCAGGAAAGGAGCACATCCTGGTTTGCTTTCGAAGACCTTGATGGTGAGGAAGGCAGCAGCACCAACTTGTGTCATGGGTCTTGGAGCGGTTGGAATGCTCCAACATACACAGTAGATGTAGTGGAAGCTGTGAATCAAATATTTCCTCTCTATAACTTCTGTGTACTGCACCCAGTTGTCTTGAGGCTGCCAAGTCTGTTTCGTAGAAAAAAGAAAGTATACAGAGAAACCAAGGCAGACTTACATTCATATCCTCAAGATAAAGGCAGTGCACAACAGCAGGAGTTACAGCCTTGCTTCTGGAGTCCATTTCTAACATTTTTTATTGGGATTCAAACGGAGGGACATCCTAATTTTTTCCACAAATGAAGGAGATAAAAGGTGGAGCTAAAATGAAATGAGTAATGCAGACATGACTAAATATTGGGCTTTGAATGCAGAGGTGCGCACTCAGGTGCGTATGTGTACATACACACCGCACACACACTGACCTTTTGGACCCTTACTTGGGAGGCAAGGGAGACCTACCGGTGTGACTAGAAAGTCATAAGGCTGATTTCACCAGCTGTTTTTGAAAGTCAGACTCACTTTTTTGCAGCCATAGGTGGCTGATCAAATAAGGTCAGAAAAGGAGTGAGTCAGGCAATGGGATCACCTAGCATCGAGGTACAGAAGATGGTGCTGCTTCCAATTTCCTATTAGATACTGATAATGTCCAGTTTCCATTCCTTAGTTTTCCCATCCCCAAATATCACAATGAATATTTTGTTGTCTTAGAAATCTTAATGCAAGTCCTTCCTTTCTAAGGAATGTGACTGAGAGGAAAAGCGTGTGGTGGTGAAGTGGCGTTCTGGATGGATGGCTTGTAAGAGCATAAAGGTGGGTATATTCTGGATTTTTACCTTTGTATAAATGCTCCGTGTGTGTCACAGGTACTCTTCAGAACCCTTTGGCATAAATGCTGGGTATGGGAGAAGTTCCGGAAAGGAGCTAGAATTTATTTGAAAGTAACCAAAGCTGTGATGAATGTAAGAATTGAACTTAATTTGTCAGATCACATTTCTGTATCACTTAATAATTTATGAAAGTACTTTAATGCAGTCTCTCTTTTGGGAGCCTGCACTACTAAAAATACAGCCCAGCGAAAGGTGGGGCAGGGACAGTGGGAGAATAAAGTTGGACTGGTAGCTAGTACCAGAGCAGGGTATGGGCAATGGTCCTTGCTCTCTTTGAAGTACCTACAGGTAACCCCTCCTTCCATGGGTGTTTGAAATAGTGTGTACTGTGCTGTCTAGTATAATAGCCACCAGGCTTCATGTGGCTGTTAAGCACTTTAAATGTGGCTGTATTGGCCACCACTGTAAAAGCCACTGTATTGGCCATCACAGTTCCAAACTGGCAGAATGAATCTGTAAAGGGCAGAAACCTAATATTTTATAATCCATTGTCTGAAAGTGTCTGTTCTTACAAACAGCTAATAACAGCCTCTTAATCTATGTACCGACCGTTCCAACTAGTTTGAGAATTCCTCAGTGACTAGCCCGGAGCTTGGCATATAATAAGCACTTAATAAATGAGCCCAGAGAAGTATGAAAAGGGAGACTGGGGCTAAAGCCTGGAATCTTGAATCCAAGCTGAGGAGTTTTGACTGTATTCTGTTGGTAATGAGGAGACAGCAAAAGTCTGGGGAGGCGAACACAAACACTTCCTTCTTTATGTTAGTGTATACTGCAGGGAGATGGAAGACAAGAGGCAGGGCTGCCAGTTAGATCAAATGATTAGTTAATTTTTATCAATCTGACTCAAATTTGGGCTGATCCCAGGAATCAGATGTAATAAATTGTGGGTTACTGTGAATCAAAAACTCACTTTTGCAACACATTTGATAACAAGGTGTAAAGTACATTAGGGATACATGAAACACAGGAGACGCCTACTGGGAAAAGATCTTAAAATATCATGAGAAATGACATTTAAGAGGTAAGACAAAGAAACAGTCAAAGAAGATACAGGACTGAGGGTACTGCAGATGCAGATGAAGAAACAGGAGCATACCAGCCATGAAGGGAAAATGAAAGTGATCTAAAACATGTCATTGAAAGAAATATGGCAATGAGTAGAAAAATAATCATAAAAATGTCTTATTCTTTTTACTGTTCCTCAGAATTTATACTTAGAAGTTATTCAAAGTAGAGTAAAGCTTCATGGGAAAAGATACACATTGACTTGTAATCTATTATGTAACTAAGCTGAGGGAAAGCGTCCAGGAGAAAACAAAGAGGAAAGAGAAAGAATGCTGCTGCTGAAGAAGCTCTAGAAGCTACTGTGAGGGGATGGGGTTAAAGGCATAAATCAAGAAGTTAGTCATAAAGAGCTGAGAGAAGAGAACATGACATTTGCCTGCTATTCCACATGTCTCATACCTGCCTGAATTTTAAGAGTGTGCAAATGTTCGCAAATGGGCATCGCTGGGATCTGGAACATTCAGCACATTCTTAGAAGGGATCATAACTGCACAACAACACATGAATTGATAGTGTGCTCAGAATATTTTTCATGTTTCCAAGTTTATGATTATATTTTTTAAGTCAGAACTATTTTTATCACCTTGAATTAAAGGGTGCAACTTAGTATTTTTTACTTGTCACTGATAACAATCTTACACTAGTTTCAGGTACACAACACAGTGCTTCAACAGTTACGCATATTATATCCCCACCCCCATAGTACAGCTATTATCTGTTAACATAGGTAGATGTTACAGAATCATTTGCTATATTCTCCAAGCTGTGCTCCTATCCCCGTGACCAACCTACTTTACGATTGTGAGTTTTTGTGCCCCTTTATTCTCCTCAACCACACCCACCCACCCTCTCCCCTATGGTAGCCACCCGTCCCTTCTCAGTGTCTGTGAGTCAACTGCTGTTTTGTTCATTTAGTTTTGATTTGCATTTATACTCCACAAATAAGTGAAATCATATGGTATTTGTCTTTCTCCACCTGGCTTATTTTACTGAAAATAATACCCTCTAGAGCAGTCCACGTTGCTGTAAATGGCAGGTGCAACTTCGTTTCATAGGCAGAAACTAGTTTTTCTTACAAATTATAAAAAATCTATGAAAAATAGCATGCCAGCAGAAATGAGATTGCAGCTGGATTCTGAAGGAGCCAACCAAATCTGGGAGGTCAGAGGCAGCTCCTGTTAGGAAATGACCCTCTAACTGAGACCTGCTAGAAAGGGGACTGGGAGAAAGAGTATCCCAGGCAGAGGTGTAAGTATATACTAAGGCCCTAAGTAGAGTGAGACTGGCTTCAGCTAAGAACTCAAAGCAGTCCAGGATGGCTGGAGGAAAACAAGGTGGCCAGGTCATTAGGGCCAAAGAGAAGACACCTTGCAAGTCATGTTACAGAATTTGCATTTATGTGGAAGGCAAAGGAATTCCATCAAAGGGTTTTCATTTTAAAAATGAACATGAGATGGTGAGATTTGAAATTTAAAAAGATCTTTCTGCAGTCTGGGAAATGAGTTGATGGAACCAACCCTGACACAGGGACATCAGGTAGGAGGTTGTTACCCTAGTCCAGGTGATATGATGGTGGACTGGACTAGACTGGAGGCTCTGGACATTCATTTATAAATAGTTTCTGAGCACCCACTATATGACAGACATTGATTGAAGCACTGGAGATACAGCTCTAACAAAAGTGCCCAAGTCCCTGCTCGCATAGAACTTATGTAAGAGACAGTAACAGATGTATACCTACTTAAACATACTATCAGACTAAGATAAGTACTAGGAAGAACAGTAAAGTAATGTGAGGGGATAAGAGTGCAGTGTTGTGGGGGAACGTTATTTTATGTAGGGATGATCAGGGAGGGTGTCTCTTGATAAGGTGACATTTGAGCAGAGACCTGAATGAAGCACATATCTAGGAGAACAGCATTCCAGAGAGAACACCAAGAGCAACAGCCCTACAGCAGGCAAGTGCCTGCCATGTCTGAGGAACAGAGAGGAAGAAATGTAATTGAGTGGACTCAAAGAGGAAGAAAGAACTCGTAAGAATGATTAAGAGAAGTAATAGAGGGAGCAGGCAGATTGTGTACCACTTTTAAGCCATTGTAAGGATTTCAGCCTTTATACTCTGATGGACAGCTGCTGGGAGGTTCTGAGCAGAGGAGTGAGTGACATGATCTGACACTGGCTTTAAAAATGACCCTTCTGAAAGTTGGGATAATGGAAATATTTTACTTCTTAATTGGGCTGTATGTCACACAGGTGTCCATCTGTCCAAACTCTTTGGAATATACACTTTTGCCCATTTCATTATATGTGATTGTATCTCATTAAGAAATATCTTCACGACAAATGAAAAAAAAAAAAAAACGGTTGCTAGGTAAAGAATATACCTGGACAGGAGGGTCAAGGGATGAAGCAGGGAGATCAGTTAGGTCATGACTACCATTGTCCATATGAGAGAAGACAGTGACTCAAACCAGGTAGTGGTGAGAAGGAGCCAGACTCTGGATGTATTTTGAAGATTAAACTGTCAAGGCTCCCTGGTGGGTTTATATGAGTGTAAGATAAAGAGAACAGTCAAGGTGAGTCCACGATTTTTGACCTGAACAACCAGGTAGAAGATGGTACCACATACTGAGATGGAGGGGTGCACATACAGAAAAATGTATAAAACACAGCTCTGCAGAGTAACAAGTGACCATATAAGAACCCCTGCATAACCGTCACTCAGAGCAAGAAATAACAAAGCTGGCCACACTCAAGCAGTCCTCATCAAATACAGAGCTGACAGCACTCAAGGGGCCTCTCCATATAACTTCCCCCTTCACCCTAACACATGCAGGTGACCTCTATGCTGGGTTTTATGATAATCACACCCTTGCTTTTTTGACCCAGTCTTCCTCTTTAGCTATTTATATCTCCCTCCCTCTCACCAAACCAATAATGCATGCTTAATGCGTCTCCTTTCTCATTTCCCATTTACTTTTTTCTAACAGCTTTATTGAGATATAATTCATATATAACTCACCATTTCAAAGTATTTGCTTGAGTGACTTGTAGTATATTCATATGTGTAGTCATCACCACTATTTAATTCAGGAAAATTTTCAACACCTCCCAAAGGAAACCCATACCCTTTAGCAGGCACTCTCCGTCATGTCCCCCATACCCCAACTGCACCCCTCTTCCCTCACCAAGGGCAAGCACTAATTTCCTTTCTCTTTATTTCTATTTTCTGGATAATTGATATCCATGGAATCATATAATATATGGTCTTTTAAGGCTGCTGGCTTTTACTTTGCATGTTTTTAGGTTCATCCATATGTACATATATCTTTGTACATACATCCATATGTACATATCTTTGATATGGCTGGATAATATTGCATTGAACTACATTTTGTTTATTCATCAGTTGATGCACATTGGGTTGTTTCCACATTTTGGCTATTAAGATGATGATGCCATGAACATTTGTGTATACATTTTTGTGTGGACATGTGTTTTCATTTCACTGGGAGAAATACCTAAGAGTGGAAATGCTAAGTCAAATATGGTAACTGTTTTACCTTCTTTAAAACACTTTTTTACTGAAGTGAAATTCGATAACATAAAATTAGCCAGTTTAAAGTGAACAATTCAGTGGCATTTAATACATTCATGATGTTGTGAAAGTGCCCTCCTCTATACAATTCCAAAACATTTTCATCATCCCAGAGGAAAACCCTGTACCCCTTAAGCAAAATACTCCTCATTCTCTCCTCTCTGCACCTCCTGGTAACCACTAATCTGCATTCTGTTTCTATAAACTTAGCTCTTCTACATATTGCATATAAATAACATTACCTTAACATGTTTTCAAAGTTCTTCCACATTATAAAATGTATCAGCTCTTCTGTTTTGAGTTCGAATATTCCATTGTATGTATAGAACACAATTTATTATCCATTCATCTATTGATGGACATTTGTGCATGTTCCACCTTTTGCCTAATGTGTACATATATTTACTACAGTCCCCCCTTATGCATGTTTTCACTTTCTGGGGTTTCAGTTACCCATTGTCAACTGTAGGTAGATGATCCTCAATAGTAGCCTAACACTATGTCACAGTGCCTACATCATTCACCTCATTTCATTTAATCACATAGGCATTTTATTATCTCACATAATCACAAGAGTGAATACAGTACAATAAGAGATTTTGAGAGACCACATTCCCCTATTTATTATAGTCTATTATTACGATTATCCTATGTATTATTAATTATTGCTAATCTCTTATTGTGCCTAATTTGTACATTAAATTTTGTCATAGGTAAGCATATGTAGGAAAAATCATTGTCTATAAAGGGTTCAGTACTGTCTGCAGTTTCAGGCATCCAGTGGGGGAATGTTGGAATGTATCCTCCCCAGATAAGAGGGTACTACTGTATTGGGTGCCTGTTTCCAATTCTTTTGAGTATTCCCATAGGAGTGAAATTTCTGGGTCATATGGTAATGTTTAACTTAGTAATAATGTTATGATTAACTTGTTGCAGAACTGGCAAACTGTTTTCCACAGCAGCTGTACCATTTTATATTACGAGCAGTAATGTAAAAACATTCCAACTTATTCACATGCTTACCAACACTTGTTATTTTCCTTTTATAAAAATAGTCATTCAAGTAGGTGTGAAGTATCTCATTGTGGTTTGGATTTGTACTACCCAAATGACGAGTGACACAGAACATCTTTTTATGTGCTTTTTAGGTATTTGTGTATCAACTTTGTAGAAATGTCTATTCACCTCCTTTATTCATTTTCTAATTGGGTTGTTTGTCTTCTGGTTGTTCCGTTGTAGGGGTTCCTCACATATTCTGGATACTAGACCCTTATCAAATATATAATTTGCTATTTTTTTTCTCCCATTCTGTGAGTTGTCTTTTTACTTTCTTGTGGGTTGGTATTCTTTGAAGCACAAAAGTTTTAATTTTGATTAAGTACAATTTATTAATTCTTTGTTATTCATGCCTTTGGTGTCATATCTAAGAATGTATTCTTATATATTCCAAGAATATAAATCCAAGGTCAGAGAGATTTACTCCCACATTTCCAAGAATTTTGTAGTTTTAGCTCTTACATTTAGGTCTTTGGTCTGTTTTGAATTAATTTTTGTACATAGCATGAGGTAAGGGTTCAAATTTTTTATTTTGCCTGTGGCTATACAGTGACCTATCCCCATTTGTTGAAAAGGCCATTTACTGTTCTTGGTACTCTTGTAAAATATTAGTTGGACTTTCAATTCTTTTCCATTTATCTATATGTCTACCTTACACAAATATCACAAAGTCTTGATTACTGTTGTTTTGTACTAAGTTTTGAAATCTCGAAGTGTGAGCCCTCCTATTGTTTTGAATATTCTGGATTTCTTGCAATTCTTTATGAAATTTTGAATCAGATCATCAAATTATACAAATAAATCAGCTGGGATTCCGACTGAATTGAACTGAATCTGTAGATCAGTTTAGAGAGCATTGCCATCTTAACTATATTAATTCACACTAATCTTCTAATGGATGAACACAGGATGTTTTTCCATTAATTCGAATCTTTAATTTCTTTTAAAAATGTTTTTTAGTTTTCAGATTATAAGTAATGATCTTCTCTGATTAGCTTTATTCTTATTTTATTACTTTGGATGGCATTGTAAATACTTTTCTTAATTTCATTTTCAGCTTATTCTTTGCAGATGTATAGAAATACAATTGATGTTTTATATTGATATCATACAGCATCACCACGGTGATTTAGGATTTTCTGTATACATGATCATGTGATCCATAAAGATAGATTTACTTCTTCCTTTCCAATCTGGATGCCTTTTATTTCATTGTCTTGACCGATTGCCATGGCCAAACCCTCTGGTACAATGTTGAATAGAAGTGGTGAGAGCAGACATCCTTGGCTTGTTCCTGATCTTAGGAGGAAAGCATCCAGTCTCACACCACAAGGTATGTTGTTAGCAGTGAGTTTTTTGTAGATGATCTTTCTTAGATTAAGGAAAATCCCTTCTATGCTTAGTTTGTTGAATGTTTTTTAAAAGGTATTAGATTTTTTAAATAAGATATTATTGATATAAAATCTTATGAAGGTTTCACATGAGCAACATTGTGGTTACTACATTCACCCATATTATCAAGTCCCCCCCACATTCTATTGCAGTCCATCAGTGTAGGAAGATGCTATAGAGTCATTACTTGTCTTCTCCATGCTATACTCCCTTCCCTTTGACCTACCTATATTGTGAGTGCTTAGTATAATGTCCCTTAATCCCCTTCTCCCTCTCCCCATTTACCCTCCCCTAACCCCCTCCATTTAGTAACCACTAGTCTCAGGGGTATTGGATTTTTATAACATGCTTTTTCTATGTCTACTGAGATGATTATATGAGTTTTGTTTTTATTCTACTAATTTGGCATAATATTATTTGATTTTTGGATGTAAAATCAACTTTGAATTACTGGGATAAATACCACTTGGTCTTGGTGTACAATTACTTTCATATGTTGTAGATTCAGGTTGCTAGTATGTTGTCAAATATTTTTGCATCCATATTCGTAAGAGAGATTGGTCTGTAGTTTTCTTTTATTATGATGTGTTTGATTTTGGTATCAGGGAAGTACTGACTTCACAGAAGGGTTGGAAAATTTTCCATTCCCTTCAATTTTTTGGAAAAGTTTGTGATATGTTGGTACCAATTTCTTCTTTAATATTGGTAGAATTTAGCACAGAAGCCATCTGAGTGGGGGCTCTTCTGGTGAAGAATTTTTTATTACTAGTTCAACTTCCTTACTTGTTATAGATCTATTCAGATTGTGTATTTCTTCTCATGTTAGCTTCCATAGTTTACGTATTCCTATTAATTTGTCATTTCATCTAAGTTATCTAATGTATTAGCATACAATTGTTCATGGTATTCATTTATAAACCTTTTAATTTCTGTAAGATCAGCAGTAATGTCCCCTCTTTCATTTCTGATTCTAGTAATTTGGATCTTCTCTTTCATATTTTCGGTCAATCTAGCTAAATATTTGCCAATTCTATTTATCTTTTCAAAGAAACAGCTTTTGGTTGCATTGATTTTTTGCTATACTTATTCTACTCTCTATTTCATTAAATTCCACTATAATCTTGATTATTTCTGCTTGCTATAAGTTTAGTTGGAAAAGATTCTTACAGTATCTCAAAATGGAAGGTTTGGTTATTGATATGATTCTTTTATTTTTTTGAGTGCATACACATGCAGCAATAATTTGCCACTTTATTTAGTCTTTTTATCATCACAAAGCTACACTATACATATGATATAATTATATATGACACACACACACACACACACACACACACATATATATATATAACTTCCTGTCTTAAAGTCTACTTTACTTAATATTACATTTATACAAGCTTTCCCTGTTAGTAATTACATTGAATATCTTTCTCTTCTTATTTGTAATTACCAGTGACTTTTAATGAAGAATATAATTTATAGAAAGCATATTTTTGAGGTTTCTTTGTTTGCTCATTCTGACAAGCTTTTTCATTTAATTATACTAATACATGATTTACATTTATAATATAACTATTTAATTATTTATATTTAATATAATTACTGCTCTAGTCAAATTTAAATCTTCCATTTTGGATTGTGTGTTCAACTTATTTCATAATTACTTTGATTTTTTATTCTTACTTTCCACCTCCTTTTTTTATTTTGTTATCAGTAATCTACAATTACATGAGGAACATTATGTTTAATAGACTCCACACATCACCAGGTCCCCACCACAAACCCCAATACAGTCACTGTCCATTAGCATAGTAAGATGTTGTAGAAACAGTACTTGTCTTCTCTCTGTTGTAGAGCCAGCCCTCCCTGAACCCCCCCCCAACATTATACATGCTAATCACAAATCCACCAAACATTTGCCCCCACTTATCCCTTCCTTCCCACCCATCCTCCCCAGTAACTTTCCCTTTGGTAACTCTTAGTCCATTCTTGGTTCTGTGAGTCTGCTGCTGTTTTGTTCCTTCAGTTTTTTTCTTTTTTTTATACTCCACATATGAATGAAATCATTTGGTAGATGTCTTGCTCCACCTGGCTTATTGAATGGAACATAATACTCTCCAGCTCAATCCATGTGGCTGCAAATGGTAGGATTTGTTTTCTTCTTATGGCTGAATAGTATTACATTGTGTATAGGTACCACATTTTCTTTATCCATTCATGTACTAATGGACACTTGGGTTGCTTCCATTTATTGGCTATTGTAAATAGTGCTGTGACAAACATAGGGGTGCATATGTCTTTTTCAAACTGGGCACCTGCGTTCTGAGGGTAAATCCTAGAAGTGGAATTCCTGTGTCAAATGGTATTTCTATTTTGAGCCTTATGAATGACCTCCATACTGCTTTCCACAATAGTTGAACTAATTTACATTCCCACCGTCAGTGTAGGAGGGTTCCCCTTTCTCCACAGCCTCGCCAACATTTGTTGTTGTTTGTCTTTTGGATGGTAGCCATCCTTACTGGTGTGAGGTGATATCTCATTGTGGTTTTAATTTGCATTTCTCTGATGTCGAGTGATGTGGAGCATTTTTTCATGTGTCTCTTGGCCATCTGAATTTCTTCTTTAGAGAACCGTCTATTCAGCTCCTCTGCCCATTTTTAATTTTATTATTTTCTTTTTGTTTTTTGACGTGCTTGAGCTCTTTATATATTTTTTATATCAACTCTTTATCGTATCTGTCATTTACAAATATGTTTTCCCATACTGTAGGATGCCTTTTTGTTCTATTGGTGGTTCCCTTTGCTATAGAAAAAATTTTCAGCTTGATATAGTCCAACTTGTTCGTTTTTAATTTTCTTTGCCTTTTCTGGGAACATATGTTCATGAAGAAGTCACTCACGTTTATGTCCATGAGATTTTTGCCTTTGCTTGTTTCAAAGAGTTCTATGGTTTCATGACTTACATTCAGGTATTTGATATATTTTGAATTTACTTTTGTGTATAGGGGTAGATAATGATTCAGTTTCATTCTCTTACATGTAGCTGTCCAGTTTTGCCAACAACAGGTTTTGAAGGGGATGTCATTTCCCCATTGTATGTCCATTGCTCCTTTGGTGTATATTAAATGACCATACATGTTTGGGTTAATAATCGTACTCCATTCTGTTCCACTGGTCTGTGGCTCTATTCTTGTGCTGATTCCAAATTGTCTTGATTACTGTGGCTTTGTAGTAGAGCTTGAAGTTTGGAAGCAAGATGCCCCCTGCTTTATACTTCCTTCTCAGGATTGCTTTGGTGATTCAGGGTCTTTTGTGTTTGCATATGATTATTTTTTGGTGTCATTAGTCTAGAATTACATGAGGAACATTATGTTTACTAGACTCCCCACATCACCAAGTCCCCCACACAAACCCCATTACAGTCACTGTCCATCAGTGAACTAAGAGGCTGTAGAATCACTGTTTGTCTTCTCTGAGTTGCACAGCCCTCCCCATGAACCCCGTCACATTATACATGCTAATTGTAATGACCCCTTTCTTTTCCCCACCCCCTTGCCTCCCTCCCATCTCATCCTCCCCAGTCCCTTTCCCTTTGGTAACTGCTGGTGCATTCTTGGCTTCTGTGATTCTGCTGGTGCTTTGTTCCTTCCATTTTTTTCTTTGTTTTCATACTCCACAGATGAGTGAAATATTTTGGTACATGTCTTTCTCTACCTAATTTATTTCACTAAACATAATACCCTCTAATTGCCTACATGTTGTTGCAAATGGTATGATTTGTTTTCTTATTGCTGAATAATATTCCATTGTGTATATGTACGACATCTTATTTATCCATTAATCTACTGATGGACACTTAGGTTGCTTCCATTTCCTGGCTATTGTAAACAGTGCTGCAATAAACATAGAGGTACATATGTCTTTTTCAAATGGACTCCTGAATTCTTAGGGTAAATTTCTAGAAGTGGAATTCCTGGGGTCAAATGCTATTTCTATTTTAGCTTCTTGAGGAACCTCCATGCTGCTTTCCACAATGGTTGAACTAGTTTACATTCCCACCAGCAGTGTAGGAGGGTTCCCCTTTCTCCACATCCTGACCAACATTTGTTGTTGTTTCTCATTTGTATGGTGACCTTCCTTACTTGTGTGAGGTGATATCTCATTGTGAATTTAATTTGCATGTCTCTGATGACTAGCAATGTGGAGAATCTTTTCATGTGTCCCTTTGCCATCTGAATTTCTTCTTTGGAGAACTGTGTGTTCATCTCCTCTGCACATTTTTTGAAATACAATATTTTAATTTTAGGTGAGGTCATTTTTTGGTATCATTTATCTACAATTACATGAGGAACATTATGTTTACTAGACTCCAACTATCACCACATCCTCCCCACAAACCCCATTTCAGTCACTGTACATCAGCATAATAAGATGCTGTAGGATCACTACTTGTCTTCTCTGTTGAAGAACCCTCCAGGTGCCACACCCCTACATTGCACAGACTTGTCATAAAGCCCCCTTTCTTTTTTTAGTCCCCTTATCCCTCCCTTCACACCCATCCTCCCCAGTCCCTTGCCCTTTGGTAACTGTTAGTCCATTCTTGGGTTCTGTGATTCTGCGGCTGTTTTGTTCCTTCAGGGTATTTTTTTCTTATACTCCACATATGAATGAAATTATTTTAAATTGTCTTTCTCCACCTAGCTTGTTTCACCAAGCATAATACCCTCTAGCTCCATCCATGTTGTTGCAAATGGTATGATTTGTTTTCTTCTTATGGCTGAATAATATACCATTGTGTATATATACCACATCTTCTTTATCCATTCATCTCCCAATGGCCACTTAGTTTGCTTCCATTTCTTTGGTATTGTAAACAGTGCTTGATAAAAATAAATGTGAACATGTCTTTTCAAACTGGTCTCTTGCATTCTTAGGGAAAATTCCTAGAAGTGGAATTCTTGGGTCAAATACAATTGATGTTTTGAGCTTTTTGAGGAACCTCCAAACTGCTTTCCACAATGGTTGAACTAGTTTACATTCCCCCCACAGCAGTTTAGGAGGGTTCCCTTTTCTCCACAACCTTGCCAACATTTGTTGTTGTTTTAATTTTGGATGATGGAGTTCCTTACTCGTTTGAGGTAATATCTCTGTGGTTTTAATTGGCATTTCTCTGATGACCGGTGATGTGCAGCATCTTTTCATATGTCTTTTGGCCATCTGAATTTTCTCTTCAGAGACCTGTCTGTTCAGCAACTCTGCCCATTTTTTAATTGGATGATATGTTTTTGTTTGTTGAGGTGCATGAGTTCTTTTTATATTTTGGATGTCCTCCCTTTATCAGATCTTTAATTTATTAATATATTCTTCCATACTGTAGAATGCCTTTTTGTTTTATTGGTGGTGTCCTTTGCTATACCCAAGCTTTTCAGCTTAATAAGTCCCACTTGTTCATTTTTTCTTTTGTTTCCCATGCCCAGGGAGATATGTTCATGAAGAAGTCATTCATGTTTATGTCCAAGACATTGTTTCCTGTTTTTTTTCTAAGAGTTTTATGGTTTCATGACATACATTCATGTCTTTGATCCAATTCGAATTTACTTTTGTGTATGGTGTTAGACATTGATCCAGTTTAATTATCTTATATGTAGCTATCCTTTTTTGCCAATACCAGTTGTTGAAGAGGCTGTCATTTCCCCATTGTATGTCCATGTCTCTTTTATCATATATTACTCAACCATATATATTTGGGTTATTATCTAGACTCTCTGTTCTGTTCTACTGGTCTGTGGCTCTGTTCTTCTCCCAATACCAAATTGTCTTGATTACTGTGGCTTTGTAGTAGAGCTTGACATTGGGAAGCAAGATGCCCCCTGCTTTTATCTTCCTTCTCAGGATTGCTTTGGTTATTTTCTTCATCTTTTGTGGCTCCATAAGAATTTTAAAACTGTTTCTTCCATTTTGTTGAAGAATGATGTTGTTATTTCAAAAGGCATTGCATTGAATCTGTAGATTGCTTTAGGCAGGATGGTCATTTAACAATATTAATTCTTCCAAGCCAGGAGCTTGGAATGAGTTTCCATTTGTTACTCTCCTCTTTAATTTCTCTTAAGAGTGTCTTTCTAGTTTTCAGGGTATATGTCTTTCGGTTCCTTGATTATGTTTATTCCTACACAATTTCTGCTTTCTGATGCAATTGTGAATGGAATTCTTTTCCTGATTTCTCTTTCTGTTAATTCATTGATAGTGTAAAGGAAAGCAACTGATTTCTGTGTGTTAATTTTGTATCCTGCATCTTTGCTGAATTCAGATATGGGTTCTTGCAGTTTTCAATTGGAGTCTATAGGGTTTTTTTGTAAAATAGCAAGTCATCTGCAAGTTGTGACAGTTTGACTTCTTCTTTACCAATTTGGATGCCTTGTATTTCTTTGTTTTGCCTGATTGCCATGGCTAGGACCTCCAGACTATGTTGAATAACAGTGGGGAGAGTGGGCAACCCTGTCTTGTTCCCAATCTTAGAGGAAAAGTGCTCAGATCCTCACTGTTAAGTATGATGTTACTTGTGTGTTTGTCATATATAGCCTTTATTGTGTTGAGGTACTTGTTCTCTATAACCATTTAGTTGAGTTTTTACCATGAATGGATGTTAAATTTTGTGGAATGCTTTTTAATCATCTATGCAGATGATCATGTGGTTTTTGTCCTTCTTTTGGTTTATGTGGTGGATGATGTTGATGGATTTTCAGATGTTGTACCATCCTTGCATCCCTGAGATGAATTGAACTTGATCCTCGTGTATGATTCTCATGATGTATTTTGAATTTGGTTTGCTAATATTTTGTTGAGTATTTTTGCATCTATGTTCATCAGGGATATTGGTCTGTAGTTTTCTTTTCTGTTGGGCTTTGCCTGGTTTTAATATTACAGTAATGCTGGTTTCATTGAATGACATTGGGAATATTCCTTCCTCTTCTATTTTTTAGGAAACTTTAAGGAGAATAGGTATTATGTCTTCTTTTTATGTGTGATAAAATTTGGCAGTGAATGCATCTGGCCTCGGGGTTTTCCTCTTGGGTAGTTTGTTGATTACTGATTCAATTTTGTTGCTGGTAATTGGTATGTTTAGATTTTCTGTTTCTTCCTTGGTCAGTCTTGGAAGGTTGTATTTTTCTAGGAAGTTGTCCATTTCTTCTAGATTTTCCAACTTTTTAGCATATCGATTCTCACGGTGTTCTCTAATAATTCTTTGTTTTTCTGTAGGGTCCGCCATGACTTT
Organism: Manis pentadactyla; assembly: GCF_030020395.1. Taxonomy (NCBI): domain Eukaryota; kingdom Metazoa; phylum Chordata; class Mammalia; order Pholidota; family Manidae; genus Manis; species Manis pentadactyla. The sequence continues at coordinate 4,942,027 of NC_080039.1, read as the reverse complement.
TCCTTTCCTATTTCTTATTCCATTAATGAGTATAAATACCTTTTTTCTCTTAATAAGTCTGGCTAGGGGGTTATCTATTTTGTTTATTTTCTCAAAGAATCCTCTCTTGGTTCCGTTGATTTTTTTCCATTGTTTTATTCTTCTCAATTTTATTTATTTCTTCTCTGATTTTTACTATGTCCCTCCTTCTGCTGACTTTGGGCCTCATTTGTTCTTCTTTTTCCAGTTTCAATAATTGTGACTTTAGACTATTCATTGGGGATTTTTCTTCCTTCCTTAAAAAGGCCTGAATAGCTATATACATTACTCTTGGAAGTGCCTTCACTGCATCCCACAGAAGTTGGGGCTTTATGCTGTCATTGACATTTGTCTCCATTTATTGTTTGATCTCTGTTTCAATTTGGTCATTGATAAATTGATTATTTAGAAGCATGTTGTTAAGCCCCCATGTGTTTGTGAGACTTTTTGTTTTCTTTTACAATTTATTTCTAGTTTTATACCTTTATCATCTGAGAAGTTGGTTGGTAGAATTTCAATCTTTTTCAATTTACTGAGGCTCTTTTTGTGACCTAGGGTGAGGTTTATTCTGTAAAATGTTTCATGTGCATGTGAGAAGAATGTGTGTCTTGCTGCTTTTTGGTGTAGTCTTCAGTAGATGTCTATTAGGTCCATCTGTTCTAGTGTGTTGTCAGTGCCTCTGTGTCCTTACTTATTTTCTGTCTGGTAGATCTTCCCTTTGGAGTGAGTGTTGAAGACTCCTAGAATGAATGCATTACAGTCTATTTCTTCGTAATTCTGTTTGTATTTGTTTCACAAATTTGGTGCTCCTATATTGAGTGCATGTATAGTTATAATGGTTATATCCTCTTTTTGAACTGAACCCTTTAACATTATGTAATGTTCTTCTTTATCTCTTGTTACTAACTTTTTTTTAAAATCAGTTTCATCTGATACAAGTACTGCAAGACCTCCATTTTATTATTTCACTTTTAATCTCCCTATTATTGCACTAAATATTTTTCCCATCCCTTAACTTTTAGTCTGTGTTTCTCTTTAGGTTTGAGGTGATAAACTTGTAAGCTGTATATATATAGGTCTTGCTTTCTTTAAAAATTTTATTTTGGTATCATTAATCTACAATTACATGAAGAACATTATGTTTACTAGGCTGCCCCTTTCACCAAGTGCCCCCCACATACCCATTATCAGTCATAGTCCATCAACATAGTAAGATGCTGTAAAATCACTACTTGTCTTCTCTGTGTTGCACAGCCCTCCCCCGTGCCCCCCACCGCACTATAAATGTTAATTGTAATGCCCCCTTTCTTTTTTTCCACCCTTATCACTACCTTCCCAACTGTCCTCCCCAGTCCCTTTCCCTTTCGTAACCGTTAGTCCATTCTTGGGTTCTGTGCTTCTGCTGCTGTTTTGTTCCTTCAGTTTTCTTTTGTTCTTATACTCCACATATGAGTGAAATCATTTGGTACTTGTCTTTCTCCACCTGGCTTATTTCACTGAGCATAATACCCTGTAGCTCCATTCATGTTGTTGGTATTTCTATTTTGAGCTTTTTGAGGAACCTCCATGCTGCTTTCCACAATGGATGAACAATTTACATTCCCACCAGCAGTGTAGGAGGGTTCCCCTTTCTCCACAACCTCGCCAACATTAGTTATTTTTTGTCTTTTGGATGGTAGCCATCCTTACTGGTGTATCTCATTGTGGTTTTAATATGCATTTCTCTGATGACAAGCGATGTGGAGCATCTTTTCATGTGTCTCTTGGCCATCTGAATCTCTTGTTGAGGTGTGTGAGTTCTTTATGTATTTTGGATGTCAACCTTTTATCGCATTTGTCATCTATGAATATATTCTCCCATACTGTAGGATACCTTTTTGTTCTATTGATGGTGTCCTTTGCTGTACAGAAGCTTTTGAGCTTGATATAGTCCCATTTGTTCATTCATGCTTTTGTTTCCCTTGCCCGAGGAGATATGTTCAAGAACAGGTCACTCTTGTATATGTCTAAGAGATTTTTGCCTATGTTTTTTTCTAAGAGTTTTATGGTTTCATGACTTACATTCAAGTCTTTGATCCATTTCGAATTTACTTTTGTGTATGGGGTAGACAGTGATCCAGTTTCATTCTCTTCATGTAGCTGTCAAGTTTTGTCAGCACCATCTTTTGAAGAGACAGTCGTTTCCTCATTGTATGTCCATGGCCCCTTTATAGAATATTAGTTGACCACATAGGTTTGGGTTAATGTTTGGAGTCTCTATTCTGTTCCATTGGCCTGTGGCTCTGTTCTTGTGCCAGTACCAAGTTGTCTTGATTACTGTGGCTTTGTAGTAGAGCTGGAAGTTGGGGAGTGAGATCCCCCCCCCCACTTTATTCTTCCTTCTCAGGATTGCTTTAGCTATTCGGTGTCTTTGGTATTTCCATATGAATTTTGAACTATTTGTTCCAGTTCATTGAAGAATGCTGTTGGTAATTTGATAGGGATTGCATTGAATCTGTAGATTGCTTTGGGCAGGATGCCATTTTGATGATACTAATTCTTCCTAGCCAGGAGCATGGGATGAGTTTCCATTTGTTAGTGTCCTCTTTAATTTCTCTTAAGAGTGTCTTGTAGTTTACAGGGTATAGGTCTTTCACTTCCTTGATTAGGTTTATTCCTAGGTACTTTATTCTTTTTGATGCTAATGTGAATGGAATTGTCTTCCTGATTTCTCTTTCTATTAGTTTATTGTTAGTGTATAGGAAATCCACAGATTTCTGTGTGTTAATTTTGTCTCCTGCAACTTTGCTGAATTCCAATATTAGCTCTAGTAGTTTTGGAGTGGAGTCTTTAGAGTTTTTTATGTACAATATCATGTCATCTGCAAATAGTGACAGTTTAACTTCTTCTTTACCAATCTGGATTCCTTGTATTTCTTTGTGTTGCCTAATTGCCGTGGCTAGGACCTCCAGTACTATGTTAAATAACAGTGGGGAGAGTGGGCATCCCTGTCTTGTTCCCGATCTCAGAGGAAAAGCTTTCAGCTTCTCACTTTTCAGTATGATGTTGGCTGTGGTTTGTCATATATGGCCTTTATTGTGTTGAGGTACTTGCCCTCTATACCCATTTTGTTGAGAGTTTTTATCATGAATGGATGTTGAATTTTTTCGAATGATTTTTCAGCATCTATGGAGATGATCATGTGGTTTTTGTCTGTCTTTTTGTTGATGTGGTGGATGATGTTGATGGATTTTCGAATGTTGTACCATCCTTGCATCCCTGGGATGGATCCCACGTGGTCATGGTGTTTGATCCTTTTGATGTATTTTTGAGTTCGGTTTGCTAATATTTTGTTGAGTATTTTTGCATCTACATTCATCAGGGATATTGGTCTGTAGTGTTTTTTTTGGTGGGGTCTTTGTCTGGTTTTGGTATTAGGGTGATGTTGGCTTCATAGAATGAGTTTGGGAGTATCCCCTCCTCCTCTATTTTTTGGAAAACTTTAAGGAGAATGGGTATTATGTCTACTCTGTATGTCTGATAAAATTCTGAGGTAAATCCATCTGGCCCGGGGTTTTGTTCTTTGGTAGTTTTTTGATTACCGCTTCAATTTCGTTGCTGGTAATTGGTCTGTTTAGATTTTCTGTTTCTTTCTGGGTCAGTATTGGAAGGTTGTATTTTCTAGGAAGTTGTCCATTTCTCCTAGGTTTCCCAGCTTGTTGGCATATAGATTTTCATAGTAGTCTTTAATAATTCTTTGTATTTCTGTGGAGTCTGTCGTGATTTTTTCATTCTCATTTGTGATTCTCTTGATTTGTGTTGATTCTCTTTTTCTCTTAATAAGTTTGGCTAGAGGCTTATCTATTATGTTTATTTTCACAAAGAACCAGCTTTTGGTTTCATTTATTTTTTTTCTGTTGTTTGATTCTTCTCAATTTTGTTTATTGCTTCTCTGATCTTTAGTATGTCCCTCCTTATGCTGACCTTAGGCCTCATTTGTTCTTCTTTACCCAATTTCGATCATTGTGTCATTAAACCATTCATTTGGGATTGTTCTTCCTTCTTTAAATATGTCTGGTTTGCTATATATGTTCCTCTTAAGACTGCTTTTGCTGTACCCCACAGTAGTTGGGGCTTTGTGTTGTTGTCACTTGTTTCCATATACTGCTGTATCTCCATTTCACATACGTCATTGATCCATTGATTATTTAGGAGCATGTTGTTAAGCCTCCATGTGTTTGTGAGCCTTTTCACTTTTCTGTACAATTTATTTGTAGTTTTATGAATTCGTGGTATGAAAAGATGGTTGATAGCATTTCAATCTTTGGGAATTTACTGAGGCTCTTTTTGTGGCCTAGTATGTGGTCTATTCTGGAGAATGTTCCATGTGCACGTGAGAAGAATGTGTGTCCTGTTGCTTTTGGATGTAGAGTTACGGATGTCTATTTCGTCCATCTGTTCTAGTGTGTTGTTCAGTGCCTCTGTGTCCTTACTTATTATCTGTCTGGTGGATCTGTCCTTTGGAGTCAGTGGTCTGTTGAAGTCTCCCAAAATGTGTGCATTGACTTCTATTTCCTCCCTTAATTCTGTTAGTATTTGTTTCACATATGCTGGTGCTCCTGTGTTGTGTCTATATATACTTATAATGGTTATATCCTCTTGTTGGATTGAGCCCTTCATCATTATGTAATGTCCTTCTTTATCTTTAGTTACTCTCTTTCCTTCTTTGCTTCTTTCATTTTTTAAATTTTTTTTGAGTTTTATACTTGATTTATATGTATATCCCACATTTCTCCCTCGTTATGATTATAGTTATTATTAATATTTTTTAAATAAAAGGAGAAGTGGTAGGTAGATGCAAGATAAAGTTAGAAAACATTGGTTAGTGCTGTAAGAGAGCACATGTAGATTAACCATGTGTGTGCCTGTAGACTAAGAGTTAGTCCAAGCTGGACAAGGGCAATAAAGCATCCAGGGATGCAGAAGATTTATCTCAAAACAGGGGCGTTGAGGTTCTAAGCCTCACCTCTGTTGATTCCCAATTTCTCACCTGATGGCCCCCCTGTGACTGTGCCTGCCTTAGGTTGTTCCTCCCTTGAGGAATCTTACCCGTCTCTGGCCAACCAGTCATCTTCCGGGGCCATACAGGGAAATGTTAAGTTGGTAAGTGAGAGAGAAGCAATACTGTTTGAAAAGGTTAGCTTTTAACTTCCTTGCAGATTTTCGCCCTGTGGTTTCTATGCCCAGCATTTGTCTTGAGGTATCTTTACCACTTGGAAGAATTATGATTCTCGGTAAATTCGATATGAGGCACGAATTCTATTTAAGGGTTTAATTAGGAAGTAGGAAGAAGAAAAGCTATAGAAGTAGCAGACGGACGAAAACATGGGAAGATTGATTATTTCTTTGACATATCTTCTTGTAGAGTAACTTAAGCATGTATAGGTTTTGATCTACTAATTAAATAGCACACACACATTAACATAATAGGAATACAGTTACATAACCAAAGCACACCTATAATTACCAGCCATCTCCAGTGAAACCAAGAAAACCAGTTAGGCATCCTAGGCATTTGTGAAAATTTATCTATGATATGATGCATATTGTCCAACTGAACTTGAACGCTCTGAGACAAATCAGACAAATTAAAGCAACACATTCCTGGGAACTGTTCACATCCCATCTGTTCCTTTAACAGTAGATAGTCTGTAGTTGTAAGATCCTGGAGCCCTACAACTTGCACTTCTCCTAATATTTGGTTGAGTTCCAACACTATAGACCCAGCCAAATTTCTTGTTTTCCTGTATGCACAGCCCAGCTTAGATATCTCCTTCTTCATTCACATGGCAAGTCCAGGAACTGGTGGGACGAATGCAGCTCCAACTGTAGCAGCGCCTGGATCTTTGTTGAGGTTTTTTGATGATCATCTTCTGGAATGACTCTTCCAGAGAGTGCTGATGTTGGAAGTTCTTCTTCATATTACATCTTAGTTCATTCTCTGGGTAGCCCAATTAGGCTTTAATCCTCTGTATAAGCACAAATAGACCCTTTGCCCACACTTTGATATTCCCTTCATACCATTGTGTAGAACTCATTGGAGGTCAACACACAGGAACTGCTTGTTTTTCTTTTTTAATACAAAGGGATATTATCAGAAAACTGTACCTCCATACCGATCATCTGCCACACTTTATCTGATCAATATTAAGGAAATTTAAGTATTGCATTAATTTTTGATTTACAGTTAGTTTTGTCCTATCAGCGACCTATCCCCCTTTTCTTTCTTTCTTTACATTTTCTTTTTTTTCCTCATTATCATTAATCTAAGCTTACATGAAGAATATTATGTTTACTGGCTCTCCCCTATACAAGGTCCCAGCTCTAAACCCCTTGCCAGTCACTGTCCATCAGCATAGCAAAATGTTGTAGAATCCCTACTTGTCTTCTCTGTGTTGTACAGCCCTCCCCTTTCTCCCACACACCCCCATTATGCATGCTAATCTTAATACCCTCCTTCTTCTTCCCCCCCTTATCCCTCCCTACCCACCCATCCTCCCCAGTCCTTTACCCTTTGGTACCTGTTAGTCCATTCTTGGGTTCTGTGATTCCGCTGCTGTTTTTTCCCTTCAGTTTTTCCTTCGTTCTTCTACTCCACAGATGATTGAAATCATTTGGTATTTCTCTTTCCCTGATTGGCTTATTTCACTGGGCATAATACCCTCCAGATCCGTGCATGTTGCTGCAAATGGTTGGGTTTGCCCTCATCTTATGGCTGAGTAATATTCCATTGTGTATATGTACCACATCATCTTTATCCATTCATCTACCGATGGACATTTAGGTTGCTTCCAGTTCTTGGCTATTGTAAATAGTGATGCGATAAACATAGGGGTGCATCTGTCTTTTCCACACTTGATTGCTGCGTTCTTTGGGTAAATTCCTAGGAGTGGAATTCCTGGGTCAAATGGTAAGTCTGTTTTGAGCATTTTGAGGAACCACCATACTGCTTTCCACAGTGGTTGGACTAACTTACATTCCCACCAGCAGTGTAGGAGGGTTCCCCTTTCTCCACAGCCTAGCCAACATTTGTTGTTTGTCTTTTGGATGATAGCCTTCCTTACTGGTGTGAGGTGATACCTCATTGTAGTTTTAATTTGCGTTTCCTGATAATTAGCGATGTGGAGCATTTTTTATGTGTCTGTTGGCCATCTGTATTTCTGTTTTGGAGAATTGTCTGTTCAGTTCCTCTGTCCATTTTTTAATTGTATTATTTGTTTCTTGTTTGTTGAGGCGTGTGAGCTCTTTATATATTTTGGACTTCAAGCCTTTATCGGATGCGTCATTTACAAATATATTCTCCCATCCTGTAGAGTTCCTTTTTGTTCTATTGATGGTGTCTTTTGCTGTGCAGAAGCTTTTCAGCTTAATATAGTCCCACTTGTTCATTTTTGCCGTTGTTTTCCTTGCCCGGGGAGATATGTTCAAGAAGAAGATACTCATGTTTATGTCTAAGATGTTTCTGCCTATGTTATTTTCCAAGAGTTTAATGGTTTCATGACTTACATTCCGCTCTTTGATCCGTTTTGAAATTACTTTTGTATATGGGGTTAGACAATGGCCCAGTTTCATACTTCTACATGTAGCTGTCCAGTTTTGCCAGCACCATCTGTTGAGGAGACTGTCATTTCGCCATTGTATGTCCATGACTCCTTTATCAAGTATTAATGGACCATATATATTTGGGTTAATGTCTGGAGTGTCTTGTCTGTTCCACTGGTCTGTGGCTCTGTTCCTGTGCCAGTACCATATTGTCTTGATTATTATTGCTTTATAGTAGTGCTTGAAGTTGGGGAGTTGATCCCAACGACTTTACTCTTCTCTCTCAGGATTGCTATGGCTATTCGGGGTCTTTGGTGTTTCCATATGAATTTTTCAATTATTTGTTCCATTTCATTGAAGAATGTTGCTGGTAATTGGGTATGGATTGCATCAAATCTGTATATTGCTTTGGGGATACTGGCCATTTTGACGATACTAATTGTTCCTAGCCACGGGCTTGGGATGAGTTTCCGTTTGTTAGTGTCCCTTTTAATTTCTCTTAAGAGTGACTTGTAGTTTTCAGAAAATAGGCCTTTCTTTTGTTTGGTTTATTCCCTGGTATCTTATTCTTTTTGCTGCAATTGTGAGTGGAAATGTTTTCCTGATTTCCCTTTCTATTGGTTCATTGTTAGTGTATTGGAAAGCTGCTGATATTTGTGTGTTAATTTTGTATCGTGCAACTTTGCTGTATCCCGATATCAGTTCTAGTAGTTTTCGGGTGGAGTCTTTCGGGTTTTCTATGTACAATTTCATGTCATCTGCAAGTTGAGACAGTTTAACTTCTTCTCTATCAATACGGATTCCTTGTGTTTCTTTGTTTTGTCTAATTGCTGTGTCTAAGAACTCCAGTACTATGTTGAATGGCAGTGGGGAGAGTGGGCATCCCTGTCTTGTTAACAATCGCAGAGGAAAAGCTTTCAGCTTCTCGCTGTTCAGTATGATGTTGGCTGTGGGTTTATCATATATGGCCTATATTGTGTTGAGGTACTTGCCCTCTATACCCATTTTGTTGAGAGTGTTTATCATGAATGGATGTAGTATTTTGTCAAATGCTTTTTCAGCATCTATGGAGATGATCATGTGGTTTTTGTCTTTCTTTTCGTTGATATGCTGGATGATGTTGACGGATTTTCAAATGTCGTATCATCCTTGCATCCCTGGGATGAATCTCACTTGGTCATGGTGTATCATCCTTTGGATATATTTTTGAATACGGTTTGCTAGTATTTTGTTGAGTATTTTTCATCTACATTGATCAGCTTTATTGGTCTGTAGTTTTTTTTGGTGGGGTCTTTGCCTGATTTTGTTTCTAGGATGATGTTAGCTTCATAGAATGAGTTTAGGAGTATCCCCATCTCCTTTATTTTTTGGAAAACTTTAAGGAGAATTTGTATTATGTCTTTCCTGTGTGTCTGATAAAATTCTGAGTTATATCCATCTGGCCCAGTTGTTTGGTTATTGCGTCGTTTTTTGATTACCGCTTCAAATTTATTGCTGTTAATTGGTCTGTTTAGATTTTCTGTTTCTTTCTGGGTCTGTCTTGGAAGGTTGTATTTTTCTAGGAAGTTGTCCATTTCTCCTAGGTTTCCCGGCTTGTTAGCCTATAGGTTTTCATAGTATTCTCTAATAATTCTTTGTATTTCTGTGGGTTCTGTCATGATTTTTCCTTTCGTTTTTCTGATTCTGTTGATGTGTGTTGACTCTCTTTTCCTCTTAATAAGTCTGGCTAGAGGCTTATCAATTTTGGTTATATTCTCGATGAACCAGCTGTTGGTTTCATTCATTTTTGCTATTGCTTTATTCTCCTCAATTTTATTTATTTCTTCTCTGTTCTTTATTATGTCCTTCCTTCTGCTTACCTACGGCCTCATTTGTTCTTCTTTTTCCAATTTCGATAATTGTGACATTAATTTGGGCTGTTCTTCCTTTTTTAAATATGCTTGGATTGCTATATACATTCCTCTTAAGACTGCTTTTGCTGTGTCCCACAGTAGTTGGGGCTTAGTGTTGTTTTTGTCATTTGTTTCCATATATTGCTGGATCTCCATTTTTATTTGGTCATTTATCCACTGATTATTTAGGAGCTTGGTTTTCAGCCTCCATGTGTTTTTGAGCCTTTTTGATTTCTTTGTACAGTTTATTTCTAGTTTTATGCCTTTGTGGTCTCAAAAGTTGTTTGATAGTATTTCAATCTTTTGTAAAATACTGAGGCTCTTTTTGTGGCCTGGTATGCGATCTATTCTGGAGAATGTTCCGTGTGCACTTGAGAAGAATGTGTATCCTGTTGCTTTTGGATGTAGAGTTCTGTAGATGTCTATTAGGTCCATCTGCTCTACTGTGTTGTTCAGTGCCTCTGTGTCCTTACTTATTTTCTGCCCGGTGGATCTGTCCTTTGGGGTGAGTGGTGTGTTGAAGTCTCCTAAAATGAATGCATTGCAGTCTGTTTCCCCTTTAGTTCTGTTAGTATTTTTTTCACATATGCTGGTGCTCCTGTGTTGGGTACATATATATTTAGAATGGTTATATCCTCTCATTGGATGGAGCCCTTTTTCATTGTGTAGTGTCCTTCTTTATCTCTTGTTACTTTTTTGTCTTGAACTCTATTTTGTCTGATATTAGTACTGCAACCCTTGCTTTCTGCTCCCTTTTTTTTGCCTGAAATATGTTTTTCCATCCCTTGACTTTTAGTCGGTGCATCTCTTTGGGTTTGAGGTGAGTTTCTTATAAGCAGCATATAGATGGGTCTTGCTTTCTTATCTTTTCTATTACTCTGTGTCTTTTGTTTGGTGCATTCAGTCCATTTACATTTAGGGTGACTATTGAAAGATATGTACTTATTGCCATTGCAGGCTTTTAATTCGTGGTTACCAAAGGTTCAAGGTTAGCCTCTTTAGTATCTTACTGCCTAACTTAGCTTGCTTATTGGGCTGTTATATACTCTGTCTGGAGATTCTTTTCTTCTCTCCCTTCTTATTCCTCCTCCTCCATTCTTCCTATGTTCGGTGGGTTGTTCTGTGCTCTTTCTAGGAGTGCTCCCATCTAGAGCAGTTCCTGTAAGATGTCCTGTAGAGGTGGTTTGTGGGAAGTAAATTCCCTCAGCTTTTGTTTGTCTGGGAATTGTTTAATCCCACCATCATATTTGAATGATAGTCGTGCTGGATACAGTATCCTTGGTTCAAGGCCCTTCTGTTTCATTGCATTAAATATATCATGCCATTCTCTTCTGGCCTGTAGGGTTTCTGTTGAGAAGTCTGATGTTAGCCTTTTGGGTTTTCCTTTATAAGTGACCTCTTTCTCTCTATCTGCCTTTAAAACTCTTTCCTTGTCCTTGATCTTTGCCATTTTAGTTATTATGTATCTTCGAGTTGTCCTCCTTGGATACTTTCTGCTGGGGATTTTGTGTATTTCCGTCGTCTGTTCGATTATTTCCTCCCCCAGTTTGGGGATGTTTTCAGCAATTATTTCTTCGTAGATATTTTCCATCCCTTTTCCTCTCTCTTCTTCTTCTGGTACCCCTTTAAGGTACGGATATTGTTCCTTTTGGATTGGTCACACAGTTCTCTTAATATTGTTTCATTCCTGGAGATCCTTTTGTCTCTCTCTATGTCAGCTTCTATGCGTTCCTGTTCTCTGATTTTAATTCCATCAATGGCCTCTTGCATCCTATCCATTCTGCTTATAAACCCTTCCAGAGTTTGTTTCATTTCTGCAATCTCCTTTCTGGCATCTGTGATCTCCCTCCGGACTTCATCCCATTTCTCTTGCGTATTTCTCTGCATCTCTGTCAGCATGTTTATGATTTTTATTTTGAATTCTTTTTCAGGAAGACTGTTAGGTCTCTCTCCTTCTCTGGTGTTGTCTGTGTGATCTTGGTTTGCCTGTAATTTTGTCTTTTCATGGTGATAGAAATAGTTTGCAGAACTTTGAGTGACGGCTGGAAGAACTTCCCTTCTTGTTGGTTTGTGGCCCTCCTCTCCTGGGAGAACAGCGACCTCTAGTGGCTTGTGCTGCGCAGCTGCGCGCAGACAGGGTTTCTGCTTCCTGCCCGGCTGCTATGGAGTTAATCTCCACTGTTGCTGTGGGCGTGGCCTGGCTCGGGCAGCTACTCCAAAATGGTGGAGTCGCGTTGGAGCAGGAGTGGCCTGGAGGCTATTTATCTCTGTAAGGGGCCTCCCTGCTCCCTGCAGCCCAGGGGTTAGGGTGCCCAGAGATCCCCGGATTCCCTACCTCTGGATTAAGTGTCCTGCCCTGCCCCTTTAAGACTTCCAAAAAGCACCTGCCAAAACAAAATGATCACAAAAAAATAATAATAATTTTTTAATTAAAAAACATAAAAAATGGCCGCTCGTTTGTCTTTATTCTCCAGTGCCAGCCTTAGGCATCTGATCACTGGTCTTGCTGCCCTGTTGCCCTAGTATTGGGGTCCCTATCCCTTTAAGACTTCCAAAAAGCGCTCGCCAAAACAAAACAGCAAAAAAAAAGTAAAATTGGCCACTCACTTTTCTTTTGTTCTCTGGCGCCAGGCTCCGACACCCGCTTGCTGGTTTAGCTGCCCTGTTTCCCTAGTATTGGGTTCCCTGTCCCTTTAATACTTCCAAAAAGCGCTCGCAAAAACCAAACAGAAAAAAAAAAATATGGCCGCTCACTTTTCTTATGTCCTCTGGCACCAGGCCTCTGGTTCCCTCTCACCATTCTTGCTGCCTTGTTTCCCTAGTATCCAGCGCCCCGTGCACCAACTGTGTCTGTGCTCTGGCCCGGATGGCTGGGGCTGGGTGTTCGGCAGCCCTGGGCTCCGTCTCCCTCCCGCTCTGCCTGCTCTTCTCCCGCCGGGAGCTGGGGGGAGGGGCGCTCGGCTCCCGCGTGGCCGGGGCTTGTATCTCACCCCCTTCGCGAGGCGCTGGGTTCTCTCAGGTGTGGATGTGGCCTGGATGTTGTCCTGTGTCCTCTGGTCTTTATTCTAGGAAGAGTTGTCTTTGTTATATTTTCATAGATATATGTGGTTTTGGAAGGAGATTTCTGCTGCTCTACTCATACCGCCATCTTGGCTACTGGCTTCTACATAGAATTTTAAAGGGGAACTTTTATCAGCAGGTTTTTTTCAGTCTTCGTTTGGTCATTTTATTAACTCATAGAAATTTCACACATACACAAAAGCAGGGAGAACAGAGAATTATATGATGTACACATCACCCAGTTTAAACAGTTATCATCTTGTGGCCAACCTTCTTTCCACTCTGTCTAATCCCTGCCACTACTAGATTATTTCCAAGCAAATTCTAGATACAGAATTTCTATAAATATGTCAGTTTTAGAGATAGTCTTAAAAACATAACCCTAATAGCATTTCACACCAAGAAACCCCTTAATAATTCCTTAATGCCTACCTACTCAGTGTTCAGATTTTCCCAGTCATCTCATTATCTTTCTTACATACTCTAAACAAGATCCACAAATTGCTTTTGCTTGAAATGTCTTGTCTCTTTTAATCTGACAATTTCTCCTCTTTTCTTTTCTTACCATTTATTTGTTACAGAAACCAATTGATCAGGTAGAGCTTCAAATGGTCTGTATTGGCTTATTACATCCTGTGGTATCATTTAACACGTTACTACTCTATTTTCTGTGTTTCCTTGAAAACTGGTAGTTATAGCTAGAGCAGGGGTCAGCAATTTTTTTTTGTATGGGCCAGATGGTAAAAATTTACAACCACTAAGCTCTGTAGGAAAGCTGGCATAGACAATATGTAAAATAATAAGTGTGGCTGTGTGCCAAACTTTATTCACAAAAGCAGGTGGCTTTTTTGGCAAGGATACTTACCAGGTTGTGTTGTTCACTTCCTATTGCATCGTCAGGAAGCATATAATGTCTGGGTGTCCTTTTTTAATTCAAATATTGTTGATATACAATCTTATGTTGGTTTCAAATGTACAACACAGTGATTTGTTATCCATATTATTAAATCCTCACCTTCTGTACTGCGGTTACTATTCTATCAACATAGTAAGATATTAGTGTGATGTTAGGATCAGTAGCAGTTGCTAGGCAATGTTTATGTAATAGGAAATCCTTGTTCTTAGGATATACAAGGGATGAAGTGTCATGATTTCTGCAACTTCCTCTTAATTGTGCAAAAATAATGTGTGTGCATACACTATAGACAAAGTGTTCATGTGACAAAATGTTAACAATTGTGAGTCTAGGAGGGTATTGGGTGTTCACTGTACAAGTTTTGCAACATTTCTGCAGACGTGAGCATCTGAAGTCAACTTTACAATTGCACAATTCCTTCAATGGCCAGCCCTGCCTACAGTTATTGATACTTTTTATGTGCTGGAATAATGTGAGATTTTCTGGTAGTTCTGTACTTTATGGTTTGGTATTAGGCAAAATCTGGAACACTCCAAAGGATACTAAATGTGCCTATTTTGAACAGAAGACCAAGTTTCTTAACATAATGTGTCTTCTTTCCTGCCCTAGGAATTAAAACAGGACATCCCCAGCTTTTGATATTAAGCGCCTGACCTCTTAGGCAATAGGAAACACCACAGGGGCAACACTGAACTCTCCCAAAGGGATGGTACCAATGAGAGTGGTGGGGCGCGGGCCAAATCCAAGATGTCTCTTTCAACTTAGGCTGCAAGGAAAAGGCCTCCCACGGGCCACCTCTTATCAGAACCATGCCAAGAGCCAGCGGTACTCAAGGGAAGTCAAAGCTGAGTCATCGAGCAAACGCTCCTTCGTGGGCCCTCCTCTCAAGAAACTGGGTCTCCGGTTCTCCAAGTTTAATGGTCATATGTCTGAACCCAGTTCAGAACCAATGTACACAATTTCTGATGGAATTGATCAGCAGCACTGTATGTGGCAGCACATCAGATATTCTCAGATGGAGAAAGGGAAAGCAGGGGCCTGTTCTCAAAGTGAAATGAATCTCAGTGAGATAGAATTAGGTGAAGCCCAGGGTGCTGCTCAGAGCAATGAATGCCCTCTAGCCTGTTCCAGCTCTCTGCACTGCGTATCCAGCATCTGCTCCTCGAATTTGAAACGATTAGACTCTTCAGAGGATGTACTTGAAACTTGGGGAGAGGCTTGTGACCTGCTCATGCATAAATGGGGTGATGTACAGGAAGAACAACTTACAACTCGGCTCTAAGTCAAGCCCCTATCATGTGTTCTGGAACTCAGGAAGAAATTTGTAATTCCTTGCTCTTGAAGGTGACATTGATTCCCTTACTGCACCCCCTCAACCACCAAGAAAGGAGAGTGAAACTCCTATTTTCACTGTCTTTTATAGCCACATTCTTAATTTTTGTTCTTATATTATTATTGCTATTATTTGCCTTTTTATACCTATAAACACTAAGTCCATTTCACAACCAACTGAAAGGGTGTTTGCCCCTAATCAGCAGAGGTGCAGTTGGGTGCTTAGCCCTTTGGCTTTGCTTTTTACCCTGCTTCCTTGAAGCACCAGGTGCCACTTTGCTACGGTTGCTGCCACACAGATTTCTGACCTTCCTCAGGATCTCACACCATTTCCCCACAGGGCTGAAGTATGTGGTGTGCAGTCCCCACTGGCTATCAGATAAAGCAAACTAACCTTCCTATTTCTGTTGCTCTCCAGTGCTCCATGCTGCCCATTCTGTTTCACTGAACAGACTCCAAAAATTGTCAACTTGTGGTTTCTTGGTATAACTGGCCTTCTTGAGTTTTTGTTCTTAAACACTACAACTTCTCCTTACTGTGGTGGCTGTGACTTTTGAATTTTTGTTTCTTAAAGATATGTTAGTTTCCAAATGTGTGCCAATGAATGTTTACCCATACTATATATCATATCTAATTACTGAATTCCTCTCCTGTGTTTCTGTATTTCAGTTAACTTACATTGTACATTTTGATAGCATTGAGATTAGTATTTAGGATGTGTACTGTTTTTAAAAACTTCTGTACTCTAACCAGTAGTCACTACATTTCATATATTGGCAAGAAAAAATAACTAGCTGATATATTTATAGGGTCCTATCTACTGTTGATAGTTTTAATCATTATTGCTTTCAAAAGCATTCTAAAAGCCTGGATTTGAAAATTTTTTATCAGAAAAATAACATCCTGTTGAGGTATTGAAACCTAAAAAGAGCATCTTCATTTTAATTAATTGCTTTCTGATAAAAGCAACAAAACAATTTTACATCTAGATAACCTGATTGAGGTTGCACTTCTAATATTCATTGGAGACAGTGGAATTGCATGTGTAAACTTATGTTACATATATGACAACAAAGAACCCTATGTTCCTATTGCCTTGTGGGTGAGACTCAAATGGTTTGACTAACTCAAGTGGTATTAAGTGGCCCAGACAACAAAGAACCCTATAGTTCTAAACCCATGTTTAGAACTACAAACATGATCCAAATTCAGTCTTCAAAGAATTCTGCATTTATACATCCAAACAAACTGTTTTCTACAGCTTAAGAGTACCTCATCAGTATATAAAAATGCAGGTTAGAAATGAAGTCTGTAATGTGTATGGTCATCACATTAGACCTAGTAACAACTGTGTGATAACCTACTGAACAGGGGTGGCTTTTCCAACGTTAGCACAAAAGTATCCCCAATTTACACTCTAACATTTGACCTGAAACAACCCTAGGTCTGGGTTCTGGAGATTAAATTAATAGTGTAAAGCTGAGAAGAGTAGGAAAGCTAGATGTGACTCTGTTCTTGTAAATGTCAACAGCTATAGAAATCCATCTAAATTCATGTTTACTTTCTAGTAAGAGAGTGAAATGAATCATTTTAAAACAATGTAAATATGCCTCCAAAACATATTTTTTGGCAGTGTAGTTTCTGTTATTTGATTCCCATTTCCAGCCCTAGCTTCATCGACTGATGGTCAAAATAGTCCACATGAAAAAGAGACAAATTGGGCAGGGGTCGGAGAAGAGAGGGAGTTGAAAAGTAAAGATAAGATCCATCCAGGGAAAAGTTATTAAGAGAAAAAGCTGAATCAAGACCCATTTGGCAAGACATGGTCCCAAAATAATTTCTTGCTCATATCTGAATTATCATTTATTCAAAAATACAACTTCTCTCTTGCTTTGCTAAGTAGGGCTATCATAAATTTCCCTGACATAAAAAACAGATTACTTTCCAGAAGGAAGTTTTCTAAAGTAACAGATCCAATTTTTCCAACTGGAAAATTCACTCTGAATAATAAATAGAATCTGGATTACATTTCTAATATTGATGGCACCAAAACCTAATACATGGCCCTATTTCATCAAAAGAGAAAGATGAGTCTTTCTCCTGAATGCAATATACTTATGATAACCTAAGTATAATTGTTCTGGCAGCTTATCAACCTGTCAGAAAAGGGTAGCTAGGTATAGTCATGCTCCCAGTTATGTTCTAAAGAGAGAATGTATACAAATCACAGCAGCCAGTCTCTACTACTGAAAGCAGTGCCATATTTCATGGGCAGTACATTCCTTTACACATCTTCTCAGGATTATCTTTGTAACTTGGGCTTAAAACTTCACTAGCTGTGTGGAGGTCTAGCTATGTTGGGGACTGGGCCAGTTAGTTGTTAAAGCTGAACAGGTACTGTCCTAACATCTATGTTGGTGATTCCAACATTTTTATTAACTCTTAACTCATTCTCCACCCTCTGGATCAGCTACTATCAAGAAACGTATTTTAAGTCCTATGTTTAAGTATGCCCTCGGACCCCAGAAAGACTATAAGCCACCTTGAGAGTAAATTTATAAACAAAAAATTAGAGCTAAAAGAGAACCTTAGAGAGGATCTACTCTATTTAAGCTCTTCTTTTACACATAGGAAAAAAAAAACACCCAGAAAAGGATAATGACTTGCTCAAGTCACACAGCTGCCAATAAACCCAAATCTTCTATATCATAAACTTATACATTAGTAAGCATATATATGTTATACATAACAGATGTGGCAATGGAATGACCAACACATATATTTTTGTTCATTTTCCCAAATGCTGTGAAATGCAAATTTCAAAATGACATATGCATTTAAATGCAAATTTAAAATGTACTCCACCAAATATAATGGTAAGTGGCACAAAAATTATTTACTCTTTGTCTAAATGTCTGTAACATGGTTCACCTCCATTACTGTTGGCTTTATCACTTCTAGACACCTGTATTCATATGCTTCATCAAAGACTCCCTGATAATTAATAAAGGTAAAAATGCTACAAAGAAAATGTCTTAACTGTATTAGAAAAAGGCCATTGTTAAAATATCTCCTCTACTTTTAAGTCCTGTGGAACACAAGGGAAAGACTGCAACCTCAATCATTTTTGGAAGATGCCAAACTTTACAGGGAGATAAACACTCCAGGTTATACTTCTGTCCGCTTATACGGGAATCTTGGAAATTTTCTGCTTCCCATACTCATTTTTCATTCCACTATGACCTAATTTACGCTATTTCAATGAAGTCCTAAACATCTAAGTATCTCCACAATTTGATTAAACAACTTACAAAAAACTAGACCTTCTGCCTTTTGAATGACTTAAATAATAATCAAATACTTTTTCAATAAGGACTTTATAATTCTTATTACAGTGCAAAACCTCTCCTGCAAAGCTGAGAATTTCAGTGAAAATTAAGAGTTGATAAATTAGCAAGAAAAATAAAATCATTTGATGTTCATATTGCCTTGTGGGTGAGACTCAAATGGTTTGACTAACTCAAGTGGTATTAAGTGGCCCAGACCTTAGATTGTTAGCTCATCTGGTAAAAAGTACTTAAGAGCAGATGTGTTTTTCCTGTTAAAAAGGACATAAGAAAAATTGATATTATTTTGGTGACAGAGTTTTCAAAACAGTGCTAATAAACATTGCTTGTATAGACATAGCCAATAGAAGCTGATGTGATTGTTCACATCATTTAAGTAACCTCATTATACCTACTTGTCAGCTCCCTCCAATCCATGCCCTGAGTCTGAGCCTAAAATTTATGGGTATTTTAGATGGTTTCCTTGGCTTGCTTTATCTAGAAAGTTGTTCCAAAAAATGCATTTTGTTGGTATAGAACCAGCCATTGGGAACCAAATACCCAATACCCCAATTCAATGTGGATATACTTTAGTACAGATAAATGCTATCTTCACTGTATTTCTGGTGATCTTTCCCATGAACTTTTCCAACAGTTGTGGGATTTGGTTTGCATAGATTTTTGGAGGATATTTGTAAAAGTGAGAACTCATCCAATGAAACTTGATAGAATTTGGTTGCTCTGGCCATGGCCCTTCATAACTTTTGGTAACTACAAGATCATTTTGAAGGGAGCAGGAGCAGGAATAACTTCAATGGAAAGAAACTTCACAAGATGTGAGGATTTGCTAAAATGAATTGTCATTACAGCATCCCCTGTGGCACAAATGCAATGCTAATATTGAGAGTTCACAGGACTTGGGGTACCTGGTTTGAAGATAAAATGACCTTTTAGGTCTGAAGAACCTACCTGTAAAAATATAAATATTTTTGGAGAATTAAGTCTGCATACTTTAGGCTTACTGCATACTTGAGATATTACGGTATGTATGCTGATATGTGGCCTAGGATTTCTATCTGTATGCTGCATGGTGGTCCAGTGAAAAAGGAGCTCGTAGGGCATTTTGAAAATGGAATGTTCAATAAGAAAAAGAGTTAATTGCTGCAATGATTTTTAAAAATGGAATGTTCAAGAAGTAAAGGAGTTAATTGCTGGAATGATTCAGGCAGCACACCAGGATGTTCTAGGATTTTTTTGATACTATGAATCTACAATTACATGAGGAATATTTTACTAGACTCCCCATCACCAACGCCCCTTCACATACCCCATTACAGTCACTGTCCATCAGTGTAGTAAGATGCTGTAGAATCACTGCTTCTCTGTATTGTACAGCCTTCCCCGTGTCCCCCGCCACATTACACATGCTAATCATGGTGCCCCCTTTCTTCCCCACCTCCTTATCCCTCCCTTCCCACCCATCTTCCCCAGTCCTTTAGGCTTTGGTAACTGTTAGTCCATTCTTGGGTTCTGTGATTCTGCTGCTGTTTTTCTCCTTAAGTTTTTTTCTTTGTTCTTATACTCCACAGAAGAATAAAATAATTTGATATTTGTCTTTGTCCTCCTGGCTTATTTCACTGAGCATAATAGCCTCTAGCTCCATCCATGTTGTTGCAACTGGTAGGATTTGTTTCTTCTTATGGCTGAATAATATTCCATTGTGTATATGTACCACATCTTCTTTATCCATTCATCTACTGATGGACACTTGGGTTGCTTCCATTTCTTGGCTATTGTAAATAGTGCTGTGATAAACATAGGGGTGCATATGTCTTTTTCAAACTGGGCTGCTGCATTAATAGGGTAAATTCTGAGCAGTGGAATTCCTGGGGCAAATGGTATTTCTATTTTGAGTTTTTTGAGTAACCTCCATACTGCTTTCCACAATGGTTGAACTAACTTACATTCCCACCAGCAGTGTAGGAGGGTTCCCCTTTCTCCACAACCTCACCATTTGTTGTTGTTTGTCTTTTGGATGGTGGCCATCCTTACTGGTGTGAGGTGATATCTCATTGTGGTTTTAATTTGCATTTCTCTGATGACTAGTGATGTGGAGCACCTTTTCATGTGTCTGTTGACCATCTGAATTTCTTATTTGGAGAAGTGTCTGTTCAGATCCTCTGATAATCTTTAAATTGGATTAATTTCTTTTATTTTTGTTGAGGTGGGTGAGCTTTTTACATAGTTTGGATGTCAACCCTTTATCGGATCTGTTGTTTATGAATATATTCTCCCATACTGTAGGATGCCTTTTTGTTCTATTGATGGTGTCCTTTGCTGTACAGAAGCTTTTCAGTTTGATATAGTCCCACTTGTCCATTTATGCTTTTGTTTTCCTTGCCTGGGGAGATATGTTCATGAATAAGTTGCTCATGTTTATGTCCAAGAGATTTTTGCCTATGTTTTTTTCTAAGAGTTTTATGTTTTCATGACTTGCATTCAGGTCTTTCATCCATTTCGAATTTACTTTTGTGTATGGGGTCATATGGTGATCCAGTTTCATTCTCCTACATGTAGCTGTATAGTTTTGCCAGCACCATCTGTTGAAGAGACTGTCATTTCCCCCATTGTATGTCCATGGCTCCTTTATCATATATTAACTGACCATATGTTTGGGTTAATATTAGTACTTTCTATTCTGTTCCACTGATCTGTGGGTCTGTTCTGGTGCCAGTACCAGATTGTCTTGATTACTGTGGCTTTATAGTAGAGTTTGAAGTTGGAAAGCAGGATCACTCCTGCTTTATTCTTCCTTCTCAGGATCACTTTGGTGATTTGGGGTCTTTTGTGGTTCCATATGAATTTTAAAATTATTCCATTTTGTTGAAGAATGCAGCTCATTGAAGAATGCTGTTGGTATTTTGATAGGCATTGCATTGAATCTGTAGATTGCCTTAGGCAGGATGGCCATTTTGACAATATTAATTCTTCCTAGCCAAGGGCATAGGATGAGTTTCCATTTGTTAGTGTCCTCTTTAATTTATCTTAAGACTGTCATGTAGTTTTCAGGGTATAGGTCTTTTACTTCCTTGGTTAGGCTTATTCCTAAGTATTTTATTCTTTTTGATGCAATTGTGAACGGAATTGTTTTCCTGGTTTCTCTTTCTTCTAGTTCATTAGTGTATAGGAATTCCACAGATTTCTGTGTATTAATTTTATATCCTGCAACTTCGCTGATTTCAGATATTCTAGTAATTTTGGACTGAAGTCTTTAGTGTTTTTTTATGTACAGTATCATGTCTTCTGCAAATTATGTCAGTCTGATGTCTTCTTTATAGATGCCTTGTATTTCTTTGTTTTGTCTAATTGCCATGGCTAGGACCTCCACTACTATGTTGAACAACAGTGGAGTGGGCATCCTTGTCTTGTTCCTGATCTCACAGGAAAAGCTTTCAGCTACTCACTGTTAAGTATGATGATGCCTGTGGGTTATCATATATGGCCTTTATTATCATGAGGTACTTTCCCTCTATACCCATTTTGTTGAGAGTAATGGGTTTAAGTCTTTTACTTCCTTGGTTAGGCTTATTCCTAAGTATTTTATTCTTTTTGATGCAATTGTGAATGGAATTGTTTTCCTGGTTTCTCTTTCTGCTAGTTCATTAGTGTATAGGAATCCCACAGATTTCTGTGTATTAATTTTATATCCTGCAACTTTGCTGAATTCAGATATTAGTAATTCAGATATTAGATATTAGAACTCAGATATTGTAATAAAAATTTTTTATTTTTTTTGCAAATGGATTTTATAACAAACGGATGTTGAATTTTTCTGAGTTCTTTTTCAGCATCTATAGAGATGATCATGGACGATAATGTGGTTTTTGCCCTACTTTTTGTTTATGTGGTGGATGACATTGATGGATTTTCAAATGTTCTACCATCCTTACATCCCTGAGATGAATCCCATTTGATCATAGTGTATGATCCTCTTGATGTATTTTTGAATTTGGCTCAAGGGTGGTTTCTTTACTATCTAACCGTCTAATTTAACTCTCTTATTAAGCTATTATAAACACAGACTGATGATTATTTTCTTTCTTAATCCTCCTCCTCCATTCCTCATGTTATGTGTTTTATTATGTTCTTTTTTTCTTTGATTGCTTTTGTGAATAGTTGATTTTATTATTTTGCCTTTATTTAGTATTTGGTTGATCCTCTTTCTTTGCTGTGATTTTATTTTCTCTGGTGACATCTATTTAGCCTTAGGAGTGCTTCCCTCTAGAGCAGTCCCTTTAAAATATCCCATAGACGTGGTTTGTGGGAGGCAAATCCCTCCAACTTTTGCTTCTCTGGGAACTGTTTCATCCCTCCTTAATATTTAAATGATAATCATGCTGGATACAGTATCCTTGGTTCAAGGCCCCCTTCTGTTTCATTCCATTAAGTATATCATACCATTATCTTCTGGCCTGTAGGGTTTCTGCTGAGAAGTCTGATGATATCATGATGGGTTTTCCTTTGTAGGTGAACTTTTTTCTATCTGTGGCTGCCTGTAATACCCTTTCCTTGTCTTGGATCTTTGCCATTTTAATTATTATGTCTTGGTGTTGTCCTCCTTGGGTCCCTTGGTTGGGAGATCTGTGAGCTTCCATGGTCTGAGAGACTATTTCCTCCCCCAGTTTGGGGAAGTTTTCAGCAATTATTTCTTCAAAGATACTTTCTATTCCTTTTTCTCTGTCTTCTTCTTCTGGTACCCCTATAATGCAAATATTGTTCCATTTGGATTGGTCACACAGTTCTCTTAATATTCTTTCATTCCTCGAAATCCTAGTATCTCTCTCTGCCTCAGCTTCTCTGTATTCCTGTTGTCTGATTTCTATTCCAATAATGGTCTCTTGCACCTCATCCAGTCTGCTCTTAAAAGTCCTTCCAGAGAGTCTTTTATTTCTGTATTCTTCCTCCTAACTTGTTCCTTTAGCTCTTGCATATTTCTATGCAGGTCCATCAGCATGGTTATGACCTTCATTTTGCATTCTTTTTCAGGAAGATTGGTTATATGTCTCCCCAGGCCCTCCTCTCTCAGGGGTTGTCTGGGTGATTCTGGACTCACCAAATTCTTCTGCCTTTTCATGGCGATAGAGGTAGTCGTAGGCAGGTTGTGCATGTGTTAGCTGGGAGAACAAAGTCCCTTCCTGCTTGCTGGCCGCCCTGCCCCTCTCTGCTGCCTGTGTTGGTTCCCCGCACACTCGGAGCAGCCCTCTGGGTAGCCCAGAGCCCTGCAGGGAGAGGAGGCACGCCAAGTGTGCTCTCCTGCAAGAATGGCACCCCTTCGTGCCTCTGTGCCAAGAAGCTGCTCGCCACTGGCAGCCCTGGGACTGGCCTGGGCGGCTGCTGTGGGCACAGCTGCTCTCAGGCTGCTCAGCCGCTGTGGTGGGGCCAGCCGGAGGGGGAATGAACAGCAGGCTGCTTTTGCCGTGAGGGGCTTCGGGGCTGCGTTGCCTCCCAGGGGGCTGGGGTGCCTGGAGTTCCTCAGGATTCCCAGCCTGCTGGGCCAAGTGTGCCGTGACATTTCCATCCAGCTGTGAGGCCCCTGTCCCTTTAAGACTTTCAAAAATCACTTGCTTTTCTTTTGTCCCAGGGGAGCCGGCTGCAGGGACCCGCTCGCAGATTTTACTATCCCGTTTCCCCAGTATCCAGCGCACCATGCAATGTGTGTCTGTGCTCCCGGTGTGGATTACTAGGCCTGGTTATTGAGCAGTCCTGGGCTTCCACTCCCTTCCTGCTCTGACTCCTCCCCTCCCGCCAGGGAGCTGGGGTTGGGGAAGCGCTTGGGTCCCGCCAGCCGCAGCTTGTATCTTACCCGCTTCCTGAGATGCCAAGTCCTCACAGATGTAGATGTAGCCTGGCTGTTGTACTGTATTCTCTGGCGCCTCTTTTAGGAATAGTTGTATTTGTTGTATTTTCAAAAATACATATGGTTTTGGGAGGAGATTTCCACTGCCCTACTCATGTCGCCATCTTGGCTCCTCCATGTTCTAGGATTTTCAAGCTCATTATATTTGTTTTATTCCCACTCTAGAGTGGATTTGTATATGTTTTCATTTATTGTCTGTAAGTTGTGGTCTTTTTCTGAAGCTATACCATCAGTGCTTATGGTACTTGAGACATGAACATATTAATAATTGTTTAAATATAAAGTTAAGTGAAATGCCCTTATACCAAAAGGTAGTTTTCTTACCTGTGAAAAGTTGTGAAAGCTCTGTAGAAGCTTCCTGTTATTACACAAATGAAGGGCAAACAATTTATGTAATAACAGTGTGCCTGTAAATTTGACCATTATAATTAACCTTTATAAATCCATGATTGTTGCACATCCGTCTTACCGTCATCACTTACTGTCAAAAAGACTTTACAATTCCAAACAAACTTGCAGCAACAAAAAAAGATGAAATGAAGAGGTAAGAATGGCCTGCAGTGGGAAGGTCATTTTCACCAATTTGCAGCATATTTTGCCTTTTGACTTTATCTATGAGCAGTTTTCAAGGCAACCTAACATCCCAGGAGCTGTACCTCAGCACATGCACACACACACACATACAAAGGCATCACCCTTAGTGGCACTTGAATGACTGTATGGCAGTGTGACTTTTATTTTAGCATGAAGTGGCCAACCACTTGCACATACATTTAAGAAAGGCTGGGCCATTTTATGTATTTTCCCACAAAGTTCATTATATTCCCAAAATAATCACTGCCACTGGTTGCCTTCCAACCTAGAAACTCTCTTGGTAGTTCTCTGGTCTTATTCAACCTTTAAAACTAACTTTTGGAAGACAAGATAAAAAAGAGCCTTTGGATGTTTGCGGGGTGAACTAGATGTACTTACATGGTGGTAGCAAAGAAACAGAAAAGCTTTCAAAGTAAGGACAAGCACGGATAGGCACTTTAAAACATAAGGCCAAAAAACTGTCAAACATTTTAGCTGACCAAAATGACATGGAGCTTCCCACGGGGAAAAAATGTTTCTGGATTAAAATATTATCAACATCATTTTCCCCCTCAACAAAACCCAGAAGTGTAACATTATATGAAAACTAGCTATGAATTGTTAATATTTAGGTTGAATTTCATATCTTAGCAAGTTCTCCCATAGTGATCACATATTTCTTAGTTGAACACATCAGACACATAATACGATTACATTTTAAACTATGAAAAATTGACCTGTTTTTCTAAATATGCACATTTGAGCAATTACTGGAAGGATTGATTTCTCCAAGTTTTATCTAGTAAATGAATTTGCCAAAACTCTATGAGAGAAAACAAAAGGGAAAATTGGTTGGTATGAGAGAAATCTAGATTCTACATCTGGTGTCATATTTTAGCCTCAAATATTTGAAACAAACACATGAAGTGAGGGTATAAATGAGACTGATATTTTCATAAATATGCCAGAATTTACACACCCAGATGAACGTTGTTATTTAGAGCAGTTTACCTGAAGCTGTACCCATATTCAAATTCTGGTGTTACTCAAATCACCATGGACTTCTGCTTTTGGGAGGACTTTCAAAATCCACAATATAACCTCTGAGTATCCTCTATGGTAGAAAATCATCATCTTGTAAGATTAAATTTCTAGAAATGGTCAAAAGTAATTTTAGATCCATATTAGGTAAAAAATTGGGTGATCAAAATGAGTGCTACTCTTTCTGGCTCAAGTGATAATACACAAAAGGCACTTTGATAGGCACCACTATAAAACAGTGAGACATCCAGTCCTTTTTTTCTCAACTTAATATTGAGAAATCAAACTTATTTAGCTTTACTGGTTACAATTAACTTTACCCATTTAAAAGGGTATAATTCAGTGAATTTTCAGTTATATATATCCCTGGGATCACCACAAAAATCACAATACAAAAATTTCCAACACCCCTAAGAGTCCTTGTTCCTCTTTGCAGTCTGGAATCTAGCTAGTATCAAACATGCTTGAAATGTGGGAGCCTTACCAGAGTAAGTTTATAGCCTCCCAAGGAGGAGACATGAGATAACATGGTATTTAGGTATAGAACCTCCACTAATTTGGGAAGGACCCTGAGTGAACCCTTGAAACATCTGTGTTTAACAGTAAAACACATTCCCAGTTTCAAAGGCTAATGTTGTAAACAAACCCAGAATTGGCAACCCAAAGCTTATTTGATCCATAAGGAATGACACTGTGTGACTAGACTCCAGCAGGAAGAAAAGCCCAGCTGTCAAAGAAAAATGGAAGGGAGAGTTTTGGACTCAGGAATCTTTGGTAGCAGAAGTAGGCTGCTACTCTAGTAGGAGGACGGCAGCAGCTGAATTTTCAGGTCATTTGAAAATCACATGTTTGGACGAGGTATTTCCTGTATACGATCTAGTCACATGAAAGTACAGCTTGATCACTCTGTGGTCACACCTTGTAGGACTTCCTTTTACAACATGTATTAAGTGATCAATTTAAATAGCTAAAGCAATGTAGCCTGTAGTCCCAACAAGGAGAGTGGTAACTGTATTTAGTATACTTGGTCAAGAGAGGCAGAATTCTCAAGTGTCCGATAGGACCAATGGAACCAATGGCACTTAAAATGAATGCTGTGTCAGTTCATGAGGAAACCTCGAAACCCAAAGGGTTAACACATTAATTAGTCTGTGGTTTTAATGTTAAAGGCAATCCAACTTGACAAATCATTCATTTAAAAAATTTTAACTGTTCAAATTACTCTTTTAGGATAGTAAAAGTAAAGCCGTATGTTCTCTTATTTCAACCTAAACACAAAGACTTTTTCAAGGAAATTTTAATTCAGACAAGGATAAACAAACACACCCTTCTCAAGTGAAGAATTTTGTCCTTCTTATAAGAGTGTGCACCAGCGGCAGTATTCAAGAAAATATCAGTATTTAAACTTTTCACAGGATTGTTTCAAATATTCCTCCACAGGGTTGAAATTGAGGATGAAGAGTTTTTTCCTATTTGAAACAAACAATGTAGTTTGGAGGTAACATTTGATAGACGATAAAGAAGAGTAGAAAACCAGTGGTGTTTCATTCACTTTCTTAGCCTAGCTGGAGACCTCAATCACAAATCACCATACAGAAAATGTTTGCATCAAACTTAAGGTTAAAATTGTATCTCCTGAGTTTAATCATGAACATGGAAAATTTCAAATGTAGTTGTGTAAATCACACTTTGGTTTTGCAGAATACCATTTTGAAATCTAAAACCTCCTTGAGTAACTATAACTTTAAATACTTTCTGTAAGAAGTGCAAATTCAGTGTCATCCTTAAATGTGTTCAAAACAATCTTGTTCAATAAAATGATTTTGTGTATTTTTAGCTTCAGTATAAACAGAAATAGAGCATTTCATTTTTTCCCTAAATGCACAGCTGCTCAGATTAAGGTGTTTTGTTCCTTTTCCAATGTAATCATTTATAGCCACCTATTATTAATAAACACTTATAAACAATGCATTTTACACTATCATTGAAACAGCAGAAACACTTAAAGGAGACCTCCCCATTCCAATATATTTGAAAAAATAGATGATTGAAAATAAGTATCATTCTAACTTGTGTTTCCCATTAAACCAAGCTGTGACTATTGAATATTTAAGAATTGAATAAGCATTTATAAAGAACTTGGAGATGATGATATGATAGGACCAATACAGCTATAAAGCTATAGCTTACAACACGGAGAAAACTTACAGGCCTTCTCCTGGAAATTTCTTAAAAGAGTACCCCAAATATGACACATGTTATACAGAACAGTTTGAATCTGTGGGTGAGAACACATGTAAACTGGATCAAGCAGATAATTATTAAACTAGTATAATCTGGGTATATTTGGGCAATATTTCCTCAAGTATCAGTTGACATTTCTTTTTAAGATTTTGTAGTAATAGACTTTTCAGCAATTAGCTTTCCCCTCATTAATTTAGATTCCTTAAGTTTTACTGTCTTTTATTTTACTAATCAATATTAACTTTTAGCCCACCAGAGCACTGGTTAGCATACAAGAATAGCTTATTTCCCTTTCAGTCAAATAACTCATTCCAAGTCCTTGCCTAATTTCTTTTAAGCATGATTGGGTATGTAACATATATATATATTGGTTAGATAATTCAGGACAATTAAAAATTAATATCTGAAAAAGATCTGCAACCAACATACACAAAGAACTCCTATTACTCAATAATAAGAACACAATTTGAATATACTTCAAAAGGGAATATACACAACTAGCAAATAAACAAGTGAAGAAATGCTAAACACAATCAGGGAAATGCAAATTAAAACCATAACAAGATATCACTTACTACACACTCACCAATATGGCTAAAACCAAAAAAACTGACACCACCATATCTTGACCAGGATGAAAAGTGGAACTGTCACACATTGCTGGTGGGAGTGTAAACTGGCACAACCACTTTAGAAGAATGTTCTGCAGTTCCTTAAAAAACTAAATATACACCTAATTTAAAGACCAAGCAGTTCCATTCCAAGAGGAATGAAAACAAATGCTAATAAAGACTTGTACAAAAAGGTTCAGTTTTATTCACATCTAAAAACTGGAAATGTCCCCAGTGTCCATCAACAGAATGGACAAACAATGGCATATCTTTACAATGAATGCTGTACAGTAATAAAAGGGAAATACTGACACAACACTGATGGGATTCCAAATACATTATGCTGAAAGAAGCCTTATGCAAATGTACACATAGTCTGATTCATTTACATACACTGTGAAAAATAGAAACTAATCTATGATGGGGGATATATCAGAAGAACAGTGGTTGAATAGGGGTGGGGATCAGGGAAGCAGGAATTGGGAAGGAGTATGGGGGAATTTTCTTGAGTTATGGAAATGTTACCTTGATAAGAGCTTGGGTTTCACAGATGTGTCATTTCTCAAAATTCACTGCATCAAACACCTACTCATGCATTGCAGTGCATGGAAACTTTACAAGAGCAAAAAAAAAAAACCTTTTAACACTGACTTTTGGTTAACAAGACGCATGCTGAAATAGTAAAGGGTGAACTGTAATTAAGTTTGCAATTTTCTTTGTAATGCATCAAAAATAAGGATTTATAAGGCAGGTATAGTAACTGTTAATTGTAGAATCTATGTGGTGGATATACAGATGCTCATTGCACAATTATTTCAACTTACTATTAAGTTTAAATGTTTTCAAAATAAAACACTGGAAAATAAGCAGTAAGCAAAGGAAAAGAACTAGGTTAACAAAAGCCAAATCTACATTATGCTTCAAAACAACTAGGAGGAAAACTTTTTTGGGTAGCTGAAACTATTTCAGCAGAGCTAAAGGAATGAAAGAAAACTGAAACAAAGTTCAACTGCAGAAGTAAGCAAAACAATTGACTATAAAATGGTGGAGTTCTTTTTGGTAGGGCTATACATGTGATAGAACATTTTATTTCTATTGTGCTAAGAACACTTACCATGAGAGCTACCCTCTTAACATATTTTGAAGTGTAATACAGTATTGTTATCTATAGACACAAAGTTGTACAGCAGATCTCTAGAACTTATTCATCTTACATAACTGAAATTTATCAGGATAAAAATCATCACTTTGATCAGGCTAATATACCTACAAGGAAACAAAACATTAGTTTTTTTTGTTTATTAAAGTATCACTGACATACAATCTTATGTTAGTTTCAAATACACAACACAGTGGTTCAACATTTACCCATGTTATCAAGTCCTCATCCCCTCTAGTGCAATCGCTATTCGTCAACACTGGAAAACATTACAGAATCATTCATTGTATTCTCCATGCTGTACTACTGTTCCTGTGACCAACCTATATTATGATTGTGGACTATTGTGCCCCTTAGTCCCCTTCCTCCAACCACACCCCCATGATCCCCAACCCCTCCCCTTTGGTAACCATTCGTCCCTTCTTGGTGTCTATTAGCCTACTGGTATTTTTTTTCTTCTGTTTTGCTCTGTTGGGAGTTATACTCCACAAGTAAGTGACATCCTGTGGTATTTGTCTTCCTCTACCTGGCTTATTTCACTGAGCATAACACCCTCTATATTCATCCATGGTGTTGCAAAACACATTAGTTTTTTTTTTTAAGTCTGAAACTTTACTACCCCATTACTAGAACAGAAACTTTTCTATAATTCTGTAAATAATGTGAAAAGCCTGTATTACATAGTTTGAAAAAGCCAAAAGGACTCCAAGAAAAGATCTGCCTGTTGATTACGTACAAGGACTGACCACTTACTTAACACCAATAAATCAATATTGTTAATCAGTAATATCTGGCTAAAATAGATCTTAACATTTTTATTGACTGGCCTGAATTCATAAGAATTTATTCAGTTTAACTTTAATATTGTTGAAATCACTCCATTTTCACAAAAGGTTTAGCCAGTGGCAAGAGTCACCTACCAGGAAAGAGGTAAAATAAAAAAAAACAAAAAGCTGTTCAACAGTAAAGGATTTCTTGGTTTCCAAGCTCTAGTCTGGCAACATTAGGAGAAAAGTGAACTCAGAGTGGTGGCGATTAGAAAACACAATGAAGCAGTAAAACCTAAAATGGTTTGCTCACTTCAATTAGTTTTAACTACAAATAAATGTCATGGATTAAAAAAAATTAATTTTTACCTGTATGTAGTGAATATTCTTGAGAATTACAGAATTTACCAATAGCTGCCTACCGTATAGGGTTGCCTTAACCCCCAGATATATTAAGAAGGTACCTACCTATAGACATTTCATGTCACCCTCTCTAAAATCTTATGTTTAATTTTTAGTATTCAAACCACCTGATGATGTAACTGGCCTGTTGCTGGGCTGCTGCTTCCATACCTTTAGACAGTAAGCTATCATTGCATTACATAGAGAACTTGGCCCAGTGCTCTGGGTGGAGGCAGAGACGCTAGTGCTCGACCTACCACCAGAGAACAAGCCGGGTAATAAACCCTTTCACCCCAGAGAACGTTTTGCTGTCAGTTTCTTTGGTCACACTGAATCCACAGCAAACTTGCCCAGGGATGAAACCCACTGGCAAGACAACAGGTTAACTCCATCTTCCCTACCCCCAAGACAATAAAAGGATCAGTGTATACTCCTTGATTATTTCTCTGAGAAGACTGTAATACATAAACAAGTGTAGACTATACTTGTATGATTTAACTGGTGACTTCAACACAGGTGACAGTAACAATTAAGCTGATCTAGTAAACACCACTGATCCCTGGTTTTTAATTTAACAAGGATTTCATCAAATTGCAATAATTAGTAACAGACCACAGCAACCTACAAGTTTAAAATTAAAAACAAACCAATTGGAAGCCTAAGACAAGTGTGCCTGTCTTAAAACCAGTTTCCAGGCCCACGTTCTCAAGACAAGACTACAACCATCTAAAACACCCCTTAGAAGCTAATTTAGTGAATCACTGACAGTTGAAGGTACAGGACAATTCACTTGTTGAGAATAATGTGTATTTCAGAAACATTAGCATACAAAAATGTTAGACAGAGACTGCTCCATGTTTTAAGTTTGATGAAAGTAAATCTTCCCTTAAAACATAAAACAATTTGTACCTGTATAAAACAGGAGATTAGCAGAGAAGCTAAAACACTAATAGACAAATTGTTATGAAGCCAGTACACTCACTGCCTTCCATCTTTCTTTACTAAAGTTGTCACATACTTGTACCACAAGGATTTAAGATCAAGGATGCAAAAACAAAACACAACCAGTTCCGTGTCTTATGAAGCACAAGCCTTAACTAGGTCACTGATTTGGAACTCATTAATATCATTCGTCTCGAGAACAGCACATTGAAGATATGATACCTTTTTTGAAATGGATTCCAGTCCAGTTCTTTCAGCTGTTACAGCAGCTCAAGTCCCAAAGTCTCCATATTTTTTGCCTGGGGTGTAACTCAAGGTTGGAAAGGACAAGCATTAATGATCTTAATATAAAGACTTTATAAATATTGAGACAATATAAATAACTTTTGTGGCAACCAAAGAATACACTTTAAATAGATGTTTGTCAGGTGAGAAACTGCAAAGCATTCATGATCAATTAGTCCTCAGAGAACTGACTCAGAAGAATCTTCTGGTCTTTAGGTAGATGAAAGGGAGAAGGCAGAAAGGCTGATGAAACACATCTCACAAAGTCAGAGACAAGGCAGGCCTGGAGAGACACAAGTCTAAAAACAAAAACAGAAAGATAATAACAACAACTGGAAGTACAGGAGAATGAAAAAGTAAGTCTGGATCAAAGTTCCAGAAAGAAGTGAACAGACTTAAAAAAATGCAACCTAAAAAGAAACATTATCAAGGGAAATCAACCACATATGGTAGTACAAGCACTGCAGTATCTTACGATCAAATAATATTTCAATTGGTCCCATCAATTCTTGCCATAAATTTCTTATTTTGCAAGCAAAGTAGAGTGGAAGAAAACACACTTGAACAATCAAATGTCTGTTACTCTTTGCTTCCAGGAAAAAGTGAAATGAAAATCACACTAATTTTAGCAATTTTAAATGCAAATTTTATTCACTGCTAACTGCAAAGAACACCAATTCAGTAGTGTGCAGTAAAACACTTACATAAATCCAGTATTAAACAGAGCATATGGGATAAATCTAAAGCAGAGCACCATGAGCCTTTGATATGGTTATCACAGAACACAACTCAGTTCAGACAATTAAGAAAGAATTCAATACTGCTAGTTACCCAGAAGCAAGTGCTCTTGGTTTCATAAAAAAGCAGTTGTTGCACTTTTCATGGTTTAATATGGTATGTAATATCTGAACCAAGGATATAGTTCATGTGATTTATTCTTTTTGTCAGTTGGTACCATCAGCTAATACAAAGTTGACAAGCCTGCTGAAAGGAAAACACTTGAGTACAATGAAGTATGCTCAGTATGTGGCTAGCTGCACATCCACCTCAATTTCCTTAATCACAACCTAGAGTAATACTCCTTTATTTTAAAGTACTATTTAAACCAGAAGATAAAATAATTTTAGAGACAAATATAATAGTAACCACTCTAACAACCTAACTCAAACACTAACATAAAACAATTTTTAAAAAACCAGAACAGCAAGAAAAATGGCAGTGTTAAGAATGCTTCATACTGCTGAATCTTACATATTTTGAGATACATGATGAGAAGCTAATGGAGGTAAAGCAATATAGCCAACTGGCCCAGGTCTCATAGTACCATGAATATGACAAGAACCACCATATGCTGCACCAACTGGATGCCAAGGGACACCGTAAGGATAATAAGGCACAACAGGAAGGCAGGATTCAAAACCAAGCAAAGATGGCTGCCCAAAGGGATCTGACATCACTGGATATTGGACTGCTCCATGAGGCACAGGTGCAGGGTCAGCATTTGGAAAAGTATCTGAAATAAAGAATGTAAACAGTATGCTTTATATACAAAAATACACAAAACAACAACATAAATGGATGATCTTACAGGTAAAAATAAAATTTATCACTAAATATAGGAAAGATCACAACAATTATGGTGGGAGCACTTTAGATATCAGCGTTGGTAATTTGAGAGGTTATCAGAAGATTGTATGAAAATTTCCTTAAAAAAGTGTGTGTTGTGTGTATATAATGTGTCAAATATATTCTACCTAGAGAAAACTATCTCTCTGGGATCATATAAGTACCAAAACAGACTAGATGCTACTTTCTCTAGAGTCCTTCTAGTCAATTCAATTCTTTTAACAGTCAGTTGCAATTAAGTTATTCAATAGCTTTCAGTGTAATGCATATCATCCAAATAACTATTCTGTATTTCTTAAGCAATTAATAATTCAGATGTCTAAAGTAGTGACTGTGGCATCTGCATCTTACTTCACTAATGGACAGTGACTGCAATGGGGTAAGGGGGGGACTTGATAAAATGCGTGAATGTAGTTATGACATTGTTTTTCACATTAAACCTTCATAAGAGTATGTATTAATGATACCTTAATAAAGAAAACTTGGGTGTCTATACCATCTAGCCTACACTTTAAGGTAAAGGTCTAAAGAGCATCCTAAAAGACCAACAATTTAAGTGTCATGTCTTGAATGTCATAAAGATATTAGCCTAAGTTTCATTTTACAGCACTTGAGCTACCTTAAGTCAGTTTTAGTGGACACAGACGCTGTTCTGACCCTGCTATAGTGAGTATATAAATAGTAACAAAAAGGAGTCCTTCATTACTTGGGATAACATAGATTAGCTCATTCTGTGAAATTAAGACTGCCAAGGTCTCATGGTTTACTACAATTGAAAATTTATAAATGGTACATGGTACAAAAATACATTAAAGGTTGAAACTTAAAAATTTTTATTACCACAGGCCACATCACACCACCAGACTAGGAATAAGATTCCATAAGGCTAACGTTCCAAAACCATTAGTATGTTTTAAAATAAAAAGGGAAGGAAGGTTATTCATATTCCTCACATGACCCTGACACAGTATACTTATGCGTTTAGTATATAAATACAGGGTATCTCTCTCATTTAGTTCTTAGAACAATCCTGGCAAATCAAGTATTTCCCATTTTACAGATAGTTAGGGAGGTTAAGTAACTCAGCCAAGATCGCCACCATCAAGCAAGCAGTGCTGGATGGGGAACAGATTTGGTTAGGTTAGTCTACATCCTTTCTTCCACCTCCTGCTGACTCTTTCCAAGGGCAGTCCAAAGATCCTGTTCTCAATCCTTCATATTGCCTCCTTACATTATACTGTGAACTCATAGACAGAGCAACCATCTTTATGGTGTGGTACAACAGTCTGAGGATTCCTTTACATACTTAAAAATTTAGGATCTGAAATAGCTTTTGCTTGTGTGGGTTATAACTATCAATATTTACTGTATTAGGAAATAAACTAAGAAAGTTAATATTATTTAATTCATGTAAAAATAAGCCCACTACTGGTAACACAAAATTTTTTTACAGAAAACGATTTTCCAAAACAAAAATTGAGACAAGTGGCATTGTTTTACACTTGTGCAAATCTCTAAGGTATGGCTGAATATAGACAGCTGGATTCTCTTATCTGCTTCTGCATTTAATCGATCATGATAATGTTGTTTTGGTTGGAGTATTTGAAGAAAATCTGGCCTCATACAGATTTGTAGTTGGAAAGAAGGGAAGTCTTCAAATAACTAGCCTTTCCAGGTAATTGTAGATAACTTCTGACACTACACCCAAACTAGGTAAGTGGTAGTTTTTTAAAGGTCGGTAGCAATGTGGACTTTTTGTACTGTCAGTATTAAAATACAGTTTTATCTTGTACTTTTGAGAGATGTTACAAAATCATGCACAGGTGACATTATACATTGGTAAAAGAGAAAATATTATTTCACTGAGATATACCGATATCCCAAATGTTGACACACTTCATTATACAGTGTAAAAAAATGACATTCATTAATAGACCCATCTATCTTATTACGAGAGTTAAGTACTAGGAAGCTGTCAAACTCATAGTGGAAGACAAGTTTTCAAAAATTTTAATTTTTATTCAAAAACTGTAATTGTTACCTTGGACCACAAATACTACCAGTAGTTTTACTTGAAATGACAGGCTCACATTGTTCATTTGAGAAAATTTCTGCCAGATCCCCAAGTCTGAATAACCATAGTCAGTCCATCATTTTTTCAAGTAAAAATAGTGTTCTATGAAAAAAGCTAGTTCAGATCAGAACTCAACCTCACAAATCCTTTTAAGGTAGTCATCAATATGCAGAGTGCTTATTACTACTTACCATTTTGTTACACAGAATAGGTACAATTATTCAATGATAAACATTTAATAGAAATAAGAGTATCTTTGATGAAACAAAAAATAAAACTGGCATTTTTTTGTATTGTGGGTGTGGGAATGAACAAGATGCTGATCACTAGCACACAGTTTCATTGCTCCTGCCTTAATTTGGGGCTTAGGCACCAGCAGTTTTACCCACCACTGATTTTTGCACCCTCGGTGCAAATACAAGACAGTGAAAGAGACCATTAAAATCTGTGGATGATGATGAATACTTTGGGCCTCATGGATCCCTTAAAAGGGTCTCACAGACCCTAAAGGACACGCATAGCATGCTTTGAGAAACACTGTTCTGGTATATAGACCTAATGAAATACCTGAAGACTATTATTTACAATAAAATCTAATTGTCTTTCTTGCAGGCAATCTTACTATATACTCACCACTTGCTGATGCTTCTGCCTGTGTGCCATCTTGGCTCTCCACCTCACTGTACAACTGAGAACTGGTTTGGTCTGCCAGAGAAGGTGTCTCAGTATAGCCTGGATAATTCTGCACATGAAGCTGCCGCTGCTGGTGCATATATGGCACATAGACCAAGGAGTGCCAGTAGTTGTGGTGATAGCACTTAGATAAGAGAGGGAAAACACACATACTTTACGGTTACCTTTTCTTAAAATAGTATGGTTACTCACTTAAAAAAAAGTTGGGCCATGATTTTTAGGTGGGGTAGCAATGACTTTTTGACCTAAAAGATATGACATTTAGTAAATCTATTCTCTATTATAACTTTTAGGATATTTTCCAGTGTCCCAATCTCATAGTTGGACCTAGAAATTCTTTTAAGAGAGCATCCTAATTAGAGATACACACAATGACCTGTATACAAAGATGTCTTTTATAGCATTATATTTAAAAGCAAAAAAACAATGAACAACACAACTATTTGACAACAGGAAATGGAATGATGAATTCAAATAGAGGCAATATGAAAATGCTGTATTAGAAAAAAAGTACTCACATTGTTAACTTAAAAATTTGTAAGATTATATAGCAGCGCGTATTTTGTAAAAAAGGATATAAGCTGTAAGGAAACATCAGTGTACAGTGGTTATAATTTGGCTGTTTTAGCATTTCTGAAATTAATGACAATGAATGCTATTACTTTTAATATGAAAAAATCATTAAAATATCTATTCTGCATTTATTTGCATTCCCATGATGTAAAATGCAGAATATTTTAAAATGCCATAACTTGTGGAATGAGTTACATTTCCTTATGTGACTATAATAAACTAACATAACCGAAGGGGAAAATAGTTTATTTTTCAATTCTTGAAACTACATTTAAGAAATACAGTCTTGAAGAACAAAACAAACTCTACTACTCAATTTAAAAATGTGTGACAATTGGAGAATATAGTTTTCTGGAAATGGTATGTCCAAGGTTTTAGAGAAATCCATGTTTGGGAATATGAACTATTCTGAACATTATCCAGGAGACTGGATCATTCACCAGACCTTAAGATGTATTATTCCTTTTCAGGAAATATGCCATCTTGTTGTATCAGAAGTCAAGTGTATTTCAGGGAGAAAATGATGGCTGAAATGATAAAAGAGGTCTTTCCTGAAATCAGAAACACCTGTCAGTGACATTAACATATCAGTCAGTAACCGCCCTTCAACAATTCAGGGTAGTGAAATCAGTGTTTGGCAATTACGTATGTATATGAACACTTTAAAAATAATAGAGCTCTTTAAATGTCTTTGAATTAGTCTGATTACTTTTCCAATGAAATGCAGAAATAGTCATAAAAATGTTTTAAGTATGGAAAAATAATCCATTTGTTATTTTGAGACAGAACAACATAATGAAGGATTGGCGTATATTAAATGTGGAGGCCAATATATGCCAAAGCTAGGGTGCTTAGAGCCCCTACTCACCATAATTTAACAACTATTTTTAAGAGAAACTGAAGCACTATGAGGCTAAAGTAGAAAACTGACCTGCATCACCTTCAGAGATACATTATGAAAGACAGGAATTAAACTTTTAGGCCCCTGTCAGTATTCTTGGCTATTAAAGTTCAAGAGTCTGCTTATCAAAACAGCTTCATTTTTAATAGAACAGACTTTATCAAAGCAATTTTAACATGACTCTTACCTGCAATCCCAAATTGAAATAGTACTGCAGAACTTCCATATCTAAAATTAAAAATTTTAATTTTAGTGATTACATGACATAAGCAATTAGAACACTTAGAAGCTTTTCTTTGAGTACTAAGGTAGATACCTTATCAACACATTAACATCACCCTCAATTCTCCCTTAGTAAATGTAAATGACTACTTACCTATCACTATAGAGACCATTTTCTGATCCAAAGTTTAATTTACCAAATACGTATTTTATTTCTATTCTTAATATTAGGCAGACATTACAGGAGTGCCACGTTGGCTAATATTTAGAAAAAATACAGTAGAGGTATTTTCATGCTTGTCTCAAGACTAAAATTTTACTTTAATACAAATCTACTACATAAGCAATCATATTGGTCCTCTATTAATGGAGCTCCACACTGTACAAATGAATGCTCTCCCAATGCTAAGATTAGTGATGCCTTTTGAGATAAGTGTATGAAACAATTCATCTTGCTTTTATTTAACATGACCAATTTGCAACCCCTAGAACTCCAAAAAGAGGAGGCAATTAAGAAGGTAACTCAAAAGAAGTTATACCCGAAGGCGATAAAATTTTTCCAGACACAGAACTTAAAATATTTCACAAGTGAACAAAAACTAGATGGTATGGTAGGAGGGGAAACAGTCACAGCATTCCCGTTCTCTCTATATATATTTATCTTCACTGACTGACCTGGAATACATATACATTCTCATAAATAAGGTAACGTGCTCCACTGACAAATGAACTCTCAGAAAACAGCTTTCTTAAGTCGGAAACTCTAAGTAAAAACATACATAACACCACTTTGAAGAATCAGCTTGTATTTTGACTAATTTGTGGGAGTATAGTATAAAGCCTAATGCTCTAGCTAAAAAATATGAAAAGATAATAGCAGGAAATTCACAAATGGCATGAGATTCTACTCCTCAGCATATATATATATATATATATATATATATATATATATATATATATATACACACACACACACACACACACAGCCACACATAACTTGTATACAAATATCCTCAGCAGAAACAAAATAAAAAATGAACAAGCGGGACTACATCAAACTAAAAAGCTTCTGTATGGCAAAGGACACCGTTAGCAGAACCAAAAGGCATCCTACAGTGTGGGAGAATATATTTGTATATGATTTATCTGACAAGGGGTTAACATCCAAAATATATGAAGAGCTAGCATGCCTCAACACCCAAATAATAAGTAATCCGATTAAAAAATGGGCAGAGGATCTGAGCAGACACTTCTCCAAAGACGAAATTCAGATGGCCAACAGGCACACGAAAACGTGCCCCACATCGCTAATTATCAGGGAAATGCAACTTAAAACCACAATGAGGAATCACCTCACACCAGTTAGTAGAGCCAACATCCAAAAGACAACAAACAACAAACACTGGTAAGGATGAGGGGAAAGGGGAGCCCTCTTACACTGCTGGTGGGAATATAAACTAGTTCAACCATTGTGGAAAGCAGTATGGACGTTCCTCAAAACACTAAAAATAGAAATACCACTGAACCCAGTAATTCCTCCTCAGGAATTTACCCGAAGAAAACAAGATCCCTGATTCAATAAGACATATGCATCCCTATGTGTATCACAGCACTATTTACAATAGCCAAGATATGGAAAGAACCTAAGTGTCCATCAGTAGAAGAATGGATAAAGAAGATGTGGCATATACACAATGGAATATTTTTCAGCCATAAGAAGAAAAGGAATCCTACCATTTGCAACAACATGGATGGAGCTGGAGAGTATTATGCTCAGTGAAATAAGCCAAGCAGAGAAAGACAAGTATCAAACGATTTCCCTTATTTGTGGAATCTAACAACAAAGCAAAACTGAAGGAACAAAACAGCAGCAGACTCACGGACTCTGATAAACGACTAGGGGTTACCAAAAGGGAGGGGTTGTGGAGAGTGGGTGGAGAGGGAGAAGGGAATTAAGGGGCACTATAATTCACAGTCACAGTATAGGTAGGTCATGGGGAAGGCAATACAGCATGGAAAAGACAAGCAATGACTCTATAGCATCTTACTACACTGATAGACAGTGACTGCAATGGTGGGCGGTGGTGTGGACTTGATAATACAGGTGAATGTTGTGTTCATGTGGAACCTTCATAAGATGGTGTATCTATGATTCTTCAAAAAAATATCATGAGCAGTATTATTCACAATAGCAAAAAAGTGGAAACCCAAATGTCAATAAACCAACAGATAAAAATGCAGCATATCCATACAATGGATTATTCAGCCACAGAAAAGAATGAAGAATAGATACATGCTACAATCATGGATGACTTTTGAAAACACTATACTAAGTCAAAAGAACCAACTTCAAGAGACCCCATATTGTATGATTCTACTTATATGAGATGTCCAAAACAGGCAAATCTATGGAGGCAGGAAGTAGAATAGTGGCTGCCAGGGACGAGAATGAGGAGCGA
Organism: Manis pentadactyla; assembly: GCF_030020395.1. Taxonomy (NCBI): domain Eukaryota; kingdom Metazoa; phylum Chordata; class Mammalia; order Pholidota; family Manidae; genus Manis; species Manis pentadactyla. Next base: position 4,901,413 of record NC_080039.1, on the reverse strand, counting down.
CTAATAATGCAGATAGGGTTTCTTTCTGGGGTGATAAAAACATTCCGGAATTAGTGATAGTTGCACATATTTGCGAATGTGTTAAAGACCACTGAGTTGTAAACTTTAACTGGGAGACTTATATGGTATGTGAATTATAGCTCAAGCTGTTAAAAACAAGTGGCACAGTAAGAACCATAAAAATTCAAAAAAATCATTTTGAAATGCAATGGGGGATTATCATGAAAATGACTGAGTGGATGGAGAGAATTTCAGTGGAATCACCATCTCAGAAGCAGAAAACCAGGTGAATAGAGTTCTTGTAAAGTAGGTGCTAAGGTTCAAGTTTGGAGAAAAAAAAGTAGGAGGAGATAAGGTTCAACTATTTTACACAAAACTAACAAACACCAATCTATGACCCATCAATTCCACTCCTAGGAATTTACCCAAAGGAAATGAAAACATGCTCGCAAAGACTTTTATGAGAATGTTCATGCAAGGTTTATTCATAGGAGCCCCAAACTGGAAATAGCCCTGATGTCCATTAATAGAATGGACAACCTGTGGAATATCCATACAATTAAATTATACTGGTAAGCAATGGACAACCATTGGTACATATGCAGCAACATGGAAAAACCTCAAAAGCATAATGCTGAGTTTAAGAAGCCTTCCACAAAGGGCACATACTGTATGATTATATTTACGTGAAGTTCTAAAGCAGGTAAAACAGGCAGAAAAAAAGAACAGTGATGCCTCTTAAAGGAAGTGGAGCTAGGGGTGGGGAATGACTAGAAAGTGGCATGAGGGAACTTTGTGGGATAATGGTAGTATTTTCTATCTTGACCAGGATTTAGGTTACAGAGGTGCAAGTATGTATTTGTCAAAACTCAGCAAGTGTACATTTAAGGTTTGTGCATTTCATTATATGTAAACTTTACATCAGAAGAAAAAATAAATATCAAACTCTAGTTAAAGATATGTATGCTGAAGTTTTTATGCAATAGAACATTGAAGTCTACAATTTACTTTGAAATGCACCAAAAATAAGATGGATTGAAGGGAAAGATGGATACATTAAGTACAGTTACATGTTAATGATAAAATCCAGGTAGTGGATATATCAGTGTTTATTTTAAAATTCAACTTTCATGTATGTTTGAACACTTTTAATAAAATGCTGGAATATGTATAATTAGCATTATGTGCCAACTGAGTAGATCCCGGGCAGGGGTACGTAAGTGAAAGGAAGGAGTAAGGGTTTAGATACTGGGTAAATTAGGCGGAAATGACACATTATTAACAAAACAGGAAACCAAGAAGAGTCCATGTTTTACATGGCCTGGAGAGAAGAAAAAGGGAGATAACAATGAATTTCATTATAGACAGACTGAGTTTGAAAGTAAGAAAGCCAAATGTAGCAAGTGGCTAGACACAAGTACCTGAAAATTCAGAGGCCAGGGCTAGACAGGTTTAGGAACCATCTATATAAAGGTGATAATGAAGCTTAAGGCAAAGAAAAAGGAAAGAATGGAGGTGAAGATGATCTTGGTAACCACCATAGGGGCTAGGAAGAAAAAAAAACAGAACAGAGAACCAGCTAAAAAAATCAAGATAACGTTACAGTAAAGAAAGTATAAATAAGCTACAATTTTCAACTACAAATCTCTTTTGAAAAACACTGCCAAACAGAGGTGTAAAACAAAGAATTTCCTATTTGAAACTGCTCTTTACTTTGATGGAGGAAACAACACATGGCTGAAATCCACAACAAATCAGACCCCCAATTCCTCCAAACAAAAACATTCTCCAAATCTTTGAAATTAAGTTGGAATTACATTTAGGTATTTAATCCTAAATACCAAAGATTACAACAGTTTCATACACTTATGGTAGGAATTTACGAAATGAAGAAAAATTTGTTATCGACTCCTGCTTTTCAAGAAAAACAGTTGAGAAAGCAAAGATATCCAGTTGAGAATGTTCTTCAGGGAGAAACATCTCAGACCTAAATAACCCTCACCCAAGTCTCAAAATCTACTTACCTTGAGGCAGATCATTGCCACTTGGATCACAGGAATAAGGTGGAGGTGGAGGTGGAAGAAGTGGAGGTGGTAAGTTTGAAGCCTCCCCCACCTCAAGAGGATAAAGAGAATAGGAAGGATAGGAAGGATAGGAAGGATAGGAAGGATGAGGAGGAAAAGGAGGAGGAAGAGGAGAAACAGGTGGTGGTGGTAGATAGGCAGCAGGAATAGGAGCAGAGAGGTATGGACAGGATGGTGAGGTGATCACTAAAAAAGAAACAAAAAGTAGCAATGCACAACCTTAATACCTTACAAGCAATAGCTCATTGTCTACTCCTCCTCCACCCCCAATATGTCGAACAACTCTAATTCTTATGTTTTGACTTAAAATAAAAAACTTGGAAGGTAAGTTGCCCATACTCTCTTAGACAAGCCAGTCAAAAACTAGGATTTATTACAGGTTAGTTTTAGTTTTGTAAATTACTTGAAATTAAGAGGAAAAAAAACTGAAACTGAAGAACTTTGACTACCAAAGACTTTAAACATTAGCTAACAGGTACATAAATAAAATACCATTAAAGCAAAATTTTTACTTAGCTTAATACAAAATTAAGGATGTTTTCAGACATCTGCCACTCTTAGATCATTAAGAAGCTAGTAAGAGAGACTAAATTGCACAGATTACAGATGAAGTAATCCTTGAAGGTTTCTACTTGTAGCATTGGAGTAACATAAGGAACTCTAAATCATATTTCCATTTCTAAGCATGTACAGAATCTAAAACAGGCTAGCTGAAACACCTTATTCCTTTAACTTTCTACACCTGTTACTATGTTTTAAAAACAATATTCATACAGGAGTCAGTTTTTGACAATTAAAATACAAATATGTTCAAATATGAATACATTTCTCTATGATGATAAAGGAAACAATGCAGTTCCAACCTAGTTAAAATATCCCTATATATACATAGTATGCCAGAAAATGTGTTACATTTTTGACAAAAGGTGAGTGATAGAACCTTTCAAGTTTAAGTGAATCATTTTAACTGACTTAGAAAGTCAAGTACTAAATTTTATCATTGTTACCCGCACTTTAATTTTAATCCTGAGAAGTATAGAAAATTTAGTCTTGTTCTTCAATAAAGGTTTAAATTCAGTTTTAGAACACTTAGTTCAACTAACAGTCCACACAAGCTGAATTTGTTATCCTAGTAATTTAATGAGGAATAAGGCCAAGTATTAGAAGGAACCCACACTGTTTTCATTCACTGACATAAATGTTAATAACACACTTATCTATACTCTTTATACAGTTACAGGCTAATAGTAATAGGAAATCTGTGTCTTAGTGTAATATAAAACTTGATAAACAGCTCTTTAGGGGTGATGAAACTTCTTTTTTGGTTGTGGTGTTATACAACTCTATGCATTGTGAAAACTTAAACAACTGGGCACCAAAAGACAAATTTTATTGTATCTAAGTTAAACTTTAAAAACTTGCTCAACTGTTTTGGAGTTTTGTCTTGCATATAGAAATATCCACTTGTACAGTTTTGGAAAAGGAATCTAATTTTTAGAACATCTCCAAATGCTTTGAAGACCTCATGGATGTTTACTCTTATTCCTCTTAAACTAGCACTCAAATCACACCATTTTAAAAAAGCAAATGGAGTAAATTCACTCAGATGAAGACAGAATGTGGTGACGATCACTAAATAAAAACCAAGTATTAGACACAGACGTAGCTAAGTAAGTTCTCATGGGCCTGAGAGGATCAAGGGCAGAAGAGATATGGAGGTTAACTTTATCTGAACTCACTGTACTTCTAAGTACATAATGTAATAAACCCCCTAAGAAAAAGCTTTCATAATTTCTAGCTACTCTCTAGAGAAACATGAGCATTCTCATGCACAGTTTTAATAGGGCTCTATAGGCTTAAAGGGTATATAATTCAAGAGGTAACTCCAGGACAATGGAACCTTTCTAAAGTATTAGTGGAAACCAATGTAATGTACTAAAAATACTTATTCTCCCTTGTCTTTGTAGGTGCAGTGCGCTTCAGGACATTTCAGGGGAGAATATGAATATGCATAGTAAGATTCGGCTTCTTACAGATCAGGCCTGGACCTAGGTGTAGTGAGGTGCAAAACTGAAGGGGCCACCAAGTTAACACTCAGAATAACTCATGGCAAGTAAAATATAAAAATTCTAAATTAAGACAGGATCCAAGCCTGCACCTGCATGACCCCCAACAATGAATGTCTCATTCAACTCACCCTAAGCCTGGCACACAGATTTTATATTTAAAGTTTCAGTACTTTATCATGGATATTTTCTGCATTAACCTTTATTTTTTTAAATAGTGCATTAAAGTACTATCTTGATGATCGTGGGTTTTCGGCACTTCCTTAAATCTTGCATCCAAGGCAAATGAGTCCCTAGTCGCAGCTCTGACAAGCACCTTCAAAGTTACCAAAACTCAGTTGACAGCATTTAATGCTTATGAGGAGACTCATGTTAAATGCAATCATAGCATCTAGTAGGTAAGAAGTGGCTTAAAACAGGATGAAATGGGGTGCCAGAGAAACACGTGAATAACACAATGCGAAATATGATTTGTTTCATCTAGAGGACTGACGGGAATGATAAAGAATAACTAAAAAGCAGCCATGAACTAGTAGACTTACAGCTGAGGTTCCTAAGCGACTCAAAAAACAAAAAGTAAAATAAATGAAGGCAGTATACATTTTTAGAAATACCTACATAGAACACAATTTGGCATTTAAAAAGTAAGCGTTCGATGACTGTAAGTGAGGCATTACAATGTTTAGTTCAGCTGTTACTTCATTTGTTTTTAAGCTCATGCATCTGCTAGAAACAGAGCAGTTTTTCCTTACAATTAGCACAAAGTAGTAAAAGAGGGTCTACATTAACATTTGCAGTGAAAATTTTCTATGGTAATTAACATATACTGCATGGTTTTGTTCCAGGCACTGTGCTAAACAGTTAATTTTTAAGTTCTACATCAAAGAAAACACATCAAATGAATTATATTAAAGTGGACACTATGAAGGTCAAGTAAAACTTTGCCAGCCATTCAAGAAAAATTCCATGTGCCCCATCCCAATCATAACCCTCCCTTTCCCACCATAATTAACTGTTATCCTTTCATAATATAATTTCCTTATGGTCTTAAGGGTTTTGTTACCCAAATATGTATCCCTAGATAGTTTTTTTAAGTTTATGTCTTGAATCTCTTTTAAGTCTGTTGGTCCTTTCTCCACCTCTGTCATTTCCTTTCAGTTTTTTTTTTTTGAAGAATCTGGGCCCTTGGACCTGTTAAATTTCCCAGTCTGGATTTTGCTGATCACATACGCTTGGTGCATTTCAACATGTTCTACCACATTTCCTGCAATTGGGCAGTTGGATCCAGGAGGCTGGATCAGACTAGGATTAATTCCCTTGGCACTTCTGTAAGTAACATGTGACTGCCTCTGCAATCTCAGCAGCTATTTCTGCTTAATACCCATCCATTCAGTAAGGACTGCAAAATGATTATGTTCTGCCCCTTTTATTCACTGATCATATATATATATATATATATATATATATATATAAAACACACACACACACACACACACACACACACACACACACACGCACGCATGCACGCACACATTTGCCCCCAACTACTATTTGGTTACACATTGGTTCAGTTCATATAAGGCAAGCAAGATAAACGCTGCTTTCACTTAATTTTGCAGTGTTCAAGAAAATGAACTGGTTTCCTATCATCCTCTTAAGGTAACAAATTTAAAAACATTAAGTACTTAAAAATTTAACACATTTTATGTGTTCTAACCTACTGTAATTATCATTGCTGAGGCTTAAATTATTCCATTTTTGGCCAGTGGGAACCTGTTCAAGACAGGTCCTAAGTCCTTTTGACGTGAGTCTAGTAACTCTTCCTAGCTATCTGCCATGACAAAATGATCCAGGCTAATCTTGAACATTTCTTGCAGCCATTTCTCCACAAAGGCCCCACCTTTTTTTTAAGTGAGAAATAGTATTTCAAGACTACAAATTGAGTGCTAAGGTTATTCATCATTTCTAGGCCTTTTCTGTGGACAAAGCTACGAAAAATACACATATATTTAAAGATAAAATACCTTAAGTTTATATCGATACTTTCAAATTTAGGACCACAGAAGCTTTTACTCAGCCTCTTTATCACATCTGTATTACCTTTCTTCCATATTGAGACTCCTGGTTTGCTAGGACATGAGGGGATAAAATTAGAATATCCCATACTCACTCTTGTTTTAGCCAAGATTCGTTTCAGAACAATCTGAGTGAACTTGATATGATTCATGAAAGCATTAAAAAATGCTTACCACATGGTCTCTCAACTCCCCCATTTTTAAAAATAGCTATGCTGTATCTACAATGTCTAAGTATAAGGCTGTTGCTATTACACAGTAAATTCTCAACCTCTAGCCTGTTTGTATTAATTCTTCCAGTAATTATGTATTTAATACCATCAGATCTTATGCTGATGTTTCTAATTGTTTTAGTAGTCTTAAAGTCAAAGCTCATTCTCTAGTACACTGATGTCCATTCAATACAACTTTCTGTGATGGCAGAAATAACACTTCTGGGATGTCCAATATAGTTGCCTCTATCTCCATGTGACTTTGAGCAGTTTACATGTGGTTGGTGACTGAGCAACTGAAACCTTACTCAACTATAATTAACTGAAATTTAAATTGTCACATGTGGCTAGTGATTACCCTGCTTGATGGCATGGCTTTAGTAGATTCTCCAGGAAGGGCTCATGCAACTAAGATTCTCTCAATTCTTACATCTGACTTTAGGCTTGATAATCAGTTTAATTAGATATAAAATCTTTGGTTTACATTCTTATTTATTATCTCAAATGTTACTCCATTTTCTTCTGGCAGAGGCTATTAAGTTTGATGAATTGCATTTCATTTTTTTATGTCCCATAGGCTCTTTCATCTAGATTACAAAAGGACTTTTTCTTTAAAGTCCAGACATTTTACTAGAATGTTCTGGTATTGCTTGCTCTGGGTCAATATTCTCAGATAAGCAGAGTGCTATTTCAGTACACAGTTTTAAAGCTTTTTCAATTTCATAAAAGTTTTCTGAATTAGAGGTGTTACCATTTGTTCTTTCTCCTTACTTTGGTTTTCTTCTTCAGGGAGGACTTCTACAGTGTTTAGTCTCCTCTGCCTATGTTTAATACATCACTTTTGATTTTTTTAATCTTCCTTTTCTTCATTTTAGATTTCCCTTCTTTCTTATATCTTTCTCTGAAAGCATTATCTGTTGTATATTTTTGGTCATGTTTGTTATAGTTTTGCCTTCATTACTGAAATTACTTTCTTCCATTTCTAATGCTTTCCTGAGGTCTGTCACATATGAGTTTTTCTAACTCATTTGCTATTTTTATACCATTTTTTAATGTCTTTAGCTCATTCTGAAATAGTTAAGTAGTCATATTTCTGACATACCTCATGCCTTTAGGGAGATTATTCTTTTTTTCCCCTCAAAATATCTTTGTACAGAATTTTATTTTGCACTTTTCTTCCATTCATTTTTAAGTGAAATTATTTTTCATGAACTTTAGAATGAGTACAGGAAAGCTTTTCTAACTTCGTAGGATTTTATTTTCTTGTGCAGTATTAAAAACCATGAATGCTTTCTAGGATGCCTTGACTCTGTTCTCAACTTTAATCAGGACCTGCTCTTTTTACTATACTGATCAATTTTGATTGCACTCTCAGCAGTTTCTCCTTGGAATGTCAGTTTTGAGTGTTCTTAGGGGCTAAATTGTTCCAAGCCCTTCAATTCCTTTACCATGTACCCAAAGCACTCACCCAGTATTGGAGAGGTCAAATCCCTTCCCAGTCTTAGCTGCTCCTTCCAAATTGGCTGCCTCACTTTCCCATGAATTATTAGCTCTTTAGTAGTTCTCCTGTTCTCAGATCCATCAGACAACAGCCCCAGTGATTCTGTTTTCTTGCACCCACACAGACCTGATAGCATGCAAGTCTTGTGACTTGTGGTTTGTCCCGACCTGTTTAAATCTGGGGGGTTCAGAGTGATGCCTTGGTCACCTAGTTTTGTTGTAAGTATTATCCATGGTTTGGTTTTGCTATTTCCATTTTTATTTGGGGACTCAGATTGAAAACCTATGCTGCTGACATTACCTTTCCAGAATTCTGAGAACTTTAAATTAATTGACTCAATGGAATTCTACATGTAAGTTGTTACTATCAGATCAGAAAGGTTCAAAAACTTACCGAAAATTACACAGCTACTATGTTGTTAAACCAAGATTTCTTAAATTCTGGAACCCATAATTATTACAACATTCATGGGAAAATGATTCATTATATGGCAAGTATTTTATAGCAAACTTTTTACAAATTATCTGTGAAGGGCGAAACATCTCTAATTCCTGTACAATAAAACTTGACTCAAAGTTTAAGAAACTTGTGAAGTCCTCTAAACTCTCAGTGGAGTAGCAAAATTGCTACAAAATCATATCAAAGCCAAATCTGCAAGAAAAATACTGAAACTCTGGCTCTTAAATATCATGGTTTCCTCAACTATAGAACATTCTTTATTAACTAGCTTAAATTTAATACTGGTTATTAAAGTAATCCTATCTAATTACTAGAATTGTTGTATGTGCATGTTCGTGAATAGCAAAAGAGGTTTCCAAAGTAGCAACCACTGATAACCTACCTGGCCTGCCTTGTGTAGGTGGAGATACAAATAGAGGCTGCATAACATTCTCTGAGGGAACTGAAGTGGTATTACCAGCTTGATTAGCTGCTGCACAGTTTGATAAGACTGAAGCTGGAACATTACTGGCACAGGAAGCTGCAACTGCTGCAGAATTTACCAGCACCTGTAAGTGTGAAAGAAAGTTTAAAACTCTAAGTTCAATTTTTCAAACAATATTGGTCTCTTACCTGATCCTAAATTTCATGAATTAGTATTCTGACAACTAAAACACCGAGAAGTCAATCTTTATGTAAACCCTATATGGGAAGGAAGTTTTGGGAAGTTTTAGTAAATGACATAGACTTGACAGGTAATTTGTATTAGCTTACTCATTATACAAGAGATCCAGAGTAGAATATGAGTAGTCTAATGCCAGCACACAGAACCGTGTCTTGATCACAATAGATGCTCAATTTGTTGAATGAATTTACTACTCATTGTGCCAGGCACCACAAAGTACAATAATACTTAATATAGAAATAAAAGCAGCTTCTTGAAAGTACGATGAAGGGCAAAGTGAACAAGGGGAAAAAAATGATTCTCCTCTGTACAGACCATTGCAACTGCTTGATAACACAATGAAGATTACCTTCTGGGGGTAGTTGTATGAGGTAACTGTGTCCTGAGGAGACATAGAACATGGTCCTCTGTCCTGAAGAGACTTTAATGAATACAGAAATATAGTTAAATGAAGGGAAATCAAGAAAACAAACAACACATTAATAAAAAAATCTGCTGTGTTTCAACATCTCCTAAAATTAAGCGAATATGGTATACCCTCAAAGTATTCAAATTTGGAAGTGACTACTAAGGTAATATTCCAGAAGGTATCAATCTGCTGCCTGACTGAGGTGACTGCTCTATTTCTGATCTACAGAGATCCTGATCATATGCAACTCTAGTCCCAACATAGATACTAAAATAATATGGAGGACTGTAATGTAAACACTTTCTTCGTGGCCTTCCTTGCCTTAGAAGCTTCAACATCAGTAGGACCAGCAGCAGTTTTGCTAAAAGAAAGCATGCCATTCGAAGATGTAACTTAGGACAAAGGTAGGTATCTGGTGTTCAGCCACATCCTATCCAAGAAGGATGTAGTATAGTGCAAACACTGCTCCCCTCTGGTTCAAGACCTTGTCTTTGTCAAAGTAAAATGATTTAAAAATGCTCAGAGTTATGCATGGCAAACTGTCATGACAGAAAGAAAAACTAGCAGTGTAAATTGGTAATAATGATAACTCAGAGGGTATCAAGGGAAGTAATCACAGGAAACAAGAGGAATCACACTGTGACAAAGGTGAGTCTAACTTACATGGACGTAAGATTGCACGTTTCTAAAGTCTGTTCAACTACAGCCAAAGCACCTGCCAAAAAGCAATCTTTGGCCCTGGCTCTGAAGATCCAGTATCAATGTTAAAACTCTAGGAAAATATTTAGTTGAGAACTGGGCATGGAAATAAGATGTAAGAATAAATGTTCACAGTTTTTCAGAAGTCCTGTGCCCAGAAATCTCTAAGTTCTGCATTGGTCCTCTCCCCTCAGAATGCTGTGAAAAAATTACTTAGGAACTTGCTATGGATTTGGTGACTAGAGGGTAGAAGTGGAGCACATTATGAAGAGATTGAAAGCTACTGGTGATGTATGATAAAGTAAATTCAGAACAAAAGAGAACATGTGGCAAGTGAAAATAAGTGAACAGAAAGAAATGTCTACTCTTATTATCCCTGATGTTAAGATTTTTTACTTGTTTTCTTCATTTTTTTGTGCAAGTCGCTATTTTAAGTGAAAGGCTATTTTAAGAGACACTTGATATGAGACTAGTAATGATGGAGGGGGAAAAACCTATTTCTCTAGATGGGGCAAAGAAAGGAAAGGAGAAGTAAGGGGAAAAGAATTACACATCATAGTTTTCACCTTCATAAGATGGCCTAAACAGTAAAAACAAAAATCTTGTACCTGAAGCTATCAAAGTTAGAGAACGGAGGGTAGTTATTCAAGTTCTTCACAAATATTCCAGTTCTCCTGGGTACATGGTAGGTTGCTCTTCTGGCCTCATCTAAAGTGAGGTATGGCCATGTGACTTGCTTGGCCAATGAAATACAAGCAGAAATACTAAGAACCAGTGTTCAATTTCCTATCTTTAGCCCTGCCAAGGTGACTGTGAAAGCCCAAGTCCAACAGTCTGGGTCCCTGACTGACTATGATGAACAAAGGCCTGCAACTAACCTGCACTGGACATACAATATCAGCAAGAAAACTTTCCTGTGTGATGCTGCTGAGATTTTCGGAGGTTGGTACTACAGCTAACCTGACTAAACAGTAGCTGGTAACTAGAAGTAGGGTGCTGCTGTAACAAAAACCTAACTTGAGAAGATTATGAACTTGAAGCCATTGGGGGAAGAGATTTAGAAAACAATGTAAGTTTCATATTGTGATTACTAGTAGACGAGTTTAATAAGGTATCCTAAGACAGACATGTATATAAAAGTAGTTTGCAGGCAAAAATGAAGGGAATAGAGTACTTGAATACAGAAACTTGTAGGGTTGAAGAAACTGCTTCAACACACAACTATACACATAAAATTGATAAATGCTCTGAACAACAAAGAACAGTTAAAACTTGGCTTCAAAGCAAGAATCCAAACTAAGGATATAGCACCTAATGAATCTTGAACTTTACCAAAATGGCTCATGAAAAAGCATCCAAAGATGGATCTTCCATCAATTCCTGATAAGCTCAAGGTATCTGCAGTTAGGTAAGAGAGAGACATAGGAATAAGAAAGCAAAGAATTATAGCAAATCTAAGTAGTATATCTATTTAAAAAAAAGAACTAGCAGTATGGCTATTGGCACTTGAAACTAACAGGAACCAAAGCAGCAGCATAGTAAATCAGTCGAAGAAACTGTAACAACTAAAACTGTGCAACTGAGATAAAATGTCCCTTGGGCCCCCAATTTCCTATAAGTAAAAAGTAGGTTGAGTAACGAAGAGTTCTAGAAAACAGTGAACGAGGGAGCCCCTCTGGGGAGCAGTCCCCAGGCCTCAGCTGAGGGTCCTCACAATGTCTGTCTATCATAACACACTTGTTACAAGCAGGTAATGTTTCTCCCATTTTCCCCAAGTGGGAATTTTTACTGCAGTTTTTCAGTCCCCACTCCCCTGTCATAACCTGGGTGTGTATGAGGTAAATTATTTTGTCTCTTTAATTTTAGGCTTCCAGATCAAGAGGAGCCACATGTGGACACAATACAGAAAGCACTACACATTTCCCAGAAACCTTGGACTGAGTTTAATTACACTGAACATGATTTTGAGGTTGACACCCTTCAGGTGAAATCAAGCATTCTGCCTATAGGAGGGAGTTTGAGCTGAACTGTTTTAGTCCTTAAGTGCTTTTAAAATATTTCCAGCTTTTTGACTTCCAGGCACAGAGAAGTTAGATTCTTCGGTGGGACATACTCTGGCTGATGAAAAAGAAGTGCAAAGAAAGTGACTCATAGCATCTCCAGGTGGAAGCTGTAAGAGGCAGTGCACCATTCACTACCTTTTGGTTCCTGCCTTGGAAATCATGGTTGGAGCTTCCATCAGCCTGAGTCCCTGAGCAGAGCCCTCCTGTAGACCTCCACTGGACATGCAGCATGACCAAGAGGCAAACTTTTGTTATATTAAGTGAGATTATGGACCATTCCTACTAATACAAAAGCACGATGAAATCCTCTAAAATATCATGCCTGATGTTTTAATTTCCTCTTGTATTGACAAGTATTAGGAATATCTGTAAACAGATTAATTTTGGAAAAGGGGTGTGATCTTGAATGAGTTACTTAATTTCTGGATCTCAGTGTCTTCATCCTTAGGATGGGAATGATACCCTAAATACCTTACAGGACTGTTATGATTAAAATATATTTATATGTATAGCTGTTAGAACTGTGCCCTAGTACACAGTAGGAGCTATAGGTGCTGGCCATTACTGTTAAATACCTACCAAGTTTGCTGTAGATTCAGTTGTGCTATGAACATCTGAAGTTTCGTAGTCTGGTTCTAGAGAATATAGCCAAAGTAAAGTAAAAAGTGAGCATTATTTTAGAGTCTGAAATTTTATAAAATAATGATTAATGTCAGATTACATCTAGATCTCACTGACCTGAAGGATACATATATTCTTTGCAATTGTATAAAAGACAGAAGAAGGATGTTCGTGTAGGGCTTTTTAGCTCAGCAGAGCCAAATGGCCAAATAAAACTTGCTTTTTCTCAAGTTTTATTGATACGTGTTCAAAGCCAAAATGTATACATCCTTGAAACAAGTGATTGGAGATATTACAGCCAGAAATTGGCTGTAAACAATACATATCTCTCCTCTGAAAATTCCCTTAGCTCTTAGAGGTCAGGCAGAGGTTAAAAAAAGAAAAACAGCTATGTCCAATTTTTCCAGTGATTAAGTTCATTGCTCTAGAGTTAGGACTGTCTATATTTGAATCCTGATGAACTGTATTACTTTAGGCAGGTTATTTAGTTTGTATCTCAATTTCTTCACCGTAAGACATGGAAAACAGCTCATCAATAGGTGGGGATGGGTGAAAAGGACACGGTGCTTGACATAAGAATAAATGGTGTACAAAGTAATCTGAGTATAATCCATAGTTTGAGAAGGTTAAACATTACAGATATGTCATGCCTCATCTGTTTTTTCCACCTGTTTCAGGTAAATAATACATTTAAAATCGGTTTGTTCTCAAAGGATGGCTTAGTGGACTCAGGTACTTTACTTTAAGATTGCTATGCCATTGAAATGCAGAGAAAGTCAATCTTCAACTGGACAGTTTTCCACCAAGCAAAATCCCACAGGTCAATACTGGATTTGATTCTTAAACACATCACTTATCAAACACACATGCATGCAACCACTCCAAACATCAGGATTTAAGGTGAGAAACAAAGACTGTGATTATGCCACTACAAGTGAGCGGTACATCTGAAGGTACCCACCAGGATAAAGGGTGAAGACAAAAGGACCATGCTGAGTAAAAGAGCAGAGAGTACATATCCTTAAGCACATGCACCTACAAAGTCTTCACAGATTGATCCTGTGCTATATGTTTTCTTATTAAATTTCTAGAAATATCTATTTCCTTCTACATAAGTAACAGAAAGAGGAGCATCACAAGAAATTAAGCAACTTGACTATTAAGTCATTCAGCTGCTTTGCATCTCTTTAATCACCCAATTCCTCCAGAAATGCTTCAGCTGTCATGCCACCTTACAGTAAAATGGTAAAAATAAGCACACTTGTGGTGAGAGGCACTGTAACAACCGTTAAGGGCATATATGTATACATTTTAGAGCCAGACAAACCTAAATTCAAAATTATCTCTGCCAGTCACAAAGAACCGCATATTACATGATTCCATTTACATGAAATGTCCAGAATAGACAAATCCATTCAGACAGACATCGGACTGGTGGTTTCCTAGGGCTGGGTGGAGGCAGATGGGCAGAAAATGGGGAGTAGCTGCTAATGAGTACAGGGTTTCATTTTGGGATGATTAAAATGTTCTAAAATTGATTGTGCTGATGATTGGTATGCAACACTGACTATACTAAACACCACTGAATTGTATGCTTTAAATAGGTGAATTGTATGGTATGCAGATATCTAAATGGAGCAATTATTAAAAATATAAATCTCTGTCACTTACCAAGGGTATGACTTTGGCCATGTCACTTACCCTTTCTATCTCAGTTTACTCATATACAAAATAAGGACACCACATCCATCAGAGGGATAAAGTATTTTATTAAATTATCAATATAATTACTTAGTACAGTGGATGGTCAATAGGATTCAATGAATAGTAATGTTCATAAACAAAGCAGATTACTTCGGATGAAAGAGTTATCTCATAGAAATCTCGTAAAATAATAGCTAGTCATGTGAAAAGCCTACAGTAGTTATACAAATTGTGAGGACAACATGAATAGTGTTTTACTAATAAGGAATAGTTGTTTTCCATACTGGAGTACCACCAAATCAAATTCACTAAAGACATATGCAGAGACCTGAAAATAAGTTATAACGATTTAGTGGCCTACAGAAATAGAAGTCTGTTCTTCTAAAAAATACCAAAACATCTTCAAAAACCTAAGCTCTAAGACAAGAACTGGTAACTTTCAAAAACCAGAATATATACCCACAAAACTTTGAATCTACGATGCCACAGAATCATCTTCAAAAAAAAAAACAATTTATTTAATTGTAACTGACTCACCATTGTCATTCTGGTCACTGCCCTCCTCTGAATTCAAAGTCTGTGTGCCTGAGCTATGTCCTTGCCTTGCAACATAGTGTCTCGAAGGAACAGGCACCATTGTAGAGGGTCCTCCATGATTCTGTACCAAAGACACACACACACATAAACATACACATGCAGTTCTCTGCCTCTGTAGTCAGGAGAAGAGAGTTATAAATATATTAAATGTACTGGACATTAGAAAAATGAAGAAATAATAATCAAGAAAACAGAAAATACTGCCCAAATTATTTGTCCACCTCTATCAACAAATCTCTAAGAACAGCTTAAAAAATAAGTTTTTCACCTTTAAAAGCTCTAAGATGCAAAACTCATGTTTATCAGAAGGGCTTTATTTGGTTGTCTGTGTAAAAAGCTAAAATTTATCCACATAGCCTTTATTTTAAAAAAAAGGAAAAGGGAAAGGTAAACAGCTTTTTGAGTGAAGCTTTGACCTACTTACAGCTATAGTTGGATAAGCAGTCCCACTCTCTTCTTCAACTTCACAAACAGTAATGGTTTCTTCCAAGTCCCTGGGCATCTGTCCATTCTCGGGAGCAAAGCTATTCTCACTCTTCTTATTCACACAATGCATTTGGCGCTGACTACGCCTAAAGGAACTTAAGTATTTCAGAGTATGAGAAGGAGAAAAAAAATGACAGAACATGATAGTAACTTGTTTCTAATTTCTAAATAACAATTAAAACATTTCAATGTTGAAACTTTAAAAAAATTTCGATCACATATTTGTTACTTAGCAATGAAGCCAAACTTACCCATTTTCTCTTTCAACACTGAATATTCACTTACCGAGATCTATAGGAGAAGTTATCATAGCTCTGGCAGCACCTTTTACCTGGGCCAGAGTAAAAACCAACTTTAGGGCCCTCCACATCGTGCCTATTTATAAAGCAAGATGAATCCCTAAGAACAGAGGGATGGGAAAATATAATTCTTTATTCAGTAGTGCTTGAGAAGTCAGTTCTTCAAGTTAAACAGAATAAACAACATCTTTCTAAAATCATCCAAATACAGCCTTGCTCTCCTCACCACTGGTATTAGGTCTATCCATCATTCAAGAATATAATGCCACACTTACGGCGCTCACCTTGATAGCATTCTATCACCTAGCATCTCTTCCAACTGCTCCACATTTCCCTAGACTCTGAGAATACTTATCTTCCAATACATCTATTAGATGAGAATTTAAGTATACATAACTTCTATCCTCTATGCTCCCTTTAGGCAGATATTATAAGAGAAATGTAAACTATTAAGATATTTCTAAATTCTACAGTAATTCTGTCCAGGAATGATTTACAGTATTTAAATAGAGATGTACATTATCGTTAAAGTCAGTAAAGCCTTACCTGGGCATCCCATATATCCAACTGGGTCTCTGAGATGAATGTTGAGGATGAGAATATTCACTAGACGTAGTACTGCCAGCTTCCTGTGACTGGTTATGCCCGTAATGCGTACTCTGCTGAAGTCTTGGCGGGAACGAAGTGTCTCCCTCGATGTAAGCCATAGTCATATGAATCTCCTTTCCTCTAACTTTCTTGAACATCTTCTTCCATTGCTTCATGTTCACGTCTGACGTAGCTTTCAGGCAAACCAAGAGGCAGCAAATAAACTTCATAACCAAACCAAAAGATGTAGTGTCTCCTCCCAACTCTCACAAATGCCTAAAACTATCGGATTTTTTTTTAACAAACCAAATAAATACAGGGAGGGAAATTTTGTATTTGGAAGAGCAAAATGAGCAGGTAATCTCTATCAATAGACATCTCAACTCTATCTTTTGTATAGGCAACTTTGGTCCTCAAAAAAGTCATTCTCATTGCTTACATTACTATTATCCAAGAAATTATGCCTATTAATATCCCTGGCTGCTTCTGTGAGGTGTTTTTCCTCATTCTTTTGAGAAATCTTTTGTCTCTAAAATCTATATCAGCTTAACTTTATACAAAATCCCCTGGGAACCTGATTTTCAATCAGGGATAAATTTGCTACTTGGGGCACATTTGGCAATGTCTGGAGGCATTTTTCGTTGGCACAACGGGGGAGAGGATGCTACCAGTATTCAATGGACAGAGGCCAGAGATGCAGGTAAACACCCTACAATGCATAGGATCACGTCCCAAAACAAAGTATTATCTGTCCCAAAATGTCAGCAGTGCTAAAGTTGAGAAACCCTATCTTAGAACAAGACTTATGTTATACCTTAAAAAAAATACAATATAGACAAGTACAAGAAGGGGAAAATAATAAAACCTTCAGTATACAAACCCATTTCTGGGCCATAGATCCCCGAAGTTTTCTGGTAACTTCTTCCTTTCTGAACAAGCACAGGATTCCAGACAGGAACAGGTGACACTTGGGTAACTGGTTTTAAGTTAGCCAGTGGAACAACATGCCTTAAAATTTTAAAGATGTCACCATGAAGCCATTGCAACAAGACTCGATTCTCAGTAGTTACACATACCCCAACCCCTCCTGCTTCATTTTCAAGTGTATTCCTCTTAAACCATTGACACTAGCTATCCGTTAAGGTTTTCTATTCAGACTAGAAAATCTAACAATAGTTTGTACAATTTCATAGCTATTTATAGCATGTATCCTGTTCCAGAGGAGAGATTGTGATATAAAGTTTACAAATACTTGTTCCCTCTCCTTGGAAGATGATTATATTTTCCCACCCCCACTGACTTCAGGCTCATCTGTGTAACCCACTTTAGCCTATAAAATGTGAGCAGATACCTGAAGAACATTCAAATGATTTGTCATGGTCTCATTCCCTAACTGTGATCATGGAAACATAGGCCTAGATAGAGACTTTACTGGACTGGGTCCTCTTTGCTGACAGACTGTAACCATGCTAAACAAGAAATGAACATTATTGGTTTAAGCCTGAGATTTCTTTGGTTGTTAGGACAGCATAAACTAATTTAATGTTCTCAACTGGCAGAGGCTCAGTTAGCAAAGCAGCTTTCTAATTCATCTGAACAGGTTTATACCAGAATTCTGTTGTATTAATATTCCTAATAAGTTTGCTAATGCCTAGGATTTGGAAACTTTTATACAAGTACGTATACTGAAACATCATACACTTCAGGATATGCTTTTACAATTTGAAGTAAGTTATCTTAAGCTTCTACCAGATATAACTTGGGTTCTTTTACTAGCATGCTGGGAATTCTCAACAAAAAAGCATCAAGAGCCAAAGATTTTGGTAATTCAACAACTTTTTATATTCTCACTTTTCTGCCAGTTCTTCAATGAAGACTGTTACTGAACTGTTCTCATTTCCAACTTCCTGAATATAAGCATTATAGTATCTTCCACCTGAATCCAAGTGAACCTGAAATGGGAAGAGACAGTAAGAATATATCTAGTCTCAGGTTGGTAGACATTATCTGGCTTCTGCCAAATAAAAAGATCAGTTCTCCCAAATGGAGTTCAGACGTGTACTTATTAAACCAGTTGATAATCAACACTGGCAGTCTGGTTCAATGGAGGCAGCACATGCTGAAAGAGCCTTATATGTAATCACAAACATGTGTAATTAAAATTTAACACAAACATTAGAAGGCACATTTTTCTAGCACTTTGTAAATTAGTTTTCTAAACTTTATATTAATAACTAAAGCCACAGATTATTTGGAAAAACATATTACTAATTCTTTAAAGAAAGAACTAACCTGACACTTGTCTCCCAAAAAGTACAGTCTCCCAGCATACTCCATGTAATTCAGTTTTTGAAGTTCTATTAAGAGAAAATGAAGATTCAAGCTCAAGTGCTCTACATCATTTGATTTTGTAAATTTTATCAGGGTCTTTGATAATGCTACCACTATAAGCTAAGTTTCTTTTAAAAAAGTTTTAATGAGTCATACTATTCCTCTTCATGGGTTTTTCTCTAAATCAATTTAAGGAGACCTGCCAGAATATTTTTGTTCTACAAAACACAAATAGGTGAAAACTGGAGGTTGTAATCTTAGAATTGGTCAAACACCAAGAAGGTACCATTTAAAAGTAACACACCTCAATTAAAAAATAAAGGTAAAAAAAAGTATCACTACACAGCTTCCTCAAGTAGTCTCTTATTGTTAACAACACTTTGTGTTCCATGAGGTCATAACCTCATTCTAGATTGTTAACAATAGCTAGGTTCAGCAAAGTTCAAGTTGTTGAATATTAAACATTAAGGGCTACCTTGAAGGCAGAACTTAAGGCTTACTTTGATCAACTTAGTTACCTAAAAAGGAGAAAACAATGACCTATTTTAAGGGTTGGCAACCTTTCTCTGTAAAAAGCCACATAGTAAATGTTTTAACCTCTGTGGGCCACAAAGACTGTTCCAGCTACTCAACGCTGTCACTGAAATTTGGATACTGAAATCTAAATTTCATTTAATTTTCATGTGTCACAATACACTGTTCTTTCAAGTTTTTCTGCCACTTAAAAATATAGAGACCATTCTTATCTCATGGAACACATAAAAACAGGTGGCAGGTCAGATTCGGTCCACAGGCCATGGTTTGCAGACATCTGATGTATTATTAATGAGGGAAGTCTTAACAATTTAAATAAGCTTATTTCCAGTTTTAAGTGTCTGGTAGTCCTAGCTACCTACAAACTATCACCACACAGTCTTTGCAAAGTTGATGTCCCAGATAAACATCAGATTCTAAGATCCATCCTCACTTCTAAGTTTATTTGTTTCCTCTTTAGATTTAAACCATGTATTAAGCTAAAAAGTCCCAGGCTGGTTTTTTTTAACATAACAGTACATTGACATCTAATAACATCTCTTGTTAGAAACAATCTGCGAAATTATTCTCCTGGATCTGTCAGGATTCAAAAGTATTCTGTTGACATGTCATTACCTTTTATGCTGTCCAACCAAACATCAAATTCTACATTATGATAGATTTCTGGATCCAGGGCTTTGAGCACCTTGTAGGGGAAGGGCATCTTTGACTGGTTTCCTAGAGACTAAAATAAAAATTATCATGCTACAAACTCCCCATCCTTAGCTTAAGTCTTCCTTCTATGAAGAAGGAAGAATTAGGTTCTTTTCCTTCCTTTTCTTTTTTTAAAAAAAATTTGTACATATGGCTTCCTTTCCTTCTTTATTAAAAGAATAAATGTATGCGAAAATAAATTTTATTTATTGCATCTGAAAGGTGAGGAGACTAAAGAAGCAGTTATGCAAATGATCTAAAAAGACTGCAGAAGGGAAATTTTGTCTAAAGCAGCCAACAGCTCAAGACATGACATATATAAATCAATGCAATACAGACCAGCATTAAAGATTCAGTCACAAATATTCAACGAGTCTCATCTTGATATGCACACAGAGGTGCAAGTGTTTCTATACCCTAAAATCGCTGGGAAAAAATCTGAAAAGTTTGCTTTCATCAAAATTTGTTATGATTTCCAAAGGAATTACCTTCTTCTACTCTTCTACTTCTGAGAATTTCACTATGTTCAATTCTTTCTGCAAATTATCAGCACTTGAAGCATGCACAGTGATTACTGTAATAATGTCCTACATAGCTAGCTTCAAATGGAAGGTTTGCTTGATTTTATGCCTATACAGATGGTAACATTTTTCCTGTTTCTTCAACCATGGTTATCAACTATTTTCTTTGCAGAACAGGGTTATTATATTTTTAATGACAAAAAGAAACCTTAGCATCAGAAGACTGATTACAAACTAATTATCTATTGGGTTTGTAATGTAACATGAAAAGAGCTGAAATTTATCAAGGGTTTGGTTTACTTTGAAAAAAAATCTACAACTCCTGAAGAATAGAAATAGAGAGAACAATTAAGCATGTATTTTACATTTTCAGATTAAGACTTCCACAAAGGAAAACATCAACTCTTCCATCACCCCATTTAACTAGGATGGACTTATTTGACCTTAACTAGTTTAAGTTATGATGCCATATGCCAAGAATATGAAATTTCTTTGCCCTAGAAAATCTCAAACCTTTGCTTCATCTGTTCCTTCACTGTACTCCTCTGGCATATTTTCAGCATCGCAGCAGGCACCTAACTCTTCAGTCCTAATTAAAAAGATTTAGAACAAAGAGCTTTATATAAATGCAGAAGCTAAGAAGTCTTAAGCCTGACATCTGTAGCACCACCTAGCGGTTAAAGTAGCTCAGTTCTAAAAATGAGGCAAATACTTTTTCACCCCAACATTTACCTTTATGCTTCCTTTCTGAAAGTATACTCAGCAGATTACCTCCTATATTTCATACCCCCTGTGGGGAAACACTCTAAAGATGGCCCCTATAATCATGCCCTTCTGTGATTCCCCTCTTCCTAAGTTTGCTTCTAACCAATAGGATGTGTATCATTACATTAACATAAGAATGTAATGACTATGTTGCTGGTAGCTCTATGACTCTAAGAAAACAAGTAGCCATGTTCTCCAGCCCCATGTAGTAAAGAGCTGAGGGTTACCTCTAGCTGACAGCCAGAAAAAAAATCTTAGTCCTACAGCTGAAAGGAACGGAATGCTGCCAAGAACCATGTGAGTAGGGAAGTGGATCCTTCCCCAGTCAAAACTCCAGGTAAGAACTCAATACTAACATCCTCATTGCATACTAGAGTGAGACCCTAAGCAGAAAACCCAGATAAGCTATACCCAGACTCCTAACCCACATAAATTGAGAGATAAGTGTGTTATTCTAAGCTGCTGAGTTTGTGGTAATATTGCTACGCAATAGATAACTAATATACCTTGACTTCCTACTACTGTAGTTTCTGTAAGCCTGAAGCCCTTAAGACAAAATCAGTGAAAAGAAACTTTTACCCTGATATATGGCAGCTACCTCCTGCATTCCCATATAAGCTTTAAAAAAAAAAACACCCAAGAAAACCCTCTTCTACCAAAAAAAGAAAATAATTGCAAGCATTAAACATCCTAGAAATACAACTGTATGACAAAAAGACAATGTGATACCTTACTGGAGCCAAACCTATCTGAATTTCCAGACAGAACTAGGAATCAAGAATAGAAAACTACAATTTTAAATGTAAGTTTTTGACTAAATCTGTTTAATAGCTGCCACAATCTACATCCTTAGGGGTACCAAAAGCAGATACTCAAAAGCTTCTAAAACTTGTGTTAGCCTGAGAGATTCTTTACTAGATGGACGTGTGTCAAGTAACCACTCTGAACCTCAGTTACCTTCTAAAGAACGATGGGGCTGGTTCTGAATCAGTTTTTTGTCAATATGTGGTCCACAGTTTACCTACATCTGAATACTTGGGTGTACTTGTTAAAGAAGCAGATTCTTAACTTCACTCTGACATCAAATTTTGTGAAGGTAGGCCCCAGAATCTGCCTTTCTAACAAGCACCCTAAACAATTTGTATACAACTGAAGTTTGAGAATCATGGGATTTGATAGTTCTAAAGTCTCTTCTAGCAAAAAAAAAAAAAATAGATTCCAACTTGCACCGAACACCCCAAAGCCTGAGCAACTCACAGTACAGGCTATCTTTTTGGTAAAACTTCTCTTTCCCCATTAAAAAAAATGTATATCCTTATAAACACACATATACCTACATTCATATGTGTTGTCTAAGGCATAAGCTTCCAGGTCCCTTCCACTTTCAAATGATGATGCATAGAAACATGAACATCAACGATCTTGTGATTGACTTCCCCTTTCCCCTTATTACCTATCCTGAGTTGAACTCCTGTAGTCAATAAGGTCATCCTCACTGCCAGTCACATTGTTTCTGTTCTTTTTGGAACTACTTCGAAACAATTGAACTGCAGTCTTCAACTCTTCTTCATCCAAAACAAACACATCTTTATAGAGAATTTCATACAATACAGCTAAAGGAAGAAATGACCAAAATGCAAATTATCAAAATAAGGTGGTTTTATAACAATGTAAACAGCTATTAACCAGTATACAAATTCAATAGGTATCAACAGGGTTTTAAAAGAGCTATTCATGGTGGGTCCTTCAATTTAAAGATGGCCAACAAATCACCTGAAATCACACCAAAACATTTATAAAGTCTTCAAGTACCTTGGCAAACAGCAGCACTTGACTGAAACTGTTTTGAGTATACTGAATCATAATGCCCATTACTTGAAGAGCAGAGTAGAATCTGAAGAAAAAAACCACACACACAACAATTAAGTGAATGTTACACATCTTACAACCATAACTACTTGAAATTAAGTTGCTAATCAGAAACTGATGTCTTTTTAAAAACAATGATTTCTAAATTATACATATGAGTGATATCATACAGTGTTTGTCTCTTATTTCATCTTGCATAATGTGCCAATTGTATCTCAATAAAGCTGAAGAAAAGTGATTTTTGAAATTTACATATAGATAAATGCAAGCTATACCTCAGAGATTTTCCTGACAGTGACTTTTAAATGCCGAGGTTAAAATTAAAACCCCTGCTCAGACTTCACTGTAAGCCTCGATCACATTCTTGTAAATACAAGAAACAAGTATTGATGTACAGATTTGCAAAACATGGGAACTTCTACAAATTGGGTAAATAAAACAGAAAGCCTACCAGAAGTTAAAAGACTTAGCTTAACTTCTAAAAATGACTGGAAAAATTAGGTCAAATACTCAAATACCCCAAACCCACAGTATGGGGGATTGGGAATGGACTTCAGTTTTATTAAATATGTTTTCCACTGTATCAAATAGCAATACACCAAGCTATCAATACTACTAAAGAGACTTCCTTAATGAATTAAGGCACTGAGATGGCTAAAGAATGAGTTAATTTCTTAGTTGATTCCTTTGTCTTCTAGTTTTTCCAAACACCAATTCAAAGGCCATGTTCCCTAACCAAATTATTTCAGTAAAAATGCTCCCTAGTTCCATGTGAGGAAATATGTTTATAAACTGCTCCAAAACCTTTTTGAATTTTTGCTCAAAACCCTGTGTCTTGTGTAAGAGATGTAATCCTTAGTGATTTAGCCTAATTTGAAGATATCTCTGGTTATCAGCAACCTGAAGTACCAAAGGTGATTCTATGGGAAGATGTTGCCACCAAAGTTCCTTGGCAGAAAATTAATCTTTTTAATTTTTTACTCTTTTATTATTTTTCTTTTTTACTTTTTTTCTACCTTCTTACACTACCCTGGGCAAACTTCTCCCAATAATCAAATTCTCTGATTCTAGATTTTTTATTCTTCCCTAGCCTTTTGTTTGAGATCACAACTTTAATCCCAACAGTATAATCCAATTCAGAGAACTGAGGGCAAGTGTCACGCTAAAGTTACTCACAGAAAAGTTTAACTTTTTAAGTTTTACCCACCCCCAGGGGTATTTACATTTAAGAGGAGTTTTTTAATCCACAAGGAACAGTAAGCAAATTTGAGCAGAGAAGCCTCTGTATTTTGGACTAGAACTGGGAACTCAAACTAAGAAAGGTTAATAACTGACGGTAGTTGTTAAGGAGTAGTTACAATAAAACTAAACATAATAAACTAATAAAACATAATAAAAACGTTGCCAGTTCCAAAACTGATGAACAAGCAGGAAAGAAGAAAGATGACTGTACAATTTCTCTATTCAAGTAGCAATGAGTTCAATTTTGACAGAAGAGGCAAAACTAGGCATGATGGCTTTCATGTTCTTGGTGGTATCCCAACATAAAATAATTCGTTCATATAAACTTGTGGGTGGTCTGTCTGTTGGGGGTAGGCGGGTGGGATGTAATGGCAATAAAGTAGTGAAAAAATGAAGTAGATCTGCATTATTGATGAGGATAGATATTTGAAAAGAACAAGTAACAGAATGTTAAGTTGAGCCCATCTACATTTAGAAAATAAATGCAAAGAGAACGATACAGAGGGATACCCACCCAAACTAGTTTAAAGCATGAGATTTAAGAGCATGAACGGGTATTTGATTTCTTACTCTACATGCCCAGGTTTAAGTTTTATTTCGTTTTTAATATATTAATTTATTTCTATTCTTTCTAGATAGACGAATAGGCTGAGTGAAGATGGCTAGTTTCCAGTAGCATTTTCTCTGATACTGGATAACTATGTGAAATACAGACTTAAGTCAATATAGACGATGAAAGGAACCAAGGTGACCATTAGGCATTTATTTGAGAATTTGCTCTAGAATATATTTTATGGAAGGCTCACTGATAATGCTCACTGTCTGTGATAGTCATTTTTGAAAACCCAAACAATTCAAACACAAATCTTAAGAGCCTAAAATGAAATACAGTACAAGTTTAAGGCAAATCAAGGTGTCACCTAACAAAAATACTCTGCTGCCACCTGGCTTTTCCATTCTTAAGTTTCAGTATGAACAAACACACTTAAACACTCCCAAATTAGACATATATACACAATCCTTTGCATGTAAATACACAAATGCTGGTAAGTATTAGCTCTCTCTCTATAAGCTAATAAGAGTCTCATCAGCTCAAGGATGAGATTTATACATGCTATTCTCATGGCTGCATACTCAAAAGACCTTGCATTTTTGTAGTATCATGGCTCCCAATGTATGATGCTTTCCCCTTAATTAGTTCAGTAATATCTCTAAGATGTATAGGACTCATTTGAAAATGGAGCTGTGTAACTGTAGGGACTAAGGGC
This sequence comes from Manis pentadactyla, assembly GCF_030020395.1. Taxonomy (NCBI): domain Eukaryota; kingdom Metazoa; phylum Chordata; class Mammalia; order Pholidota; family Manidae; genus Manis; species Manis pentadactyla. Next base: position 4,875,663 of record NC_080039.1, on the reverse strand, counting down.
TGGGTATATGGATATTCACTACTCAACTCTTTCAAAACTTTTCTCTATATGAAAACTTTCAGAATAAAATGTCCAGGGAAAAGATGAATTGCAGGTCTAAAGCGTCCTAATAAAGATCTAAATGTCTAAATCTCCTCAGGCAATGCTGTGTAAAATTGCTAAAATAAAAAAAGATAACACTCCTCTTCTTCAAACAATTCAGACTATGTCACACCTTTGTTTAAAAACTGTTCAGGGGCACCTGTACTGATGTATTTCAAAGTACATTTCAGACACCAAAAATTAAGATGGACTGGTAAACAGAGATGGGATAGATATATGATAAACAAGGAAACCAAATACTGACAGCAGACTAGGTGGTGAGTATATGGATGCTCACTGTAAAATACTTTTAGGTTTTCTGTATGTTTTAAAAGCTCAATAATAAAATAGTAGAAGAAAACTTCAATTGACTATTCTGTACAATAAAAAGCCAAATTCTTCTCTAACACCCCTCATGTAACTCTAGCCTGTCTTTTCAGCATTGACCTCTCCCCACCCAATTATTTGAGTCCCAAAGGATCTCTTGCTTCCATTCCTTTGCATATGTTTCCTCTAAATAGATTGCCTTCATACTTGTTGGATTCATTTTTTGGTATTCCCCATAAATGTCACTACCACCATGAAACTTTCTAAACTCAAGCAGAGTGAAGGGCTTTTTTTCCTATGCTCTTTGTACATACTTCTTTATAAAACATATTACTTTGCTGTAGTTAACTATTACATGTCTGTCTTGATAACCCCTTAAGACCCCTGGCAAGGATTTTGTTGTATTTACTTTGGTATCCCCAAAGCCCAGTAAAGTGTATGGTACACTACATTGGATTAATGTTTGCTGAGTAAAACAGATGGAAGTACCATTAGTAAAACAATGCGCCCCAATTTATACTTATTTTCCAAATTATCTCTTGCAGCCCACTTGGTCTTCCCCTATTCCTAATGCCATTTGTGTAGTTCACATCTTTTATCTAGGTTACTTAAACATCTTAACAGTTCTCTCAGTGTCTAGTCTTCTCTCACCATAATAAAAATGTTGCCTGAATTTTGCTCCATGGAACGAAACAACTTACAAAACTCAAATACTGTGCAGTCTATATTTACTAATCAAATAATCTGGATAAAAGGCTTTTCTTAAAATCTTCTTGAAATAAAAATTGTATGCTGAAGAGCAATTTGTTTACCTGTTGAGAGTTCTCAGCCAACAAAACAACCTACTATTTTCCAAGCAACCTACTGGTCAGTAGTAGCACACTCTTCAGACTAATGAGAACGTAGAAATGAAAACAATACAATGTGATAAATATTATAATTACTTCAGGTCATGTTAGAGGAAATCAAAGGGAGGAAATAACTCCAGGGGAGCTGGGAAAGTTTCAAGAGAATTGACATTTGAGATACAAAGGAAAACTATCTGGAAGCATGGTATACTAAGGTTGGAGGACTGACTGGAGAGGAAAAGGCTGGTAGCAGAGAAAATTCTCATTTAGACTATGCTTATTTTTTCCATTAATTAGGTAAAAAAAAAAAAGGATTTCCTATGCCCTGGTAAGCCAGCAGTATCATTCAGTTTATTTTAGTAAACACTCACTCATCTTCTTACCTTGTCTTCATAGCCGTTATCTGTGACATAAATTGGAGGCTTTCTGGGATAGCGATAAAGAATGAAATCCCGTCTACATGAATAGAAAACAATGGTGGGCGAGAACAGGTAACTTAGTATATAAATGAGAAACTTGTAAGAACAAGTATTTGTGCTTTTAAACTGCATATTTCATTTATATAAAATAATCCAAATGTTTAAAAGACTAAAGAATGCTAAATTGAGGTAGGTCAAGTCCAGTGGATTGCTTAATATATGTATCTTAACATGGGAGAAAGAGCAAAGAAGATTAACAAGTGTATGTAGGTTTTCGAGTTTTCGGGGCTCCCATTTATTTAAGGTAGGGGTCGACAAATTTTTTCTTGGTAAACACCAGACACTACGCATTTCAGTTTTTGCATGCCATATGGTTTAACTTTGACATTGTAGCTCTGAAAGCAGACAGAGACAATGCACAAACGCAGATAACTGTGTCCCAATAAAACTATTTTTATGCAGACTGAAATTTGAATTTCATGAAATTTTAACATGCCATGAAATAGTCTTCTGATTTCTTAACCATTTAAAGAAATTTTTAAAGCATTCTTAGCCTGAGGGTCACACAAAAACAGAAGCAAGCCAATTTACAAGCCGGGTGCCAGTGAGTTAAAAGCCAACAACTGACATCAGCCTGCCCAATGCCTCTTCAATACTACTTATTGCTGGACTTAACTAAGAAAGGAGAAGATTGCAAAATACTAACTTGAACAACTCCCCAGAAGAGGGTTCTAACCCTACCAAAGTTTATGCCATCTCATCATCTTAAAAATTTTTAAGGAGTCAAAACAGATTAAACTTCTCAAATGAACAAGATTTCCACACCTCTAACCTACATTATGTAGCTATTTTTCAAAATCGCACAGCTTTCAAAAATGCTTTTACAGTTCTAAAGACCAAAATAGAACTTGCAAAAGCAGTAGGGCAGTGTTTCTCAAATTTCCCATTATCACCTCCCTAAAAAGCCTTTTTAGGCTTTTCTTAATTTCCCTACGAAATTTTAATACCAGATACACTGTACACTTACGTATTGTAATTCTTTGAAGAACCACAAACCATCATTGTAATATCTAATATTTTTGTCCTTAAGAACCAATTTATTTTAGAAGTGATACTGTTCCATTGAGGATGCAAGCAAAAGAGGCACAAAGTTAAACACATAAAAATTCTAAGATAAATATTCTGATTTTCGACAGGAATAATACCAGCAGTTCTTAAAGTCCTTTATTCTTCCATTCAAATGTACACAATGCTAGAGGTTCTCCACCCCAAAATTGTACCAACTGACTTTCCTTAGGTCTCTTCATTCTATATATCGATACATCAAATCTCAAATTTTCCCAATACTAAGGGGACTTTAATAAAAATCTTACACACACATACACACACTTTCTCTTTTTGAAAAAAGGAGGTTCAACTTACTTATAAATTAGAGAAAGAGCCCTTATTTCCAGCTGGCCAGCACTTTCCTAAACATAAATAGTGCATAAAGTTTTAAAAATGTTCTGCTGCTAGGAGGTAGTTTTTCCAAGTTTAACAATTGTTTTTCTAGATACTTAGCACACTACTTTAGACGAAGAACTTCTATAACTTGCTTTGAGGCTTAGGATATTGTGATAGTTAATCATTAACATAAACTTAGTCTGAAAAAAATAGACCTAAAGACAACCTTAGTTAGGTATTAACAAGGACAATTAATATGGAAGATTTAAAAGGCACAATAAAAATGGAATTAGTGTACGAATATGAAGTCAGCAGGGTATTTAGTACAAGTGTTTTAAGTCCACAACTATGGAACTAATCACATAAATTATTTTTAAATAAATGTGTTTGTGGATCTTACTCCCACACAAAAAAAGATAACTACACATCAGAAGAGTTCTAAGTAACAACCTCCTAGTAACATTCATTACCATTCCCCCTCCCCGATTAGAGTGAAAAGGCTTAGGCTTGTCCTGTTCCCAGTGTGTACTCTTTTACTAGTCTATGGATGATAAAATTCTTAACACAGAATTCTCATTATTCGACACAAAACAATAGGTCTGTAGCCAGTCTCCAAACTTTTGCAAGAACTATTTGATTCAAATCAGCTAGCTACTTAAGAAAACAGGTTGAGTCTAGCTAAAGTGACACAGCTGAATGAATACTTAGGTTACTATTCCAAATACTCTGAAAAGTGTAAACCCCCATATTTGATCTTACCTTGGGATCTCCCAACTGTTCCAGGTATTTCTCAAAAGATCCCTCTACGTACTTCAAAAATAAAAAAAATCTTGACTTAACCAATTACATTTTATTACCGAAATCTGATCGTATTCTGCAATATTATCCCCCAGTGGATTTTTGTTCAAATCAACAATCTCAGTATTAAATTACGACTTTGCACAGCATCTCAAGAAGATTTGCACATACACAAAGTTTTGAGAGGAGAAAAGATGGACTATACAATTATCTTCGGAACTGATCCTGGCTTATTCACCTACCTGTGCATTTCATCCAATAGTATGCCTTTTAGTTTTGAAATTCCTATTTAAGTAACCTGACAATTTTCATGAATCAAGCAAGCCAAATAATTAGAATAATTTCATACTTGACAGGAGACATGCATTTACCAAGTTAAACTGAGGAATCTTAAAGGAAATTTATTTCAAAAAAGCCCAGGGCACAAGGCAACTTTCTGGGGTGATGGAATTGTTCAGTATCTTGATTACAGTGGCAGTTATATGACTGCATATTATTGCCAAAACTAGTAACACTCAACTTAAAATGGCCAATTTTACTGTATGTAAAGTACCTAAATAAAAATAAAAATTCAAGGACTATATATGACTAGTTCCATGAAAATATATCACAAGATGTGAAATCAAATTTTAATTTTTCCTCAAACCCTTTTAACAACTTTTTGAAGTACAACTGACATATGAACTGCAAATATTTACATGCAGTTAAGTTTTGACATATGTACGCAGTCATGTCATGTCAAACCACCATGATTATCTTGATAGTGAATATCAAGTTTCCTTGTGCCCCTCTTTAGCCCCACCGACCCACAAGCAATCACTGATCTGCTTTCTGTCACAATAGACTGGTTTGCATTTTCTAGAGTTTTATATAAAGGAAATTGTATGATATGTACTTTGGTGGGAGGGTGGTTCTGGCTTCTTGCACTTGGCATAATTATTTGGAGATTCATCCTCATAGTTTTAAAATTTTACACACATCTCTGTTACTCAAAATGCCATGCACAAACAACAGCAAACATCACTTGGGAGTTTAACTATGCAGAAATTATGGGCCCTGCTCAGACCTACTGAATCAGAATCTGTATTTTAACAAAATCCCCAGGTGATTTGTAGGCACAAGAGTACTTGAGATACACTGCTTTACACCATCGTCTTGCACTTCAAGTAATTTCAGGAATAATCCTTCCCCAGGTGGGGTGAAGATTGTAATTAATTTCAAGGTAATAAGCTTTAAAGTAAAAAAGCCTTTATGTAGTGTTAAAATTCACCAAAACCTGTTGAGAAAATTAAGAGTAAACCTCGAACAGCAGGCAAATACCCAAAATATAGTCGGAAGAAAACAAATAGTACTGGAAAAGCTAAACACAGTAAAAAAAAAAAAAAAAACACAACACCCAACAACCACACAAAAGACACAATTCAAAAAACACCTTGATAAAACCTTATTTTGTTCCAAGAATTCAAACGCTTCAACATACACAAAGAGGTCTTCTAAGTTGTTTTAAAAGTCAATCATTAGTGACAGTGCTTCAATTACCAATTCGTCACATGATAATAGGTTTCCTAATTTAGTTTCCTTACAATTAAGTTTTATAAGATTAAGTTGGCTGGCCGAAGGGCATTGTGCACAGAATTACTGCACAGGAGGTTTGTATTTGTACATATTTTTAAATATACACTTACATAGCCAAACCTCTGTGAACTATGATTAATTGTGCAAGAAAACAGTGGTATGGATAATAAAAAACAGCAGTCAAAATGTTAACTTTTGGGGAATTTTTGGTGTGTGGGGGAGAAGTAGTTGGAAGTATACAGATTAACTGTTTCTTCTCAATTTTTAACTGGAGTACAAAACAATCTAATTACAGAAGGAGGTCCAGAAGCATGGCTAGCCAGGGGGAAGGAAGCCAGCTGGAAATTAAATATTTGCTACTGAGAGAATGATACAATTTTCATACATAGAAGCTCAAAATTCATTTCCCACCTGCTATATACTCTATCCACAACTCTCCCTTGGGTATGTATTTCTACTTACAGACTCAAAAGGTTGTGGATTTTCTCTCATATATGAAACACAAGCCTTCCTGATTTCCAAATGATGGACCTGGCTGCAAAACAACTAAAAAAAGAGAAAGACCAGCTGTCAGCAATAATTTGACACAGAAGCTTCTAAATTAAGACTGTGAACTGGACACTTCATTACCCCTTAATCAGAACATATGTAGGAAATTAGGAAATTAAGTCCTCACTAAAATCTGTGATTCCTTTAGTGAGAATGAGGGGAGATGATTCTGTCAATGCCCCCACCCCCTGCTTTTCTACTCTGTCAGGGAACAGCCTATAAATTTTTCCTTAGGCATAAAATTTCGAAGAAGTGGAACGTTGCTGAAAAGGATCAAGATACACTTCAAAATATTGTTTAACCCCATTCTTCATTACATTCCAAAGTGGCACTTAGAAAAGTTAAGATAGCAAAAGTAAGCAATAGATTTGGACTAACGAGTAAAGGCACACAGCAAGGTAATAATTGGCTTATAGACCTGATGTTTTAACTAGGGAAGGGATAAGGGAGTTTTGTTCTGGTGGGCTACAGGTCTTCTAGCTACAGTACCATGCCATGTCTCAAACTCTGAAAACTCAGTATAGGGAAGACACATTTGTTTTCCTTTTACCTGCTCCGAAATAGCCCGAAAGAGGCAAGAGGCATCCTTGGCAGTCAGCTTCCGAAACAGCCCTAAGCTGCCTAAATATTCATCCATTGATGCCTCTCTCAGAGACTTCTGGCCGTAGTACTTTTCCCATCTTTTATACATTGTGCACGAGAGGGTGGAGGTGGGAGGGAAGGACAAAGGAACAGGGTGGCAAAGAGGAAAAAGGGTGCAGGTAGGAATGGGTAGCAGTGACAAGGGCTTGCTTATGCAGGTATCTGGAAAGCAGCCCAAAGTCTAGGTATGAGAAGGCAGCTGGGAGTCAGCGCTGTAGAATCTTGGCATTTCTCAGGAGCAGGAGAAGCAAAGGGCTGGCTTGCCCAGGACAAGTCCCGACCCTGTGAAAAGAAGAGGAAGAGCCAAAGCTCCTAGGTATAGAGAGTTAGACTTGAGAAGATGTGGGAGGGGGAAGGTACTTGCAGAGCTACCTTTTAGGGGAAGGGCAACATTAATCCAATCAGCCCAAGGTTGAGAAATATGCATTAAGCAGCTGAGCGTGGACCAAAAAGAAGCCGAGTTTGCTTCTTAACTCGAGGCAACTGCTGCAGGAGGCAGAAAGGTCTGCAATAAGGCTCAGGTGTGTTATGACACAGCCTGGCCCACATTACATTGCTTTAATATCTCTGCCCAAATTTTCCACAACAGTCTCTGCCAAGTTCCCTGCTCTATCCATAGTTTCATGGAGATGAGAAAAAAAAATCTGAAACTAATGAACTAGTAAGATTTAATATTAAGAACATCTTAAAAAACAGATAAACTGACTGTGGTTGGGGGAAAGGCTCTCTTAACCTGAAGGGGCAGAAATCACAGTTCAGGCAAAGTGCCAAAAGCAAGCAGCTGGAGATTTCAGGTATGGGGTTTATGTAATCTCATTTCATTCTCACAGTTAATAATAACCATCTGCTAGCATCACAGAAACTAAATTCCTTAATTATGCTAGGAAATGCTGATAGAATTCTGAACTAGTATTTCCAAACTATTGTATAGCATTAACAAAAAGAGTAAATACAAAAGAGGGTGTTTCCAAACAAATGGAAACAATGGAAACTTCAACTGAAGCAGCATGAAAGAAACATGTTGCCCACAAACATTCTAAGAAACTAGGTAAGAGACATGTTTCAATGTATCAGGGCACTTTTTGGAAAAACTAGATTCTGAGAAAACCAAAATAAAATATGACTGTGCTTTTTAGGGTTCAAAGCCAGGACTGGTCACTTGTATTACTTGATTTCATTGTCAAGTCTCTCGTTTTTATTTAAATACAAAATTCTAATTCCTTTATTTGTTTAAGTGTTAAAAAACATAGATCAAAGCTGGCTTTGGAGAAGTTACAAAATTAAGCTGCTTTTTGAAAACTTTTTCTTGTATCTGTGGATCCGGTAGTAATCATGACTGCCGCCTAGGGGAGAACTGTCAGTAATCAACCTTATAATTAAGGGATGAACTATAGGCATTTTAGAAAAAAAGAGTGAATTCTTGACTCCCTTCAGCATACCAATTTGATATTACCGTAACTAATTTCTTTTTTAAAGGAACTGTAACACTGGGGAAATGACTCTTTTTGCAAAAGTTCTGAAACACGGTTTGGGAAGAGGGACCACCATCTTTCTTTAAGGCCACAAATTCCCTGAGAAAAACTAAGGGTTATAATAAAAAGTTAATCATTTCTGACATTTTTTTTTACCAATGTACCAATAAGAGAAAAATACAATTCTGCATATTTATAGCTGTATATATAAAATTTCAATCAATACTAATCAACATAGTTCACCATGAGGAAGATAACAGGGAAAACTGGGAGAGGGAGAGAGAGTCTAATAGGAGAGAAGGGAACAAAGAGAAGAAAAAGACAAGCAGGCAAAAAGAGACTAAAACAGAGAAAGCACAAAGAGACCCACATAAATACTGTCAATTTATTTTTAACAAAGGTGCAAGAGCAGTTCAATAAGAGATGATAGTAGTTTCATCAAATGTGCTAGAATAATTGACATCAATATGCAAAAGAAAAAAAAATGATCTTCAACCTGCACTTCATGTCCTGTACAATAATTAACTCCACATGGATCAAAGAACTAACTGTAGAACTTTGAAACTTTTAAACACAAGCATAGGAGAAAATCTTGTGGACCTTGAGTTAGGCAGATTTCTTCAATACAATGTAATAAAAAATTGATTGGACTTTGTCAAAATTAAAAACTGCTCTGAAAATTACATTGTTAGAATGAAAATACAAGCCACATCTGGAAGAAAACATTTGTATATCACATATTTGACAAAAAAGTTTGTGCCAAAATATATAAGGAACTCTCAAAAGTCAACAATAACAATTTTTAAAATGGGCAATTTTACCACACATTTACCAAAGATACAGGAGTGGCTACTAAGCATGTAAAAATATATTCAACATTAGTCAGTAAGAAAATTCAAATTAAAGCCACAGTGAGACATCACTACACACCCACTAGGATGGCTATAATAAATACAAACAGTACAAGTGTTAGCACGGACATGCAGAAACTGGAACCTTATTAAAAGAAGCCAGAGGCAAAAGGAGTGTGATTCCAAAATATACATGATTCCACTCATATGAAATATACCAAACAGACCAATCTGAAGAGACAGAAAATCACTGGTTGCCTGGTGTGGGATGGAAATAGTTATTAACTACAAACAGGAACAAAGGATCTTTTGGGGTGATAGAAATATTTGAAAACTGTTTTGTGGTAATGTTTGCACAATTCTATATATATTTACTAAAAACTGAATTGTACATTTAAAACTAGTAATTTTAACAGCTTTGAAATTCACAAAACATACAATTCAAAGCATGTAATGGATACTTAAGAGTTGTGCATTCACCACCCAAATTTTAGAACATTCTCATTACCCCAAAAGGAAACCCACACACCCATTACCATCAACCTTTAATCCCCCTATCCCTACCAATTCCAGGCAACCACTATCTACTTTGTCTCTATATACATATTATGGGTACTTCAAATAGAATCACACAGTACTTAGTCCTGTGTAACTAGATTCTTTCACTTGGCATGAAGTTTCAAGGTTCACCCATGCTGTGGCATTTACCAGTATCTAAACCCTTTGTATAAACTATGTTTAATTATCTATTTATGAGTTGATAGACATTTGGGTTCCTTTCTACTTTTTGCCTATTATGACTAATGCTATTATAAAGTCATAGACAAGTTATTGTTTGGACGTGTTTCCATTTTATTGGGTAATACCTAGGAATGGAGTTGCTGAATCACATAACTCTACATTTGACTGTTCAAGGAACTATCAGACTGTTTTTCCACAGCAGCTTCACCATTTTACATTCTTACCAGCATTTTGAGGGTTCCTGTTTCTCCACATCCTACCAACACTTACTGTTATCTCTTTAGCCATCCTAGTAGATATGAAGTGGTATCTCTTTGTGGTTTTGCTTTGCATTTCTCTATGGCTAATATGGTCGAGCATACTTCATGTGCCTATTGGCCATCTGCATATCTTTAATGAGATACCACTACATACATCATAGAATGACTAAAACACATTTTTTAAGACTGATAGTAACAACTGAAGTGTTGCCAAGGATGCAGTGCAACTGGAACTCTCATATGTTGCTGTTAAGACTATAAATCAATACAGGAACTCTGGCAAAATAGTTTGGCAATTCTTATAAGGAGAGAGTTACCATATGGCACAGCAATCCCATTTCTGGCTATCTGTTCAAGAGAAATAGAAAACTTAAGTCCACACAAAAACCCATGCATCAGTGTTTATAGCAGCTTTATTCATAACCATGATTCCCCTAAAACTGGAAACAATCCAAACACACTTCAACTGGTAAATGGACAAACCATGGCATTCATACAACAGAATACTCCTTAGCAATAAAAAGTTAGGTATGGATATACACAAGAACATGCATGAATCTCAAATGCACTGTGGCAAGTGAAAGAAGACAGATTCAAAAGGCTACACACTTTATGACTACATTTTTATGACATATTGGAAAAGACAAAACCATAATAAGGGTAAACAGATCAGTTGTCACTAGTTAGGACTGCAGGGAAGGGCTGACTAAAAAGGGATGGCAGAAAGAACATATGGAGTTATGTACCTTGAGTATAGTAGTGGTTACACGATTATGCATTTGTAAAATCTTACCGAACTGTAAAAGAAAAATACTTTGTTATATTTAAATTTAAAAATAAATAACATAGGAGCCAAGATGGCGGGGTGAGTAGGGCAGTCGAAATCTCCTCCCAAAACCATATATATTTTTGAAAGTACAAATAATACAACTATTACTCCAAGAAAGACCAGAAGATACAGTACAACAGCCAGGCTACATCCACATCGGCAAGAACTCAGTGCCTCACGAAGGGGGTAAGATACAAACCGTGGCCCGGCGGAACCCGAGCATCCCACCCCCGACCCCAGCTCCCCCGCGGGAGGAGAGGAGTCAGAGCGGGAAGGGAGTGGAAGCCCAGGGCTGCTAAACACCCAGCCCTAGTCATCCGTACTGGGAGCACAGACACACGTTGCGTGGTATGCTGGATATTAGGGAAACAGAACAGTAAAAGCTGCAAGCAGGTCCCTGCAGCCGGCTCCCCTGGGACAAAAGAAAAGCGAGTGATTTTTGAAAGTCTTAAAGGGACAGGGGCCTCACAGCTGGATGGAAGCATGCCGGCACACTAAGCCCAGCAGCTGGGAATCCAGGGGAAATTCAGGCGCTCCAGCCCCCTGGGAGGCAGCGCATCTGTGAGGCCCCTCAAGGCGACAAACAGGCTCCCGCCCATCCCCCCTCCGGGGCAGACCTGCCATAGCAGGTGAGCAGCCTGAGAGCAGCTGCGCCCACAGCAACTGCCCAGAGAATCCTCTGCAGCCAGCTGGGGCAGACTCAGAGGCCCCGCCAGCACACACAAACAGAGGGAGCCGAGACAAGGCACTAAAGGTCGCAGTTCGTGCATCAGAGTGTACCCAGCATGCCTGCCACTCCCTGTAGAGCCTGGGATGCCCTGATGGCTGCCCCGCCCATGGCGGCTCAGGAAATAAAACCGGAAGCTGCTACCTGTGGGTGGGTAACCAGCAGAGGCAGTGAGGAGGGCAAGGCGACCAGAAAGCATGAAGGGACTTTGCTCTTGCAGCTAACACACACACAAACTGCCCACAACTACCTCTATAGCCATAAAAAGGCAGAAGAATCTGATCCAGTCCAGAATCACCAAGACAACCCCTGAGAGGGAGCCTAAGCAGATACATTTAACCAATCTTCCTGAAAAAGAATTCAAAATAAAGGTCATAACCATGCTGATGGACCTGGAGAGAAATACGCAAAAGCTAAAGGATCAAGTTAGGAGGGAGAATACAGAGGAAAAACAATCTTTGAAAGCACTTCAGAGAAGACTGGATGAGGTGCAAGAGGCTGTTAATGGAATAGAACTCAGACAACAGGAACACAGAGAAGCTGAGGCAGAGAGAGATATAAGGATCTCCAGGAATGAAAAAATACTAAGAGAACTGTGTGACCAATCGAAACGGAACAATATTCGCATTATAGGGCTACCAGAAGAAGAGAGAGAAAAAGGGATAGAAAGTGTCTTTGACTAGAGGCAGAGCCAACATGGCGGCGTGAGTACGACAGTGGGAATCTCCTCCCAAAAACATATATACTTTTGAAAATACAACAAACACAACTAGCCCTAAAAGAGAGACCAGAAGACGCAGGACAGTGGCCAGACTGCAGCTACACCAGCGAGAACCCAGCGCCTGATGAAAGGGGTAAGATACAAGCCCCGGCCCCGCGGGACCCGAGCGCCCCTCCCCCCAGCTCCCGGCGGGAGAAGAATAGGCAGAGCGGGAGGGAGACGGAGCCCAGGACTGCCGAACACCCAGCCCCCGCCATCCGGGCCAGAACGCAAACACAGTAGGTGCCCAGGGGGCCCTGGATACTGGGGGAACAGGGAGTAAGACCTCTGAGCGGGTGCCGAAGCTGATGCCCCTGTGACAAAGAAAAGCGGGGGCTTGTTGAAAGTCTTAAAGGGACAGGGACTTAACAGCTTGATGGAAACAACCCAGGTCACAGTACAGCAGCTGGAAATTACAGGGAAAACCGGGTGCACTAACCCCCTGGGCAACAGCTCTGAGACCCCTCACGGAGGCAAACAGTCAAGCAGCCCCCCCATCCATTACCCCACCCGGCGCTGCGAAAGCAGAGAAGCACCCTGAGACAAATTCCGCCCACAGAAAGGGAAATTTCTCCCTTCCAGCCAGGCAAGACACAAAGACCCAGTCTACACGCAATTACCCAACACAAGCCACTAGGGGTCGCAGTTGTCCCAGTAAAGAAAGGCCAGTAGCAAGTGAAAATTTTGGCCCTCCCAGCTGACAGTCAATAGCACCTGTCAACATGAAAAGGCAAAAAAATATGATCCAGACAAGACTAACCCAGACAGCTTCGGCATCTGCTACATCTTCCCCTGAGAAGGAACCTGGGGAGATAGATTTAGCCAGTCTTCCTGAAAAAGAATTCAAAACAAAAGTCATAACCATCCTGATGGACTTGCAGAGAAATATGCAAGAACTAAGGAAGGAGAATTCAGAAATAAAACAAGCTCTGGAAGGACTTCAAAACAGAATGGACGAGATGCAAGAGACCATTAATGGACTAGAAAACAGAGAACAGGAACGCAGAGAAGCTGATGCAGAGAGAGATAAAAGGATATCCAGCAATGAAAGAATTTTAAGAGAGCTCAGTGACCAAACGAAAAGGAACAATATAAGAATTACAGGTATTCCAGAAGAAGTAGAGAGAGAAAAGGGGATAGAAAATGTCTTTGAAGAAATAATTGCTGAAAACTTCCCCAAACTAGGGGAAGAAATGGCCTCTCAGACCACAGAGGTACACAGAACTCCCATGACAAGGGATCCAAGGGGGGCAACACCAAGACACATAATAATTAAAATGGCAAAGATCAAAGACAAGGACAAAGTATTACAGGCAGCCAGAGAGAGAAAAAAGGTTACCTACAAAGGAAAACCCATCAGGCTATCATCAGACTTCTCAACAGAAACCCTACAGGCCAGAAGAGAATGGCATGATATACTTAATGCAATGAAACAGAAGGGCCTCGAACCAAGACTACTGTATCCAGCACGAATATCATTTAAATATGAAGGAGGGATTAAACAATTCCCAGACAAGCAAAAGTTGAGGGAATTTGCCTCCCACAAACCACCTCTACAGGGCATCCTACAGGGACTGCTCTAGATGGGAGCACTCCTAAAAAGAGCACACAACAAAACACCCAACATATGAAGAAGGGAGGAGGAGGAATAAGAAGGGAGAGAAATAAAGAATCATCAGACCGCATTTATAATAGCTCAACAAGCGAGTTAAGTTAGACAGTAAGATAGTAAAGGAGCTAACCCTAAACCTTTGGTAACCAAAAACTTAAAGCCTGCAATGGCAATAAATTCATACCTTTCAATAATCACCCTAAATGTAAATTGACTGAATGCAACAATCAAAAGACACAGAGTAACAGAATGGATAAAAACGCAAGATCCATCCATATGCTGCTTACAAGAGATTCACCTCAAACCCAAAGACATGCACAGACTTAAAGTCAAGGGAGGGAAAAAGATATTTCAAGCAAACAACAGAGAGAAGAAAGCAGGTGTTGCAATTCTGGTATCAGACAAAACAGACTTCAAAATAAAGAAAGTAACAAAAGTCGAAGAAGGACATTACATAATGATAAAGGGCTCAGTCCATCCAGAGGATATAACCATTATAAATATATATGCACCCAATACAGGAGCACCAACATACCTGAAACAAATATTAACAGGACTAAAGGAGGAAATAGAATGCAATGCATTCATTCTAGGAGACTTCAACATACCACTCACTCCAAAGGACAGATCTACCAGACAGAAAATAAGTAAGGACACAGAGGCACTGAACAACACACTAGAACAGATGGACCTAATAGACATCTACAGAACTCTACATCCAGAAGCAACAGGATACACATTCTTCTCAAGTGCACATGGAACATTCTCCAGAATAGACCACATACTAGGACACAAAAAGAGCCTCAGTAAATTCCGAAAGACTGAAATCCTGCCAACCAACTTTTCAGACCACAAAGGCATTAAACTAGAAATAAACTGTTCAAAGAAAGCAAAAGGGCTCACAAACACATGGAGGCCAAACAACACGCTCCTAAATAATCAATGGATCAATGACCAAATCAAAATGGAGATCCAGCAATATATGGAAACAAATGACAACAACAACACTAAGCCCCAACTTCTGTGGGACACAGCAAAAGCAGTCTTAAGAGGAAAGTATATAGCAACCCAAGCATATTTAAAAAAGGAAGAGCAATCCCAAATGAACGGTCTAATGTCACAACTATCGAAATTGGAAAAAGAAGAACAAATGAGGCCTAAGGTCAGCAGAAGGAGGGACATAACAAAGATCAGAGAAGAAATAAATAAAATTGAGAAGAATAAAACAATAGCAAAAATCAATGAAACCAAGAGCTGGTTCTTCAAGAAAATAAACAAAATAGATAAGCCTCTAGCCAGACTTATTAAGAGGAAAAGAGAGTCAACACAAATCAACAGTATCAGAAACGAGAAAGGAAAAATCACGACGGACCCCGCAGAAATACAAAGAATTATTAGAGACTACTATGAAAACCTATATGCTAACAAGCTGGGAAACCTAAGAGAAATGGACAACTTCCTAGAAAAATACAACCTTCCAAGACTGACCAAGGAAGAAGCAGAAAATATAAACAGACCAATTACCAGCAACGAAATTGAAGTGGTAAATCAAAAAAGTACCCAAGAACAAAACCCCTGGTCCCGATGGATTCACTGCTGAATTTTATGACACATATAGAGAAGACATCAAACCCATTCTCCTTAAAAGTTTTCCAAAAAACAGAAGAGGAGGGAATATATCCAAATTCATTCTATGAAGCCAGCATCACTCTTATACCAAAACCAGGCAAAGACCCCATCAAAAAAGAAAATTACAGACCAATATCCCTGATGAACAAAGATGTAAAAATACTCAACAGAATATTAGCAAACTGAATTAAAAAATACATCAAGAGGATCATACACCATGACCAAGTGGGATTCACCTCAGGGACGCAAGGATGGTAGAACATTCAAAAATCCATCATCATCCACCACATAAACAAAAAGAAGGACAAAAACACATGATCATCTCCATAGATGCTGAAAAAGCATTCAACAAAAGTTAACATCCATTCATGATAAAAAAAAGTCTCAACAAAATGGGTATACAGGGCAAGTACCTCAACATAACAAAGGCCATATATGATGAAGCCACAGCCAACATCATATTTAACAGTGAGAAGCTGAAAGCTTTTCCTCTGCAATCGGGAAGAAGACAGGGATGCCCACTCTCCTCACTGTTGTTCAACATAGTACTAGAGGTCCTAGACACGGCAGTTAGACAAAACAAAGAGATATAAGGCATCCAGATTGGTAAAGAAGAAGTCAAACTGTCACTATTTTCAGATGACATGATATTGTACATAAAAAACCCTAAAGACTCCACTGTAAAACAACTAGAACTAATATCTGAATTCAGCAAAGTTGCAGAATACAAAATTAATACACAGAAATCTGTTGCTTTCATATACACTCACGATGAACTAGCAGAAAGCGAAAGCAGGAAAACAATTCCATTCACAATTGCATCAAAAAGAATAAAATACCTAGGAATAAACCTAAGCCAGGAAGTAAAAGACCTATACCCTGAAAACTACAAGACACTCTTAAAGAAATTAAAGAGGACACTAACAAATGGAAACTCAACCCATGCTCTTGGCTAGGAAGAATTAATATTGTCTAAATGGCAATCCTGCCTAAAACAATCCTCAGATTCAATGCAATGCCTATCAAAATACCAACAGCATTCTTTAACGAACTGGAAAAAATAGATGGAAAATTCAAATGGATCCACAAAGACCCTGAATGGCCAAAGCAATCCTGAGAAGAAAAAATAAAGCGAGGGGGTCTCGCTCCCAACTTCAAGCTCTACTAAAAAGCCACAGTAATCAAGACAATTTGGTACTGGCATAAGAACAGATGCACAGACCAGTGGAACAGAACAGAGAGTCCAGATATAAATACAAACATATACGGTCAGTTAATACATGATAAAGGAGCCATGGACTTACAAAGGGGAAATGACAGCCTCTTCAACAGCTAGTGTTGGCAAAACTGGACAGCTACATGTAAGAGAATAAAACTGGATCACTGTCTAAACCCACACACAAAAGTAAATTCGAAATGGATCCAAGACCTGAATGTGAGTCATGAAACCATAAAACTCTTAGAAAAAAACATAGGCAAAATTCTCTTGCACATAAACATGAGCAACTTCTCCATGAACATATCGCCCCGGGGAAGGGAAACAAAAGCAAAAATGAACAAGTGGGACTACACCAAAGTGAAAAGCTTCTGTACAGCAAAGAACACTACAAATAGAACAAAAAGGCATCCTACAGTATGGGAGAATATATTCATAAATGACAGATCTGATAAAGGGTTGACATCCAAAATATATAAAGGGTTCATGCACCTCAACAAAGTAAAAGCAAATCAACCAATTAAAAAATGGACACATGATCTGAACAGACACTTCTCCAAAGAAGAAATTCAGACGGCAAACAGACACATGAGAAGATGCTCCATATCACTTGTCATCAGAGAAATGCAAATTAAAACCACAACATTAGGATTGCCACAAATCCAAAAGACAAACAACAACAAATGCTGGTGAGGTTGTGGAGAAAGGGGAACCCTCCTACACTGCTGGTCAGAATGTAAACTAGTTCAACCATTGTGGAAAGCAGTATGGAGGTTCCCCTCAAAAAACTAAAAACAGAAATACCATTTGACCCAGGAATTCCACTTCTAGGAATTTACCCTAAGAACGCAGGAGCCCCATTTGAAAAAGACAAATGCACCCCTATGTTTATTCCAGCACTATTCACAACAGCCAAGAAATGGAAGCAACCTAAGTGTCCATCACTAGATGAATGGATAAAGAAGATGTGGTACCTACACACAATGGAATGTTATTCAGCCTTAAGAAGAAAACAAATCCTACCAGTTGCAACAACAGGGATGGAGCTAGAGGGTATTATGCTCGGTGAAATAAGCCAGGCGGACACAAACAAGTATCAAGTGATTTCACTGATCTGTGGAGTATTAAGTACAAAGGAAAAGCTGAAGGAGCAAAAACACCAGAAGACTCACAGAACCCAGGAATGGACTAACAGTTACCTAAGGGAAAAGGACCAGGTGGGAAGGGAGGGAATAAGGTGGGTGGGGGATAAAGGGTTCATTATGATTAGCATGTATAATGTGGGGGGGTTTCACGGGGAGGGCTGTACACACAGAGAAGGCAAGTAGTGATTCTACAACATCTTACAACACTGATGGACAATGACTGCAATGGGGAATGTGGAGGGAACTTGGTGATGGGGGGATTCTAGTGAACATAATGTTCCTCATGTAATTGTAGAGTAAGGATACCAAAATAAAAATATATAATTTTTTTAATTTCTAAAACTATTTCTTTTTTGTAGTACAACATATGAATACTAGCAGTTTTAACTCTAAGAACACTCCTTCATATTTCAAACAAATGAGGTATACGCTTGGAATATTTCTAAAGCATGTATTACCTGTAATATACAAAGTATAGTTGTAAATGTATATGGGACATGATGCTCTTGAATTATTTTAGTTTCTGAGAGGCATCATGGTACCATGAAAAGAGTGTTATGAACTTGATTATGCCCCTTCAATCTCTCTGGGTGAGTTTCCTCATTTGTAAAATAAAGGAGATGGGTTGCGTGACCTCTAAGCACCCGTTCATGTCTAAGGAACTCTGATTCTCTGTGATTCAATGATGGATAATATATTTATATTGTCAAATTAATGATCCACATTAACCATGAAAATAGCGCATAGAGGAATTAACATTCTAGCAAAATGTAGGGTTGACTCGGCCACATAAAAATGAATAATAAATCTTGCATTACTAAATGAAAGAAATAGACCTAGATTTTTAAAAAGACAACAAAACTTGTAACTGTGTGGTGATTGATCATATAACTGAATTATATGATACAATTATATAAGTCAATTGTATTATGTCAATTGTATGTAAATAAAACGGGGAAAAAAGAGATAACAAACACATGTACGTAACAACTTGTGGCAGAACCTGCTGCGAAGACAATCGGAATTTTAGAAACTAATACTAAATCATTTATTTCAATTATTTTTAGCACCAAAAAACATGGGGACAATTTGGGGAATACATCAACTCTGATAACTTATTTTTAATGTCTTTCATTAATGAAAAATATGATGGTAAAGTTTCTTTAAAAACACTTTTTAACAGCCCCCTCAACTAGAACCCGTCACTTTCTTTCATGGTAGACATTTAAACAGAATTAGTAAGGCACTATTTGTAAGGGAACACAATGGTTCTACAATAAAATATGGCCACACAGCCCTATTCAACCTCCTCCTCAGGTTTAATGAAGACAATAGAGACAAGGAAGAATTGATTTCCAATAAAGCAGTGATCCTTCTCAGATATACAAAACAGAAGAAACATTACCAAGAACTACTTGCTTTCATTTTCTTCTCTTCCCCACTTCCACCTGAAGCATGCCTATACAGATAAGAAAAGAGGAAAACGGTACTTGCTTAAAAAATATATCATATTTACACAGAAATACTGAGGATTTTTGTTTTGGTTTCATTTTTTATTTATGTTATTTGCAATGTCTCATCACTCTATAGACAGACAGGGCACTGAGGAAAGGGAGAATAAAGACCAGACCATTCTTTTGTTTTGATGCGCTGGAAATGCCCATTCACTTCAATTTTCTATAACCCCAACCAGAGACTGAATATGAATTTAAATGTGAAATTTGGTGTCAGTGAGGACTTTGCTTTGTGTATTACTTAGGACTGTCTACTGTGAATTCTAGGGAACTATCTCTAAGACTATTCCTATTTCTTAAAACAAAAACTCTTAACCAAGAGAAAAGGTCTTATTTTGACATTTATTTTCAAACTTTCCACATAATTGGTTTTATATCTTAGAAAACACCAGTGAAGGAAGTTAGTTTTACTAATTCACAAATGGGGAAACTAAGATCCAGAATATTAGTTAGGTTAAGGATTTAGGAATGTTTTTCACTCCTATATTTGGTGCACTTATTATCCACCCACTTCATACTGGCAGTGGAGAAATAACCAGTACATTCTGTACAAAAGAGAAAATGAACAGTAAAAAAGATGCACTATGTGGCTTCTCACAGACAGCTCCAACAGTGACTACCAGCTCAGGAAACAAATACTTTAGAAGCACACTTGACAGTTAATAACTAAATTACTGTACAGGTTTACCAAATAGCCTAATGCAGTATACCCTAAAACTAATTACTAAATTCCATTTAGTTCCTTTCACCAATTAGAAACAGTGCTACACAAGCCATTGGGGGTTATAAATACTGGGTTAATAATATGAAGGTTAGTTTCAAAACATGTTGTTTGGTTATGTGTTAAACTTGATGAGAAAAGTTTATAATTTGCTATATTATTTTAAAAACTGGGAATTATTAAACTCAAATGTACTTAACAAAAGGATTTAATTATAAAGGAGTCTAATAATTATAATAAGCAATGACCTATAATTCCTACAAGCAGGAATGAAGTTACTGAAGTTGCCCTTAGTCTAAGGATTCTTTACTTAGGGCCTCAAGGCATCTTTAAACTCCCTGAAATGTCATTCACTGCAAAATGTGTGTATGTGCCAGTAGGGAGAGGAGCAATAGTTTTAAATATTTTGAAGGACTGCACAACCCAAGGAAGCTTAAGAACTACTGCCTTAAAGAATAGGACTGTAGTCATTAAAATAAAATCAGTGCCAATCATAATAAATAATTTTGACCAGAATGTGGTAAAAATTCATAAAGACAATAAAGATCTAAAAGTTTCTGAAATGTTAATAGATGGTATATAACAATATATAAACGTCTCAAAATATTTTACAGGAATCAGTATCAATCAAGAAGCATATATTGTACTTTCCTGTTGGAAGCTAACTAGATTTGCTCGCCTTTTGTCTAGTCACCTACAAAAATTATAAGAATTAAAAGACCATACAATATTAAGATTGTGCTAAAATACTTCAGGAATTAATCAACTAACAGGGAACCAAATTAAATGTCATTCAGCAGTTATCCTTAACCTTTATCCACAGAGTCTTTTACTGAAAAACACTATAGCTACTGCTTTTAATAAAACTAATTTACATCACATTTTACCAAAATATCCCCAATAAGCACCATTATGAGAGACACTTAAACACCATTAAGACATTACACAGGATAGGCACCGCTATGTTTTAGATGCTACTCCTGTAAATGCTTGATCCTACAAACTCACCATACAATGTGAGGGTCACAACTTCCTCCTGAACAAGAGACATAATACTTTGGAGTCAAGTCAAAGACTGTATGAAATGAGTATGTGCGTGATGACAGTATTTCCTAAAACCAGTACCAACTCCTAAGCAAGATAATGAGAAAAGAATACTAAGTTACAAAAGTACACTTATCATTTATCGAAAGCCTAAAGTGTTTCAGGCAGAGGCTTCAAGAATGAGTAAAACAGTTCATCCTCAACTACACTGTATGAGCATTCCTCCAGGCCAGGAATCCTGTCTTGAGTCCTGTGATACAAAAAAGTCTTACTATGCATTTTTGTTAAAATACTAAATAAGGAAATAAATGGGCATGAGACACTTAGGAGGTAAAGCTCAGAATACATGGTGACCAATACAGTGTTGGAGATTAAGAGTTAAAGCGTGGGGGACTGACTAAACGGTAACACCATTATTACCACTAAATGGTGATAAGGATCTCAGAAGGATGAAAAGGAGAAATATGATTTTAGTTTGGGGCACATCGTTTAAGGTGCCTAGAGAGCTAACAGACAAACAAGACCAAAAGGCAACTGGATGGAGGACTATAGATAGGGCAATCAGTAGTACAAGCTGTGGAAGTGATAACAATACCAAGGAAATATAAGTACATTAAAGAACAAAAATGGAAGCTAAAACACAAATATTTAAAGAGAAAACAAAAGAACCAGTAAAGAACTTGCAACTAGGTAAACCTACTGGGAAAATTTCTCCACATGAATTGTATAATTCTAAATAGCAATGTGAAAATTGAAGTATATTAAGTACCTGTGGCTATCATACCATCAAAATTTCTTGGATTTCAAATATTCTATCCTTATCCCCACAAATGGTGGAAATATAATTCAGTGTTCCAATTACAATTCCAAAGCCATCTTTTGGACACTTCATTTAACATGAAACTCCTTTTTCACATTATGCTCTGAGCCCATTCTCCTCGTTTGTAAAATGAGATAATAGTAACTATTTCATAGGGTTATTATAAAGATTAAATGTACTCATATGTGTAAAGTGCTCTGAATAGTACCTGATATATTACTAAGCACGCAACAGGCACTATTTTTCATTCCCTACTCCCCCACAGAAATGTGAAACTAATTGTACAGCAGAAAATTGATTACTGCATAGCTATCAGGACTACTCATTCCAAATTGTTCTCAAAAATTAATTTCTAGTAATTCACCGATAGATCTCATTTCTCAGACTGTGTAAAGATTCCTGGTCATCTCTGAAAATTTTATATGTGAACAAATCAGTGGGATTAAGTGCTTATACCATAATAAAGGGCCAAGAAAATTATCTAGATCATGCTAGTCATTAATGACTTAGTCTGAGGAAGAGTTTCTCAGACTGAAAATATCAGAATGAACATATTTTTACACTTCCCTGTGTGTCTGCATTATTTGCCATTAAAGGCATACAAAGTAGTGCTCTAAGGCGCCTGAAATTAAAAAAACCTGACAGTACTTTCATATACTCTTTCTTACCTAACACCAAATCCTACCAGCTCTTACTTTTCCTCCAAAATTGTAAGCACAGTAATCTAAAATCTTTCCCATCATCCTATAACCTCACATCATCTTTTACCTACTCCAACATCAACTTTCTAACTATTACTTTTCCACCTCTGAACCTATCCACGATGCAAATTTCTCAAAATACTAACCTTTCTCTATTGCTTCCTTATTCCTGGAACTCGAAATACGTGCAGCAGAAAGCTGCTATTAAATAAAGTGCACTCCACTTACTCATTGCTTTCAAGAACCTGAAGCTCTGTCTTGTAATAACACCAAAGTGATTTCACTCCACTGAGCAAATTATTTCTAATAGAATTTTGATTATCATTAATTTTTTCATAAGGACCAATGCCATGTAAACTTGGCAATTAATTCATCTTTGCCTCTTTCCTTATCTGTAAAATGAGTGGTTTCCATCTGGTATATTTAAAATTCTCTTCCAACTCCAAAAATCTAGTTATTTGTCTTAAAGCCCTCACTCATTCAATCTAGTACCAATCCCACTCAGAACATCTTGCTAGACTGCAAACACTCAGGAATGACAGATTTATAAGTCTGAGGTAAGGCTGTCATACACCAACAGAAAACTTAAATACACAAAGTGTTCAATTCCAACTGAAATGAGATGAACAGCTTCTGGAAATGAACAAGTTTCCTCTGAAGATTAAAGTAACTAAACACTAAACAAAACTATAAAGAAACAAAAAGCTTACAACATATATTATGGTATGGTGGAAAGAGCACAGGAGTAGGAGTCGAGGAGCTGCTTCTAATGGCAGCTCTGCCAAAGGCTGTTAGACAAGCTATAACCTCTGACCTTCTTTCTCAACTGAGAAGATGATGAGATTGGACTAGACGATCTTGAGGATTCCCGCCAAATCAAATCGATGCGAAGATATCCTTTGATTTTTAAACCCCACAACTGATACAATTCTCATAAATATGTAATCAAAGGGATGTCATTACACACAGTCGACACCACTGACTTAAGCTTCTGCTAAACAAAAAAACTGAATCTGGGTTATGTATTCTTAGGGAAATTAAAAAAGCCAAGGTTGTGGGGCCCTATGTTGCTTTTCAGCTGTCTGATGTTCTAAGTAAACCTTTCACTTGTTCCTGTTTCTCTATGGTTAGTCCTTCATGACATAAAATGATGAAAGATTGAGTAAACATAAATTTTAAGCCACAATTGTTTTTCTCAAACCAGAGAAACACTTTAAAAGCACAGAAGTCAAATTATCCCCATATATTTGAATAGGGCCTTTTCTACAACATGAGCACATCAAAATACTATACAATTATGATTATGGTGCTGTGAATTCCTACCCATGTAGATGCAACTCACTCACTTTTAAGCTTATTCTCAGCAAAATTGTAATCCAAGTTGGCTTCCTCCTGCTACCCAGAGTACTTCTTAGCCACCACCTTCTACCATTAGTAAGAATTTATTTTTAATAAACATTAGCTTAAGTAAAACACAATGAGGAAAATAAATCTACAAAAACATCACATAATGCATCCCCAGTCAAATGTTTAGAATATTCAACATTTTGGGATAATACAGTGGAAAGTAGGTCTTCATAGTGAATGCTCTTGTTTTATGAATGGATTATATCTAAAATTTCCACCAGGAAACTATGAACACTCATGGCTTATCTGGTTTACTTTTTGGTCTTAAAGGTAATCTCTGTTCATCAGAATTCCTTAATATATGTGTATCTTCAATTGTGTGAACTCTGAATGATATATTTAGGCATTACACACATCAGATCACTTACACATTTGTACAACTAATTTTCTAAGCACATAAATTATCAATTCCTCTGATGTTACAATAAATGTTTCAATACCACTGCAAGAGAGGGCCTTAAAAAATAACATCAAGTCCTATTGGCGTTAAGTCTTTCCTGATTTACTCTTCTCAAACCAGTAAAGCTTTGACATCAGGCAAGATTATTT
Source organism: Manis pentadactyla (assembly GCF_030020395.1). Classification (NCBI taxonomy): domain Eukaryota; kingdom Metazoa; phylum Chordata; class Mammalia; order Pholidota; family Manidae; genus Manis; species Manis pentadactyla. The sequence continues at coordinate 4,850,983 of NC_080039.1, read as the reverse complement.
TGTCACTTTCTATTTGTATTTTAGAGGAAAGTGAACAAACACATCCACTTCACCCTTCAGGATAAAAAGAGTTTCTCCAAGTACAATACATCAAATGACTTGATAGTTAATCTTGTTCATTTCTTTTAGGTAACTACTGAGCTTTTTATTTCAGAGCACAATGCATCATTTTTGCTTGTCTTTTTTAAAAAATTTGGTTCCTTGGATTAAGAAGCTAAAGGTGCTCTTTGCTCTTTTTTAAGAAGTTTGTTACTATTTCATTTTTAAAATTCAAACTAGTAACCATCTTTGAGGTTCTTGTCCAAGTTCTTAAGCTTTGTTCATTTTTTTCATGATTCTGAATCCACTTAGGATTCTAGGACAAAAACCTATGAATACTTACTACATATTTCTTTTACGAAAATATGAGAAACATATCTAATCAATTTATTAAATTGCAATTAGGATTTGGACCCAAATGCTAACATTTACACCATAAAATTTTCTATACATTCTATAAATGTAGGAAATTTATATTATTCTGCAAACATGTATTATGTATTTTATTTGACTTAACCATATTCCATAGGCTGGACTTGTGGGGTGTTTTTAAAGTGTTCAGAGTTTTAAGTGTTTATTTTTGTAATCCAACAACTTTATCCAAAAATGTAGAAAATTTTTTTGGCTGGCCAGGAGGAAAACATTTCAGTGTTGATAAGTCCATTGGCTGTAATAACCAAGGAAGTGTGCTAAAACAATAGAAGAAAAATATTAGTAACATGGAAGAAAATCCCATAATTCATCTGCTACCCACTTGATGACTGAATCTAACTTCCAAGCACACTGTGATGCTTCTCAAACTGCACATGAGTAAGTATTTTAATACTACAGATATACATACCAAGATTAAAGCAGTATGAAGAGACTATATGTCGATATCAATCCAACACATACCTTTTCTCTTATGTCAACTGATGTGGTCACATGGCTTTGGAACACTTCTCAGGACTGGGCATATGTAATTGGAGGTAAAATTAATTTATGAAAACAGAATAAATGCAACTTTAACTAACAGCTACCAGATAAGAACAATAAGCTGGGGAGACTACTAAACCATGCATGAAGATTGTGGAAAAACTCCTTTTGCCAATAATTTTCTAACATAAATACATATACAATTAAGCAATGCACAGCCACCATGCACATCGGTAATAAGGTTCCAAATCACAACATACAGCTATTCAGAAATTTAATTAAACCAGTCACTTAAATTAGAATAGACATACAACCACCCAGCCCAGATTTGGGGCAAATAAATGATATACCTAAAATAAAAATACAACCAATTACTGATTCTTATGGCATTCATGTGTATGACTTTCTTGAAATTAATATAACAAAGAAAGATTTCTAAAAAACTGTAAAAAATGAATAAAGTGGAGACTTGTATAGCTTTCTCCTCTTCAACCAAAGTATAGGATATGTTTATGAAATCAATGTTTTCTCTTTTTTTAATGTACCAACATAAAATTAAAGCTGATTCAACATTTAGAATGAAAATCATCATCAAAAGTGACTGGGAAAAACTGATTTGCATAAACCAATTAGGAAGGTGAGAGTTTATTCTCTTTAGAAATGCCTGTTAACCACTAATAATCTCAACTACCAGGGACAGATATGTCCATTATCTGAAGCCCACATAATTTTGATTAACTAGTTTCTCCCCTGACTCACAATGCTTTCTAGAATGGCTTCTATTATTATAAAACCACCCTGACATTCCCTCTTCTCCATCATTATAGGGAATAGGACACCAACAGCTGCTCTTGAAACAATCAATAAATCTGTCTCCTCTCCATGAGAATAGGAATCTGTTTTGTTCAGTGATGTATGCTAAGTGCCTATAATAATGCCTGGCACATAGGAGGCATGCAATAAATATTTAATGATAAACAGGTGTTCATTTTTATTTTAAATTGCCTAAGAGACACATAAAATTAAAAGAAAAGCTCAATATGTTCTAGTCAGTTTCTTCTAAGATTCATTTATCTTAATTTCAATTTATTTTAACTTAAAAATTATCTATTTTGTAATACTTCTTCACTGAGGTCTTTACTTTTTACAACATCAAATTAGTATAGCTTTTAAACTCAAACAATTGGAAATTACTGACCTGACCCTTTGTCAAGCTTCTACTGTCTCAAGAAGCATTAGTAAGGAAAAAAAACAGCAATTTTCTTCATCCTTCTATTGTGATGTTGATCAGTTCTTGCAGAATTCTAATATACTTCTAGAAAATAATACTCCTTACCATAAAGTAATGCCTTTGCTTAAAATATTCCAATGGCTTCTCATTAAACAGAATAAAATCAGAACTCTTATACGAGCTGTCCCCACTCAGCCTCATTTTACACTACATTCTTCCTTGTTCACTATACTTCTGTCACACTAAATTTCCCTCTGTTCCTCAAATGCACCAAACTCTATGTTCATTCCTAACTTAGGGCCTTTTGCAATTGCTGCTGTTCTTTCTGCCTCTAGCTTCCCATTACTACTTCTTCCTTGTCACTGAGGTATCACCTCAAACGTTATATACCCAAGTCATGGCTTCCCTGAATTTATCTAATTAGTCTTCACCCACCACAGCCATTCCATCATCCTGCCTTATTTTCTTCACAACACATTTCACCATGTGTAACTATCTTGATGGCTTATTTATGAACTGTTTACTAACTCCCACAACTAGAACATAAGCACCATGAAAGAAGGGACTTTTTCTCTTGTATTTCCCTGTATCCATAGCACATAAAGTAATGGCTGCCACTCATTAGGTTTAGTTGAATTAATGAATGAGTAAAAACTTAATTTAGGGATTCCAGTGCATTTACTGAAGGCAAAACTTCAATTAATAAGCAAATGCATTCCTTGGATAAAGAAAATCTAAGCAAATTAAAAAACTATATTCTTGTGACTTGCATGTCCAGATGAATATACATACATGTGCGCGCACACACACACACACACACACACACACACACACACAGATACTCACATGCAATGAAATTATATTTGAAAGAAATACAACACATAAATGACAGTTGAAGTGGGAAAAGGTAGGAGGTCAAAAAGACAGAAAGGTTAGGCAGGTAGGCAAGAGCTAGGGAGAGATTAAATAGGTCAAATCATCAGTCTCTAGCATACCTGCAGGTACAATACAAGAGATGTCCGTCCTTGTAGAACTGCTTTGACAATTCCAGCTGCTGATTGCTTATCAATTTTTCATTTACAACCACCACAAGTGGCTTTCCTTTTTCACGAGTCTCCAAACCACTTTCCACACCTACAAAAATAAATCAAATGTGTTAATACAGTTTTAAAAAAATGAAGGTGTTGCACCAAGCTTTACAGCTAGGACTCAAAAGATAAAAAACTTGAAGAAGAGCTATTTTGAGGGTTAAAGATGGTAGTGTGAGAGGAGAGACAGAGACTTCCTCCTAAAAATGAATACAATGAGAAAATTTAATTGGAACAACTAATCCTGAAGAGCAACAGGAAATAGGACGGTGTCAGACTGCATACACCTGGAGAAAAGAGCAGACCTCATGGAACAGGGTAAAGTACCAGAGCTGTAGCTCTGCGGGACCCGAGCCCTTCCCCGACCCCAGCTAACTGGCTGGAGGAAGAGAAACGGAGCAGGGAGGGAGTGGAAGGCTTGGGACTGCTGAATACCGAGCTCCAGAGATCTGCTCTGGGAGCACAAACCTACATTTCATGGTGCTTTCATGAGTCTCGCATGACTACCAGGTTGGAAAGTTAATACAGACAGAGTTCCTGGGGAGACTGGGATTCCGGCCACTTGTGGAAAGCAGGGATCCATATCTGGCTGCTCTGAGACAAAAATTTATACCTGTGTGCCCGGCCCACTGGCTCAGGCGGTGGAGACAGGCACAGCAGCCGGGAAGCGGGGAACAGCTCTTTCCTCCCCCAAGGCACTGGTACCTCTCCCCTGCGACCCCCGACATTGCTTCAGAGGCTGAGCAGATCCAGAATAGAGCTTCTGGACACTAGAGGGCGCCATATACAAACATGAAATGCCAAAGGAACCCTGCCCCATAGTAAAATTATTAATACAACTCCCAAGAAAGATTTAAATGACATGGACCTCGAGACTCTTCCTGAAAGAGAGTTCAAAATAAAAATTATCAACATTCTAATGGAGGTATGGAAAGACATCCAAGAACTCAGGAATGAACTCAGGTCAGAGATCAAATCGTAGAAGAGAACAATGGAGGGTATTAAAAGCAGGTTGGATACAGTGGAGGAGACAATAAATGAAACAGAAACTAGAGAAGAGGAATACAAAGAAGCTGAGGCACAGAGAGAAAAAAGGATCTCTAAAAATGAAAGAATATTGAGAGAACTGTGTGACCAATTCCAGCAGAACAATATTCGCATTATAGGGATACGAGAAGAAGAAGAAGAGAGAGAGAAAGGGATAGAAAGTGTGTTTGAGGAGGTAGTTGCTAAAAACTTCCCCAATCTGGGGAAGGAGATCGTCTCTCAGGCCACGGAGATCCACAGATCTCCCAACATAAGGGACCCAAGGAAGACAACAGCAAGACACATAGTAATTAAAACGGGAAAGATCAAGGATAAGGACAGACTGTTAAAAGCACCAAGAGGCAGAAATAAGATCACATACAAAGGAAAGCCCATCAGGCTAACATTAGCCTTCTCAGTGGAAACCTTACAGACCAGAAGGGAGTGGCATGATGTATTAAATGCCATGAAGCAGAAGGGCCTGGAACCAACCTTACTTTATCTGGAAAGATTATCATTTAAATTTGAAGGAGGGATTAAACAATTTCCAGATAAGGAAAAGCTGAGAGAGTTTAGCTCCCACAAACCATCTCTGCAGCCTATTTTGGAGGGACTGCTATAGATGGAAGTGTTCCTAGGGTTGGATAGCTGTCACCAGAGGTAGTAAAATGATGGAAGGGAGTGTGGAGCAGCTGATTGCAAGGCAAATGAACAATTAGATTGATTATCCCCAAAGTCAATCAAGGGATAGACAAAACGTACAGAATTTGATACCTAATATATAAAAAATGAAGGAGGAAGAAAAAGGAGGAGAAATAGAAAAGAACCTTTAGATTGTGTTTGTAACAGCATACTAAGTGAGTTAAGTTAGAGTCTTAGATAGTAAGGAAAGTAACCTGGAACCTTTCGTAACCATGAATCTAAAGCCTGAAATGGCAATAAGTACATACCTATCGATAACCACCCTAAATGTAAATGGACTGAATGAACCAATCAAAAGATATAGGGTCAGTGAATGGATAAAAAACAAGGCCCATCTACATGCTGCTTACAAGAGACTCACCTCAAACCCAAAGACATGCACAGACCAAAAGCCACGGGAGGGAAAAAGATATTTCATGCAAACAATGGGAGAAAAAGCAGGTGTTGCAGTACTAGTATCAAACAAAATAGACTTCAAAACAAAGAAAGTAACAAGAGATAAATATGGACATTACATAATGATAAAGGGCTCAGTCCAACAAGAGGATATAACCGTTACAAATATATATGCACCCAGCACAGGAGCACCAGCATCTGTGAAACAAATACTAACAGAACTAAAGGAGGAAATAGACTGCAATGCATTCATTTTAGGAGACTTCAACACTCCACTCACCCCAAAGGATAGATCCCCGGGCAGAAAATAAGTAAGGACACGGAGGCACTGAACAACACAGTAGAACAGACGGACCTAACAGACATCTATAGAACTCAACACCCAAAAGTAACAGGATACACATTCTTCTCACGTGCACATGCAACATTCTCCAGAATAGACCACATACTTGGCCAAAAAAGAGCCTCAGTAAATTCAAAAAGACTGAAATTCTACCAAACAACTTTTCAGACCACAAAGTCATAAAACTAGAAAAACTTGTACAAAGAAAGCAAAAAGGCTCACAAACACATGGAGCCTTAACAACATGCTTCTAAACACTCAATGGATCAATGACCAAATTAAAATGGAGATCCGGTAAATGACAACAACACAAAGCCCCAACTTCTGTGGGACGCAGTGAGAGCAGTCTAAAGAGGAAAGTATATAGCAATCCAGGCATATTTAAAGAAGGAAGAACAAACCCAAATGAATAGTCTAACGTCACAATTATCAAAATTGTAAAAAGAAGAGTAAATGAGGCCTAAAGTCAGCAGAAGGAGGGACATAATAAAGATCACAGAAGAAATAAACAAAATTGAAAAGAATAGAACAATAGAAAAAAATCAATGAAACCAAAAGCTGGTTCTCTGAGAAAATAAACAAAATAGATAAGCCTCTAGCCAGACTTACTAAGAGAAAAAGAGAATCAACACACATCAACAGAATCAGAAATGAGAAAGGAAACATCACAACGGACCCAACAGAAATACAAACAATTATTAGAGACTACTATGAAAACCTATATGCTAACAAGCTGAAAAACCTAGAAGAAATGGACAACTTCCTAGAAAAATACAACCTTCCAAGACTGACCAAGGAAGAAACAAAATCTAAACAAACCAATTACCACCAAAGAAATTGAAGCGGTAATCAAAAAACTACCCAAGAAATAAAACCCCGGGCAAGATGTATTTACCTCGGAATTTTATCAGACATACAGAGAAGATATAATACACATTCTCCTTAAAGTTTTCCCAAAAATAGAAGAGGAGGGAATGCTCCCAAACTCATTCTATGAAGCCAGCACCACCCTAATACCAAAACCAGGCAAAGAACCCACCAAAACAGAAAATTACAGACCAATATCCCTGATGAACGAAGATGCAAAAATTCTCAACAGAATATTAGCAAACCGAATTCAGAAATATATCAAAAAGGATCATACACCATGACCAAGTGGGATTCATCCCAGGGATGCAAGGACGGTACAGCATTCGAAAATCCATCCTCATCATCCACCACATAAACAAAAAGAAAGACAAAAACACATGATCATCCCCATAGATGCTGAAAAAGCATTCGACAAAATTCAACATCCATTCGTGATAAAAACCATCAGCAAAATGGGTATACAGGGCAAGTACCTCAACTTAATAAAGGACATATATGGTAAACCCACAGCCAACATCATACTGAACAGCGAGAAGCTGAAAGCTTTTCCTCTGAGATCGGGGACAAGACAGGGATGCCCACTCTCCCCACTGTTATTTAACATAGTACTGGAGGTCCTAGCCACAGCAATTAGACAAAACAAAGAAATACAAGGAATCCAGACTGGTAAAGAAGAAGTTAAAACTGTCACTATTTGAAGATGACATGATAGTGTACATAAAAATCCCTAAAGACTCCACTCCAAAACTACTACTATTACTGATGCTGGAATAGAGCAAAGTTGCAGGATACAAAGTTAACACACAGAAATCTGTGGCTTTCCTATACACTAATAATGAACCAATAGAAAGAGAAACCAGGAAAACAATTCCACTCACAATTGCATCAAAAAGAATAACATGCCTAGGAATAAACCTACCCAAAGAAGTGAAAGACCTATACCCTGAAAACCATAAGACACTCTTAAGAGAAATTAAAGGGGACACTAACACATGGAAACTCATCCCATGCTCACAGCTAGGAATAATTAATATAGTCAAAATGGCCATCCTGCCCAAAGCAATATACAGATTTGAAGCAATCCCTATCAAATTACCAAAAACATTCTTTAACGAACTGGAACAAATAGTTCAAAAATTCATGTGGAACGACCAAAGACCCTGAATAGCCAAAGCAATCCTGAGAAAGAAGAATAAAGTGAGGGGGATATCACTCTCCAACTTCAAGCTCTACTACAAAGCCATATTAAGCAAGACAATTTGGTTCCAGGCACAAAACAGAGCCACAGACCAGTAGAACAGATTACAGACTCCAGACATTAACCCAAACATATATGGTCAATTAATATTCGATAAATGAGGCATGGACATACAATGGGGAAATGACAGTCTCTTCAACAGATGGTGCTGGCAAAACTGGACAGCTACATATAGGAGAATAAAACTGGACCATTGTCTAACCCCATACACAAAAGTAAATTCAAAATGGATCAAAGACCTGAATGTAAGTCATGAAACCATAAAACTCTTAAAAAAAACATAGGCAAAAATCTCTTGGACATAAACATTAGCGACTTCTTCATGAACATATCTCCGCGGGCAAGGGGAAAAAAAGCAAAAATGAACAAGTGGGACTATATGAAGCTGAAAAGCTTCTGTACAGCAAAGGACACCATCAATAGAACAAAAAGGTACCCTACAGTATGGGAGAATATATTAAAAAATGACAGATCCAATAAAGGCTTGATATCCAAATATATAAATAGCTCACACACCTCAATAAACAAAAAGCAAATAGTCCAATTAAAAAATGGGCAGAGGAGCTGAACAGTTCTCCAAAGAAGAAATTCATGTGGCCAACAGACACATGGAAAGATGCTCCACATTACTCGTTATCAGAGAAGTGCAAATAAAAACCACAATGAGATATCACCTCACACCAGTAAGGATGGCTACCAATTCAAAGACAGACAACAACAAATGTTGGCAAGGTACTGGAGAAAGGGGAACTGTCCTACACTGTTGGTGGAAATGTAAATTAGTTCAACCGTTGTGGAAAGCAGTATGGAGGCTCCTCGAAATGCTCAAAATAGACTTACCATTTGACCCAGGAATTCCACTTCTAGGATTTTACCCGAAGAATGCATCACTCCTGTTTGAAAAAGACAGATGCACCCCTATGTTTATCGCAGCACTAGTTACAATAGCCAAGAAATGGAAGCAACCTAAGTGTCCATCAGTAGATGAATGGATAAAGAAGATGTGGTACATATACACAATTGAGTATTATTCAGCCATAAGAAGAAAACAAATCCTACAATTGCAACAACATGGATGGAGCTAGAGGGTATTATGTTCAGTGAAATAAGCCATGCAGAGAAAAGACAAATACCAAATGATTTCACTCATCTGTGGAGTATAAGAACAAAGGAAAACCTGAAGGAACAAAACAGCACCCAATCACAGAACCCAAGAACGGACTAATAGTTACCAAAGGGAAAGAGACTGGGGAGAATGGAAGCGTAGGGAGGAATAAGGTCAGGGAAGAAGAAAGGGGGTATTATGATTAGCATGTGTAATGTAGGGGGTGGGGGAAAGGGGAGGGCTGTACAACACAGAAACACAAATAGTGATTCTACAACATGTTACTATGCTGATGGACAGTGGCTGTAATGGGGGTTTGTGCAGGGGACTTGGGGTAGGGGAGAGCCTAGTAAACATAATGTTCTTCATGTAATTGTAGATTAATGATAACAAAATTAAAAAGTAAAAAAAAAACTTAGTTGCAACACTACAATCCCGGCCTTTTAATTATATACCTTTAAAATGACAAAAATGTAATTATCAGTTGCTCTCTAATGAAGTGTTATAAAACTGACTTGAAAAACATTCTTCACCACTGATGACCCATGACCGAGTGCTTTGCCACCTGCCCTCTAGTACTAAGCCCTAAGTATGAGTCTTGAATCTAAATCAGTCTCAGGTTCAACACGCTGTACATGAAACTGAATGTACTTCCATTCAAACACAAGTAGAAAAAGCAAGCCTTCAATAGGAAGACACACCAATAAAGAAAAATTTTTAACACTGTTTATGATTCTGCCTGTGAGGTACCACCCTAAAAATAGTCAAGAACAAATCTCCACTAATGTTCGTATATACAATACTTGGGTCAATTCAACTTTGAAATCTAAAATCATTTTAGCTATTTTAAGCGGGAGCAAAGAGACTGATAAGTGACTAGGCAAAATCTTTAGGTGATGCTAGGGTAGTAGTTAAAACAAACTCTTAGCAGCAGACTGTTTACCATTTACTGACTAGACAAGTTACTTAACTTCTTTGTCTCAGTTTCTTCCTGTGAAATGCACACACTACAGTTCATAGGACTGTTTGGGAGAATTCAACAAGTTATATACACAAATCATGCAAAACCATACCAAAATCTATTAGTATCGTATACATTTCTAATCACCAAACCCAGTAGTAATGTCTATTTTGAAAGACCTCTCTTCAAACTAGGCTTTTTAAAAACCAAGAAACTTACTCCCTTACTTTTCCAGCAGTCAAAACTGCAATCCTCCCCAAAAACAGTTATTTTGAAGGTACTGGCAATCTAACTACAACAGGATGGTTCTCTAAGAAGCTAGCAATGAGTTACACAGTATGTGATCGTTAAAGAACATTTTTGAAAGCATTCATTTCACACTCAATCTTAACAAATATGTAAAAAATCTTTCTAAGCTAATTTCTCCATGAACAATCCAACCAATTGGCTGGCTGAACACTCCTGCTTAAGCCCAAACAGTAATTTCAAGTTTGACAACTCTTTGGCATGTGTTATCAGGTAAATTATTTTTTCCCCTGTGTTAAGGGTTTCTTAAAGTTGGGTTGGTGATTTAATTTTTCTCATCCTTCTGTCACCCAGAAATAAATTATCTCCACAAATGTTCTCAATTGTTATATTCGAGCATTACATTCAAAAGGGCTACAGTGAGTTACTCTAGTGATTTTACTGTACCTCAAAAGGTTCAGATTTGTGACTGTCTACCAAAACCGAACTCTTTGAGATTCTAAAACACTTGACCTGCATGACTAATAACAAGATCTGCCTTCCCAAGGTCTTCTGTCAAGGAATTCTTGTACCTGTAAACATCCAGAGTAAATGACTCCGTACTGAATGGCTCAGGTACCACCTTTCCTCTACCTATTTGCAGGACAAGCCGGTTGTAACCAAGTCTCTTGATTATCTAAATAGAGAAAACTGAAAAAAACGGGCTTTTTCAACAGGCCACTGTGAAAAACAGCAGTAACAACAAACCCTATGGTCGGTGTTCAGGCCAGAGCACGGGCTGTCCAAAAGAATGACCGAATAAAGTAAGTTTTCCAAAACGACTTTTCCCTGTACTGGGCCCAGCAAGTTAGCTCACTTGGCCAGAATGGACGTAAGCGACCTGGCTGACCAAGCCGTGAAAGAACTGGCCACTCGAGGGGCATGAGATCAGGCAAGGACTCTGAAAAGGGTGTCGAAAACTAGTGAGGAGACCAAGAAATTGGCCCGCTCGGCCTCCCGGATGGGGCTGCGCGAACTATGAGCCCTGAGGAGAAGGCGCGCTCAGGACTCACCGCGCGCCCAAAAACGCCTGCCGCGAGGGCGCCTCAGGCGGCCGGGCGCGGGCGCGGCTCCAGCACGGCGGGGCTGAGCCGAGACGACGCGCCTGGCAGGCCCAGCGGAGCGCGCGGAGGCGGCCGCTGCCCACCACGCGGCCCAAAGCGAGCCAGTGGAGCCGGCGAGAGCAGCCCCGGCCCTCAGGAAGAAGGGGCGAAGTTATTGGGCAGAGAGGCGGAGGCGGAGAATCTGAGGAAAAAAGCCAGGGGCAGGAGAAGGCGCCGGAAAAGGGTGGGGGAGCGATCTGAGGAGGCAGAGGGCCCTGAGGGCCGGGTGGGCCGCAAGAGGGCCCAGCCGGGCGCGGGGAGGAGCTAGCGAAGCGGGCGGTGGCACCTGAGTGAGCGCTGCAATCAGGCCGAGGTTACCGAGGCTAGCGGTGGCAAGCTACAAGCGGCGAGCTCAGCGAACAACGCCGCTGCCCGCCTGCTCGCCTCCTCAACTCACTGGCCGACTGGCGTGCGCCGATACGCACGCGATGAGGTCGTCAAAGCTGATGGTCCCTACAGTAACAAACACTTCGTCGCGCGGGCTCGTTCCCCGAACCGCAACGACCGGATATGACGTACAGAATCCAGGAGCGCAGGGGCCGCGGGGGGTGCGGGAGGCGGAAGTCCGCCACGGCCGCCATAGGGCGATGGAAATCAGATCTTTGGGGCGGGGAGGGTGGAGTCAAAGACTATTTATGGCCCACCAGCCGGCCACTGATGATAACCCTCTGCGTGTATAAGTCACGGCAGCCTCACCAGGAGGAGAAGGAGGAGGGAACTGACAGACTTAATTTAGCTCTTAAAACGTCGTGGTTAAGCAAGAACAGTGAAGCCTCATACCCTATCCTAAGAGTTCACATAATTGGTTGGATACCACAAATCTTTTCAATGATGCTGAGGTTTGGGATTCTTTATCTGTGAACATGTTTTGCCCATATACATTTGAGTGATGGTTTTGCCTCAAGTCTGTTGACTGCAATCCAAAAATAATGCCATTTCAAAGTAATTGGCAATGGTCTCTTACAAATGTGATTCTCAAGAAGTCAGAGCGCTTATGGGGTCCCTGGGAAGCTGCAGAGTCAAACTCCATTAATAAGTTTTGTGTGTAAAATAAGAGGCATTAAGGCCTGAAACCTACATCTATCATTCATTGAACCCATCCATTGAACCATTTAAAATGTAAGGATATGTTAAAGTATGATGAAATTTAAAGTTATACATTAGCCTGAATAAACAGCACAGATAATTACACTCAGGTAGCCAAGTACAGGAGAGGTGATTTATCAAGACTTCTCCTCCCAGCATTAGATCATCAGGTGCTCTTTTTCATTCTAATGTCTTCTTTCTTTCCTGATTAAAATCTCCCTTTAAACCATATTTATGCTTTGTCCTGCCTGATGATATACAGGAAGAAAGCTGTGAGAAGAAATTATTTTGAAAGAGAAAGAGGATTGGAGGTGAATTAGGGCTAAAACATATGCTGAAAAAACCTAGTCTATTTCTGCTGGATTCTTTATATCTTGTAGCTTGTTTAATTGCATTTTTGAGGAGTGGTATTTTGCTATCCTTTTCTTGATGCCAAATTTCAAGAACGAATGATGCAGTGCAGCTAAGGTTCATAATGACAAATGTAGAAAGGCTGTGGTTAAATAGTAAAACATAAGCATACGTATGTTTTCTGCCCAATAAGAGTAATAAACCACGAGTACTTATTAAACTATAAAGACAACAAATATTCCAAAGTATTCTGAAACTCAGAAAGGCCTTTACCTCTTGTGTCTGTAAGATTTTTTCATATATCTGAAAAATATTAAAGGAGCACTGTTTTAATTAGCTCATAGAGTGAATAAACATATATATAAATCAAATAGGCTTCAACTTCCAGAAAATAAGAAAACTGAACTTATAATTTAAATGTGCCAAACTTAAAACATCTTGCACAAGCTGATCCACAAATGTTTTAAGAATCCAAGATTACATAATTAATGGAAAATTTTAGCAAGTCTTTTCTCTGTTATATTAGTGTTAAATATAATACAAGCATGCATTTTATTTTACTTGGGTGTTTTTACTAAACTCATACATGCTTACTGATCAAATAAATTAATGTTACTTTGAAAATGTTTATAATTATGAAAAATAGAAATTTGTTTTCAACTACATTAAATCAGTATTCTGACAAAAGTTATTTCAACAACAACTGTTTTATATTATACCAGCTTGAGGATAATTTCCAAAATCTTTAAGCAACTAAAAGTTGTGGCCTGACATTAAACTGAGTAAATTAATAGTTAATCATAGCACAGCTACTTTGTAAGTAATATGTTGAAACACTGGTTTATACAAAGCATAATGCTAAATTGACATCCTTTTGCTTCATACGTTGAAATGCTATAGAGAAGCTATTATCTTGGAGTTGAGGAATGTGTTTTCACCATTATAAGAAGTTATGAAAAAGATTTGGTGGCTATAGAAAATTCTGTCACGTACATTCTAAAGCTCTGCTAGTCTGTTAAAATGCTTGCATAAATCAGACAGTTCTCAATTATGTACCCTGCACTTTTCTTTTTATAATAAAGGTTAGTGTAATTCCGGGGAGAGGACATCCAGGGGCAAAATACCTAGCTGAAACCGAAATCAGTCAAAGGGAGAAATAAAGTTTAAAACCTATTTATTGTTTACAAACAGCGGTCCGGGGTCGTTTCTCTCCTGCTCCGTCAGAAGCAAGCAAATACCCGTCCTCTCCAGCCTCTCAGGTTCAGATAAGCCCTGGGTTGCCCTCATAATTACCCATTAATATGGAGATGAACTACCTCTCTCCACCCCTTAGGAACCCCTGTTGATATGGAAATGCACTAAAGCCAGGGGAGTGATTCTGGAAATCCTGCAATTTTACCCACAGTTAGTCACATTGGTTAAAATTGAGAATTAATATAGGTGGTTGAGGGTCTTCAATCAGTAACAGTGACAGAGAAGTACAACAGTATATGTGTATGTACTTTGGTTTTTCAAGGAAAAAGAATACTTTTTTTTTCTAAAGCAGAGTTTTGGTTTCCAGACTCCTTTATACTCTTAAAAATTGTTGAGAACCTCAAAGAGCTCTTGGTTATGTGTATTATAATGTGAGTTATAACTATTGATATTTACCATATGATATTAAAAATGAGAAAGTTTAAAAATATTGATTCATTGGAATGTAGCAATGATGAACACATTGCATGTTAATCTAAATGACCTAATTTTTATGAAAAATAACTATATTATTCAAACCAGAATTTTTCTGAAAAGAATAGCATTGTTTCACATTTTTTTGGCAAATCTCTTTACTATCTGAGCTCACAGAAGAGAAATGGATCCTTGTATCTTCTTCTGCACTTAATCTATTGCATTATCATAGCCTCTGGAAAATACAGTACGCTCATGAGAGGATGAGAGTCAAAAAGACAAATAACATTTTAGTATTATAATGAAAATCATTTTGACCTCACAGATCCTCTAAAAGAATATGAGAGAGTATGACAAAGGACATTTTAGAAAGTGAATTTTATTTGCTTTGGTTTATAATACCTGAGGCTGAAACAAAGCTATAAAATATATTAGTGTTTACAGTACTCCCTCAGTTTAAACAGTCTTGTTTCCTTTATTTAGTAATGAATATTTCCTCCTACAGTATGAAAGGTCATTCTTTAAGTGTAATCTTGCCTAGATAGAGATTCTATGTCTTACAAGACTAATTTTCTATGATTTAAGTTACCTTTAAATATACAAACAAAACAGAATGAACATATCAGTAGTAGACTTATAGACACTGAGAAGTGGCTGGTGGTTATCATGGGAGAGGGGTTGGGGTAAGTGGGTAGGGTGAGGGTGTTAGGCTGGAGGAAGGAAAAAGAAGGACATACAAACAGAACAGGGAGATGCCATAGGGGGAGAACAGACCAGACCCCAAGGTCCGTGCCTTATATGGAAAGGGGACAGCACTTCCTGAATTCCATCCTTCTGAAGTGCCAACTAAGACCCGGATGTCAGCCTCCTCCCTCTGGGAAGGAAAAAAGTTTCTAGTTGTCTATTATGTCACCTTTAGCCAATCATACCTCTCCACACCCCCTAGGATAGTTTGCCCACTCCTCCCCCTCCTAATCCCTTATAAGCCCCCACCTCCCTGACCAGGTGTGACTTCCCTGGCCTGTGACAGGAAGGCCACGGAACCTCGCCCCAGGGCATTCAAATAAAGTACCTGGCCCTTTGTTGCCTCTCTCTGCCTGCTTACTTCGGCTAAAATTTATCTTACAAGGGGGATAAGGGGACACCAAATCTTAATTGTAATATGTTGGTCCTGGGGATGGAAGTGCAGCATGGAGAATGTAGTCCGTGGTTCTGTAATATCTTTCAATGTTAATAACTGCATTAGTTGGGGTGAGGATTTAATGTGTGTAACTATTGAATCACTGAGTTTTATACTTGGAACCAATATAATATTGTATATCAACTATACTTCAATAAAAAATTAAAATTAATAAGTTGCCTTTATCATGTCCTTAATAATTTAAGGGGAGAAAACCCCAGAGCACAGAGGCTCTTCACTTACAATAGTATTTTATTCTGTTTCTTTTCAAATCTTTATTTGTACAGTAATCCCCATCTCATCCATGGTTTCACTTTCTACAGTTTGTTATCCGCTGTTTATTATGGTCCAGAAGCAGATTATCCTGCTGACATATCTTTAAGAAATTAGGTAACCTAGCCTGAACTTTTAAAATGCCGTTGAAATAAAAATATTGATTAGTAAAACATAGAGGAAAAAATCTTTTTTGTCTCTTTATCTTTCTAGGTTCTCCTCCTGGAACCTTGCAAATTTAGACTGGCAAAAGACAGATCAACAAGAGAAAAGCAAACAGAAGTTTATTAATATGTGCATTATGCCTACATTGTTCTCGTCACTTCATCTCATCATGTAGGAATTTTATCATCTCACTTATTGCAAGAAGGGTGAGTACAGTACAATAAGATATTGTGAGAGGGACCACATTCACATAATTTTATTACAGTACATTGTTGTAATTATTGTTAATTATTCTTAATCTGTACTGTGACTAATTTATAAGTTAAACTTTATCATGGATATGTAAATACAGGAAGAAACAGTATATATAGGGTTTAGTACTGTCGAGAGTTTCTGGCACCCACTTGAGGTTTAGGAATCCCCCACCAGTAAGGGGGACTGCTGTGCTTTGATTAAATTGGTTTTTCACTCATGAGCCTGTCTAATAACGTGCTCAAATCTCTGGAAACTCTTGATTTTGCCTTCCCAAAATCAGTTCCTAAATTTAGAACAAATAAAATTTTCAGGGCATACTTTATACCTAAAATGCAATTTTATACATAAAACCATGAATACTTCTCAGAGGGCCTCTGGAATCACCGAGATTTGCTATCCTTATAAAGAGAGATATTGGGAAAGAGTTATGTTTGTTTAATGTATTACTACTATCAAGTCGCATGGGAAGAGCTATCAGATCAAGAGACATTCAACCTCCCCTAAATTAAGTTTATTTTGACAAAATATTATTACATAAACATTTCAGAAATTATATGCTTTATGGGAAGTCCCTGATGATTTGTCAGTGCCCTCCCGGTCCTTCAGAGGTAATACTGTTTTGCCTTCAGGGGTAACCCTCAACTCACCTCATCAAAACTCTTAAGAAACTGTTATATACTGTACTCCAATACTGAATTTAACTTCTCTCTATTAACATAGCATTGGAAACAGTAATAAATTAACTACAGCCATTAAATCTGTTAATGTTATTGTTTACTCTAAAACTTACCTGATGCTTCTACCATAAACTACTAGAATTTGTATCTTCAACAAAGAACAGTTTCAGAACCTCATAGAAAAGAACCATACCAAGTACTTCAAGGGATTGGAACTTCAAAGAATAGACTTGGGGTTCAGGGTTCTGAAACGATTTTGTTAGGAAGGAAAGGACTTGGCTTGGTGTCGCTGGGAAATCAGATATAGTGAGATGAGAGACCAAAGTTAAGAAAGCAAAGTTTCAGTGCACTCTGAATAGAGTAACAGAGCAGGCCTGCCTATGGTGAGACAGGCCAGGATGCTCATTCTGAGGCTTCTTTTATGTGGTTTTGGCAGGGCAGAGAGGTCCTTCCTTGAGAGCTGTTGGCTCTCTAAGGTTGTTCTGATTGGCGAAATGGGGGCTGTGCTGTGTCTGTGCTTCTGATGTTTCTTATCTGGGGGGACCCTGGACATTTCCTGAGTCACTCTTGGACCCTATGGCTTCATCTGATTAACTCTCTGAGTCCTTTTTTCTTTCTGGTTCTATTTGATCAACTCCCTGCGTCATCTTTGGGGGGCCATTTCTCCTTTGCATCCTGCTCATTTCTGTCTTTCTGCCTAACAATATCACTTAGATAACGTTCAGAGCATACCAGTGAACTGAGGCAACATTTCCAGGGCTCTTTCAAAATCCAATAAAAGACACAAACCACTATAGAATCAGATAACCAGGCAGAAAGTTGCATGTTGTAAAACATTTGTTTTTAATCTCTGCTTTGTGGGTCCATTATGTTCTTGAAAAGTTGCCAAAACTTGCCTCTCCCTTTCCTCCCCCTCTTCACAAATGTTGATGCCAATTACCTTACTTTCAGGGACACCAAAATTATTTCTGGGCTACACAAGTCAAATCTTGGATTAAAATAATAGTACAAAATTGTGAGTCAATTTTGGGAGAACCATAAAGAAAATGGTTTAATTTTAAAGGGTAACAAAATACCCCACCCCAAAATATGGTGCTTTGAGATAAGGATTGTTTTAAGCTGAAGGCTATTGGGAAGAAGCAGATACATGAGAAAAACACTCTGCTTACCTTTATTTGCCTAGAAGTAATCATAAAGGTGTTCCCTACACTCTACCAGGAAGGAAGAAGATAACCACCAGAGATAATTCTACATAGGAATACCATAGGAATCTACATATCTACATAGCAAACTTTGCCAATTAACACTTAGGATCCATTTCTCCCATTTGTTTACCTTCCAACAATTTGCCACCCAAGAAATTCACAGTCCTCTTCCTTTGTCGTGTCTCTTCTCTTCTTTTTTTCAATGTAAATTTTATTTCAATGAGATTATGATGAGGTTTAGTTTGGGCAGTTCTTTCCTTGAAACTTACCTTCCCTTCCCTGGCTGCACCAACTATTTTTTTTTTTGGTACCATTAATTTAAATTAAATGAAGAACATTATGTTTACTAGGCTCCTCCCTTCACCAAGTTCCCCACGAATACCCCTTCACAGTCACTGTCCATCAGTGTAGTAAGATGCTGTAAAATCACTACTTGTCTTCTCTATGTAGCACAGCAATCCCTGTGCCCCCCTATACTATACATGCTAATTGTAATGCCCCCTTTCTTTTCCCCCAACTTTATCCCTCCCATCCCAACCATCCACCCCAGTCCCTTTGCCTTTGGTAACTGTTAGTCCCTTCTTGGGTTCTGTGATTCTGCTGCTGTTTTGTTCCTTCAGTTTTCATTTGTTCTTATACTCCACATATGAGTGAAATCATTTGGTATTTGTCTTTCTCTACCTGGCTTATTTCACAGAGCATAATACCTCTAGCTCCATCCATGCTGTTGCAAATGGTAGGATCTGTTTTTTTCTTATGGCTGAGTAATATGCCATTTTGTATATGTGCCACCTCTTCTTTCTCCATTCATCTACTGATGGACATTTAGGTTGCTTCCATATCTTGTCTACTGTAAATAGTGCAGCGATAAACAGAGGGGTGCATCTGTCTTTTTCAAACTGGAGTGCTGCATTCTTACGGTAAATTCTGGGTCATTTCTATTTTGAGCATTTTGAGGAACCTCCATACTGGTTTCCACAATGGTTGAAATAATATACATTCCCACCAACAGTGTAGGAGGGTTCCCCTTTCTCCACAATCTCGCCAACATTTGTTGTTTTTTGTCTTTTCGATGGGAGCCATTCTTACTGGTGTGAGGTGATATCTCATTGTGGTTTTAATTTGCATTTCTCCGCTAATTAGTGATGTGTATCATCTTTTCACCTATCTGTTGGCCATATGAATTTCTTCTTTGGAAAACTGTCTGTTCAGCTCCTCTGCCCATGTTTTAATTGGATGATATGCTTTTTGTTTGTTGAGGCGTGTTAGCTCTTTATATACTTTGGATGTCAAGCCCTTATCGGATCTGTCATTTATAAATATATTCTCCCATACTGTAGGATACCTTTTTGTTCTATTGATGGTGTCCTTTGCTGTACAGAAGCTTTTCGGCTTCATATAATCCCACTTATTCATTTTTGCTTCTGTTTCCCTTTCCCATGGAGATATGTTCAAGAACAGGTCACTCATGTTTATGTGTAAGAGATTTTTGCCTGCGTTTTTTTTTAAAGAGTTTTATGGTTTCATGACTTACGTTCAAGTCCTTTGATCCATTTTGAATTTACTTTGGTGTATGGGGTTAGACAGTGATCCAGTTTCATTCTCTTACATGTAGCTGTCCAGTTTTGCCAGCACCATCTGCTGAAGAGACTGTAATTTCCCCATTGTATGTCCATGGCTCTTTATCAAATATTAATTTGACCATATATGTCTGGGTTAATGTTTGGAGTCTCTATTCTGTTCCATTGGTCTGTGACTCTGTTCTTGTGCCAGTACCAAATTGTCTTGATTACTGTGGCTTTGTAGTAGAGCTTGAAGTTGGGGAGTGAGTTTCCCCTCCCCCCCCCACTTTGTTCTTCCTTCTCAGGATTGCTTTAACTATTCGGGGTCTTTGGTGGTTCCATGTGAATTTTTGAACTATTTGGTCCAGTTCATTGAAGAATGCTGTTGGTAATTTGATAGGGATTGCATCGAATCTGTATATTGTTTTGGGAAGGATGGCAATTTTGACAATATTAATTCTTCCTAGCCAGGAGCATGGGATGACTATCCATTTTTTAGTGTCTTCTTTAATTTCTCTTAAGAGTGTCTTACAGATTTCAGGGTATAGGTCTTTCACTTCCTTGGTTAGGTTTATTCCTAGGTATTTTATTCTCTTTGATGCTATTGTGAATGGAATTGTCTTCCTAATTTCTCTTCCTATTAGTTTATTGTTAGTGTATAGGAAAGCCACAGATTTCTGTGTGTTAACTTTGTATCCTGCAACTTTGCTCTATTCCAGCATCAGTTCTAGTAGTTTTGAAGTGGAGTCTTTAGGGATTTTTATGTACAGTATCATGTCATCTGCAAATAGTGACAGTTTAACTTCTTCTTTACCAATCTGGATTCTATCCTTGCATCCCTGGGAAGAATCCCACTTGGTTTTGGTATTAGGGTGATGTTGGCTTCATAGAATGACTTTGGGAGTATCCCCTCCTCTTGTGTTTTTCGGAAAATGTTCTTTGTTTTGTCTAATTGTCATGGCTAGGACCTCCAGGAGAATGTTGAATAACAGTAGGGAGAGTGGGCATCCGTGTCTTGCTCCCAATCTCAGAGGAAAAGCTTTCAGCTTCTCGCTGTTCAGTATGATGTTGGCTTTGGGTTTATCATATACGGCCTTTATTGTGTTGAGGTACTTGCCCTCTATACTCATTTTGTTGAGAGTTTTTATCATGAATAGATGTGGAATTTTGTCGAATGCTTTTTCAGTATCTATGGAGATGATCATGTATATTTTTTGTCCTTCTTTTTGTTGATGTCGTGGATGATGTTGATGAATTTTCGAATGTTGTACCAACCTTGCATCCATGGGATGAATCCCACTTGGTTTTGGTATTAGGGTGATGTTGGCTTCATAGAATGAGTTTGGGAGTATTCCCTCCTCTTGTATTTTTTGGAAAACTTTAAGGAGCATGGGTAATATGTCTTCTCTGTATGTCTGAAAAAATTCCGAGGTAAATCCATCTGGCCCGGGAATTTGTTCTTGGGTAGTTTTTTGATTACCACTTCTATTTCGTTGCTGGTAATTGGTTTGTTTAAGTTTTCTGTTTCTTTATGGGTCAGTCTTGGAAGGTTGTATTTTTCTAGGAAGTTTTCCATTTCTGCTAGGTTCTCCAGCTTGTTAGCATATAGGTTTTCACAGTAGTCTCAAATAATTCTTTGTATTTCTCTGGGGTCCATCATGATGTTTTCTGCCTCGTTTCTGATTATGTTGATGTGTGTTGATTCTCTTTTTCTCTTAATAAGTCTGGCTAGAGGCTTATCTATTTTGTTTATTTTCTCAAAGAACCAGCTCTTAGTTTCATTGATTTTTTTCTTCTGTATTAATCTTCTCAATTTTACTTATTTATTCTCTGATCTTTATTATGTCCCTCCTTCTTCTGGCCTTCGGCCTCATTTGTTCTCCTTTTTCCAATTTGATAATTGTGACATTAGGTCCTTTCCTCTTAAAACTGATTTCGCAGCATCCCGCAGTACTAGGGGCTTTGTGTTGTTGTTATCATTTGTTTCCATATATTGCTGGATCTCCATTCTAATTTGGTCGTTGGTCCATTGATTATTTAGGAGCATGTTGTTAAGCCACTGTGTGTTTGTGAGCCTTTTTGCTTTCTTTGTACAATTTATTTCTAGTTTTATACCTTTGTGGTCTGAAAAGTTGGCAGGTGGGATTTCAATCTCTTTGAAATTACTGAGACACTTTTTGTGGCCTCCTATGTGGTCTATTATGGAGAACGTTCCATGTGCACTGAGAAGAATGTGTATGCTGTTGCTTTTGGATGTAGAGTTCTATAGATGTCTGTTAGGTCCATCTGTTCTAGTGTGTTGTACAGTGCCTCTGTGTCCTTACTTATTTTCTTTCTGGTGGATCTGTCCTTTGGAGTGAATAGGTGTGTTGAAGTCTCCCAAAATGAACGCATTGCATTCTATTTCCTCCTTAATTCGGTTAGTATTTGTTTCACATATGTTTGTGCTCCTACGTTGGGTGCATATATATTTATAATGGTTACATACTACTGTTGGACTGACCCCTTTTTCATTATGTGAAGTCCTTCTTTACCTCTTCTCACTTTCTTTGTTTTGAAGTCTATTTTGTCTGATACTAGTACTGCAACACCTGCTTTTTTCTCTCTGTTGTTTGCTTGAAATATCTTTTTCCATCCCTTGACGTTAAGTCTGTGCATGTCTTTGGGTTTGAGGTGAGTCTCTTGTAAGCAGCATATAGATGGGTCTTTCTTTTTTATCCATTCTATTACTCTGTGTCTTTTGATTGGTGCATTCAGTCCATTTACATTTTGGGTGATTATTGAAAGATATGTACTTATTGCCATTGCAGGCTTTAAGTTTGTGGTTACCAAGGTTTCAAGGTTAGCCTCTTTACTATATTACTGTCTAACTTAACTCACTTATTGAGCTATTATAAACAGAGTCTGAGGATTCTTTATTTCTCTCCCTTTTTATTCCTCCTCCTCCATTCTTCATATGTTGGTTGTTTTGTTCTGTGCTCTTTTTAGGAGTGCTCCCATCTAGAGCAGTCGCTCTAAGATACCGTGTAGTGTAGAGGTGGTTTGTGGGAGGCAAATTCCCTCAACTTTTACTTGGCTGGGAATTGTTTAATCCCTCCTTCATAATTAAACGATAATCGTTCTGGATACAGTATTCTTGCTTCGAGGCCCTTCTGTTTCATTGCATTAAGTATATCATGCCATTCTCTTCTGGCCTGTAAGGTTTCTGCTGAGAAGTCTGATGATAGCCTGATGGGTTTGCCTTTGTAGGTGACCTTTTTTTCCTCTCTCCCTGTCTTTAATACTTTGTCCTTGTCTTTGATCTTTGCCATTTTAATTATTATGTGTCTTGCTGTTCCCCTCCTTGAGTCCCTTGTTGTGGGGGTTCTGTGTGCTTCTGTTGTCTGAGAGGCCATTTCCTCCCCTAGTTTGGGGAAGTTTTCAGCAATTATTTCTTCAAAGACACTTTCTATCCCTTTTTCTCTCTCTTCTTCTGGTACTCCTATGATGCAAATACTCTTCTGTTGCGATTGGTCACACAGTTCTCTTAATATTCTTTCAATCCTGGAGATCCTTTTATCTCTCTTTGTGTTAGCTTCTCTGCATTCCTTTTCTCTGATTTCTAGTCCATTAATGGTCTCTTGCATCTCGTTCATTCTGCTTTGAACCCCTTCCAGAGATTGTTTTACTTCTGTATTCTCTATCCTTAGTTCTTGCATATTTCTCTGCAAGTCCATAAGCATGGTTATGACTTTTGTTTTGAATTCTTTTTCAGGAAGATTGGTTAAATCTATCTCCCCAGATTCCTTCTCAGGGGAGGATGTGGAAGTTGTCTGGGTTAGTCTGGTCTGGATCAAATTTTTTTCCCTTTTCATGTTGATAGATGCAGTGGTATGCTATTGACGCGTCTGTCACCTGGGAGAGCCAAGACCCTTTCCACTTGCTCCTGGCCTTTCTGTACGGGTACAACGGCAACCCCTAGCAGCCTGTGTTTGCCAGTTGCATGTAGACTGTGTCTCTGTGTCTTGCCCGGCTGGTATGGAGGAAGCTCCCTTGCTGTGGGCGTCGCCAGCCTCAGGCTGCTACTCTGCTATGGCAGGGTGCTGGGGGAACAGACAGGGGGCCGTTTATCACTGTGACGGGTCTCAGAGCTGCTGCCCAGGGGGTTAGGGCATCCAGCGTTCCCTGGGATTCCCAGCTGCTGGGCTAAGTGTCCCGGGGTGCTTCAGTACAGCTGTGGGGTCCCTGTCCATTTAGGACTTTGAAAAAGCACACGCTTTTCTTTGTCCCCAGGCTGCCGGTCACAGGTCTTACTGTCCTGTTTCCCTAGTGTCCAGCACCCCATACACTGTGTGTCTGCACTCTGGGTGCAGATGGCTAGGGCTGGCTATTTATCAGTCCAGGGCCCCCCTCCCTTCCTGCTCTGACTCCTCTCCTCCCGCCAGGAGCTGGGGTGAGGGGCGCTCGAATCCCGCCATTCTGGGGGTTGTATCTTACCCCCTTCACCTGGCGCTGGGTTATCACGGGTGTGGATGTAGTCTGGGGGTTGTCATGTATCTTCTGGTCTCTCTTTTAGGGATAGTTGTATATGTTGTATTTTCAATATATATACGTTTTTGGGAGGAAATTCCCACTGTCCTACTCACACCACCATCTTGGCTCTGCCGCTCGTGTCTCTTCTCTTAAAATGTATTTTTTGTTGAGATGCTATATAAGCTCAAGTTATAACTACCCCTTTAGGTACTCATCGTTGAGTACTCCTATATGTGTGCATTAATGCACATATTAATAAACTTCTCTTTGCTTTTTGCTTGTTGATATGTCTTTTGCCAGTCTAAATTTGCAAGGCTTCAGGCTGAGAACCTAGAAATATAAAGGGACAAAAAATATTTTTCCTCTTTGTTTTACTAATCGATATTTTTATTTCAACTGTATTTTAAAAGTTCAGGCTAGGTTACCTAGTTTCTTAAAGATACTAGTGAGTAAAATGAAGAACTTCGTTTACCCAAGAGTGTGCAAAACAGCTAATAAAACAAAGATTCAAAAAGATATTTAAAAATATATAAGAAGGTGGAGCCAAGATGGTGGCATGAGTAGACAGTGGGAATCTCCTCCCAAAAACATATATATTTTTGAAAATACAACAAATACAACTAATCCTAAAAGAGAGACCAGAAGACACAGGACAACAGCCAGACTACATCCACACCTGTGAGAACCCAGCGCCGGGTGAAAGAGGTAAGATATAAGCCGCAGCCTGGCGGGACCCGCGGCCCCTCACCCCAGCTCCTGGTGGGAGGAGAGGAATCGGAGCAGGGAGGGAGAGGGAGCTCAGCACTGCTGAACACCCAGCCCCGCCATCCCCACCAGAGCGCAGACACAGTGCACGCGTGGGGTTCTGGGTACTAGGGAAGCAGGACAGAAAGACCTGTGAGCCAGTCCTGCGGCCGGCGCCCCTGAGACAAAGAAAAGCGAGTGCTTTTTGAAAGTCTTAAAGGGACAGGGACCCCACAGCTATACATAAGCATCACGGGTCACAGTCCAGCAGCTGGAAATTCCAGGAAACTCCGGGCGCACTAACCCCCTGGGCAACAGCTCTGAGACCCCTCATGGAGGTAAACAGCCAAACAGCCCCCCGTCCATTACCCCTCCAGGGCCCCGCCATAGCAGAGAGCAGCCTGAGGCTGGCTATGACCACAGCAAGGGAGCTTCCTCCATACCGGCTCGGCAAGATACAGAGACCCAGTCTACAGGCAATTTCCCAACACAGGCCACAAGGGGTCGCAGTTGTCCCAGTAAAGAAAGGCCAGGGGCCAAGTGGAAAGAGTCTTGACCCTTCCAGCTGATAGATGCGTCAATAACATTCCACTGCACCTATGAACATGAAAAGGCAAAAAAACTTGATCCAGACAAGACTAACCCAGACAGCTTCGACATCTTCTACATCTTCCCCCAAGAAGGAACCTGGGGAGATAGAGCTAACCAGTCTTCCTGAAAAAGAATTCAAAACAAAAGTCAAAACCATGCTGATGGACTTGCAGAGAAATATGCAAGAACTGAGGTGGGAGGCTACAGAAATTAAACAGTCTCTGGAAGGACTTCATAATAGAATGGACAAGATGCAAGAGGCCATTAATGGACTAGAAAACGGAGAACAGGAACAATGAGAAGCTGATGCAGAGAGAAATAAAAGGATCTCCATGAATGAAAGAATTTTAAGAGAACTGTGTGACCAATGGAAAAGGAACAATATCCTATTTATAGGGGTACCAGACGAAGAGAAGAGAGAAAAAGGGATAGAATATGTCTTTGAAGAAGTAATTGCTGAAAACTTCCCCAAACTAGGGGAGGAAATGGCCATCAGACCACAGAGGTACACAGAACTCCCATGACAAGGGATCCAAGGAGGGCAACACCAAGACACATAATAATTAAAATGGCAAAGATCAAACACAAGGACAAAGTATTAAAGGCAGCCAGAGAGAAAAAAAGGTCACCTACAAAGGAAAACCCATCAGGCTATCATCAGACTTCTCAACAGAAACCCTACAGGCCAGAAGAGAATGGCATGATACACTTAATGCAATGAAACAGGAGGGCCTCGAACCAAGGATACTGTATCCAGCACGATTATCATTTAAATATGAAGGAGGGATTAAACAATTCCCAGACAAGCAAAAGTTGAGGGAATTTGCCTCCCACAAACCACCTCTACAGGGCATCTTACAGGGACTGCTTTAGATGGGAGCACCCTAAAAAGAGCACAGAACAAAACACTCAACATATGAATAAGGGAGCAGAAGGAATAAGAAGGGAGAGAAATAAAGCATCATCAGACCGTGTTTATAATAGCTCAATAAGCAAGTTAAGTTAGACAGTAAGATAGTAAAGAAGCTAACCTTGAACCTTTGGTAACCACAAACTTAAAGCCTGCAATGGCAATAAGTATATACCCTTCAATAATCACCCTAAATGTAAATGGACTGAATGCACCAATCAAAAGACAAAGAATGGATAAAAAAGCAGGACCCATCTATATGCTGCTTACAAGAGACTCACCTCAAACCCCAAGACATGCACGGACTTAAAGTCAAGGGATGGAAGAAGATATTTTATGAAAACAACAGAGAGAAAAAAGCAGGTGTTGCAATAAAAGTATCAGACAAAATAGACTTCAAAATAAAGAAAGTAACAAAAAATAAAGAAGGACATTACATAATGATAAAGGGCTGAGTCCAACAAGAGTATATAACCATTATAAATATATATGTACCCAACACAGGAGCACCAACATATGTGAAACAAATACTAACAAAATTAAAGGAAGAAAAAGGATAAAATGCATTCATTCTGGGAGACTTCAACATAGCAGTCATTCCAAAGGACTGATCCACCAGACGGAAAATAACTAAGGACGCAGAGGCACTGAAAAACACACTAGAACAGATGGACCTAATAGACATCTACGGAATTCTACATCCAAAAGCAATAGATACACATACTTCTCAAGTGCACATGCAACATTCTCCAGAATATACCACACACTCGGCCACAAAAAATGCCTCAGTAAATTCCAAACGATTGAAATCCTACCAACCAACTTTTCATACCACAAAGGCATAAAACTAGAAATAAATTGTACAAAGAAAGCAAAAAGGCTCACAAACACACAGAGGCTTAACAACATGCTCCAAAATAATCAATGGATCAATGACCAAATTAAAATGGAGATCCAGCAATGTATGGAAACAAATGACAACAACAACACAAAGCCCCAACTACTGTGGGATACAACAAAAGCAGTCTTAAGGGGAAGGCATACAGCAATCCATGCATATTTAAAGAAGGAAGATGAATCCCAAATGAATGGTCTAATTTCACAATTATTGAAATTTTAAAAGAAGAACAAATGAGGCCTAAGGTCAGCACAAGGAGGGACAAAATAAAGATCAGAGAAGAAATAAATAAAGTTGAGAAGAATAAAACAATAGCAAAAATCAATGAAACCAAGAGATGGTTCTTTGAGAAAATTAACAAAATAGATAAGCCTCTAGCCAGTCTTATTAAGAGGAAAAGAGAGTCAACATAAACCAACAGAATCAGAAATGCGAAAGGAAAATTCAGGATGGACCACAAAAAAATACAAAGAATTATTAGAGAGTACTATGAAAACCTAAATGCTAACAAGCTGGGAAACCTAGAAATGGACAACTTCCTAGAAAAATACAACCATCCAAGACTGACCTAGATAGAAACAGAAAATCTTAACAGACCTATTACCAGCAACGAAATTGAAGTGGTAATAAAAAAAACTACCAAAGGACAAAACCCCCGGGTCAGATGGATTTACCTGGGAATTTTATCAGACATACAGAGAAGACATAATACCCATTCTCCTTAAAGTTTTCCAAAAAATAGAAGAGGAGGGAATACTCCCAAACTCATTCTATGAAGTCAACATCATCCTAATACCAAAACCAGGCAAAGAACCTACCAAAACAGAAAACTACAGACCAATATCCCTGATGAATATAGATGCAAAAATACTCAAAAAGAAATTAGGAAACCGAATTCAAAAATACATCAAAAGGACAATACACCATGATCAAGTGGGATTCATCCCAGGGATCCAACGACGGTACAACATTCGAAAATCCATCAACGTCATCCACCACATCAACGAAAAGAAAGACAAAAAACACATGATCATCACCATAGACGCTGAAAAACATTCGATAAAATTCAACATCCATTCATGATAAAAACTCTCAACAAAATGGTTCTACAGGGCAAGTACATCAACATAATAAAGTCCATATATGATAAACACACAGCCAGCATCATACTGAACAGCGAGAAGCTGAAAGCTTTTCCTCTGCGATCGGGAACAAGACAGGGATGCCCACTCTCCCCACTGTTCTTCAACATAGTACTGGAGGCCCTAGCCATGGCAGTCAGACAAAACAAAGAAATACAAGGAATCCAGATTGGTAAAGAAGAAGTTAAACTGTCACTATTTGCAGATGACAGGATATTGTACATAAAAAACCCTAAAGACTCCACTCTGAAACAACTAGAGCTAATATCGGAATTCAGCAAAGTTGCAGGATACAAAATTAACACACAGAAATCTGTGGTTTTCCTATACACTAACAATAAACTAATAGAAGGAGAAAGCAGGAAGACAATTCCATTCACAATAGCATCAAAAAGAATAAAATACCTAGGAATAAACCTAACCAAGGAAGTGAAAGACCTATACCCTGAAAACTATAAGACACTCTTAAGAGAAATTAAAGAGGACACTAACAAATGGAAACTCATCCCATGCTCCTGGCTAGGAAGAATTAATATCGTCAAAATGGCCATCCTGCCCAAAGCAATATACAGATTCGATGCAGTCCATATCAAACTACCAACAGCATTCTTCAATGAACTGGAACAAATAGTTCAAAAATTCATATGGAACCACCAAAGACCCCGAATAGCTAAAGCAATCCTGAGAAGGAAGAATAAAGTGGGGGGGGGATCTCACTCCCCAACTTCAAGCTCTAGTACAAAGCCACAGTAATCAAGACAATTTGGTACTGGCACAAGAACAGAGCCACAGACCAGTGGAACAGAATAGAGACTCCAAACATTAACCCAGACATATATGGTCAATTAATGTACGATAAAGGAGCCATGGACATACAATGGGGAAATTACAGTCTCTTCAGCAGATGGTGCTGGCAAAACTGGACAGCTACATGTAAGAGAATGAAACTGGATCACTGTCTAATGCCATACACAAAAGTAAATTTGAAACGAATCAAAGACTTGAATGTAAGTCATGAAACCATAAAACTCTTAGAAAAAAACATAGGCAAAAATCTCTTAGACATAAACATGAGTGACCTCTTTTTGAACATATCTCCCCGGGCAAGGGAAACAAACACAAAAATGAACAAATGGGACTATATCAAGCTGAAAAGCTTCTGTACAGCAAAGGACACCATCAATAGAACAACATGGTAACCTACAGTATGGGAGAATATATTTGTAAATGACAGATCCGATAAAGGGTTGACATCCAAAATATATAAAGAGCTCACACACCTCAACAAACAAAAAGCAAATAATCCAATTAAAAAATGGGCAGGGGAGCTGAACAGACAGTTCTCTACAGAAGAAATTCAGATGGCCAACAGACACATGAAAAGATGCTCCACATCACTTGTCATCAGGGAAATGCAAATTAAAACCACAATGAGATATCATCTCACACCAGTAAGGATGGCTACCATCAAAAAGACAAACAACAAATGTTGGCAATTTTGTGGAGAAAGGGGAACCCTCCTACACTGCTGGTGGGAATGTAAATTAGTTCAACCATTGTGGAAAGCAGTACCTCAAAATGCTGAAAATAGAAATACCATGTGAACCAGGAATTCTATTTCTAGGAATTTACCCCAAGAATGCAGCAGCCCAGTTTGAAAAGACAGATGCACCCCTATGGTTATCGCTGCACTATTTACAATATCCAAGATATGGAAGCAACCTAAATGTCCATTAGGAGATGAATGGATAAAGAAGATGTGGTACATATACACAATGGAATATTACTCAGCCATAAGAAAAAAATAAATCCTACCATTCGCAACAACATGGAGGGAGCTAGAGGGTTTTATGCTCAGTAAATAAATAAATAAATCAGTGAATAAGCCAGGCGGAGAAAGACAAGTACCAAATGATTTCACTCATATGTGGAGTATAAGAACAAAGAAAACTGAAGGAACAAAACAGCAGCAGTATCACAGAACCCAAGAATGGACTAATAGTTACCAAAGGGAAAGGGTCTGGGGAGGACGGGTGGGAAGGGAGGGACAAGAGCAGGAAAAAAAAAGGGCGGGCATTACGATTTGCATGTATAGTGGGAGGTGCACAGGGAGGGATGTGCAACACAGAGAAGACAAGTAGTGATTTTACAGCATCTTAGTATGTTTATGGACAGTGACTCTGAATGGGGATGTGAGGGAGACTTGTTGAAGGGAGGAGCCTAGTAAACAGAATATCCTTCATGTAATTGTAGATTAATGATACCAAAATAAAATTTAATATACATATATAAGAATAAATGAAGAAACAGAAACAATTAATTCAAATAAATTGGATCCAAATGTTAGGCTTCGGTTGAAAAACTATACAAGTATAAAACTGGGTTTTTAATGGGCTGTGATGAATGACAGCTGATTGCAACAATGAGGTAGGGCCAAGGACACAAGAGAAGCATCATAGTTAACTTTTCCTGGCTGATGAAAAATGCTGAGATATAAACAGCATTGTAAGAACAGGAGCGACCCCATCTTAAGACTAATATTCCATTTTCAAAAGCAGAGAGTTATAAAGTAAAATTCCTAACATATTCTCTGGTAATTGGACAATAACCCCACAGTCTACCTCAAGGAAGGGCAAGCAGTCTTAACTGATATGTCCTCACTGCTTGAGAGTAACCACTGTCTTGGAGAAGAACAGGATAAATAAATCCCTTGTGTTGGGTTTATTTAGCAGAATTAGCTGGAGGACTTATAATAAAGGAAAGGAGGAGACATGGTGTCTCTCACCAAAGACAAACACCTTGAGACCATAAGTCAAGCCTATGCCCAATAACCATCCCCCTGCCCTTTGCCGCATTACATTTCTTTTAAACTTACTTAGTTTTGTAAAGTGTGTTATGTAGAAGTTGAGATTTCTCCTAGTGCAACATTACTTGAGTATATGCCTCTTGTATGGATCAGTGATATTGTTAACCCCCTGCTGGGTAAAAAAGACAGAATCCCCAAACTTTCAGTGTGCTTCCTCTCTGAGAATGCCTGCATTTTCCTTTCTTTCATTGCATACTTTCAAATAAAGCTTTGTCACTGCTCAAATTATTGCAATTTGTCCCCTTGCTATTTCATTTTATTTCCAAGTCTTCATTCTGTTTCCACTTTACTCCTATTAAGTAGGAAGGGAGTGCTGAAAGCTCTGATTTGGACCTGCATGTTTCTGTCGCCTGGGTGACCTGGATGGATGAAACTGCAACTGTGCGATCTGCTCTTGGTAGCTGACCTGGAAATCTCCCTTTTTGGGGAAGTTCTCAGAACATAGTCTCACTCCATCCTGTGTTCTGTGGCTCCTCCAAATCCTGGAGTTGTAGTGGCTAGTCCCCATGCCATGCAGATCCAAGAGGACACAGGATGCCAGATGATTTGGCCTCACGATAGGCAAGGGAAACTATCCTAGGCCGAGAACTTTTCCTCTGCACTTTCCTGTTCTCTGCTGCCTGAAATGCAGCTGCCCTTCCCTGCTGCTCTGTGTTAATGAATTCCTTCCTAACCTACACTCATCTGACCTGCTTGAGAATTCTTTCTCGACCAGAGTAAAAAACCCGCTCCCCTCCAGGTTCAGGTTTCTCCAAGTGCTTCACCTAGTGCACAGGGAGAGACCTTTCCAGACACAGCTGTTTGGCAACAACACTACTTGAGTTATTAGAGGCAGGGAAAAACTAATTGTTACTGAACACTCCTGATGTGCCAAGCATGGTGGTAGACACACTACAGGTCTGATCTCTTTATATCAGGCTTAAATTGTAAGCTTTTAAAATCCTATCTGTATGTGAGTTTGCTGCTTATAAAAAATTACTCTCCAAATCACACTAAAGCTACAATATTGTTAAAATAATTAAAATGAACCTTTCCGATTTTCACTTCACATTCTTTCTCAGGCTACAAAAACAATGATCAAAAATTATGAAATCAAGCCAATTACCAGCAAAAAATTGAAGCAGTAATAAAAAACTACCAAGAACAAAATCCCTGGGCCAGACAGATTTACCTCGGAATTTTATCAGACATACAGAGAAGACATAATACCCACTCTGCTTAAAGTTTTCCAAAAAATAGAAGAGGAGAGAATACTCCCAAACTCATTCTATGAATCCAGCATCACCGTAATACCAAAACCAGGCAAAGAACCCACCAAAACAGAAAACTACAGAATAATATCCATGATGAATGTAGATGCAAAAATACTCCATAAAATATTAGCAAACCAAACTCAAAAATACATCGAAAGGATCATACACCATGACCAAGTGGGATTCATTCCGGGGATACAAGGATGGTAAAACATTCGAAAATTCATCAACATCATTCACCACATCAACAAAAAGAAGGACAAAAAACACATGATAATCTCCATAGATGCGGAAAAAGCATTCGACAAAACTCATCATACATTCAAGATAAAAACTCAACAAAATGGGTATACAAGACAAGTACTTCAATATAGTAAAGGCCATGTATGATAAACCCACAGCCAGCATCACACTGAACAGTGAGAAGCTGAAAGCTTTTCCTCTGAGATCGGGAACAAGACAGGGATGCCCACTCTCCCCACTGTAATTCAACATAGTACTGGAGGTCCTAGCCACAACAATTAGACGAAACAAAGAAATACAAGGAATCCAGATTGGTAAAGAAGTAGTTAAACTGTCACTATTTGCAGACGACATGGGATTGTACATAAAAATCCCTAAAGACTCCACTCCAAAACTACTAGAACTAGTATCAGAATAGAGCAAAGTTGCAGGATACAAAATTAACACACAGAAACCTGTGGCTTTCCAATACACTAAAAATGAACTAATAGAAAGAGAAACTACGAAAATTCCATTCAGAATTGCATCAGAAAGAATAAAATACATAGGAATAAACCTAACCAAGGAAGTGAAAGTCCCATAGCCTGAAAACTATAAGACACTCTTAAGAGAAATTAAATAGGACACTAACAAATGAAAACTCATCCCATGCTCCTGGATAGGAAAAATTAACGTCAAAATGGTCATCCAGCCCAAAGCAATATACAGATTCAATGCAATCCCTATCAAATTACCAACAGCATTCCACAACAAACTGGAACAAATAGTTCAAAATTTCTTATGGGACCACCAAAGACCCCAAATAGCCAAAGCAATCCTGAGAAGGTTGAATAAAGTGGGGGGGTCTTGCTCCCCAACTTCAAGTACTACTACAAAGCTACAGTAATCAAGACAATTTTGTACTAGCACAAGAACAGAGCCACATACCAGTGGAACAAAATAGAGACTCCAAACATTAGCCCAAGCATATATGTTCAATTAATATATGATAAAGGAGCCATGGACATACAACGGGGAAATGACATTCTCTTCAGCAGATGGTGCTGGCAAAACTGGACAGCTACATGTAAGAGAATGAAACTGGATCATTGTCTAACCCCATACGCTAAAGTAAATTCGAAATGGATCAAAGACCTGAATGTAAGTCATGAAACCATAAAACTCTTAGAAAAAAAATAGACAAAAATCTTCTAGACATAAACATGAGCATATCTTCTTCATGAACATATCTCCCCAGGCAAGGGAAAGAAAATTAAAAATGCACAAGGACTATATCAAGCTGAAAAGCTTCTGTACAGCAAAGGACACCATCAATAGAACAAAAAGGTATCCTATAGTATTGGAAACATATTCATAAATGACAGATCCAATAAAGAGTTGACACTGAAAATATATAAAGAGCTCACGCACCTCAACAAACAAAAAGCAATTAATGAAATTAAAAAATGGGCAGAGGAGCTGAATAGACAGTTCTCTAATGAAGAAATTCAGATAGCGAACAGAAAATGAAAAGATGCTCCACATCACTAGTCATCAGAGAAATGCAAATTAAAACCACAATGAGGTATCCCTTCCAAAGGAAGGATGGCCACCTTCCAAAAGTCAAACAACAACAAATGTTGGTGAGGTTGTGGAGAAAGGGGACGCCTTGTACACTGCTGGTGCGAATGTAAACTAGTTCAACCATTGTGGAAAGCAGTATGGAGGTTCCTCAAAAAACTAAAAATAGAAATACCATTTGACCCAGGAATTCCACTTCTAGGAATTTACCCTAAGAATGCAGCAGCCCAGTTTGAAAAAGACAGATGCACCCCTATGTTTATCACAGCACTATTTACAATAGCCAAGAAATGGAAGCAACATAAGTGTCCGTCAGTAGATGAATGGATAAAGAAGAGGTGGTATATACCCATAAGAAGAAAACAAAACCTATCTTTTGCAACAGTATCAATCACCTAGAGGGTATTATGCTCAATGAAATAAGCCAGGGGAGAAAGACAAGTATCAAATGATTTCACTCATTCCTAGAGTATAAGAACAAAGATAAAACTGAAGGAACAAACATCAGCAGAATCACATTAACCAAGAAAGGATTAACAGTTACCAAAGGGATAGGGACTGCGTGGATGGGTTGGAATGGAGGAATAAGGGTGGGGGGAAAAGGGGGCACTATGATAAGCATGTATTATAATTTGGGGGCCATGAGGAGGGGTGTGCAACACAGAGAAGACAAGAAGTGATTCTACAGCATCTTACTACACTGAAGGAGAGTGGCTGCAATGGGGGGGGTGTGGGGAACTTGGTGATGTGGCCAGTCTAGTAAACATAATGTTCCTCATGTAATTGTAGATTAATGACACCAAAATAAATAAATAAATATTTCACTACAGCAGCCCAGTTTCCAAAAGATATATGCACCCATTTCTATATCACAACACTATTCATGATAGCCAAGCTAAGTGTCCATCAGGAGATGAACAGATAAAGAAAATGTTGTACATATGGACAATGGAATATTATTGAGCCATAAGAAGAAAACAAATCCTACCACTTTCGGCAACATGGATAGAGGTAGGAGGTATTATGCTAAGTGAAAAAAATCGAGTCTGAGAAAGACAAGTATCAAAATATTTCCGTCTGTGGAGTGTAAGAACAAAGAAAACACTGAAGGAGCAGAGCAGCAGCAGATGCACAGATGCTAAGAATGGAGTAACAGTTAACAAAGGGAAAGCCACTGGAGAGGATAGGATGCAATGGAGGGAAAAGTGCTGGGGGAAGAACGGAGGCTTTTTGATTCACACGTGTAATGAGGGGATACAGGGAGGGCTGTACAACATCAAGAAGACAAGTAGTGATTCTACAATACAACACTCCACTGATGGAAAGTGTCTGCAATGGGGTATTTGGGGGGAACTTGTTTATGAGTGGAGTCTAGTAAACATAATGCTACTCATGTAATTGGAGATTAATGATAAACAACAAATTAATGACTTAATATAAAGGTAAATGAATAAATAAATAAATGGAACGAGGCATCCCAGGTTAAAAAAGACATGTAAACCCTTATGTTTATCACACCACAATTCACAATAGCCAATATAAGTGTCCATAAGTAGATGAATGGATGAAGAAGACGTGATATATATATACACAGTGGAATATTATTCAGCCATGTGAAGAAAACAAATCACATCATTGTCAGCAACATGGATGGAGCTAGAGGGTATTATGCTCAGTGAAATAAGCCACGCACAGAAACAGAAGTGTCAAATGATTTCAGTCACTTGTGGAGTATTAGAGAAAAGAAAAAAGTGAAGGAACAAGACAGTAAGAGCCTTGCTAAACCCAAGAATGGACTAACGGTTACCAAAGGGAAAGTGACTGAGGAGGAGGGATTGTAAGGGAGGGAAGAGATGGAAAATGGGGCATTATGACTAGTACACATAATGTGGGTGGGGGTGGGCACGGGGAAGACAGTGTAACACAGTGAAGATCAGTAGCGCTTCTGCAGTATATTACTGGGTGATGGAGCATGACTCTTATTGGGTATGTGTTGGGGACTTGATAATGGGGGTACTCTAGTAACCATAATGTTGCTCATGAAACTTTTTAGTACTGACACCAAAAGAAAAAGAAACACACAGTACATTGTATCTGGTTTCCTTTTTCCCTGATGGTGTCAAGGTGGTCAGTTCTCACCTCACCAATATCACACCCTCGTGTAGGGGATAGAAACCTGGTCCTCTCAGCATACACATACTGTTTCAAGGAAGGGGCACCACTGTGACATCATGGAATCTCCAGGCATCAGTGCTGCTCTTGCAAACTATACCCCCAGATGGTGGGCACTTCCCAGCCGAGGGGAGCTGCATCATCTTAGCAAACATCAGTGTTTCTGGCCTACATATATACATAAAATGATTTGACTCATCATTGGAGTATAAGAACAAAGAGAAAACAGAACCTGCAAAACAGCAGCAGATTCACAGAGCCAAAGAATGGACCTACAGTTACTAAATGGAAACAGACTGATGTGGATGGGTAGGTATGGAGGGGCAAATGTGAGGGGAATGAAATTGCACATTATGATGAGCATGTATAATGTGGGATGGGGGGGCTATAGGGGCCCTCTACAACACAGAGAAATAGTGTTTCTACAGTACTTTACTATGCTGATGGAAAGTGACTGCAATGTGGTATTTGGGGGGAACTTGATGATGTAGACAGTCCAGTAAACATAATGTTCCCATGTAACTGTAGATTAATGATAAAGAATAAATAAATAAATAAACAGACAAATAGATATATAACTAAATAGAATGGAGCTTTTTTTACACTGACTGTAAAAAAAGTAATGTGTAAAAAAGTAATGTGCATTCCTATGTTTTTCACAGCAGCCAAGATACGTGTCCATCAGTAGATGAATGGATAAAGAAGATGTGGTATATATACACAGCGGAATGTTATTCAGCCATAAGAAGAATACAAATCCTATCACTTGCAACAACATGGATGGAGCCAAAGGGCATTATACTCAGTGAAATAAGCCAGGTGGAAAAAGACAGGTATCAAATGATTTCACTCACCTGTGGAGAAGGGGAGCCAAGAAAAAACTGAAGGAACCAAACAAGAGTAGACTCACAGAACCTAAGAATGGACTAACAGTTACCAAAGGGAAAGGGACTGGGTAGTAAGTCTGAAAGGACAGATAATGGGCTGGTGGAGAATGAAAATGTGCATTATGATTAGCATGTATAATGTCAGAGGGGGGTCAAGGGGAGGGCTGTGCAACACTGGAAAGAGAAGTAGTGATTCTTCAGTATCTTTAGAGGTTCATGGAGAGTGAGTGCAGTGAGGTATCTGGGGCATATTGGTGATGGGTAAAGTCTAGTAAACATAATGTTACTCATGACATTGTAGATTAATAATAAATAAAAAATAAAGAGACATAAATAAATAAATAAATGGAATGCAGCAGCCAAGTTTTAAAAGGACATGTGCAGCCCTAAGTTTATCACAGCACTATTCACAACTGCCAAGCTAAGTGTCCGTCAGTAGATGAATGGATGAAGAAGATCTGTTACATATGCAGTGGAATATTATTCAGCCAAGTGAAGAAAACAAATCCTACCATTTACAACAACATGGATAGAGCTAGAGGGTATTATGCTCAGTGAAATAAGACAGGCAGAGAATGAAAAGTCTGAAATCATTTCACTCATCTGTGGAGTATTAGAAAAAAGAAACAAAGTGAAGGAACAAGAGAGTAGCAGCCTCGCCGAACCCAAGAATGGAATAATGGTTACCAAAAGGAAAGTGACTGAGGATGATGGGTGGCAAGGGATGGAAGAGTAGGAAAATGGGGCATTATGAGTAGCATGCATAATGTGGCCAGGGGCGAGTACGGGGAAGGGAGTATAACACAGTGAAGATCAGTAGCGCTTCTACAGAATATTACTGTGCTGGTGGACAGTGACTCTTATGGGGTACGTGTTGGGACTTGATAGTAGGGATAGTTTAGTAACCATAATGTAGCTCATGTAACTCTTTAGTATGGACACCAAAATAAAAAGAAACAGACAGTACTTTGGACCTGGTTTCCATTTTCCCTGATGCTGTCAAAGTGGTCAGCATCCAACTCACCAAAGTCACATCCCCATCTAGGGCACCAGCCTCTGAAGTGGGAACCTGCACCTCTCAGCATATACAAATTGTCTCTATGAAAGAAGCACCACTGTGATGTCATGGAATCTGCAGGCAGCAGTGCTCCCTACAAACTCCACCCCCAGTTGGCGGACACTGCCCAGCCATGGGGAGCTGCATCATCTTAGCAAACATCAGCGGTTCAGCCCTTATTATATGTATATATAAAATGATTTCGCTCATCATTGGAGTATAAGAAGAAATAAAAAACAGAAGGAGCAGTACAGCAGCAGATCCACACAACCCAAGAATGGACTAACAGTTACTAAAAGGAAAGGGACTGGGGAGGATGGGTGTGAATGCAGTGACAAAGGGGTGAAGGGAAAGAAAGGACGCATTGTAGTTAGCATTTATAATGTGAGAGTTGGGAACGAGGATGGCTATAAAACAAAGAGAAGACAAGCAGTGATTCTGCTGTATCTTACTACACATATCGACTGTGACTGCAATGGGTTTATGGGGTACTTGGTGATGGGGGCCGTTTAGGAAACATAAAGTTACTCATGTAATTGTCGATTAATGAAAAATGAAAACTAAAAAAACAAACAAATAAGTGATAACATATAAATAAAAAGAATGCTTCAGCACAGTTTAAAAAAGACATACACACGGCTGTATTTAACACAGCACTATACAGGATACAAAAGAAATGGAAGCAACCTACGTGTCCTTCTGTAGATAAATGGATAAAGAAGATGTGGTTCGTGCACACAATGGAATATTACACAGCCTTTAGAAGAAAATAAATCCTTCCATTTACTAGAACATGAATGAGGCTGGAGGATATTATGCTCACTGAAATAAGCTGGGAGAGAAAGAAAAGTCTCAAATTATTTCACTCACATGTGGAGTATTAGAAAAAAGAAACAAAGTGAAGGAACACGGCAGTAGCAGCCTTGCCCAACCCAAGAATGGGCCAACAGTTACCAAAGGGAAAGTGACTGAGGAGAATGGGTTGGAAGGGAGGCAAGAGAGGGACAATAGGGCATTAAGAGTAGCACACATAATGTGGTCACAGGGTGGGCACGGGGAAGGCAGTGTCACACAGCAAAAATCAGTAGGGCTTCTAACAAATATTAGTGGGCTGATGGACACTGAGTCTTACATGGTACATGATGGGGACTTGATAATGGGGGGTTGTCTAGTTACCATAATGTTGCTCATATAACTGTTTCATTCTGAAACCATATAAAAAGAAACACACAGTACCTTGGATCTGGTTTCCATTATCCCTGATGCTGTCAAGGTGGTCAGCAACCACCTCAGTGATATCACACTCCCATTTAGGGCACCAGGCTCTGAAGTGGGAACTTGCTGCTCTCAGCATACACATTGTGTCTCCAGGAAAGAGGCACCACTGTGATGTCATGGAACTTCTAGGCAACAGTGTTGCTCTTGCAAATTCCACCCCCAGATGGCTGGGACAGCCCAGCCATGGGGAGATGCATCATCTTAGCAAACATCAGTGGTTCTTGCCTACTTATATATATATAAAATGATTTCACACATCATTGGAGTGTAAGAACAAAGGAAAAACAGAAGGAGCTAAACAGGAGCAGACTCACAGAAGATAAGAATGGAATAACAATTAACAAAGGGAAAAGCACTAGGGAGGATGGGATGGAACAGAGGTATAATGGGTGGGGGAGAAATGGAATTTATGATTAAAATGTACAATGTGGGATAGGGGCACGGGGAGGGTTGAACAGCACAGAGAAGTCAAGTAGTGATTTTACACTATCTTACTATGCTGATGTAAACTGACTGCAATGGGGTATGCAGGGGGAACTTGGTGAATAAAGTTACTCATGTAATTGTAGATTAATGATAAACAATAAAGAAACAAATAAATAAATAGTTCAAAAATGAATAGAATGCCACTGTCGTCTTTAAAAAAGATATGTGTGGCCCTATGTTTATCACAGCAGTATTCACAATAGCCAAGCTAAATGTCCATCAGTAGATGAATGCATGAAGAACATGTGGTACATATACACAGTGGAATATTATTTAGCCATATGAGGAAATCAAATCATACCATTTGCAACAACATGGATGGAGCCAGAGGGTGTTACGCTCAGTGAAATAAACCACGCAGAGAGAGAAAAGTGTCAAATGACTTCTCTCACATGTGGAGTATTAGAAAAATGAAGAAAAATGAAGCAACAAAACAGTAGCACCCACGCCAAATCCAAGAATGGACTAACGGTTACCAAAGGGAAAGTGACTGAGGAGCATGGGTTGGAAGGGAGGGAAGAGAGGGAAAATGGGGCATTACGAGTAGCATGCATAATGTGGGCCAGGAGAGGGCACGAAGGCAGTAAAACACAGCAAAGTTCAGTAGTGCTTCTAGGTCATATTACAGGGCATATGCATTTACCATACTACGCTGATGGACTATGACTCTTACGGGCTATGTGGTGGGGATTTGATAATGGGGGTATTACAGTAACCATAAGGTTGCTTATGTAACTGTTTAGTACTGACACCAAAATAAAAAGAAACACACAGTACCTTGGATCTATTTCCATTTTCCCTGATGCTGTCAAGGTGGTCAGCACCCACCTCACTGAAATCACACCCCTGTCTTGGGCACCAGGCTCTAAAGTGGTTAGCTGCATCTCTCAGCATACACATTCTGTGTCTAGGAACGTGGCATCACTGAGATATCATGGAATCTCCAGGCAACCGTGATGCTCTTGCAAACTCCACCCCCAGATGGCAGGATGGCATTGTTATTCCATTCTTGTCTCCACCTGCCTTGCCCCTGCCTAGTGGAAACGCATATAGGAAATGCAGTTGCAGGCTGTCAAGTTTAGCAAATGAAGGAACACGTTTATCCACAGGATAGAATTACACTGGGAAGTAGTCGCAGGCCTCGGCCAGTGCATCACATCGGTCCCCAGTCCAGGATGCCCAGAGGGAGCAAATTGTGAAGCTGTGGGGAGTGGCATCATCTGAGCAAACATCAGTGGATCTGGCATACATATA
Source organism: Manis pentadactyla (assembly GCF_030020395.1). Classification (NCBI taxonomy): domain Eukaryota; kingdom Metazoa; phylum Chordata; class Mammalia; order Pholidota; family Manidae; genus Manis; species Manis pentadactyla. The sequence goes on along the minus strand of NC_080039.1, from coordinate 4,809,386 downwards.
TATATATATATATATAATGATTTCACTCATCATTGGAGTACAAGAACAAAGAAAAAACTGTAGTAGTAAAACAGCAGCAAACTCACAGGCTGAAGAATGGACTAAAAGTTACCAAAGGGAAACAGACTGGGGTGGATGGTTGGGAAAGGAGGGACAAGGGGGGCGGTAGAATATGTGGCTTAAGTTTAGCATGTATAAGGTGGAAGGGGGGGCATGGGGAGGGCTCAACAACACAGAGAAGAGAAGTAGTGGTTCTACTTTACCAAACTACGGTGATGGAAAGGGACTGCAGTGGGATATCTGGGGGAAACTTGGTCATTGGTGGAGTCTAGTAAAAACAATGGTAGACATCTAATTGTAGATTAATGATAAATAAATAGATAGATAGATAGATAGATAGATAGATAGATAGATGGATGGATGGATGGATGGATGGATGGATGGATGGATGGATGGATGGATGGATGGATGGATGGATGGATGGATGGATGGATGGATGGATGGATAGATAGATAGATAGATAGATAGATAGATAGATAGATAGATAGATAGATAGATAGATAGATAGATAGATAGATAGATAGATAGATAGATAGATAGATAGATGGATAGATAGATAGATGGATAAATAGATGAAATGATGTATCAGCCCAGTGTAAAAAATACATGTGCACCCCTATGTTTATCATAGCAATATTCACAGTAGCAAAGCTAAGTGTCCATCAGTAGATGAATGGATAAAGCAGACATGGTACATATACACAATGGAATACTATTCAGCCATAAGAAGAGTACAAATTCTACCATTTGCAACAACATGGTTGGAGCTAGAGGCCATTATGCACTTTGAAATAAGCTGGGTGGAGAAAGACAAGTATCAAACGATTTCACGCACATGTGGAGAAGGAGAACCAAGAAGGAACGGAAGGAGCAAAACAGAAGCAGTTTCATAGAACCCAAGAATGGACTAACAGTTAACAAAGCGAAAGAGACTGGGGTCGACAGGTAGCAATGGAGGGATAAGGAGGGGGGAGAAAGAAAGCGTGCATTACGATTAGCATGTATAATGTGTGAGGGGGATACGGGAAGGACTCAACATCACAAAGAAGACAAGAAGTGATTCTACGGTATCTTACTATGCTCATGGACATTGACTGCAATGGGGAATCTGGGGACATCTTGGTGATGGGGGGAGTCTAGTAAGCATAATGTTATACATGTAATTTTAGATTAATGACAAATAAAAAATAAATGAATGAATAAAAATAAATAGATATAATAAATAAATAATAGAGTGCAGCAGCCTAGATTTAAAAAGGCATCTGCACCCCTATGTTTATCACAGGATAATACACAACAGCCAAGCGAAGTGTCCACCATGATATGCATGGATTAAGTTGTGGTTACATATACAAAGAGGAATTTACTTAGCCATATGAAGAAAACAAATCCTACTATTTACAACAACATGGATGGAGCTAGAGGGTATTATACTAAGTGAAATAAGCCAGGCAGAGAAAGAAAAGTCTCAAATGATTTCATTCACCTGTGGACTATTAGAAAAAAGAAAAAAAGTGAAGGAATAAGACAGTAGTATCCCCGCTGAATCCAAGAATTGACTAATGGTTACCAAAGGGAAAGTGACTGAGGAGGATGGGTTGGAAGGGAGGGAAGGGAGGGAAAATGGGGCATTATGAGTAGCATACATAATGTGGCAAGGGGCGGGCACGGGGAAGGCAGTAAAGTACAGCGACCATGCGTAGCACTTCTACAGCATATTACTGGGCTCATGGACACTGACTCTTATGGGGTATGTGGAGGGTACTGGATAATGGGGGTATTCTAGTAAGCATAATGTTGCTCATGTAACTGTTTAGTACTGACACCAAAATAAAAAGAAACACACAGTACCTTGGATCTGGTTTACATTTTCCATGATGCTGTCAAGGTGGGCAGTGCCCACCTCAACGAAAACACATCCCCATCTAGGGCATCGGGATTTGAAGTGGGAACCTGCACCTCTCAGCATATGCATTGTGTCTCCGGTAAAGAGGCACCTCTGTGACGTCACGGAATCTCCAGGCAACAGTGCTGCTCTTTCAAACTCCACCCCAACATGGTGGTCACTGCCCAGCCATGAGGTTCTGCATCATTTCAGGGAATATAAGTAGTTCTTGCCTACATATAAACATAAAATGATTTCACTCATCATTGTCAAATAAGAACAAAGAAAAAATTGAACGAGTAAAACAGCAGCAGACTTACAGAATCCGAGAATGGACTGAGTTACCAAAGTGAAAGAGCCTGGGGTGGATGGGTGGGAATGGAGGGACAAAGGCTGTGTGGGAAGAAAGGGCACATTACAATTAGCATGTATAATGTCAGACGGAGTGCACGGGGAGGACTGGACAATACAGAGAAGACAAGCAGTGATTTGACAGTATCTTACTACACTGATGGAAAGTGACTGTAATGGGGTGTTAGGGGGAGCTTGGTGATGGGATAAGTCTAGTAAAAATAATTTTACTCATGTAATAGCAGATTAATGAAAAATAAATAATAAATAAATAAATATAATGAACTAAATAGAAGGCAGCAGCCTAGTTTTAAAAAGACGTGCACACGTACGTTTATCAATACACTATTCACAACAGCCAAGCTAAGTGTCCATCAGTAGATGAATGGATGAAGAAAATGTGGTACATGTATAAAATGAAATATTATTCAGCCATAACAGAAAAACAAATCCTACCATTTGCAAAATGGATGGAGCTATAAGGCATTATACACAGTGAAATAAGCCAGGTAGAGAAAGACAAGTATGAAATGATTTCAGTCTTCTAAAGAGTATAAAAACAAAGAAAAAACTGAAGGAGCAAAACATTACCACATTTAGAGAAATCAATAATGGTCTAACACTTACCAAAGGGAAATGGACTGGGGAGGATTGGTGGGAATGGAGGTTTAAGGGCGGGGGAGAAAGGGTGCATTATGCTGAGCATGTATAATGTGGAAGGGGGATAAGGGGAGTGCTGTACAATAGAGCAAAGTTCAGTATGGCTTCTACAGAATATTACTGTGCTGATGGATGGTGACTCCTGTGTGGTAGGTGGTGGGTACTTAATAATGGGGGAGTCTAGAGACCATAATGTTGCTTATGTAACTGTTTAGTATGGATATCAAAATAAAAAGAAACACACAGTACCTTGGATCAGGTTTCCATTTTCCCTGATGCTGTCAAGGTGGTCAGTGACCCCCTCACTGAAATCATATCCCCGTCTAGGACACCAGGGTCTGAAGAGGGAAGCTGATCCACCCAGCATACACATTGTGTCTCTAGGAAAGAGGCACCACTGTGACATCATGGAATCTGTAGGCAAGAGTGCTGCTCTTGCAAAGTCCACCCCCAGGGTGTGGTCAAGGCCCAGCCATGGGTAGCTGCATCATCTTAGCAAACATTACTGGTTCTGGTCTATATATATATATAATGATTTCAATCATCAGTGGAGTATAAGAACAAAGAAAACCTGAAGGAGCAAAACAGTAGCAGACTCACAGACCCCAAGAATGGACTAACAGTTACCAAAGGGAAAAGGAATGGGGTGGATGTCTGGAACTGGAGGGATAAGGAGCACGGGAAAGAAAGAGGGCATTATGATTAGCATGTATAATGTTTCGTGAGGCACACATAAGGCTGTACAAAACTGAGAAGACAAGGAGTATTTCCACTGCATCTTACCATGGTGATGTAAAGTGACTGCAATGGGGCATGTGGGGAGAACTTGTTGATGGGAGTAGTCTAGAAAACTTAGTGTTCAGCATGTAATTGTAGATTAATGATAACGAAGTAAAAAAACAATGAAAAATCTTAACAAGCAATCAGCAGCAGATTCACAGGACGCAAGAATGGACAGGGAAAGGGAGTGGGGTGGATGGGTGGGAATGGAGGGATAAGGGGTTGGGGGAAAGAAAGGGTGCATTACAATTAGCATGTATAATGTGGGAGGAGGGACACCAGGAGGTCTGTAAGACACAGAGGACAAGTAGTGATTATACAGTATGTTACTACGCTGATGGAAAGTGAATGCAATGGGTTATTTGTTGGGAACTTCGTGATGGGTGGAGTCTAGTAAACATAATGTTACGTATGTAATTGTAGATAATGATAAATAAATAAAAAATAAGGAAATATAAATAAATATATATACACATAGAGTGCAGCAGCCTAGTTTAAATAAAACATATGCACCCCTATGTTTATCACAGCACCATTCACAATAGCCACGCAAAGTGTCCATCAGGAGACGAATGGATAAAGATGTGGTACATATACGCAATGAAATGTTATTCAGCCATAAGAAGAAAACAAACCTATGATTTGCAACAGCATGGATGGAGATAGTGGGTATTATATACAGTGAAATAAGCCAGGCAAAGAAAGACAAGTATTAAATGACTTCACTCAGCTGCAGAGAAGGAGAACAAAGAATAAAGTGAAGAAGCAAAACAGCAGCAGACTCACAGAACCCAAAATGGACTAACAGTTATCAAAGGGGAAGGGTCTTGCATGGACAGGTGGGAATAGAGGGAAAAGGTGGGCTACTTAAAGGGGGTATTATGATTAGCAAGTATAATGTGGGGTCGGCAAAGGGTGTTCTGTACACACAGAGAAGACAAGTAGTGATTCCACAGCATCTTTCTACGCTGCTGGACATGACTGCAATGGGCTATATCAGGTAACTTTTCGATGGGGGAGTCTAGTAAACATAATGTTACTCATCTAATTGTAGATTAACGATATCAAAATAAAATAAATAAATAAGTAAAAAAATGCAGCAACTCCATTGCAAAAAGACGTATGCACCCCTATGTTTACCACAGCACTAGTCAGAATAGCCAAGGTAAGTGTCCATCAGTAGATAAATGGATGAAGGAGATGTGTTGCATATACACAGTGCAACATGATTCAGCCAAAAGTGGAAATCAAATCCTAACATTTGCAGCAATATGGATGGAGCTACAGCATGTTATGCTCAGTGAAATAAGGCAGTGAAAGACAAGTATGAAATGATTTCACTCATCTAGGGAGTATAAGAACAAAGAAAAAACTGAAGGAATAAAACAGCAGCAGACACACAGCACTGACCAATGAACCAACCGTTACCAAAGCGAAAGGGAATGAGGTGTTTGGGTGAGAATGTAGGGATAACAGGTGGTGAGAAGAAAGGGCACATTAGGAATAGCATGTATAACGTGGGAGGGATGGCATGTGGAGGGCTGCACAAAACTGAGAAGACAAGTAGTGAATCTGCAGTATCTTTCTACCCTGATAGACACTGACTGTAATGGGGTATCTGGGGTGAAACTTGGTGGTGCAGGGAATCTGGTGAACATAATTTTACTCATGAAATTGTAGATTAATAAGAAATAAAGAAGTAAATACATAAATTATAGATAAATAAATAAAAATATTGCAGCAGCCCTGTTCAAAAAGACATATGCACCCCTATGTTTATCACAACACTATTCACAATAGCCAAGCTAAGTGTCCATGAGTAGATGAATGGATGAAGAAGATGTGGTACATGCACACAATGGACTGTTATTCAACCATAAGAGGAAAAAAATAATACCATTTGCAACATCAGTGGAGCTATAGGGTATTATACACAGTAAAATAAGCCAGGTAGAGAAAGACAAGTACAAAATGATTTCCGTCTTCCTAGAGTATAATAACAAAGAAAAAACTGAAGGAGCGAAACAGCAGCACACTCACAGAACAGAAGAATGGACTAACAGTTACTACAGGGAAAAGCACTATGGTGGATTGTTGGGACTGTATGGGTAAGGGGTGGGGGAAAGTAAGGTGGCATTATGATTAGCATGTATAACATGTGGTGGGGCACAGGTAGGGCTGTACAACAACACTGAGAAGACAAGTTGTGATTCCACAGTACCTAACAACACTGATGGATAGTGACTGCAATGGGGTATCAATCATGGGGGAACTTGGTGATGGGGGGAGTCTAGTAAACATAATGTTACCCATGTAATTGTATACTAAATAAAAATAAACAAATAAGCAAACAAACAAATAATAAATAAATAAATAAATAAAAAGAATGCAGCAGCACAGGTTAAAAAAGAAACATGCACCCCTATGTTTATCACAGCAATGTTCACAGTAGCCAAGCTACTTGTCCAACAGTAGATGAATGAATATAGAAGACGTGGATTATTTACACAATGGACTATTATTCAGCCATAAGAAGAAAACAAATCCTACCATTTGCAACAACCTGGATGGAGCTAGAGGGTGTTATGCACAGTGAAATATGCCAGGCGGAAAAAGACAAGTATCAAATAACTTTACTCATCAATAGAAAAGGAGAACAAGGAAAAAACTGAAGAAGCAAACAGCAGCAGACACACAAAATCCAAGAATGGACTAACAGTTACCAAAGGGAAAGGGACTGGGATGAATGGGTGGGAATGGGGGAATCAGGGGGAGTAAAGAAAGAGCACATTATGATTAACATGCATAGTGTGGAGGGGCCACAGGGAGTGCTTAACCACACAGAGCAGACAAGTAGTGATTCTACAGCATCTTACTACGCTGATGGACACTGACTGCAATGGGCTATGTGGGGTAAGTTTTTGATGGGGGAGTCTCATAAACATGATGTTCCTCATCTAATTGTAGAATAATGATATCAAAATTAAAAAATAAATAAATAAGTACAAAAAAAGTATGCAGCAACCCCGTTTGAAAAACGCTTATGCACTCCTCTGTTTACACAGCACTATCCTCAATAGCAAAGATACGTGTCCATCAGTAGATGAGTGGATGAAGAAGATGTGGCACATATACACAGTGAAATATTAATCAGCCATATGATGAAAACAAATCCTACCATTTGCAACAACATGGATGGAGCTACAGGGTATTATGCTCAGTGAAATAAGCCAGGAACAGAAAGACAAAGCATGAAATGATTTCACTCATCTATGGAGTATAAGAACAAAGAGAAAACTGAAGGAGCAAAACAGCAGCAGAATCACGAGAATGGACTAACAGTTACCAATGGGAAAGGGACTGGGGTGGCTTGGTGGGAAGGGAGGGATAAGGGCGGGGAAATAAAGGTCCATTACGATTAGCATGTATAATGTGGGAGGTGGGGCACGGGGAGGGCTGTACAACACAGAGAAGACAAGTAGTGCTTCAACAGCATATTACTGGGCTGATGGTCAGTGACTCGTATGGCATATGCGGTGGGGACTTGATAAGATAATGGTGGGAGTATAGGAACCATTATGGTGAACATATAACTGTTTAGTACTGACCCCAAATAAAATGAAACACACAGTACCTTGGATGCGGTTTCCATTTTCCCTCATGCTGTCAACGTGGCCAGTGCCCACCTCACTGAAATCACATTCCAGTCTAGGACACCATGCTCTGAAGGGGAAACCTGCTCTTCTCAGCGTACACATTGTGTATCTTGGAAAGAGGCACCACTGTGACTTCATGTTATTTATTTTTTTATTTGTATGTCTATCTATCATCTATTATTATTATTATTATTAATTTTTTATCATTTATATGCAGTTACATGAGTAACATTATGTTTACTAGACTCCCCCTATAACCAAGTTACCAAAGGGAAAGGGACTGGGCTGACTATCTGGGGAGGGAGGGGGAAGAGGGAAAAGGGGCATTGCGATTAGTGCTCATAATGTGGGGGAGGGTCCCACGGGGAGGTCAGTATCGCACAGAGAAGTCAAGTACTGATTCTGTAGCATCTTACTATGCTGATGGCCAGTGACTGTAATGGGGTATGTTGGGGGGGGGGACTGGATGATGGGGGGAGTCTAGTCACCATAATGTTGCTCATATAATTGTAGATTAATGACACTAAAAAATATAAAAATAAAAAAGCCCGCATAGTCCAGACTACATAATGGTGAGACTGAAAAAAAAGAGAGATTGGAGAGGAGAGAGCAGCCACAGCGTCAGCTCCCGGCGGGCCCTGCGGAGCTCCCGCGCTCTCGCCGTCAGTCCGCCAGGGTTCCCGGGCCTCCCCCCATCAGGCAGCGCGCCGCGGTGACCCCTGGGGTCATTTTCCCACGGCGCCTGCGTGGCGCTCCGCGCCGGCCCTCTGCGCCCTAGCTCCCTCCCACCCTCAGTACCCCGAGGCCACGTTGGCCGCTGAGCCTCCAGCTCCTGGGTGCCCTTGGGGAACTTCCAGGCCCCGAGCAGCGGGAGCGGGCGCCCGGCGCCACTGGGATGAGTGAGGCGGGTACGGGCGCGTGCTAGGGGGGCCATTGAGGGAAGGCCTCCAGTCTGGCCTCGCTCAGACAATCGCTCCTCACTCCACCGGAAGCGGCAGCCTGCCTCGACCCCCTGCCCCGGTGCCGCCGCCACTGCCGAGGTTCCGTGAAGGCCTTCGCCAGGCAGGGGGCTACAGCCAGCAGGGCGGCCTAGCGGCAAGCGGACGCCGAAGGCTTCCCGCGCCCGCCCCTCGCGGCCACCTGGCTCCGCCCCGGGGCGCCCACTTGGACCCGCCCGTGCCCACTGCCCAAACGGTGCGCCATCAATTGTACTTTTTTACGAGCTGCTAGATTATTCTAAAATTAATAGTTTTATAATTGAGATATATTGACATATTGTATTTTGTTAATTTTACGTGTGCTGCATAATGATTTGATATGTGTTATACATTGTGAAATGATTATAACAGTAAGTTTAGATAACATCCATCACTATATTTACATAGGATTCTTCTTGGATGAGAACTTTTAATATCTACTCTCTCAACATTTAAATATACAAATGCAACATTGTTAACTATATTCACCATGCTATATATTACATCCCAGGACTTAATGCGTCTGGTAACTGGACGTCTGTAACTTTTGACCTTCACCCATTGTGCCTACCCCCTACCCCTCACCCCCGCCTTCTCTGTTATTCACCAGTGTGTTCTGTATATGTATGAATTCTCTCTTTTTTGTTCTGTTTTGTTTTAGATTCCAAATGTAAGTGATATCATACATTATTTGACTTATTTCACTTAGAGTACATCCATGTTGTAATAATAAATGGCAGATTTTCCATTTATTGGTAACTGAATAATATCACATTGTGCATATATATATACAACATTTTCTTTGTCCATTCATCCATCAGTGGACACTTAGATTGTTTCTATGTCCTGGCTACTGGAAACAATGCTGCACTGAACAAAGCAGACATTTTAATATTGTGATTTCATCTCCTTTGGATAAATACTCATAAGTGGAATTGCTGAATCACGTGGTAGTTCCATTTTTTTATTTTTTATTGAAGCTCCATACTGTTTTAGAGAGCAGCAGGTCCAATTTACCTTGTAACAGTGCACCAAAACAGAACACTTTTTTCCACATCCTCGCCAACACTTGGTATTACTTGCCTTTCTGATAATAGACATTCTAACAGGTACGAGGTGATATCTCACTGCATTTGATTTGCATTTCTTAATGATTAGTGATATGTAGCACCTTTTCATGTGCACATTGGCGATTTGTATGTGTTCTTTGGAAACACATCCATTTACATCTCTGCGCATTTAGTAATTGGGTTGTTTGTTGGGTTTTTTCCACTACTGAATTGCATTAATTCTTCCTATATTTTAGATATTAATTCCTTATCAGATATGTGGTTTCAAAATATTTTCTCTCAATCTATAGATTGTCTTTTTATTTTGTTGATTGCTTCCTTTGCTGTACAGAACCTTTTTAGTTTGATAGAATCCTACTTTTCTTCTCACTTTTATTGCCTTCTTTTACTCTTGGTGTCAAATTCAAAAAACCATTGACTAATCCAGTGTCAATGAGTTTACCCTCTTATGTTTTCTTCTGGGAAGTTCATGACTTTAGGCCTTAATGTGTCAGTCTTTGATCCATTTTGAGTTCTTTTTGTTTATGGTACAATATAATCATCCTGTTTTGTTATTTTGCTGTACAGTTTTCCCAGCGATTTGTTCAAAAGACTGTTCTTTCCCTCTGTATATTCCTGGCTCCTTTGCTGTAAGTTAATTAACCCTCTATGACTGGGTTTACCTCTGAACTCTCTATTCTGTTCCATGGATCTTGGTGTCTGTACTGTACTGTTTTGATTATTATAGCTTTATTGATACATTTTGAAATCAGGGAGCTTGATGCCTCCAGCTTTGTTGTTCTTTCTCAAGATTGCTTTGGCTGTTCAGACTTCCATGGTTCCATACACATTTTAGGTTTGTGCTAGTTCCATGAAAAATGCCATGGCAGTTTTGGTAAGGGGTTACACTGAATCTGTGGATTTGTTTGTTTGTGTAGTATGTGATAGTAATCATTTCAGTCTACGAGCACAGACTGTTTCCATTTCTTTACCTATTCTTCAGCTTCTTTTATCAATGTCTTATAGATTTCAACATACAGATTTTTCACCTCATTGGTTTGATTTATTTATTTTACTATTTTCAGTGCAGTTATAAATGGGAGTAGTTTCTTAATATCTCTTACTGATAGTTCACTATTAGTATGTAGAAACACAGCTGAGTTTTGTATATTGATTTTACATTCTAAATATTATTGACTTCATTCAGTTAATGGTAAGAGCTTTTTAAGTCTTCAGTGTTATGTATAGTCATACATATAATGATGTTTTTGCTTTTTTTGTTTTGATTTGTTTGCCTTTTGTTTCTTTTTCTTGCCTAATTGCTCTGGGTAGGACTTCCACTACTTTGTTGAATAATAAAGCAGGAGTGGCCCCCTTGTTTTGATCCTGATCTCAGAGGAAAAGCTTTCAGTTTTTCACATTGTTGCCTTACTACATATGACTTTTATTATGTTTAGATATATTCCCTCTGTATGTAAGTTGTTGAGAGTTTTTGTCTTGAATACATGTTGAGGGATTTCTCAAATGATTTTTCTGTATCTCTTGAGATGAACATGCGATTTATTTTTGTTTTTCAAGAATTTTTATTAAGGTTCTATTGATATACACTCTTAGGAAGGTTTCACATGAAAAACAATGTGGTTACTACAGTTTACCCATATTATCAAGTCCCCACCCATACCCCAATGAAGTCACTGTCCATCAGTGCAGCAAGATGTCACAGATCACTATTTACCTTCTCTGTGCTACAGTGTATTCCCCATGATCCTCCAACACATGTATACCAAGGACGATACCCCTACATCACCTTCTCCCTCCATCCCCACCCATTCGCCCAAACCCTTCTCCTCTGGTCATCACTAGTGTCTTCTTGGAGTCTCTGAGTCTGCTGCTATTTTGTTCCTTCAAATTCGCTTCATTGTTGTACTCCACAAATGAGGTAAATCATTTAGCACTTGTCTTTCTCCACCTAGCTTGTTTCAATGAACACAATATCCTCCAGCTCCATCCATGTTGTTGTAAATAGTAGGATTTGTTTTCTTCTTATGGCTGAAGAATATTCCATTGTGTATATGCACCACATTTTCTGTATTCATTCATATACTAATGGACACTTAGCTTGACTATTGTGAATAGTGCTGTGATAAACGTAGGGGTGCATGTGTCTTTTTCAAACTGGGTTACTGCATTCTTTTATTTCATTTTTAATCTATTTTTAAACTTGCTATCATTAATCTCCAATTACATGGGGAACACTATGTTTACTACACTCCTTCATCACTGTGTTACCTCCACTTACACCATTGCAGTCACTGTCCATCAGCTTAGTAAGATGCTGTAGAATCACTACTAGTCTTCTCTGTGTTATACTGCACTCCCCATGCTGCACCCCCACCCATATTATGTGTGCTACTCTAAATGCCCCGATTTCCCCCTTATTTCTCCCTTCCCTCCCATCCTCCACAGTCACAGTCCATTTGGTAACCATTAGTCCATTCTTGGGTTCGGCAAGGCTACTGGTGTTTTGCTCCTTCAGTTTTCTCTTTCTTCTTATACTCCACAGATGAGTGAAATCATTTGCTACTTGTCTTTCTCTGCCTGGGTTATTTCACCGAGTATAATACCCCCTAGCTCCATTCATGTTGTTGTAAATAGTAGAATTTTTTTTCTTCTTATGGATGAATAATATTCCATTGTGTATATGTACCACATCTTCTTTATCCATTCATCTACTGAGGGACACTTAGCTTGATTATTGTGAATAGTGCTGTGATAAACATAGGTGTGCATACGTCTTTGCTAAACTGGGTGGCTGCATTGTATTTAATTATTTAATTATTTGCTCATTTATTTATTTGCTCCTTTATTTGCCCATTTATTTATTTATTTATTCATTCGTTCATTCATTCATTCATTCAGTCAGTCATTTATATTTATTAATTTAGCTATGCATCTATCTTTCAATCTATCTATGTCTTTCTAACTATCATCTATCTTTCTTTAAACTACAATAACATGAGTAACATTATGTTTACTAGACACTCCCCATCACCAAATTACCCCCATAGTCCATTGTTGTCACTGTCCATCAGCATATTAAAATGCTGTAAAATTACAACTCGACTTCTCTGTGTTGTACATTGCTCCCCATGCCACCCCACACATTATACTTGCTAATCATAAACCCATTTTACTCTCTCCCCCACTTATCCTTCCATTTCCAGCCAACCCCTGAAGTTCCTTTCACTTGGGTAAATATAGTCCATTATTGGGTTCTGTGAGTCTCGTGCCGTTTTGCCCCTTCCCTTTTTTCTTTGTTCTTATACTCTAAAGATGTGTGAAGTCATTTGATACTTGTCTTTCTCCACCTGGCTTATTTCACTGTGCAGAATACCCTGCAGCTCCGTTCATGTTGTTGCAAATGGTAGGATTTGATTTATTCTTATGGCTGAGTAATATTCCATTGTATGTATGAACCACATCTTCTTTTCCACTCGTCTACAGATGGACACTTAGGTTGGTTCCATTTCTTTTGTATCCTTTATAGTGCTGTGATAAACATAGGGGTACAAATGTCTTTTTTAAATGTGATGCTGCATTATTTTTACTTATATATTACTATTACTTACTGTTTTTTTCTTTATTACTCATTTTTCATTAATCAACAATTACATGAGCAAGTTTATGTTTCCTAAACGCCCCCAATCACCAAGTACCCCCAGAAGCCTCATTGCAGTCACTGTCAATCGGTGTAGTAAGATACTCACTACCTGTCTTCTCTGTGTTTTACAGCCCTCCTGGTCCCAACTCCCACATGCTAACGACAGTGCACCCTTTCTTTCCCTTCACACCCTTATCACTGCATTCACACCCATACACCACACTCCTTTTTGTTCGGGTAACTGTTAGTAAATTCGTAGGTTGTGTAGATCTGCTGCTCTATTGCTCCTTAATTTTCACATTGTTTTTATATTTCGTTATCATTAATCTACAATTACATGCAGATCATAAAATATTTTAGACTCCACCTTTCTCCAACTTCCCTCCACATACCGCATTGCAGTAACTTTCCATCACCATGACCAGATACTGTGGAATCATTCCTCATCTTCTCAGTGTTGTACATCTGTACCTGTGCCACACCAAACATTAAACCGTTAATCCATTCTTGGGTCCTGTGCATCTGCTGCTCTTTTGCTCCTTCAGCTTTTCTTTGTTCTTTTTCTCCTCTGATGAGTGAAATCATTTTATATATGTATATAAATACATATATACATAAAACCAGGAATGTTGGCCAAGATGATGCAGCTCCCCATGACTGGGTATTGCCCGCCCCCTGGAGGCGGAGTTTGCAAGAGCAGCACTGTTGCCTGTAGAATCCACGTCACAGTCGTGTCTCTTTCCTAGAGACACAAAGCGTGTGCTCATATGAGCAGCTTCCCAGTCCAGAGCCTCAAGCCCTAGCTGGGAGTGTGATTTCAGTGAGGTGGATGCACCACCTTGACAGCATCAGGGAATATGGAAATCAGATCCAAGGTCCTGTGTGTTTCTTTTATTTTCATGTCAGTACTAAACAGTAATATGAGCCACATTACCGTTACTAGACTACCCCCATTATCCAGTCCACAGTACATGCCCCATAAGAGTCAATGTCTATCAGCCCAGTAATATGCTCTAGAAGTGATACTGATCTTCGCTGTGCTCTACTGCCTTCCCCGTGCCCACACCAAAACCACACTATCTGTGCTGCTCGGAATGCCCCATTGTCCATATCTTTCCTCCCTTCTTACCCATCTCCCTCAGTCACTTACCCTTGGAAAACCGTTAGCCCATTCTTGGGTTCAGTTATGCTACTGTCTTGTTCCCTCACTTATTTTCATTTTTCTAATACTCCACAGGTGAGTGAAATCATTTGGCACTTTTCTTTCTCTCCCAGCTTATTTCAATGAGCATAATATCCTCAAACTCGATCCATGTTCCAGCAAATGATAGGATTTATTTTCTTCTAAAGGCTGTGTAATATTCCATTGTGTGTATGAACGACATCTTCTTTATCCATTTATCTACAGATGGACACCTAGGTTGCTTCCATATATTTAGTGTCCTGCACAGTGCTGTGATAAACATAGGGGTGCATGTCTTTTTAAAACGGTGCTGCTGCATTATTTATTTAGTTATATATTTATTATTGTTTGTTTCTTTATTGTTAATTTTTCATTAATCAATAATTACAGGAGCAACTCTTTTGTTTCCTAAACTCCCCACATCACCAGGTACCCCCTGATTCCCCATTGCAGTCACTGTCCATCAGTGTAGTCGGATTCTGTAGAATCAATAACTGTATTCTCTGTGTTTTACAGCCCCCCTGGCACTCCCCTCCCACATTATACATGCCAACCACAATGTGTTCTTTCTCGCCCTTCATCCCCTTATCACTGCATTCAAACCCATCCACCCCAGTCCTTTTTGTTTGGGTAACTGTTAGTCCAATCTTGGACTGTGTAGATCTGCTGCCCTATTGCTCTTTAATTTTTTCATTGTTTTTTTAAATTTCATTATCATTAATCTACAATTACATGCAGAACGTTAAGTTTTTAGACTCCCCCCATCTCCATCTTCCTGCTACATACTCCATTGCAGTAACTTTCCATCAGCATGACCAGATACTGTGAAGTCACCCCTTGTCTTCTCAGTGTTGTACGGCTGTACATGTGCCACACCAAACATTTTACATGCTAATAATAAAGCCCCATTTCTTTCCCCTGACCCTTATCCCTGAATTTCCAGTCATCCAACCGGGTCATTTACCCTTTGGTAACTGTTAGTCCATTCTTCGGTCCTGTGCTCCTGCTGCTGTTTTGCTCCTTCAGTTTTTCTGTGCTCTTATTTTCCACTGATGATTGAAATCATTTTATATGTATATATATAGACCAGATCCAGGAATGTTTGCTAAGATGATGCAGCTCCCCATGACTGGGCATTGCACACCCTGTGGGGATGGAGTTTGCAAGAGCAGCACTGTTGCCTGGCTAATCCATGATGTCACAGTGGTGCCTCTTTCCTAGAGATGCAAAGTGTCTGGTCAAATGAGCAGTGTCCCAGTCCAGAGCCTAGGGCCCTAGCTGGGAGTGTAATTTCAGTGAGGTGGACGCTGACCACCGGGATAGCATCAGGGAAAATTGAAATAAGATACAAGGTCCTGTGCGTTTCTTTTTATTTTGATGTCAGTACTAAGCAGTTGCACTAGCAACATTACGGTTACTAGAGTACCCCCATTATCCAGTACCCTCCACATGCCCCATAAGAGTCAATGTCCATCAGCCCAGTAATATGCTGTAGAAGCGATAGTGATCTTCGCTGTGCTCTACTGCCTTCCCCATGCCCGCCCCCAATCCACATTAGCTGTGCTGCTCGTAATGCCCCATTTTCCATCTCTTTCCTCCCTTCCAACACATCCCCCTCAGTCACTTTCCCTTGGTAACCATTGGTCCATTCTTGGGTTCGGTGAGGCTGCTACTGTCTTGTTCCTTCACTTTTTTCTTTTTTCTAATACTCCACAGGTGAGTGAAATCATTTGGCACTTTTCTTTCTCTCACTAGCTTATTTCAATGAGCATAATATCCACCAAATCCATCCATGTTGAGTAAATGGTAGGACTTATTTTTTTCTTATAGCTTACTAATATTCCATCATGTATATGAACCACATCTTCTTTATCCATTCATCTACAGGTGGACACTTACGTTGCTTCAATTTCTTTTGTATCCTGAAAAGTGCTGTGGTAAACATAGAAGTGCATATGTCTTTTTAAAAGTGTGCTGCTGCATTCTTTTTATTTATGTATTTACTATTATTTATTTGTTTCTTTATAATTTATTTTTCATTAACTGACAATTACATGAGCAACTTTGTTTCCTAAACTCCCCCCATGACCAAATACCCCCTGATACCCCATTGCAGTCACTGTTCATCAGTGTAGTAGAATACTGTACAATCCCTACTTGTTCTCTCTGTGTTTTACAGGTTTCCTGGATCCCCCCCGCTCACATTATAGATGCTAACCACCATGCACCCTTTCTTTTCCTTCACCCCCTTATCACTGCATTCACACCCTTCCACCCCAGTCCGTTTCCTTTTGGTGAATGTTAGTCTATTTATGGGTTGTGTGGATCTGCTACTATACATCTCCTTAATTTTTACATTCTTAAAATTTCGTTATCATTCACCTACAATGACATGCAGAACATTAAGTTTGTTGCACTATCCGCATCTCCAACTTCCCACTACATACCCCATTGCAGTAACTTTCCATCACCATGTCCAGATACCGTGGAGTCACTCCTTGTCTTCTCAATGTTATACAGCCTTAATTGTGCCACACCAAACATTGTACATGCTAATCATAAATCCCCCTTTTTCTCCCCTAATCCTTTTCCCTGCTGTCCCAGGCATCCAACCGAGTGCTTTTTCCCTTTGGTAACTGTTGGTCCATTACTGTGTCCTGTGCATCTGAAGCTGTTTTGCTCCTTCAGTTTTTCTGTGCTCTTATTCTCCACTGATGATTTAAATCATTTTCTATGTATATATGTATAGACCAGATCCAGGAATGTTTTTTAAGATGATGCAGCCCCCCATGGTTGGGCATTGCCCACCCCCTGGGGATGGAGTTTACAAGAGTGGCACTGTTGCCTGAAGAATCCATGATGTCACAGTGGTGCCTCTTTCCTCGAGACACAAAGTGTCTGCTCAAATGAGCAGCTTCTCAGCCCAGAGCCTAGGGCCTGAGCTGGAAGTGTGATTATGGTGAGGTGGTCACTGACCATATTGACAGCATCAGGGAAATGGAAATCAGATACAAGGTCCTGTGCACTTCTTTTTATTTTGATGTCAGTACTAAACCGTTGGATTAGCAACATTATGCTTACTAGACTACACCCATTATCCAGTCCACAGTACATGCCCCATAAGAGTCAATGTCTATCAGCCCAGTAATATGCTCTAGAAGTGATAGTGATCTTTGCTGTGCTCTACTGCCTTTCCTGTGCCCACATCAAAACCACATTATCTGTGCTGCTCTTAGTGCCCCATTTTCCATCTCTTTCCTCCCTTACAACCCATCCCCCTCAGTCACTTTCCCTTGAAAAATCATTAGCCCATTCTTGGGTTCGGTGAGGCTGCTACTGTAGGTTCCTTCACTTTTTTTCTTCTTTCTAATACTCCACATTTGAGTGAAATCTTGTGGCACTTTTGTTTCTCTCCCTAGCTTATGTCAAGGAGCATTGTATCTGCAAGCTGCATCCATGTTTTGGGAAATGTTAGGATTTATTTTCTTCTTAAGGCTGAGTAATATTCCATTTTTGTATGAACCACATCTTCTTTATCCATTCATCTACCGATGGACACTTAGGTTGCTTCCATTTCTTTTGTATCCTTAATAGTGCTGTGATAAACAATGGAGTATATATGTCTTTTTAATACTGTGATGTTGCATTCTTTATTTACATATTTATTATTATTTATTTGCTTGTTTTTTTCTTTATTATTCATTTATCATTAATCGACAATTATGTGAGCAACTTCATTTTTCCTAGAGACACAAAGTGTCTACTCATATGAGCAGCTCCCCAGTCAAAAGCCTCAAGCCCTACCTGGGGGTGTGATTTCAGTGAGGTGGATGCTGACCACTTGACAGCATCAGGAAAAATGGAAATCAGATCCAAGGTCCCGTATGTCTCTTTTTATTTTGATGTGAGTAGAAACAGTTACATGAACAACATTTTGGTTACTTGACTACCCCCATTCTCCTGTCCACCCCACATATCCCATAAGAGTCAATGTCCTTCAGCCCAGTAATATGCTGCAGAAGGGATTCTGATTTCACTGTACTATACTGCCTTCCCTGTGTCTGCCCCCAAACCACATTATCAGTGCTGCTCGTAATGCCCCATTTTCCATCTCTTTCCTCCCTTCCAACCCATCCCCCTCAATCACTTCCCTTTGGTAACCGTTAGTCCATTCTTGGGTTTGGTGAGGCTGCTACTGTATGTTCCTTCCCTTTTTTTCTTTTTTGTAATCCTCCACAGGAGAGTGAAATCATTGCCACTTTCCTTTCTCTCACTAGCTTATTTCAATGAGCAGAATATCCACCAAATCCATCCATGTTGAGTAAATGGTAGGATTTATTTTCTTCTTATGGCTGAGTAATATTCCATTCCATTCTGTGTATGAACCTCATCTTCTTTATCATTCATCTACTGATGGACATTTAGGTCGTTTCCATTTCTTTTGTATACTGAATAGTGCTGTGTAAACATAGGAGTGCATATGTCTTTTTTCAACTGTGCTGCTGCATTCTTTTTATTTATATATTTATTAATATTTATTTGTTTTTTTTCTTTATTATTCATTTTTCATTAATTGACAGTCCCTTTCCTTTTGGTAACTGTTAGTCCATTCTTGGGTTGTTTGGATCTGCTGTTTTATTACTCCTTAATTTTTACATTGATTTTATTTTGTTATTATTAATCTACAGTTATATGCAGAACATTAAGTTTTTTAGACTCCCCCTACTCCCAATTCCATAAACTAAGGCAGTTCAGTTGACTCAGACATTCTACAAATCTGTTCAGTAACAAAGGCCAGGAAAAAACATTCCAGCTTTCAGACTGTGGTGGCTGTGTGTAACTGAAACCACGGATAAAGGGAAGACTACTCTAAATGTTTCAACATTTCCTCCTTGTAGGGAAGAGTCTCTTGGCTCTCCCCATTTCCTTGTTAATTAGCCTAATATTTTTATTGACATCTGTAAGACCCATGAGGATAAGCTGAAGCAGCAAATTCACTAAGGCTCCTGGACTGCTTTTTGGTTTTGCAACCAGCTTATATGGGGTTCCCACAAGAAAGGGGCCCCATTAACCAAAGCATTCACCGGAGCTGGGTAATGGTCATATTCGGTGGGTGATTAACCCCGTCATCTTAAAGCCAGTCCCACATGGCTCGCATACAAAGCGTGTTGGCCCCCTCACCTGGAGGGTGAAAGAGACAAAGAAGGGGCATAAGGAGAGAGAATTTAATACTCTAGAAACAATTTCCCTCAAACCAAACATCTTTTTTCTTGCAATTCAGCCCCTGCTGGTTTCTCCATTTCTCCATTCTTTTAGTCTCATCCAGTTTTTGCCAGACTGGTTGACTTCAAAGATCATCAAAATAGAAGAGAAAAGAAATAAAATGAGTTAAATTTGTTTTGAGCCTCTCCTAGGTTTACTTGCTTTTTATCTTGCCTGGTTAAGACGTTAAAAAACAAATACATGCCTGTCTTCTAACATGACCAACATTTCATCAAAGAAACATTTTTAATAACAAAAAGGTAAAAAGCGAATGATATTTTTTCATTTCTATGAAAAAAATACTCTGTTATCCTATTTTCTCTTTCCACCTCAGTCTGGTGAAATTTTTATTACAGACTGCATAAACTGCTGTACCATTTGAGAACCACTAGTCTGAAAGACCCAAAGTATAATTCCAGACTATGCACTTGTCCTCCCAGCTCTCTGTGTGCTGGGGCTATAACCTTGCTGCCTTAGGTAATTTTCAATTCTCAGAGAGGGCTTTCCTTTCACTGTCATTTTCCATGCAATTTCCTTGGCTTAGAATGCTCCCTGCTCACCTGGAAATCTTTTTTTAAAAATTGTGGAATATACAATAAAATGCACAAATCCACAAATCTTAGTGTACAGCTTGATGAATGTTATGTGTATACATTAATGTAACCATCATCCATATCAAGATATTCTCATTAATTTTTCCCCCTTTCCCTATTTTGCCCATCCTTCCACATGCCTCCCCTATGGCAACTACCAGTCTGTTCTGTATATTTATGAGTCTAAATAAACTGTTATGTTTGTTCATTCATTTGCTTTGTTTTTCAGATTGCATGTATAAGTGAAAGGATATGGTATTTGTCAGATTTATTTCACTTAGCATAATACCTTCTACCCATGTTGACACAAATGGCAAGAGTTCATTCTATTTTAAGGCTGAGTAATATTCCATTGTGTATTATATACATACCACATCTTCTTTATCCATTCATCTTTTGATAGACACTTAGCTTGTGTCCACAGCTTGTCTATGGTAAATAGTGCTTCAGTAAACACAGGAGTGCATATATCTTTTCAAATGGAAAACTCTTAATCGGTTCTAACATGCTGCCAGTTTTGTGACATTTACCTGACCTCTATCATCCCGGGACATTATCCCACATTGCGGTCCTATAATACTTGCTCCTTTGCAGTGGACTCCTTTATTTTCAGGTCTGCATTCACTAGGCTAGAACTCCTGGAGGCCTCAACCTTCAGACTAGCAACTGGCAGGGTATCTGGAGTGTAACACCTCAGAGACATCTTAATGAAAACCATGACGATGATTTGGACTTAATGTGATAGGCAATAGACAACTATCATAAATTTCCAGTCAGAGGAATGGCATAGTCAAATCAATCTTATTTTATCTGCTGTAGAGACCAGGATAGACCGTGTTGGGATAACATCATGAGAAACAGCAATGAGGAAGGCCTGATGAGAGTGGAGATGAAGACTGGCCCTGCCTCTGATTGTCATAGCGAACTGTTAATTGGATTAGGAACACTAAGAAATCCCATCTCCATTTACTTTCTTTATCTCAAGAAGAGTAATGGCCACAGGGCTGGTTGATAATAGACTGTCAGGAGGAAGCATTCCTAATCATCTCAGTCCTTGGTAATACCTAGGATGCTACCATCTTTGCTTTTCCAAACATAAGTCAGGGGTTGGTCCTCATTGTGAGGTTGGTCCAACTGTTTTCTAAGACCTCAGCCTCCTCCTTCTGTGCCCTTTCCTCCCTCCCTTTCAATCAGCCTCTTCACAAGTCCAATGTCTTTGCTCTCCCTGTGAATAAAACCTCATCTGAGAAAAACATTTAATTAGTCATTTATGCCTGAGGATGAATAAGATATCTAGGTGTTCTCTCTCCCAGAAAGTAGCCACATCATCAACCTATTGGGGAAAAATTACCACAAGAATTATAGGCAACAAGGAGAGGTATTTTTGAGGAATCCACATGGAGTGTTTCTGAGCCTATGAAAATATGATACTGGAAGAGATCATCTATTCTGATGGAAGACTGATCATGGCCAAAGCATCTTAGACATAAAAAGAGGTTATTTGATTCATGATCAACTCTGGAAAGCAGATTGAGATCTTATATGTTGCAAATGTGCTGTATTATTAATTATGGTGTCCCCATGATACATTGATCCTCACCTTCCTCATCTATAGCATTAAGGCATTGGACAAAATAATGTCTGAGTTTTCTTCAAGCTTGGACATTTTGTGATTATATGATCATCGGTTCAATGCTTTAAAAAGAAAGAGAATGTCAGCCAGAAATATTGAAATCAAATTTTATTTTTAGAAAATGACATTACACACATCTTGCAAATGTACACAGAAATGAGAATGAGATGAAGAACAGGGCTTGAGAGCCAAAATGATAGCAAGACCAACTCTTTGGCTGCCAAGCACTAAATGCTGTGAATTCACAGCATTCATAGTTCAGTTCACAACACTTTGCACACATGGGGAATTTGTCTAGACTTCGAAGTCCTCTAACCAAAGAAAGCCTTCATCAAATTGTGGAGGGAGGAAGAGGGTTATTAACAGGCATAGGAGATGAAAAGGGTCTGCTCCAGCTTGTTTACATGGGCCTCACCAAACCTAACAGTCCAAGTGGCACCAGAAAACCAAAAAGGAGGGTGCCTGCTTGGAACACTACTTTTGAATCACAATCTCAGAGTGGGTTAGGCATTGCCTGGGAAACCAACAGCAATGCCTATAATGCATGTCCTTGTCTTTTCTGGCTATAACTAAAGGGGCAGCTAAGAATCCTGAAACATCTGTTGTCTTTCTCTGATTTTCTTTCTTTTTTTTAATAATTATTAGTCATTGGTCAAGCAGAGCCTTCTGAGGTCTCCAAATACCTCAAAGCAGGTTCAGGGATAAGGGACATCATTGTCCACTATCTTTCAATTATATGTGATTCTGAGAAGTATTCAATTCCCCACTGTAGTCAGAGGGCCAAAGACACCCAATGTGCCACTGTTGTTTAATGTAAAGAGGCGCTGAGTCTTTGATCACAATGCCATTCCTGGAGAATAACTGCTCAGAATGCATTTTCCTTCCTTTTTGGTTTATTCTTTGCTGACCTTACTTGGCTAAAATTATTGGCCCCCAAATCAGTTATTAATGCAAGACACCTGGGAGCAGGGGGAGGGAGAGGGCAAGGAAGAGAAGAGTGACCACAAGGAAGGATGTATTCTTTTCAGAGGTTAAAATGAGTTATTTAAGAAATGTGATGTCTAATACCATGCATGCACTTATGCCCCAAGGCTAGTCAACTAGCAAGCTAACGCCTCTAACACTACAACCACCAATTACAGCTGTTTGGCTACAGTTACGGAGTTCTAACAACAGCTATAGGGCAGAAAGGATGGGCTGTTTCCATTTTAAAAGTTATCCCTTTGAAAATGGCCATAAAAGCATTTTCTGTACAAATTGAATGGCACAAAAAGGTGACCAAAAATGTTTTAAAGAAGTTACCACACAAGTGCAAAATTCAATCAAGACATGCATTGGTTGTGTACAAGTCATAAGAGATCATTGGCTTCAAGCTGCAATATATTACAGGACCATACATTGGCGACATTACAGTGTAACCTCTTTGATTCATGCTCAACTCTGGAGAGGAGATTGAGATCTTATATGTTGCAAATGTGCTGTGTCGTTAATTATGGTGTTCCCATGATACATTGATCCTCAGCTTCCTCATCTATAGCATTAAGGCATTGGACAAAATAATGTCTGAGTTTTCTTCAAGCTTGGACATTTTGTGGTTATATCATCGGTTATATATGATCATGTGTTTATATGCTCAAATCTCTTTAAGAGAACTTATAAGTAAAAGTCATTAGAAAGGGCATTCCGTATACTATTGCCCAGCAGTGACATTCCCACAGGCTGTGCACCCTGTTAAAAAAAATTAGTGCCTACAGGTGACTTTTTTAGGCCCCAAAATTACCCTTATTTGCATGTCTGCACAGGAATATGAACAGTTGGTGTCAATAGTGAATGTTTAGGTGAATTTAGAAGAAGTACATTTCAATTAAGTGAATATTTCTTCTTCTTCTATGGATCTGTTAAATACCCTTTTCATGTAAATCAATCCCAGTTGCCTATGAGCTTAGCTAAAACAATTCAACAGTTGACAAGTCCAAATCATAAGGTTATTACAGAAAGCTTACTGTATAATGGTAAACTTTAGACAAATCCTCACCCCACCCAACACCCCCAACCCAGCTAAACCAAATGACAGGAGCAATTACCTGTGGTCTCTCATTATACTATATTGCAGCTTTTTAAGCTATGAGCAGATTAAACAAAATCCCTTAATACTATTTAACTGATAGAAATCCATGGGTGCATTTTTCTGGACAAGTGATGATTTCTCTGAGCACACTTCACCGCTCCACCAAATGGCAGGCAGGCAAAAAAGGAACCCCTGAGTATTCTTACAGTGCTTGGAAGGCAAAGACCCAAAGAAAGATGAGCTCTCAAAGCTGCTTGTGACAATCTGTTTTGGGGAATTACAAATGAAATGGAGAAGAAAGGGCCAGGATCGGATTGATTCCCACCAACGGGACTGGGGTAGGATTAGAGCTGTTTGAGTCTGGAAAAAACTTCTCATCACCAAGGCAAAAATCACAGAGGTGAAAGAGGTATGTGCCCTATGCCTACACAAGGAGGAAGGAAAAAAATTTAAAGGCTGACAACAAAAGAGATAAAAAAGACAAGAGAGAGGACAAAGGATGGATGGTTTTACTTCATAAAGGGAGAGGAATAACAGTATAAAAATGAGAACAGATATAATGAACTAGAGAAAGAAGACAAAAAGATACACAGGGGAGGGAGACAGTGGCAAAAAGCCATCGATTTCCTCAGGTTATTAACCCAGAAATGAGAAGATCCAATGCCTTCAGGTTTTTGCCTTAATTTATAAGGTATTTGCTCTGAGTTCTGTGCCATCCGTGATGGTATGGACTTTGCCCTTGTAATTAGGAACAGGAAGATGCCTTAATTCCCAATGGGAATTCTAGACCCCAAGCCATCAAAGGTAACACAAGATTGCTTCGATTCCATATGTTGAAACCTGTAAACTAAGGGATAAGAAGTTATGCAGTTAGAAGTGGGGCTCGAGAGTCTTGTCATATGATACAGTGTCACACTTCCTAGGCCAGAGTGGGAGGTCTGCATGGATACTTAATGAGAAATAATCAGGAAGCAACACCAAAACCAAGAGGCTGAGTTTAAAGACCATACAGGGTCTCTTGGGTTGGAGAAAGTTCTGGGGACCAAGTTAGGGGAGACAAAGGAGGAAGTCCCCCTTCCCTGAAGACATAGAAGGGGCAAAATTCTTTAACCAGGCATACGGAAAGACAGGTGGCTGGAGAGGGAGCCTTACAGTCTCTGAAAGGTAAAAGTGGCAGGGGCGAGGGTAAGCTGCTAACAGTTCTAGCTCATAGGTTGCTCTTTGGAGTCAGTTCTCTGTGGGTTTAGACATACATTTTCCTCCCTGCACACGTCTTGGCTGCTGTGTGACAAGAACCCCCAGCCTTTTGTCTATTAGGGAAGTGTGGTCTGCTAGCTAGAGGAAGTATAAAATTTGGAATTTACTTTTGAGAAATGACCTGTGTTGTCTTAGCCCATAATCACAGCCTTTAGGGCTGACTAAAGGCAATCCAGTTTGTGTCAACAGCACTAGACTGGGTCTGAGCCACTAACAGAACCCATTGGAGATGCCTCTCCAGCCAAAAGGTAGGCATGAGGAATCAACACAGTATCCTTGTTCCAGGTGTTCACACCTGTCAGGGAGCGGAAACCCTGCATAGAATCATAGAATAGTGGAAAGACTATCTATGGGGTCCCCTTCTTAGAGCAGATGGAGAAGCTTGACAGCTTTGAAGTTCCATACCAAAAGAGGTACCCAGGAAGGCTAGCAAGGTGTCTTTGCTATACAAAAGGTCTCAGATTACTTCTGGCACATCAGTGGCTAGAACTTTATTTTTTCTAGTTTCTAGGTCCCAAAACATAGGACTCTAACCCTTTCCCCATGCCAGATGAGCTTCAAAACATGAATGGCTTTGGGCCTAAGAGCCAATCCTTAATCAGTGAGGGAAATATAAGAGTGAGACCTGGCCTTGGAAATGCAAGGGGCTCGGTGTGGCCAAGGACAGGTTCCAAAGGTCTCTTTAAAAACAAAAAAAGAAATCCCCAGTGCGTTTTATTTCCGTAGTGAACTGGACAGTGAAGAAGGTGTGCTGAACTTTGGCAAAATTCTCATTAGTGTGCCAGAGCTTGTTTTGGGCACATGGGCATAACTCTTCCAAGGGACATGTGTTTTTTTAAGAAAGAAAAGCTATCCAGAACCAAATGCGAGAGGGCATGCCCATCCAGAGTACTGAAGGGACTAGGGAAGCAGACAGATTTTGACCAACACAAGCACTGGATTGCTGCTCTAAGACTTGGAATGGGTGATTCAAAGAAGGATTCAGGGCTTCAGATTATTTCTTCTTGTCTTCCTCAGGTAACTGCCCATCCTCTTTAAGGTTTATTGGTTACTCCTGACTGGGGAGGAAAAGTAGGGAGGATAGAGAATTTCCTGAGGAGGGCTCTTGGAACTGAACTAATAATACACCCTTAGTTCCCAGGAAGAGCCTTGCTGCAAAGAAGACTGGATGTTCACGGTTTGTTGCTCTGATTTCTGCCATGGCAGGCATAGGGGTGGTGTGCATCAGAAGGTGAGTATGGTGGGGAGAACACATAGCTTGCTGTTTTCATGCATACACAAGAAGCCAATGTTTAACATCAGCTAGGGAACATTTTAGTTACAAAGTCCCTTGCTTATAACTGGAAGTTGTCCCTATCAGGGCAGAATGGCTATGGGGACATTGTGGATGAAAGCAGCCACAGCAAGACCATTTCATTTTCTTGGGCTAGTCTCATTCACATATTTTAAAAGAAATCAGTGCAAACGAATGGGAGCCATACTCATTTTTTAAAATTACTTAAAATCCACCTCAGAAAGTCAGGATGAACGAAGCCATTGTTCTCTCTTCCTTCCTTCCTTTCCCTGCTCTAGGAATGAGAAATACTTCCCTCAGCCTACGAAGACCATCCAGTATGAGATGAGATGGCATCAGCTGACAGGGAAAACCAGTGTTCTTCCATTCCATCTGGACTAGGCTCAGGCTCAGGGAGCTGTTCTGAAGGCCCCTCAATGTAAGACAGGGATCCCCTGTGCTGGATGGACAGGGCCAGGGACCCCATTTTTCCTGTTGGTCTTCAATGCCTCCTTTTCTATGGGGACATCAGCAGTCCATGTGGATGAGAATCATGTGAATACAGGGAGAAAGCTGTATTAGGTTGCTGGGTGGATTTCCCACGGAGATCAGGGTAACAGCATATGGCTCCAAGATGCAACATGACCCTGAGGATTCTTTCTCAGGACTCTGAGAAAGATTCCTCAGGGTCCCAGTGGAAGGCAATTCAGTTCAGTGGGAAAAGGCCCTGGAATAAGAGCAAGGAGATGTGGGTTCTAATCCCAGCCCTACCCCTAACCAGCTGTGTGACCTTTGGGAAATTACTTTACCTCTGCCTCTCTGTTCCTGGCCTGAAAATGAAGAATTTGGAGTAGATGATGTGATCTGAAGGTTCCTTCCAGTTAGAAAATGCCATGATTCAATCTAGGCTAATACCGAAGTCCATAAGACACAAAGCAGTCATGCTAATGGCTATCCTTTCCAAAACAAGAGAAAAGAAAGTTTTCTCTCAATTTACCACTCGTTAACACTACTTAAGAAGTTCTTCAACACAGTTCCCATATATACAATTTCCCCTTCTTTGTCCCTATTTCTATTTCTGTAAGGGAGAAAAATCAGGAAGTATGAACAAGCAATAGATGGATTGTGTGTGAGTTTGTGTGTGTGTAAAAAAGAAGGAGGGAGAATTGGAGAGCAGTAGCAAAGTGTAAAAGATGGGGGGAGAAGTGGGGAGTGTTGGCAAATGCTTGCTGAAAGCTGGGATATTTTCTGACTGTGCAGAAGGTAACACAATGGGACTTCTGTGGTAAAACTGGATTGGGTAATATTGGGAATGAATGATAGGAGGGAAGATGCCCAGTTACAAAAATGGTTTGTTTTTTTTGTTTGCCTTGAAAATGTGCCAATTTAAAATGCAATTACTAAAACCATACCAAGGTCCCCTGAAATGCAGTAAAGAAACATTTTCTTATAATGAATTAAAAGAAGGATGGAAAATCTATTCTTATTGAATATTGTTGGTTCAAAGATAATTCTAAAGAAAATACACCTATTTAGTATTTTCTAATGATGCATATATATCATAAGCAAGGGAATGCTCAGAGAGAAGGCATAGTGTCTGGACTTGAGGAAATCTGAATTTCTCCTCTGGCCCTCCTCTTCACCAGCAGATCATCAACTACCTTGGCCTCCATTTCATTTTAAATTGAAGGAATTGGACTAAGTGAGATATAGAGAAAGACTATGGGTAGGAACTTCAGGGTCTGGCCTAAAATTGAGAAACAGTCCTCCTACCACTCACTGTATCCATCCCCCCTCCCAAGTACCAATTTTTCCCAATTAACTACAAATTATTCTGAGAGCACTAAGAAAACCTTGAGCTTCTAGAGAGAAGTATGGGGTAAGTAAAATGGATTTCTTAGTGGTTTTGAATAGGCTAACAAATAAAGGAGAGAGACAAAAAGACAGGCTCATGATTTGGGGTTACTCAATGAGCAATTTAACCAGAAATCGGTACTACCATCATCAGGAACTTTCTTGAGCCAAAAATGTTTTTTGTAGCTAAGGACATCTGAAGCTTATCTAGGGGCATCTGAGTTACCTCTTCCACCACTGAGTTCCCTCCTACACAGTGCACATCAACAATGCCACTAAGTTGCCACTGATCCATGTCAGGATGTCCTGTAGTATCTCCTAATTATGAAGCAGCTATTTGTGTATACACTTGTGGACATACACACACACACACACACAAACACACACACACACACACACAGCAAGCTCATTCCAGTTAAAATGGAGAAACAGCTGCAAGTCATTCAATAGTCAAACAGCAGTTTGGCTTTGAATGCTGTACCTTTCAAACTATCTGAACAATTACAAAGAAATAAGGAAATCTTCATATCTGCTAAAGGCAAACACAGAATTGGCATGCATGGCTTTCACTTAAACTTAGTTGTCTTTGCCAGGTTGGGCTATGTTTACTGACAAAAGGCAGTGTTAGAACCTGTACCTCAAAGACTGAGAACTATCTCAGATGATCAGTCCTTTGCAAAGAGAAAAATCCTTTCTAGTGTTAAAGACAAGTGAAAGGTTTCTGTTTCTTCAGTATGAAATATCAGGATTATAGATAGAAAAGAGTTGCCTAAAATATACCATAACATTTCATATAAAATATAATTAGAGAGATGGAGCCAAGATGACGGCATGAGTAGAGCAGCAGAAATCTCATTCTCAAAACCAAATATATTTTTGAAAATACAACAAAGACAACTCTTCTTAAAAGAGAGACCAGAAGACACAGGACAATAGACAGACCACATCCACACCTGCGACAACACAGCACCTTGCAAAGGGGGTAAGATACAAGCTGCAGCCTGGCGGGACCTGAGTGCCCCTCACCCCAGCTCCCAGTGGAAGGAGAGGAGTCAGAGCAGGGAGGGAGAGGGATCCCAGGACTGCTAAACACCCATACCTAGCCATCTGCACTGGAGTGCAGACACACAGTGCATGCATGGGGTGCTGGAAACAAGGGAAGCAGGACAGTAAGACTTGTGAGTGGGTCCCCACAGCCAGTGCACCAAGGAAAAGGAAAAGTGAGTGCTTTTTGAAAGTCTTAAAGGGACAGGGACCCTACAGCTGGACGGAAGCATCCCGGGACACTTGGCCTAGCAGCTGAGAATCCCAGGGAATTCTGGGCACCCTAACCCCCTGGATAGCAGGGCAGCTCAGAGGCCCCTCACAGAGATAAACAGCCTCCTGGCTGTTTCCCCTCTGACGCAGCTCTGCCAAATTGGAGCAGCATCCCGAGTCAGGCCACATCCAAAGCAACTGGGGAACTAAACTTCATAGCGGCCAGGAAAGAATCAGAACCAACATCTGCACACAGCTGCCCAGATCAAGCTGCTAGAGGTCACTGTTCTCCCAGGAGAGGAGGGCCACAAACCAGCAAGAAGGGACATACTACCAGCTGTCACTCATGCCAGCTCCACAAACAGTCTCTATCACCATGAAAAGACAGAATTTGAGGCCGACCAAGATCACAGAGTCAACCCCTGAGAAGGAGATAGACCTAACCAGTCTTCCTGAAAAAGAATTCAAAATAAAAATCCTAAGTATAGGGACAGAGCTGCAGAGAAATATACAAGAACTAAGGGATAATGTCCAGAGGGAGATTACAGAAGTGAAACAATCTATGGAAGGATTTATAAGCAGAATGGATAAGATGCAAGAGGCCATTGATGGAATAGAAACCAGAGAACAGGAATGCATAGAAGCTGATGCAGAGAGAGGTAAAAGGATCTCCAGAATGAAACAATATCAGGAGAACTGTGTGACCAATCCAAAAGGAAGAATATCCACATTATAGGGATACCAGAAGAAAGAGAGAAAAAGGGAAAGAAAGTGTCTTTGAAGAAATAATTGCTGAAAACTTCCCCAAACTGGTGGAGGAAATAATCGATCAGAACACGGAAGTACACAGAGCTCCCAACAGAAGGGACCCAAGGAGGAGAACACCAAGATGTACAATAATTAAAATGCAAAGATCAAGGACAAGGACAGAGTTTTAAAGGCAGCTAGAGAGAGGGAAAAGGTCACCTACTAAGGAAAACCCATCAGGCTATCATCAGACTTCTCAACAGAAACCTTACAGGCCAGAAGAGAATGGCATGATATACTTAATGCAATGAAACAGAAGGGCCTCGAACCAAGACTACTGTATCCAGCACGAATATCATTTAAATATGAAAGAGGGATTAAACAATACCCAGACAAGCAAAAGTTGAGGGAATTTGCCTCACACAAACCACCTCTACAGGGTATTTTAGAGGGACTTTTCTGGATTGTAGCACTCCTAAGATAAAACAGATGTCACCAGAGAAAATAAAATCACAGCAAAGAAAGCAGACCAACAAAATACCAACTGAAGGCAAAAAAATAAAATCAACTACACACAAAAAACAGTTAAAGGGAACATGACGGAGCACGTAATAAAACAACCAACATATAAAGAATGGAGGAGAAGGAAAGAATCTCCAAAAACTGTTTATAACAGCCCAATAAGTGAGCTAAATTGGGCAGTAAGATACTAAAGAAGCTAACCTTGAACCTTTGGCAACCACTAATCTAAAGCCTGCAATGGCAATAAGTATGCATCTTCCAATAGTCACCCTAAATGTAAATGGACTGAATGCACCAATAAAAAGACACAGAGTAATAGAATAGATAAAAAAGCAAGACCCATCTATATGCTACTTAAAGACACTCACCTCAAACCCAAAGACATGCACAGACTAAAAGTCAAGGGATGGAAAAAGATATTTCATGCAAACAACAGGGAGAAGAAAGCAGGTGTTGCAGAACTAGTATCAGACAAAATAGACCTCAAAACAAATAAAGTAACAAGAGATAAAGAAGGACATTACATAATGATAAAGGGCTCAGTCCAACAAGAGGATATGTGCATTAAAAATATATATGCACCCAACACAGGAGCACCAGCATATGTGAAACAAATACTAACAGAAATAAAGAGGGAAATAAAGTGCAATGCATTTATTTTAGAAGACTTCAAAACACCACTCATCCCAAAGAATAGATCTACTGGACAGAAAATAAGTAAGGACATGGAAGCACTGAACAACTCACTAAAACAAATGGACCTAATAGACATCTATAGAACTCTACATCCAAAAGCAACCGGATCCACATTCTTCTCAAGTGCACATGGAACATTCTCCAGAATAGACCACATACTAGGCCACAAAAAGAGCCTCAGTAAATTCCAAAAGACTGAAGTTCTACCAACCAACTTTTCAGACCACAAAGGTATAAAACTAGAAATAAATTGTACAAAGAAAACAAAAAGGCTCACAAACACAATGAGCCTTAACAATATGCTCCTAAATAATCAATGGATCAATGAACAAATTAAAATAGAGATCAAGGAATACATGGGAAGAAAATGACAACACAGCAAACTCCCAACATCTGTGGAACGCAGCAAAACCATTCTTAAGAGGAAAGTATATAGCGGCAATACAGGCATATTTAAAAAGGAAGAATAATCCCAAATGAATAGTGTAACATCATAATTATCAAAACTGGAAAAAGGAGAACAACTGAGGCCTAAAGTCAGCAGAAGGAGGGACATAATAAAGATCAGAGAAGAAATAAACAAAATTGAGAAAAATAAAACAAAAAAAATCAATGAAATGAAGAGCTGGTTCTTTGAGAAAATAAATAAAACAGATAAGCCTCTAGCCAGACTTATTAAGAGAAAAAGAGAATCAACACACATCAACGGATTCAGAAACAAGAAGGGAAAAATCACGACAGACTCCACAGAAATACAAAGAATTATTAAAGACTACTATGAAAACCTATATGCCAACAAGCTGGAAAACCTAGAAGAAATGGACAACTTCTTAGAAAAATACAACCTTCCAAGACTGACCAAGGAAGAAACACAAAAGTTAAACAAACCAAATTACAAGCAAAGAAATTGAAGCTGTAATTTTAAAAAGCTACCCAAGAACAAAACCCCTGGGCCAGAAGAATTTACCACAGAATATTATCAGACATACAGAGAAGACATAATACCCATTCTCCTTAAAGTTTTCCAAAAAAATAGAAGAAGAGGTAATACTCCCAAACTCATTCTATAAAGCCAACATCATTCTAATACCAAAACAAGGCAAAGACTTCACCAAAAAAGAAAATTACAGACCAATAACCCTGATGAATATAGATGCAAAAATACTCAATAAAATATAGCAAACCGAATTCAAAAATATAACAAAGGGATCATACACCATGACCCAGTGGGATTCATCCCAGGGATGCAAGGATGGTACAACATTCAAAAATCCATCAACATCATCCACTACATAAAAAAAAAGAAAGACAAAAACCACATCATCATCTCCATAGATGCTGAAAAGGCATTCGACAAAATTCAACATCCATTCATGATAAAAACTCTCAGCAAAATGGGTATAGAGGGCAAGTACCTCAACATAATAAAGGCCATATATGATAAACCCACAGTGAACATCATACTGAACAACGAGAAGCTGTAAACTTTTCCTCTGAGATCAGGAACAAGACAGGGATGCCCACTCTCCCTACTGTTATTTAACATACTACTGGAGGTCTTAGCCATGACAATTAGACAAAACAAAAAAATACAAGGAATCCAGATTGGTAAAGAAGAAGTTAAACTGTCACTATTTGCAGATGACATGATATTGTACGTAAGAAACCCTAAAGACTCCACTCCAAAACTACTAGAACTGATACTGGAATACAGCAAAGTTGCAGGATATAAAATTAACACACAGAAATCTGTGGCTTTCCTAACAATGAACCAATAGAAAGAGAAATCAGGAAAACAATTCCATTCACAATAGCATCAAAAAGAATAAAATACCTAGGAATAAACCTAACCAAAGAAGTGAAATAGCTAAACCCTGAAAACTATAAGACACTCTTAAGAGAAATTAAAGAGGACACTAACAAATGGAAACTCACCCATGCTCTTGGCTAGGAAGAATTAATATCATCAAAATGACCATCCTGCCCAAAGCAATAAACAATTTGATGCAATCCCTATCAAATTATCAACAACATTCTTCAACAAACTGGAACAAACAGTTCAAAAATTCATCTGGAAACACCAAAGACTCCAAATAGCCAAAGCAATCCTGAAAAAGAAGATAAAGTGGGGGGGATCTCACTCCCCAACTTCAAGCTCTACTACAAACCCACAGTAATGAAGACAATTTGGTACTGGCACAAGAACAGAGCCACAGACCAATGGAACAGACTAGAGAATCCAGATATTAAGCCAAACATATTTGGTCAATTAATATTCGATAAAGGAGCCATGGACATACAATGGGGAAATGACAGTCTCTTCAACAGATGGTGCTGGCAAAACTGGACAGCTACATGTAAGAAAATGAAATTGTATCACTGTCTAACCCCATACACGAAAGTAAATTCGAAATGGATCAAAGACCTGAATGTAAGTCATGAAACCATAAAACTCTTACAAAAAAACACAGGCAAAAATCTCTTGGACGTAAACATTAGGAACTTCTTCATGAGCATATCTCCCCGGGCAAGGAAATCAAAGTCAAAACTGAACAAGTGGGACTATATCAAACTGAAAAGCTTCTGTACAGCAAAGGACACCATCAATAGAACAAAAAGGTACCCTACAGTATGGGACAATATATTCATAAATGACAGATCCCACAAAGGCTTGATGTCCAAAATATATAGAGATCATGCACCTCAACAAACAAAAAAGCAAATAATCCAATTAAAAAATGGGCAGATGAACTGAACAGAGACTTCTCCAAAATAGAAATTCAGATGGCCAACAGACACATGAAAAGATGCTCCACATCGCTAGTTATCAGATAAATGAAAATTAAAACCACAGTGAGATATCACCTCACACCAGTAAGGATGGCTACCATCCAAAAGACAAACAACAACAAATGTTGGCGAGGTTGTGGAGAAAGAGGACCACTGCTGGTGGGAATGTAAATTAGTTCAACCATTATGGAAAGCAGTATGGAGGTTCCTCAAAATGCTCAAAATAGACTTACCATTTGACCCAGCAATTCCACTTCTATGAATTTACCCTAAGAATGCAGCACTCCAGTTTGAAAAATACAGATGCACCCCTATGTTTTTCACAGCAGTGTTTATAATAACTAGGAAATGGAAGCAACCTAAATGTCCATCAGTAGATGAATGGATAAAGAAGATGTGGTACATATACACAATGGAATATTATTCAGCCACAAGAAGAAAACAAATTCTACAATTTGCAACAACATGGACAGAGCTAGAGGGTATTATGCTCAGTGAACTAAGCCAAGCGGAGAAAGGGAAATGCCAAATGATTTCACTCTTCTGTGCAGTATAAGAACAAAGGAAAATCTGAAGGAACAAAACAGCAGCAGAACCACATAACCCAAGAATGGATTAACAGTTACCAAAGGGAAAGAGACTGGGAGAATGGGAGAGTAGGGATGTATAAGGGTGGGGAAGAAGAAAGGGGGTATTATGATTAGCATTTTAATGTGGGGGTGGGGGAAAGGGGAGGGCTGAGCAACATAGAGAAGACAAGTAATGATTCTACAACATCTTGCTATGCTGATGGACAGTGACTGTAATGGGGTTTGTGGGGGGAACCTGGTGTAGGGGAGAGCCTAGTAAACACAATGTTCTTCATGTATTTGTTGATTAATGATAACAAAAAAGGGGGGGATTACTCCATGATATGATAAAATTAACTGCAAATCAACAATTAATGCATGCTTTACATATCCTTAATTTTGATCTTTTAAAGGGTGTCGGATGATCAGGTATGAAAGTACGATTTTCTGGTAATATTTCTTTCTCTTAAAAGAAATCAGTTCCTGTGTGGTGGTCTCCAAAGTTCTTTAAAATGGCATAAAGGTCATATCAAAGGGTAGGCAACGGGTTTGTTTGTGTTTATACAGAGGATCAAAGCCTTATTTGGCTACCTAGAAAATGAATTAAGATACTATATGAAGAAGAACTTTCAACATCAACATCCTCTGGAAGAGTCATTCCAGATGATGATCATCAAAAAACTTCAACAAATCCCTGGCGCTGTTGCAGTTGTAGCTGCATTCATACCGACGGTTCCTGGACTTGCACTGGAATGCAGAAGGAGATATCTAAGCTGGCCTGTGCATACAATAAAACAACAAATTTGACTGGATCTATACTGTCAGAACTCAAGCAAGAATTTGGAGAAGTGCAAATTGCAGTGCTCCAAAATCGTGCGACTATAGACTATCTACTGTTAAAAAAAAAAACATATGGGATGTGAACAGTTCCCAGGAAAGTGTTGTTTTAATTTGTCTGATTTTTCTCAAACTATTCAAATTCAGTTAGACAATATTCATCATATCATTCATAAGTTTTCACAAATGCCTAGGGTACCTAACTGGTTTTCTTGGTTTCACTGGAAATGGCTGGTAATTATAGATCTGCTTTTGTTATGTAGCTGTATTCCTATTATGTTAATGTGTGTATGCAATTTAATTAGTAGTTTAAAACCTATACATGCTTATGTTACTCTACAAGAAGATATGTCAAAGAAATAATCAATCTTCCCATGTTTTCTTCCGTCTGCTACTTCTATAGCTTTTCTTCTTCCTTCCTCATTACAACCCTTTAGTAGAATTCGTGCCTCATATCAAAAATTACTGAGATCATAATTCTTCCAAGTGGTAAAGATACCTCAAGACAAATGCTGGGCATAGAAGCCACAGGGCATAAATCTGCAAAGAAGTAAAAAGCTAACCTTTTCAAACAATATTGCTTCTCTCTCTCACTTACCAACTTAACATTTCCCTGTATGGCCCCAAAAGACCGCTGGTTAGCCAGAGACGGGTAAGATTCCTCAAGGGAGGAACAACCTAAGGCACAGCCGCAGGGGGGCCATCAGGTGAGAAATTGGGGATCAACAGAGGTGAGGCTTAGAACCTAAACCCCCTGTTCTCAGAGAAATCTTCTGCATCCATGGATGTTTTGTTGCCCTTGTCTAGATTGGATTAATACTTAGTCTATAGGCTCAGACCTGATCATCTACATTTGCCCTCTTACAGCACTAAATTATGTTTTCTACCTTTATCTTGCATCTACTTACCACTTCAGCATTTTATTTAAAAAAATAATAATAATAATGTAGAAATGTGGTATTCACATATAAATCAAGTACAAAAAACAAACGAATAATCTTATCTGACTTGATTGCTTATAGTTCATGATGTGTGATCAAAACCAAAAGTTTCTGTGATGACTGCCCTTGTACTGTTCACCATGTAAGAACTTATTCACTATATAAGAACTTGTTCACCATGTAAGAACTTGTTTGTTATGCTTCAGAAGATTGGAGACTGTTGAGAATTAGGCTTGGGGTTGATTAATGATTGTGCATTGAGTCCCCTATACAGAATTTTATTGTTGTTAACAACCATTTGATCAATAAATATGAGAGATACCCTCTCAAAAAAAAGCATACTTTAAATGAAGCAGAGTTTCAATGACTGATAAAAAATAATTAGAATGTCTGGTTCACTTTGAAATTATTAATGTAAGTACAACTGTTAAAAAGTTATCAAAAGACTGGTTCTATTGAATTGGCCTCTGCTATTCATTCTGGTTTCTCCTGGAGGATTCTGTTTGGCAGTGATAGCATGATTTCTAAACTATGTTATTCTTTTGCATTTTTTTGGTAAATTTTCTGCATGTGTTTTTTAGAGAAGAGAAAAATCACCAGTTTATAAAAAAAGGAGCCTGAAGAGTTTGATCCTAAAATACAGACAAATGGTTTTATAAAAAGGATACTTGTTTCTTGCTATAAAAAGAAACTGAAAGGTGTCAGCCCTGAAAACAATTTCTCACAGTGTTTTCAGTGTTGTCTGTTTACAAGGCATTCAATAGAACAGAGATAGATGGATACCATTACATTTTGGGTAATAATTTGCTGTTAGACAGCCTCCTAGAGGAATCAGGTATATGAAGTCCCTTACCCCCAACTCTTTATTAATTGCTTATTGATTCCACATTGCCCCAGTGGAGAGCTTGACGAGGAAGTCGCTGTGCTTTATAAACTTTACTGCGGTGTCTACATTGTTTTCCAATCTGCCTAGTCTCCTTTAGCTAGCCCTG
Source organism: Manis pentadactyla (assembly GCF_030020395.1). Taxonomy (NCBI): domain Eukaryota; kingdom Metazoa; phylum Chordata; class Mammalia; order Pholidota; family Manidae; genus Manis; species Manis pentadactyla. The sequence continues at coordinate 4,771,833 of NC_080039.1, read as the reverse complement.
TACTGGGGTACTGAGCATCTAGTGTTGGAATTAGAAGTTGATGTTGTCTCTCCCCATTGATAGCCAGAATTGGAGTTAAACAATCAGGGGGCTCAATCAGGAGTGAAGAGCGATGTTGAGGAAACTGCCTTGCCATTCTCCTAGCATTCTTGATATTGGGAGACAAGGGGCACTTGTGTTTGTCACTCTCGAATTTGCCAAGGAGTCTTTTTTTGCCACACACATGCATTTTAAGTGCTGTGTATGTAAACAACCCTCTCCAGAAGGAAGACTGTCATGTATGAGCAAAGTGAGATGGAAGAAATAATGCAGGTGCCTAAATATTCAATAGAAAAGTCATGGACTAGCATATTTTGCATCCCTGAAAATTAGCCCAAAGGATGGTTATCAATCTGTCTCTTATAACTGGTAACTGTGGATCAGTGGCCCAGTGAAGAAATCACTAGAAAATAAACCCAACATATGACAGTGTGTTTTTAAACATAACAATAACAAAAAAAAATAAAACTTTGAAAGCACCAATATCCCTGTTGGACACAAGAGCAGCAGTACCCCATGGTACTGGTAAGCTTGGATGGGTACCCTGAGCGCTCCTCCTTCACATGGAATCCCCAAGTGAATCCGAGTTATCCAAGGACAGAGGCAAGTGTAAGAAGGTAAGTGAAAAAGTTAACTGTCCTTTCCTTAACATCCTGGGCTCGGAAACAGTCAAGAATGTGCGTCTGCTTTTGTTGTTTAATACTTTCTTTAATTTTATTTTGAAATAATTATAGATTTACAGGAAGTTGAAATACAGGGAACTGTCTTTGCACTGATGTACCCTTCACTAAATTTTCCCCAATGGTAACATCTTGCAATGGTGAGCATGGTCCTGTGCAATGTGTGTGAGCATGGCCCCGTGCAATGTGACCACATGGATATATTTGTGTGACCATCACCACAATTGAGATACAGACCTGTATCCTTGCCAAAGGGCCCCCTTGTGCTACCCCTTCAGAGCTACAACCACCCCTCTCTCATCCCTAAACACTGGCAACCATATATCTCAGGAATTTTGTCATTTCAAGAATGTGAAATAAATGGAGTCATACAGTTGCCTTTTGAGAATGGGCCTTTCCCATTCAGCATAATTCCCTACAGATTCACCCAAGTTATTGCATGTATCAGTACTCCACTCCTACTTTTTAATATAGACACACTTGCGGGTTTGTGGTAATATATCATTAGGGTTTCAATTTGCATTTCCCTGATGGCTAAAGATGTTAAACATCTTTGCTCGTGCACAGTTGACATCTGACATTGTTCCTCAGTGAAATGTTTCCTTGTGTCTTTTGTTAGTTTTCTAATTGGATTTTTTCTTAATGTTGAGTTTTACCAGTTATTTTTATATGCTATATATGCATTTGGTTGACTTGAAAATAAATCTTAGCTTGTCTTTTCAAACGTCTGTGTGGTCTTTGACAGAGCAAAAATTTTTAGTTTTGATGAGGTCCAATTTATCTTTTTTTCCTTTTATGTATGGTGCTCCTGTGGTCAAACCTAAGAACTCTTTGCCTAGCTGAAGATCAAAAGATTTTTTCTCCCTGTTTCCTTTCTAAATGTTTCACATTTACATCTATAGTTCATTTTCTATTTAATTTTTGCATAAGATGTGAGGTTCACGTTGGGGGTCCTTTTTTAGTCTCTGGATATTCAATTACTGCAGTCCATTTATTAACAATGCTATGTTTCCTCCATTGGCTTTTGCACCTTTGTTGAAAATCAGTTTTGAATATGTATGTGTGTTCATTTCAGGCTTCCAGGGAACTGCCAGACCTTGAACAAATGCCTGACCCAGAAAATGTACCCCATCTACCTACTTCCATCTTACTTCCTGATGCTTTCATTTCTCACCAGGAATTAGGACTCATGGTTCTAGTACTGCCCCCAGCCTTGCCTATGTCTCGAGGAGATGGGGGCATGATAGGGAAATTGGTTTTTCCTATTGTCCCCAGAGCTCTATTTGTAGATCCCTGTGGTTCTTCTTGGACTTAGTATATCCATATTCTAAACCAGTGATTTTCAAATCTTTCTCTATATCCTTTCAAATTCTTTATTCAAATGAAATTTTGCTTGGCAGCCCAAAGCATGAAATAAATAAAAGTCTAGCTGTTGTGGCTGAATCAGACATGGGAGAGGTGGAATCTCACTCATCCCCAAGGAAAAATAGTTTGAAAACCACTGTTTTCACTCACATTATCAGCAAGATGCTAAAGGGAATTAGACAATTTAGGATAAACTCTGGAGATAGTTAAGAGAGACCCTCTTGGGTAGAATAGAAACAGAGAACTTCAGTAGAGGACTGTTCAAGAAAATTGTAGACTACCGCTTCTCCTTGAGGCAGAGGGAAAAGTGCAGATGAGAAAGAGGAACAAGAACAGGGAGGAGAGGGACTTATTTATCTAACAATGAGAGTGCTTTTTGCTGAGAAAGAAGGGTCAGGAAAACTTTAAGGCAGCTTAGACTGGAAAGAAGAGTAAAGTGTGTTCTGAAACCTGCGGTTTTAGTCCTGGCTAATTAGTACTGTGACATTGAAGAAGTCTTTAAATCTTGGTTTCTTCATCAAGAAAATGTAGGCTTTGTAATGGACAATCTGTCAGGACTCGTTTAGCTTCCATATTATTATCTGGGACTCTCAAGGGAATAATAAATCATTCTCAAAAACACAACAAAGGTAACTACAGTAAATAGACTGACTTCTCACCAACCTGCCATCCCTCCACCGTAAATCAGGTTGGCAAACTTTTTCTGTACAGGGCTAGATAGTAAAAATTTTAGACTCTCTCTGCTGATCACATATGTTCTCTGTCACACAGTTTTGTCTGTTTGGATTTTAGTTCTTTTACAACCCTTTAAAGATGTAAGAAATGTGTTTTACATCAGGGGGCCATCCAAAAAATAACCAGGCCATAGCCTGGATTTGGCACCGTTTTTCTCAACTACCTGGCAAAATTTCTTAGAAAACTGCTAAACAGGAGGGAAGCTGAAGAAACAATAGGAGTGAAATAAAATTTATAAAATTGAATTGAGGCTAAGTAGTATATAATAGAGTTGCATCTCTGAGGGGATTTAGTTTTCTAATACTTGAGTAAAGTGAAAATCAAATATAGTTATAAGTGTCTTTGAGCTCTCGGTTTCCAGAGTGATGGAAAAAAAACTCTGAAATTCTGCTCCTACATAAATGTAAAAACGCTAGAAAAACTGTCAAAAATTTTTCAGAACTCTGGAAATTAACCAAAGGCTTTCAACAATCCAAAAAGTGTTTATTCAAGAAATATTGCTATGTCCCAGTAAGAATTCCAAGATTTGTGATACTTTCATCTTGCCCAATTTCCATGCTCCCTCTCCCCAGCACCAGGGTAGCTTGGAAAATCAATAGCATCACAACTACAGTACCTGAATAGCAGTAACCTAGAAGCCACTGGAGGAGGCAGAATAGGTTTGAAGCTCTCTAAAATGCCCAATTCTCAGAGAATTGTCACTATTTGACCTATCTGGTAGCTCTCTGGAAACTCCCACTGGTAGGGCTCATCGGCATTGGACCTGACCCAGTGCATACTGTGAACAGCCTTTTCAGGAATGTGAATCAGCTACAACTGTTTAAAATCACAGCTGACTGAGGTAGGGGAAACAGTTGGGGCAAACGAAGCTGCTCAAAACCTCAAAAGAAAAAGCTGGAGAACTAATGTCTGTAGGGGACTTTGAAAAGCTCCAATAGGAATCTCCACAGCCCAGCACATGTTCAGAACTGGGCATATTCTCAGGAAAGACTTGAAAACCTCTAGTCTCTCACCTCTGGTTGGCCTTAGGGCCCCTCACAAGCAGCAAATAAAGGTTAAGGCAACATTGTAAACTGCCTGAGAGAGAGCATTGAAATCATGCCCCAATACACACACTGAGCCACTCAGTAAGGGTTGGGAGACTTACTGGATCAAAGCATTTAAGGAAATCTATCAAAATTATCCTTCAAGAATGAAGGAGAAAGCAAGAGATTCCCAGCCAAACAGCATTCATTGCTAGCAGACATATCCTACAGGACAAATACCAAATGATTTCCCTCATTTGTGGAGTGTAATAACAATGAAGCCAAACTGAAGGAACAAAATAGCAGCAGACTCAGACTCTAAGAAGGGACTAGCATTTACCAAAGGGGAGGGGTGAGGGAGGGCAGGTGGGGAGGGAGAAGGACATTGAGAGTTATCATGATTAGTGCACATGGTGTGTGTGGGGTCACAGGGAAGATAATGTATCCCTGAGAAGTCAAGTAAGGACTCTGTGGCATTTTACTACACTGATGGACAGTGACTGCAATGGGGTATGGGGGGAGACTCAATAATAAGGGTGAATGTAACATTGTTTTTCTTGTGAAACCTTCATAAGTTTGTATATCAATGATACCTTAATAAAAAAAGAAATACTTCACATATTTTTCCTAATAAATAAAACTATCCAAGTACTGAACTGTAAAAAAAAAGAAATATGAAAGAGAATCCTACAGGGGGAGACAAAGACAATAGACAGTGATTCAAATCTACAAAAGAAATAAAGAGCACTTGGTAAAGGCAAACATATAATTAAACACAAAAAAACAGTACAGATTTACTTTTGTGACCTTTCTTCTATTATCCAATTCAAAAGACAACTGCATGGAGGAGCAACTATAAAAATATGTTGATGGACTTATTATGAATAAAGATGTAATTTATATGTCAATAAGTGCACAAAGCATGGGGAAAGTAAAATGTTTATATACAATTGAAATTAAGTTGATATTAATCCAAAGTAGATTGTATTAAGGTATTAATTATAATTCTCAGGGTAATCACTATGAAAATAACTAAAAAAAATTAGTAAAACTACAAGGGAATTAAAATGGTGCACTAGAAAAATGTCTAACACAAAAAAGGGCAGAAATCAAGGAATTAGGGAACAAAAATAACATAAGACATATAGAAAATTGCAAAATGACTGATGTAATTCCTATCTTACCAGTAATTCTATTAAACATAAGTAGCTTAAGCACCAAAATGAAAGACAGAGATTGGCAGAATGGATCAAATACAAAACAAAAACACATGATCCAGCTCTACAATGTTTGAAAGAGACACAATTTAGATTCAAAGACATAAGCAGGTTAAAGTAAAAGGATAGGAAAAGACTTACTATGCACTTAGTAACCAAAAGTGAGCTGGAGAAACTATACTAATATCAGAAAAAATAGACTTCAAGATGAAAATCGTTACTAGAGATGAAGAAGGACATTTTATAATGATAAAAAGGTCAACACATCCAAAAACATAGACATATATGTGCTGTAGCAACAAAAGAGTACCCAAATACATAAAGGAAAACAAGACTGAATTGAAAGGAAGAATGAATAATTCAGCTATAATGATTGAAGCCTTCACCACCCCACACTCAATAACGAATAGAATAACTAGGTGGAAGACCACACTACAAAGAATTGTGCAACTACAGAATACTCCATCCAACAATGGTGGGGTACACTTTCTTTTCCAGAGCTCATAGAACATTCTGCAGTACAGATCATATGTTGGGTCATAAAATAACTCTCAATCAATCTAAAAGGACAGAAATCATGCAAGTTATACTCTATGACTACAGTGGAATTAAATTTAGAATGCAATAACAGATATTTGGGAAATTGAAAAATATGTGGAAATTAAACTAAGTAGCAAGTGGGTCAAAGAAGAAATCATAAGAGAAAGTAGAAAATACTTCTGAGATGAAGGAAAATGAAATAATATAGCCAAAGTTACAGGATGCTGCTAAGGTAGTACTCAGAGGGAAGTTTATATGAAATGTTCAGAATATGCTAACTCATAGAAACAGAGACTAGACAGTGGTTGCCTGGAGGTGGGTGGAGGGGGAAGGAACTGTGACTGCTAATGGGCATAAAGTTTCTTTAAGGGTGATGATATACTCTTGTACAACTTTTTAATTACGTCAAAAACCACTAAACTTTAAAAAGTTGAATTTTGCAATATGCAAATTATATTTCAATACACTATTATTTAAAAAGTACCTTTGAGAATCCCTTATATTGACAACTGAATATTGTTTATGTGATTCCTGAGTATGCAACCCTATGCAGCAATATGCATATATCAATGTATAATGTATATAGTAATATTAAATGTGCAATGATGTGTACAAATATAAGAGACAGTTTTGTAGTAGTTTCATTCTGTGATTATATTGTGACTATTGATGAAGCCCATAAGTCAAGCTTACACATTAATGCAAGTCCAGTGTAGTAGAAAGAGTACAGTATTAAGAGGTAGGAGACCTAGGTTCTAGGCCTAGCTTTGCCATTGAACTTTTTCCCTTTCAGGGACTTTGTTTCCATATCTGAAAACTGAGTAAGATGTGGACTGTAAGATCTTTGAAGTTCCTTCTAGTCCTGCAATTCTATCAGATATAACTCAGTTTATTGCATTTTATTTTTCTTTAGTTATACTAAAGCAAGAAGAAATGGGAGAGATACTGCCAGGTCAGTAAACTCCCTGGGATTTTTTAAAGGCAGTAGTAAGTGACCTTTTCATTGTAGAGGGCACTTTGAATCTCAGCACACTGAACTACTGGGCTTCAGCATTCAGCCCTGATGTTAATCATTCATTAACAAACTCTCCAGTGTAGTTGGCTGGTGGGTGGAACTGATTATTGGCAAAGACTGTTCTAGACTTTTATTTCAGAGAAAGGGGGTTCAGCACTGGGGTGGAATCATAAGGCAACTCACCATCAGCTGCTATGACTTGGAATGGCTAGGGCAAGATGCCGGCTTTGGAAAGAATCCATAGATTAAGGCCTAGGTATGAGCCTCTGTATTTCTGTCCTCCATCAAAAAATTTACTTCCTTGTATGGGCAGAACAATGTTCAGGAAAAGGAATTATCTCAACATTCTGTTTTTGTTGATTGATGGGTAGAAATACAGAAACACACATATTGCTTAACAATACAAATAATTTGTGCCTGAAATTCATTTGCTTAGTCCCTCAGAGCCCTACAGAACAAAATGTTTGTAACAAATACAGCTGCGCTGGCGATATTACTGCGTTAGAGAAAACAAAAACTTGGTTTCTGGTTCAGGGAGCTTATAGTCCAAAGGAAGTCAGAGAGGAGTTTTGAGAAACCTGGCTCCTAGTTGGGGTCTGCTTTTTCCAAAATGTGCTCTGCATTTTTCTGATGGTGTGGCTTTGTTCTAGCTGATTTTTTTTACTGGAATGCCCATTCTCTTCACCAGCTATCAAAAGCCTACCCAGGCTTTAGGGCCCCGCTGAAATGTCACCTAGTCTGCAAAGCTTTCCCCATCTCCTATTCTCCTCCAGTCTCATGTCTTTCACCCCCTTCTTTATATTCCAGCTGTCTTTTTGTCTGCTCTTGATGGTGCTACCAAGATCCACTCAGAGTGGTGTCTGTGATTTAAGGGCCAGGACCCTTCTTTATTCATCAAAATAGCTCTCCAAGCACTTACAGGATGACAAAGTCTGGAAAAAGGAAAATGTCTATTTAAATTTTCAAATAACATATTGAATATATTTTCCTTCCATCTCCAGACAACTCCACAAGTAAAATGTCTCCAAATTTAAAGTGGGTGCCATCACTAACCTGGAAAAAAATGTTGACATAGATTATGAAGTTTCCCTAGGTTTGTAGGCTTTTGAACTAAATCTTTAATGTGGCACCTTCTCCAAATTATTGAATGGTACTGGGATTGCCTTTAACCTTGGCACCTCCTTTTTCTCATTTGTAAAATGGAAACATTACCTGCCCTTTGCCTTCCACAGGGTTCTAAGGGTAAGTGTGAGAATGGCTACGGAAAAAGTTAAAGCAGTATGGAAATGCAAAATTTTGTTCTCATTAACTATACAAGGATTGACTTTGTGTCCATATTGTAGCACTCAAGTATGCGGACTTTGACTAACCCCACCGCAGCTGCCTTAAAGAGGATTCTCCATGAGGAGCTTAAAAGGAGAAGTCAAGAGGCTGATTACAGCTCAGGGCCCTGCCACAGCCATCAGAAGTTACGAAAGGGATGCTGATTTCCAACTGTGCAGGAGAAAAGTCATGGCCTCAGCCACTTGCTTCCTGTCTTCACCAAGACACACCTTTCGGGTACCCTTGGCTGGAAGTTTAGATGAGATCTGCTGAATCCCACTGCCCAAGGACCTTGGTGGTGCTGGGGCTCAGGAAGCCATGTGAAAGCAGGAGCAGGGAGCTGATACCTGGGCCCCAGGTGGAAATGAGCCAAGGTCATGAGACACTATTTAGCTTATTCAGAAAAACCAGCTCACAATCCATCATTGGTGGTGTGAGCATGAGGCTCTTGCTTTCTGATGGGATGCTCTGAGAGAGATACAGCAACACTTCCGTCCCAGATGCCGCAAATGCATAGTCCGAATTTCATCCCAAGGAAACTTCAGAGAAACCTAAATGGATAGCCATTCTGCCAAATAACTAGCCTGTACTCTTCATTCTACAATATGCCATCCTAAAAGAGAAAAAAAGACTCAAAACCTTTTCTAGATTAAAGAAGATTAAAGAGACATAACAGCTGAAAGCAATGTGTGATCGTGGATTGGATCCTGGACCAGAGAAAGAATGTTATTGGGGCAATTGATGACATTTAAATTGGGATTGTAGTGTACATAATAGTATACTAGGTCAATGCAAACGTCCTGATTTCAATAATTTTTCTTTGGTTATGAAAGAAAGTGTCCCTAATTTTAGGAAATACACACTGAAGTATCTAGAGGTAAAAGTGCATGATGTGTTCAACTCAATCTCAAATAGTTAAAAAAAGTAGTGAAGTGGTAGGGGGGAAGAAAGTGAGAAGATGCAAAAAGAATAATTAAATGTGGCAAAATAGAAACAACTGGTGAATCTGTGTAAACAGTATATGGAAGTTATATTATTCTTGAAACTCTTCTGTAAATTTGAAAGGGTATCAAAGTGAAAAGTTTAAAAAAGTAGTGAAAATTATACCAAAATTTTTTAAAAATAAGTTTTTAAAAGTTCTAGAAAATTATACAATCTATTACTTAATATTTGTTTTCTTAACTACCATAAAAATAATGACTTTACAAATAAAATGATACACTGAAAATTCCACAGTTGAGAAAACAGTGAGGCTCTGACACAGCTGCCACCTGTATCTTGTTCTAGTCCTTCAGTAGTTAAATTTGTTTTTAGAATTGACTCAAAAACACCACCACCACCACCACTCATGCAAAAAACCTGCAAACCCAGCCAGGAGAAATGGTATAACAATGCCAGCACTCACCTCAATGGGCCTATGGATGATGAGTCCTCACCCTAAATGAACTGAACACGGTCAGTTGAAAAGCCAGATGACTCTAGTGTACAGACCAAATAGATGGCCTAACTGCCCCACCACTTTGGGGAAGGTACTGAAGGAAGGTGCTGCCATAGGCCAGCTTTCCCCAAAGAGTAGGAAGGGTAGGAATGCATAGTTAAAGACATAGTATGAAGCAACGTAGCCTAGGAGATTCTGTGTGGAGAGTGGAACAAGAGAAGTAGGCTACTCCCTGTCCTGGAATGTTCATGTTAACAAGCTTTGCTGATCAGAAGAGTGACTGAAAGCTGAGTGCAAAAGAAATTTTCATCCATCTCACAGTCTCTGAGTAATGCCAGCTGCACAGACAGTTCAGCAGATCCTCCTTTGCTCAGCAGGACAATTAGAAAGTTCTGTTCAGGGTCAATACCAGAAGTTAAAGGGGTTATTGAAGGAATGGAGCAAGCCTTAGGAATGATGGAGCACAAAATGGTCAGATTATGCAGGAAGTTAAAATCGTGATGCAGGGAAAGAAATGAAAATGGGTGTCAGGCAATGGTGTGCTGTTCAATGTTGAACAAATGACTTTCTGTATGAAGAAAACAACAATCTTGATTTGTAGTATTTGCCATTTTCCATAGGGTAGATATTCCCAGTCTGGCCGAGTTCTAGTTACCAACATAGTGTCACTGATCATCCAGCTGGGAAGCAATGTGTCCAATCAGCTCTCATGAGCTAGTATGAACTGGCCCCAGCCTACTGCTGGTGGTAACCTGCGGGCCAGTCCTATGTCTGTTACTACCCAGCTATGTCCCCTTAGAAAGTACCTTAACCTTTCTGGGTCTCAATTTCCTCATCTATAAAATATCAGCCCCACAAAATTAATGAGAGAATCAAATGAAATGGATTCATCTCCATCTAAAATGTCTTCCAGCTCTGACCATCTATGGTTCTGTGATGAACTTGGCCACAGTGGTCATCTTTTGGCCTTTTCCATCTCACACCAAGTCTTGTGAGCAGGGGAAATATGAGAGACTCCTGGAGGAAGCTGCTCTAAAGGATGGTAATCAGAGCAGAAACCACAGTCACGTCACCTCAGAGATGAGGTTCAAGGCAGTGACCACTACAGATTTTCTATACAGGAGATATTGCTGGACGGGAATCTGTTTGGAAAGTGGGGCTGGAGAATTTATACACTTCTATTGTTTGAATGGTAATATTTATTTGGGATGACTGAGCGGTGTAGATGGTACCCAGGGCCAATGCAATGTATATGTGCCTTCTCTTCCAACGCTGTACCAGAACCTGCCTGGTAATGAAGAATGCATAGTGAAACTAGGGTCTGTTCATATTCTGACATCCAAAAAATCTAAAGGGAGTAACTCAGTGATAACTTTCTTTGACTGCTATCTTTATGTCACTTGTATTGACTGATGCCTAGAGACATAAGTCACCCTCAATGTCTTCTTTGCTATGCCTATAAATTGGCACCCCATGAGCTTTCACTTGGTGACACCGTTAACTCAGAACTTTGGGACTTTTGTCCCTCTTCCTTTTGGTTAATGTAACTGGAAGTGAAAAAGCAAGTGGTCAGCGGAATAAATAAAAGGGACTGGAAGTTTGGCCCCTGCTGGGATTCCCAGGGCTTCAAGCTAATGGAGCAGATGAAGAGAAATTCTGGCCTGATGTGCTGTAGAGTAGAAGGAAAAGAAAACCCTCACCCAGCCATTCAAAAAAGTCTGAGTGCGAAGGGTTTTAGTAAGGTATAAGATACATAATACCTTGTGCTTCCAGAGGCTTCCAGGACTGATGGGCATAGAGATGGGAGACTGCTTAGACTTGGGGGTAGAAAGTTGGCTGCTGGAGGTTCCACTTGCTAGCCCAAGGCAAGAGAAAAGAAAGGGATAAAAATCAACGGTTTACAAAGGAACACATCATCCTTCCCCTCCGAAGACACTAAGAAAATTCAAACAGTATACACAGACAACCAAATGATTTGATGAGTAGCACAAAGGTGGAAAGAATCACATTCCTTGGAAAGGCAAGCCCTGCGATTCTCAGTTAATTAGATTCTGGCACAGTGCATGGCAGTCGTTCCCCCTCCCTTACGCCTGAGTGCTTCCAATTACAGAGGTCTGGTTCTTTTAAAATCTTTTTCGTATTCTTTCCCAAGTCTGACCCTAACAACATCTCTGGGAGGTAATCTGGGAACATGTTATTTTTTTATAAGTGAGAACAGAGTGAGTCACAAAGAGGTGATGTGCTTTACCCTAAAGGGTGACAGGGACCACGGCAAACCCTCTTTGGTGGCTTGTCATGTGGCAGGTGCAGGACAGCCCCACTGTCAGTCTCTCCCCCCTTTCTCTTTTCCTGTTCATCTTTCCCTCCTTTGTCTTCCCTATCCGATCCTGAGTGAAAGAAAGAGAAAGGGGCTGTGCAGGAAGAAGTATGAAAAACAAAGCAGTGGAGAAAGACTGAAACATAAAGAAAGGCTCACACAGCCAAGTGAGAAGAGGAGAGACTCAAACAAGAGGGAGATAAAGAGATCAGGAATGGAGGAGAGGGGAGACAAAGAAGCTAGGCTAAGAGATTAGAAAAAGAGAATGGAGAAGTGTGGAATAGGAAGAAAGGCAGAGAGAGGATGGCAGAAAATGGTGGCCAGGGGCAGAGTGCACACCCATTCATCTCTAGGCCATAAAGTGCTGAAAATGAGATGGTTTAGTATTTAACATCTTCATATTCCATTGTGTTTGCAAATTGTTTTATATTCCGTTGCCAATGAGCTCTTTAAAATACTCAGTCATGTACAAAGAAATGTGACACATTTCAAAGTGGATTCATGTTCAGAAATCTCATGCTGAAGTTAGTTTAAAAAAACTCTAAGGCTAGTTTGGGGAGGGTGGGTGGGGAGGGAGAGGGGGATTAAGGGGCACTATAATCACAATCACAATATAGGGAGGTCACAGAGAAGGCGGTACAGCACGGAGAGGTATTCAGAAATGTGTTGTGCGCAGGCAGGGGTGCAGTGGGAGGGGAGAAGGAGAAAGGGAAGGAAGGAGGGAGGGAGAGAGAGAAGAGATACTAGAAGACTGAAAAAGTTAAGCGGCAAAATGGCCTGCCACTCTCGCTGTTAGAACCACAGGTAAGGAAGGCTTCAACTGCTGTAACATGAACAGTTCCCCAGGATATTCTTGCTTTGCACCGCTTATGGTAATGTTTCTGTAGGCTTTGGAACCTGCATATCAACACTAGAGATTGAAAAGACCTAAGTATGGTGGTTGCCAAGTTTATTCAAGCGCAAGTGAGCTGAAAAAGGGCACCAGAATGTTCTGCATGTGTATTCATGCATGTCTCATTCATGCACTAAGAGCCCTTTCTCCTCTCAGGGATTCCTGGATCATTCATTCATTTAGCCAGTTGCTATTGGGTACTTCCTCAAAGCCAGACCAAGTATTAACATTGGGGTTCAGAGATGAGTCCATCAGTTCCTGTGGGGAGGCAGGAAGAATACAGTGGGCTAAGTGCTATGGGAGGGGCATGCAACGGGTATCACTGGGGCCTATTGGAGAGGTTTTGAAATTAGGAGGTTGGGAAACAAGTGGCTACACCTGAAAAAATCTTGAATGGTGACTCCGGAATAGACAAATCTATGGAGACAAGAAAGTAGATCAGTGGTTGCCAAGGTCTGGCCAGGTGGATGGGGAGACTGAAAGGAAATGGAGTGTGCTAATAGGTCCAGCATTTTTTTAGAGGAATAAAGATGTTCTAGTATCAAATAGTGGTGATGGTTGCCACAACTATGTGGCTAAACTAAAGTCTATTGAATTGTACATTTTATCTTTTTTTTGAAGTATAGCTGATAGACAATATTACATTGGTTTCAGGTGTTCAACATAGTTGATTCAAGAATATATACATCACTGAATGCTCACCACAGTAAGTGTAGCTGCCATCTGTCATCATATATATTACAATATTATTGACCATATTCCCTATTTTGTACTTTCATCACTGTAATTAGCTTTTTTATAATGGGAAGTTTGCAGCTCTTCTACAGCTTTCACCTATTTTGCCCACCACCGGCCCTCCTCTATGGCAACCAACAATCTGTTCTCTATGTTTATGAGTCTATTTCTGTTATTTTCATTTGTTTGTTCGTTGTTTTGAGTGAATTGTTTGTTATGTAAATTTTACCTCAATAAAGCCATTTAAAAAAGATGAATCGAGTTAGTTAGGCAGAGCAGGTAGAAAGGGTATTCTAGACTTTAGAACTGTATCAGTAGGACCAAAGACATAGAAGTGAGAAAGAATACAGTACTTTTACAAAGTACAAGTAGCTCAAAATGGCTCAAGCATGGAGTGTCTTAGTGAGTTCTAAGAGATGAGACTAGAGATGAGGATAAAAGCCATATCCAGGAACCTTTGTTAAGTTTGAGTTTGATTTGTCAAAGAAATCTGGGAGTGATACCATCAAATTTGCACTTTAAACTATTACTCCAATTGCTATTGTAAGACTGAAGTGGGTGGGGTAGGATGGGGTAAGGGTGAAAGCAAAGAGATTGGTTAGAAGTCAATGCATTAGTCCAGGTGAGAGGTGCTGATGGCTTAAATTAAAGCAAAAGGGAGGGAGAAAAGGGACAAGGTCGAAGATAGAGACCTAAGGGATAGACAAGCTTAGAGAATTATGTGCACATACTATGTGAGCCCAGAGAACATGACCTATGCCCAGCAGCAGAGAGACAGGTGGGAGCTAGGCTTTGCCAGTGCACTAGGCTTACTGGTGAATAAAGGAGGCACTTTGGAAAAGGTGAGAGTCTGTGGAGCCACAGTTACTGAACCAGCTACAGGGCCTGAGGGCCTCCACAGCAGGACTTGGCCCCTAGCCTTCAAGACAGAGAACAATCTTGATCTGTCTGGGCTGACATAATGAAAGTGTTCCAAATGAGCCCTGACCTCTGCCCTGAAGTCTAACAGATGTAGGCATCCCTAGGGAAGTTCCGGCATTTTGTTCCACATGATCAATGTGTCCTTTGGCAACAACAGATTCTAGTTTCCCAGCATTTGTCAATCATTCTACAAAGGGGTAGCTACTATCTTTTTCACCTACACTAGTATCTAGGTGAGAATGAGCCCACTGGTCTTGCAAAAATGTGGAAAATTGCTAACCACAGTCATGTCTGCATGTGAGTCAGTTTCCACCTTTGGCCATAGATCTGTACATACGAGTTATTTTTCAACTTCCAGTTCTTTTCTCACTATCCTCTGAAATTCTCTCACCCAAAAATTTTAGGGGTAGTACATAAATACATATTCCATTTACACCTGTCTCTGTATCCTTTATATATGTGTGGATATGTTGACAAAGATTCTCCTGCCACTCTCCCAGCTAATCCACCTTAAGCTACCTGTAAATAAAGGGTTTCATTTTATCATCAACATTATGAAAATCAGTTTTTAATAATTTAACTGCCACTCACTACACTGTTGAAAAATGCAAACACTTTGCAAGACGTCCCTGATGGAATGAAATCCAGAGATGGATACAGAGAAATGAGAAAACGTAGACATGCAGAGGCAAATGTCAATGCCTTTCAAGCTGGCAGAGTTCCTACCTCTACAAATTAGACACAAATATATTCGTATGTGCATTTCTTCTATGGGTTCTGTGGGAAAAAAATCTGGGAGGGTGCCATTTGATACGGATTCTGAAGCCAATTCATATAAATGTCAAGTAAAATTGTGACGGAATGCCATCTATTTTGAGAGTGGCGAGAAATAATATCACTGACATCTCTCATTTTCCCTTATTCTTTTTATGAAGCATCCTTAGCTCTTGTCTGAGGTTCCAATTCTCAGCTGCAATTTAGGAATGCACTGAAGGGTCTTTGCCTTCTTGCACTTGTTCTTCTTCCTCATTTCCTGCCTTAGAAACACAGCACTGTCCCACTGTTGTCACCTTTTATTTACTCATAAATCAAGTCTTTTCATTCCTTTGTTCTCATTGTACACATTATTTTTTCCCTCTACAACACGGTATATCAGGTACTTTTCAATCTCCTAGGCCATTTTATCAATCTTATCATTAAACCAGGATAATAAGTAATGATTATTGAGTGTCTTATTGGCCAAGCACTCCTCGCTCTCTCTCATTCTTTCTCTCACACACACAGTCACCCAGCCCCATTTTGTCACTTTCTTATTTCTGATAAGGAAATACAAGTTTGCTCCAGTTAGGGATTGCATAATCAGGATTTGAATGCAGGTCTCTTTGATTCCAAAGCCTATGTTTTTTTTGTTTTGTTTTGTTTTGTTTTCAGTTTTTGCTATATTGCTCTTCCTTTCTTAAATGCATTGCTTCTTGGAGTCCTTCCTATGACAGCCTTCTGATGGGGGGAGCAGGAAAGGGGGTAAAAGTTGTGGCAGAGAACAGAGAAAGGGACAGGAGAAGGTAGAAGCAGACACCAGACCTCACATCCATCTTCTGGGCTTTTGTTCTACTTGATCTAGTTTAGATTAGCAAGTGCCTAGCAAAAGCTTTCTTTCATTTATTGAACTGACTGGGTGTCATAGATAATGTCATGAAACGCTAGTGGACAGAGCAGCCAGCATGGCACACCCCTACTCTCAGGCCACAGAGCTCTCTGGGAAGAGGGTGCCTGTGCTCTGTCTGTCTCTCCCCTAATCTGGACGGCACAGTTGCCATGGTTGGCCTGGCACAGTCTTGGCTCACTAGCTTCTCTCAGTGGTTATGCCTGCTCTTGCCCCAGTGCTCATCTTTATATCCTTGGCTCCATCAGAACAGAACAGGACAAGCCCAAACAACAAGTGCCTGGTAAGGTAACTAGGCTGCCTTACCTAGATTTACAGGGATTTAAATGTATGGGGGAAGATGGGTCTCCAGAAGAGAGACATAATGTGGGAGAAGTCAGTTCCCAAAGAACAAGGAAAAAATCCAGTGTCTGGCATGGGCAGATTGTGGCCACCAGCAAGGCGGAGTTGAGGCTGAGCTCCAAGACTATGGATGCCCTCCTCTGGAGGCTGGACCAATCCCTGAAAATCAGCATGCACCTGCTTGTAAGGTGGCACAAGCAGCCCCAGGTGCAGCGAAGAACTGTCTGGGTAGTGAGTGAGGTAAGTCACTGTGCTTTTCTGGGTTCAAGTTTGCATGCCTAGACTGGCAGAGAAAGAAAACTGCCAGCTTGTCATCTGCCTGTCAGCCAACTTTTGACCGGAGACTGAACTGAAAACACACACTCACTTAGTTCTGGCTTTTCCTCCCATGCTAATCCCAATACTTGAGCCCAACTGAAAATCAAGCCTACTGGTTTTGGTCTGATGTCTATTCTGAAATATTGCTCACTGAAAATAACCCCAGTCTAGCAAAAGCAGCCAAGATAATAATTTCAGAGCCTCCTTAATAATTGCAGTTGTATTTCTACAATTGTTTTCAAAGCATCTTACCATATATGAATTCACATGATTCTCCTGATACCCCCAGGAAATGGTGGCCAGGAATTGCTGGTCTCCTTTTAATAACAAGGATACACAAAGGCTCAGAGAGAGGAGGACTTGCTTAAAAGGTATAAACTGCCTATCCTCAATGATGTCAGCCTTGAGAACTTGTCCACAGATTCATTTCAAAATTCCCTTTAGATTAGCACATCACAGACCTCCCACTAGGACCTTTTAGTGATTGGTTCTTTCTTATCTTCTCTAATTCCCTAATGCCTTGCAGAGGGAGATCTCACAATACAATTGAGCCACCTCATTTTTTCTTAGATTGACATGCTCTAAGCCTTCCTTCATTCCAGTCCAAAGACACCCTATGTTCCCCTGTTTTCTCCCTACATACACAGGGAGTTTTTCTGGAAGGCCATCCAAGTAGAACCAAGGTGGTTTCAACTTACTTCAGAATAAGGCCAAGAGACAGAGCCTGCAATTTTCACACATTCAATCCAAACCCAGCCTTGGACTGGGTTTCTTGATTGATTTGGCTAATTATTTCTGCTTAGTGGAAAAGCTTTTTTCTCCTCTCTCTAGACCCATCCATTTGGAAAGCAAGAACTGACAGCCTAGGAACAGTTGTTCATGGATATGATCACAGGGCCTGTTCTTAGGTCAAATTCATTCACAGGTTGTAAGGTACTGCAAGTTTAGAAGTTGGAATCTGAAATTTAAATCTGTTTCCTACAGTCTTAGACTGCCAGCAGTTGTGAATCCTTTGAATAAGGAAGAGAGGTATGAGTCTTCCCTGTTGCCAAACAACTGTGTGTACCCATTCCTGCAATATGTGGACACAGATCAGTTTCCTTAGAGAAGAAGACATCTATCTGTAAGAAAGTTGATGGAGATGCCAGGATTTTCTGACTTGATAATGCTGACCTTTATCTCCTTTTGAAGGTGGTTCTGCTAACGTATTTTTGGTGAAGGAAGCTTATTCACTGCTCTTGTGGAAATTATGGAAAGAGCACAATTTGGGGATACACACATTGGAATCAGTCAAGGTTTTAAATATTGGCTTAGCCATTTCATAAATGTATGACCTTGGGTGTAACCTAAAGTCTGTGAATTTCAGTTTCCTCATATGTAATATCTGAATAAAAGCAATGTGGTGCCACCACATTTCTCATCCTAAAATCAATTTCTACTTTGTTATTTCCTTGTACCCTCATATGCTATAGTCTTGCCACCTCTGCTCTTTTGTTCATGCTTTCCCCCCTTTCAGAAATATCCGTTTCCTTATCCATTGAAATATAAACCTCCTTCAAGCCCCAGTTCTTCCGGAAGCCTTCCCTTAGCACCCTAGCCCCTGAGGAGCTCTTACCTGTGAAACCAAATCCTTGCACAGCTCTTACTGTCTGCATCTCTCATTCACTTGGTATTTTAAACAAACCATTACTATTAACTTGTACTTAGCACCACAGCACCATGGTTAAATTGTGGACTGCAGAGCTAGATTGCCTAGGTTCAAATCCCAGTTCTACCACATATTAGCTATGCCATCTTGGGCAGGTCACTTAACTTTGTATGCCCTAGTCTCTTCGTCAGCAAAATGGGAATAAGTGTACCTACCATATAAGGTTGTTGTAAAGATTAAATTGGTTAATACGTGGAAAGTCATTACAAGAGTTGCTTGTCACATAATAAGAACTATGTAAGCATTTGTAAGTAAATTTTGTTGTTAAATTTATATGTATACTGGTTCCCCAAATAAATCATAAACTTCTTAGTGACACGGGATTTGTTTTATCGTAGTTTTCTTCATAGCATCTAGCACTACCAGGTAGTCCACCAAAACTCTGGGGATTTGGTTGTATTTAAGCACAATTCTCAGGCTGACAGGTTATTAGGACTCCTATTACAGGGAAATGGGTCAATGCCACCACCTTCAATGCCCTGTGGCATGCTCATTAGACTACTTGCTCCAATCGTTTCCTGAGCAGCTCTCCAATGTCAATAGGAAAGTTGCCTTAGATACATGGCAGTTTTTCCACTTAAACTAGACATAAACTGTGGTTTTAGAAAGAGTCAGAAATGAAGAGGAGCAAGGTAACTTTTTCTCTCCCAAAGCTTTGCCAGTGGCACCACTTCCCCTTGAGCAGTAGCAGGGAAGCTGATAGAATTTCCAGAACTGGGCATGGAAACAGAGGTGCCTAGTTACTCACAGCTGTGCTCTATGCAGCACAAAGGGAATGACACACACCACACCAAGCCTCTGCCTCCCCACATTCCTTGCCTGGAGGTGGCAGAAGGTGAAAGGAAGCAGAGAAGCAAGGACCATCCAACAAAGACCTTTCTATTTACCACTCTGGAGCTCCCACACCTTGCCTAAAGGATAGTGTTAGGAGTACCTGCCTGGAAGTCAGGAGAGCTGGGCTCTGGCTCTTGGGTATTTGTGTGACATTGGGAAGAAAACAAGATTATATCTTAATTTCCCAATCTAAAAAAAAAGAATGGATAATTTCCCTTTCCCAGCTTAATTCATTGTGCTATTATTATTATTCATTGTGCTATCATGAGTCACAACTGAGGTGATAAATTTGGAAATTATTTTGCTAACTGCAGAGCATTTAATCCATGTAAAAGAGTGCTATCTTAAGCCTCTCATAGATGGAGAAGAAAGCTTTGTGCTGTCTAATACAGCAGCCACTAGTCACATGTGATTATTGAACACTGAAGTGTGGCTCGTCAGAACTGAGACTGCTGTGTAAAAAACAACCCAATTTCAAATATTATAAAATATCTCAATAATTTCTTACATTGATTACATGTTGAAATGATCATCTTTTTGATATACTGAGTAAAACAAAATAAAAAAAGAATTTTCTTGTTTCTTTGAACTTTTTACCTGTGACTGCTAGAAAATTTAAAATTACATGCAAATCTTGAGTTTGTGGCTCCCATTATATGTTTTTTGGACAGAGTTGGTCTAGAGAGTCACATTCAGGAAGGTCAAAAAGGCAGGATCCTCCATCTTAGGCAACCCAAAGCAACCTGTTTGGTTCAGAAGAGGACTCCTGAATACAATTCTCCCACAGACAACCCCCTTGCCCCTAACTTCTTTGTGTCCCTTGACCTTCCCTTTCAAAAGCTATATATTTTGGTAGAGAGGCCATTCGGGCTTGTGAGTTTGCTAACAAGGAAGATCTGACTTTCAGGAATAGGTCACATAGATAAGCTGGGGGAAGGAGGGTGGGGAACACTGAGCTACTATAACAATGACTTTCTGTTGAAGAATAGCAAACTCATTATCACATTACAAGTCTCTCAGCCTACCAGCCTGGGTAATTACCTCCTTTGGAGGCTCCTTAAAAGAAAGAGAGAGTGAGACAGAGAAAGAGAGAAAGAAAGAAAGAAAAAGAAAAGATTCCTTCTGAGCAACTAGCTACTTTGTGCTTTTAATTCAATTCAATTCAATTGGGGTTGCTGCATAAAGGGAAAAATTAATGCATGAATGGCTGAAATGGAAACAGAAAGACACACTAGAAATGTCTTCCTTTATTTCTGAAGCCAGGCTTTCCTTTTCCCAGTAAAATGGCAAGTTCTGGGTTAACCAAAGTGGGCCACTGCATAGGCTCTCTTCAAACATCCAATAGGAGCCTTCTGGGCTCAGATTTTATCTGTCCACCACAGTCCCTTGGCTGACTTCAAAGCAGACATAGCTAATGGGACTTGAATTCTAAGAATCCATAATCTCTGCCCAGTGAGAATGAGAGCTCCTTATAGCAATATTTTAGAGACCAAATCACTCCTTAACTCGAGTTTAGGGTTTAGCAACAGGCATTCCATCTGGGGCAAACTCAATATTGGCAGGAGTGGGGATTGAACACAAAAGAAATAAAGTATAAAAATTTTGGTTTATTCATGCACAGAGACAACTTAAGGACTAAGGAGTCAGGAATCGAATTATCACACAAATTACATCAATTTCCTAAAACTCAAGACAAACTGAACCCAGACATTAACTCAGCTATGAACTGGACCAAACATACATAATTTATTCATTTTTTATCCATTTACTATTACTGTCCTCTGAAGGATTTGTTTCATTCTATAGCTTTAAAGAAATACTTGCTTTCTCTAAACTCCATTGCTCTGGGTTTGGGGATTTTTAATGTTTGAAAATCTAGCAAACTCGTTCGAACCAGAATCAAACCTACATATGTTCTAATGAACTAGAACATCAAAACATTCCATTAACTGAACCTTAACTAAGCCAATGTTTCATTTGGTTTGAGTCCCAGTTAAAGATGAACAGTTTTGGCTTTTGTTTGCCTTCAAAGGAAGGTAGTTAAAATTCCCTGGAAATGGCCTATCTTCCACAAACTTTAGTTACTCAGGTTGAATGAAAAAATATGAATCTATCTACATAGTCCCAGATCCAAGACAGACTAACACAGGATGGAAGCAGGTGGTACTATCATGTCCTAGAAAAGAAAAAAAGAATCTCGGCCCCACCAATGCCATTATTCTTTGGTTAAACATATATTAACCTGCATCTGTCCCTTGCTAACAGCTCAGGAAAACATTGACACTTTATGAAATATATCTTCTTGATGTTCCTAAGGAGAAATTTATGCTAATGCAAAAGTATGCATTGTCTATAGCTCATCTTCTGGTTATCTAATTCTGAGTTAGCTATTGTACAACTTTGTAAATAGAAATAACTGATAACAATGAAAAATTATTTTTATCTATAGATACACAAGTTCTGTCTCATCCAAAATGGAAACCATGTCCTAGAAGGTAAAACACTGGTCTCAAAGTCACAAAGTTGGGCATTCTTAGAGAGATGTTTCCCTCTCCTCTTTCATTTCCCACCCCCTTCCACCTCCCAGCTTGGAATGATCCTGAGTGAGGTCAGGATAAAAAGAGGGGCATGGGTCTTTCAAACCCTAAACTTACCTAAAGTACTATTTTGCTTGAAATCAGCTTTGCCCCAGTGGAATGTTTACTGAGTGCAATGCCCTGGATTTGACTCTAAACTGCCAGGGAATGGCAAGGTTTTTACATAAATCCTTTCATTCCTGGAGGCTGATATCACATGGAGGCTCTAGACACATAATCTGAGAAAAGCTCAAATGTTCTTGAAATTTTCGTGAAGGATGGTTAGACTAGAGTTGGGCTTCACTTATGTTCATGAACTATCTGAAATAAAGATTTAAATCCTCTCTCCTGAGAACACCACTTTAGATTTTTTACTTGTAGGGAACGGGTAGCTGCTATCTTCCAGGTAAAGTCCCCCTCTCCCCCTCCCATTGGTTACTCTTTTTATCTTGTGTGTGTGTGAATACATCCTCATTCCTTCTCTTTAGCAGGGAAGCTCTGAAGGAGCCAGCACACATCTTGCCTGTGTAAGCCTTGGCTGGGACCCATCATGACTCTTTTCAATTTTAAAAATATTCATTGAGACCTAATGTATTTCTTCTCTGTCTCTCATATCTTAGAATCAGTGCAGTTTGTATTTCTTAGAAGGTAAATTATGTAGGTAGAATGCTAGAGATGAATGACTGGATGTATGTTTAAACTGTTTAATTACAGGTGGTTGTGTTCATATGTGCTGGGTAACCCAACTGGATACAGTCTGCAGAGAATATATTTATTTCAAGTTACTGCCATCTCAGCATTTCTAACTAATGGGTTATGTGGTGGTTTGAAAAGAGGTTCACAAACTCTTTAATACTCCTCCCTTTGAATGTGGGCTGGACTTAGAGACTGCTTCTAATGAATAGACAAAAACTGAAGTGCTAGTAAATGGCTTTGGAGACTAGATCACAAAAGGCACTGCGTCTTCTTCCTTGTACACTCTCTTGAATCACTGTGTGGGGGATGACCTTGCCAACAGCCATCTTGGAGGTAGATCCTACAGTCCCAGTTGAGCCTTCAGATGAACTGTAGCCCCTACCAATACCTTGAGCTCAATTAACTACATGAGAGATCCTAGTCAAACATGGCCATCCAGCTGAGACACTCCAGAATTCCTGACCAATAAAAATTGTGAGATAATAAAAGTCTGTTCTTTTAGGACACTAAATTTTGGGGTGATTTGTTTCATAGCAAGAGATAAGTAACACAGATCAGAAATCCCAGAAATATCCAGTGACACTTCTGAAAAGTGATTGACTAAGCAATAATTACCAGACCTTATGAATTTTGATGAAGTGTTTAAAGTCCATTTTTTGCAAGGCCCTGCTTAGGATCTATACAAATAATTTCATTCTCAGTCTAACTGTTAAAACCCAGGTCTTTATAGTTTGAGCTATATGAGTTTACTTGGGTAGATTCCTGTGGTGTTCTATATGCTAACCAACATATCACCAAACACACGCATTTTCATTCCCTCAGCAAACATTACCTAAATGCTGACTGGGTCTCTAGCACCATGCTGAGTGAAATAGGTGCTCTTATACAACTTTTCATTCACAAGCATTATTTGAGCATCTACTAAGACCCAGGCCCTGTGTTCCAGCCTGAGGATACAAAAGTAAACGTGACACCTAGCCCTGCAGGGGTCCAGTATTTAGCTTCAGAAATAGATAAGTAAATACAACCTTTACAATACAGTGTGGCAAATGTTACCCCAGAGATGCGAGTCACATGCTATGATATTGAAGAGACCCAGAACAACTATTTCTATTTGAGGTATTGAAGAATGAAGATGAGTTTTCAAGCAAGATGGCATTCCAGGTGCAGGAGAACAGAGTTGCAAAGATATGGAAATATGAAAAGCCTGAGATACCTCTTCACAGTTTATTTCCTTCTGCCTGAGAATAAAAAGATGTGTGGTGATATGTCTGCTCCTGGCAGTGTGAGGGTGACAGAACAGGCCATTTTTCTGGGCTGCAAGCATTTCATAGTGAATAGGCCACTCAAGTTGTCTCAAATTGAAGGAGATAAAGGGAGCTTGTGCTCTTTGCCCCAAGGCTCTCAGGCTAGACGAATTCTCAAGGTGAACCCTACACCTTGGAAGGACAAATGTGTAAGTTTTCCAGACCATATAGTTTCCTTATCAGGAAGAATTCAAATGATTTGTGCCTGAGTCTATTAAACTTCTAAACTTAGACTTCTGTGGCCTTTTGCCTTTTAAACCAGTGTCACTTTAACTGCAGGTGTAAGACTTTGCACCAGAATGTGAACCAACATACAGCTGCCTTCATCAGTAAAATCATGCTATGAAAAACGAGTCTGCTGAAGTAAACAGTATTGTCAGTGGCAAGATTTATATTTGGCACAAGTTCCTAATCTCATCTCAGACTGATAAATTGTGGATTGGCAGTGATCCACAGGCCACATGTTTTAGATCATTCACTATCTACTAAATAAAACCTATATGTCAAATCTCTCTGTTTCCTTTCAGAGCTTGGCCTCTACTTTCTTTTCTTATTGTGATAATAATGCAATTTATTTTCTTTGTCTTTTCCTTTTGGCTTCTAAGATGTTCAAAGTCAAATTTGAAGCTCAAGTGCATCGACTATTCTGACACCTTTGGGTAGAATGTTTTTACATCCTTCTTTTTTATTCTGATTTTCTATTTCAAATTAATGTTTGACTTGATAATTTCACTGG
This sequence comes from Manis pentadactyla, assembly GCF_030020395.1. Classification (NCBI taxonomy): domain Eukaryota; kingdom Metazoa; phylum Chordata; class Mammalia; order Pholidota; family Manidae; genus Manis; species Manis pentadactyla. Next base: position 4,747,411 of record NC_080039.1, on the reverse strand, counting down.
TTATGCTTTTGCTGAGTGATGTCAAAGATGATGACAGTGAAGCAGACAACCATGATAGTAGGCATGACAGCAAGCATGGCAAATAGGCCAGATTTCTGGGCTGCATCCATTTGAGAAGAATCGGGGTTGTGCCTCCATGACACATCCAGGTTTGACTGTTTGGTTTCTGAGTTGATAGAACTGGTCTCATGGAGACACAACCATGTTCATGAGGGGCTCATGCCTCTCTGCATGTAGACAGTACTGGCCTCTGTAAATGAAGTCAGTGTGCACAGTTAGGAGAGAGCACTACCGTTTTTGTCATCACCTGAGTCAGCTGGGGACTTGCTCCAGTGCATAGGACCAGGGCTCTTAGCTGAACTCTTCTGTGGTGTCGGGGATGCCTTTGGGCCAGCTGCGGCTGATGGGATTCCTTTCATGACATGGCATTCTGATGGAAAAGGACACAGGCACCTTGGGAGAGCCAGCAGCAAATAGAGGCTCAGCCTACTACCAACCTTTGTAGCCTGGAAGAACCACCATGGGCCAAAGCACCCAAGGCTTCAGGCCTACAAGGCACTCCTTATCACTTCTAGGAATGACGGCTCTGGGGAAGGAGGCATGGGAGAAACTTTCAAAAGTCACCTGAGCTAAACCAGATGTTTAACTCTCTTGATTGTGGAAACAAGGGAGGAGTTTAAAAGCAGGTTGGGCTGGTTATTAAATACTCAATTCAATCATTTGTAGACAACTCAGTGGTCTCTGAACAGCACCTGTTGACATAATTAATTTTCAAGGAGAAGAGACTGATACCTCAGAGGTTGAAGCCACACAGATGAAATAGTCACGAGTAATTTAGAGGCAAGAGCTACCATTTAGTGCTTATTACCTGCCATGTACTGTAACAGTCATATTAAGGATGTCATGTCATTTTATAAATAAGCCCTTCTACTACCAGCACCATTTTGCATTTAGAGTTCTTTTTGATTTTCAATGCATGTTACCCTAGGGTGGCTTAATGAATAGATGGGCCAGCAGTGACTCTGTCACTCAGAACTTACAGAAAGCTTGTGAGTATGGAGGAGTCTGCCAAATATTTCTGTTACTTCCTTCCACTTCAGTCTGACACATTTGGGGCATGCTTTCCATGCGGGTCACTCAGCATCCCTACTACAGTAATTTTGGGCACTGATCGTGCTAATGTGTTAGAATTATTGTACTCACTTTTCTGATGAGAATACAAAGAACTTAAGCCTCTTGCTTAGGGCCACAGAGCAAGAAAATAATAGAGCAAGGACCAGCTACCAATTCTCCTGAGTCCCAGTATAGTGCTCTTTCCACTTTAGCTTTCCCAGCCTTGTGCTACAATGTTCAAAGTGGAACCAAATGACTGAGTGAAGGGTCTTTCCTTTGACACAACCTTATTACCTCCTCCTTAAAGATATAATGAAGTATCAATTAACCAGAAAGATGAGGGGATATTTTCTGGTAAACTGAACTTTTTACAAAATCGAATTAAGCAGAAAACTCATTTTGTTTTACTTCTTGTTTTGATTGATCAAGTTTAGCAGTCACTGTCCAGAGCTGGAGATGTAGAAGGTATAGGAAATCTAAGGTAGCCTGGGAGTTGTTAAGCCATTTTATGGTCATTTGCCTCTTCTCAAAGTGGACAAAACAGAAATGTCATCTCTTTCAGATCCTTGTCACTTGAGCTGTTTGTTAAGTTTTATATCAGTACAACTTGCTTGTTTTTCTCACACTTAATTGGGAGGTATGTTTTGAATGAGCCTCTCTATCAGGATCATATCCTGATCCCGTTACTGTATAAGCTAATTCACTATTAACTTGTATGTGGAGCTTGGACTCAAGCAAAGGGAGATGGGCAGATAATCACCTCCTTCCTGAGATTAACAAATCTCTGGAATCTTGAGTCACAATGGAGGAGGAATAGGGTAGCAAGCCAGAAGGTGGGAAAAGGGAAAAGGTTTGACACTAAGAAAAGAGTGGAAAGTCTCTCTAAAATGGAACCATCTAGATGGGCCAAATAGCTGGAGGATGTTGACAAAGAACCTATATATCTGATATCCAAGTTCTAACTCCAAATGCTCCTTCCCATGGTCTGACTGAACCTGTCAGCCCATGTGACACACTATGGGGTTCAAGAAGTATGGTCACTATTGGAGCAGATGGTGAGTTTTATTGAGTTTGGAGGCTGGGCATCTGGGACATCCAATCAACCATTTACTTAGTGACTCATGTATCCAAATATACAGGAGAATGACTGATAATATTTTTCCTTGGTGTTCTCAAGGCAGTATGAATCTTGGAAATCCCAAGGCATAAAAGGAGGGAGAACAATGAAGCAGTAAAATCCAGTGGTTGTGCTTACCATTTTTATCCAGAGGAAAGTCATCCTGAGCATAGTGAAATTTTTCAAGACAGGTAATAAAAACATCATCATCACCAAAAAAAATCATCAAGACATGTTACCTATAGAGAAAGCAGAAAGATTAGATTGATATTTGACAGTCTTGTGACAATCAGCTTCATACCATATCAGCAGGGGAAAAGAGCTTCACATCTGGGTCATCATCTCCAGTCCTCAGGATTTCCTTTCCAGAAAATACCAGGCTCATAGTCTGCACTGGAGCCCTGGTGAGTAGAGATCTACTGAGTGCGATTGCCTGTGTTTCTTGTGTGGTAATCGTGTTTATATTGCATCAAGAGTAACTTTGAGACCATGTCCAAATAGAATGCCTACCCTGTGAATAAAAATCAACAAGCAGGTTGCCTTACAAATATCACCTCTTCTCAGAGCCTCAAAAGACAGAGTGCTCCTAGCCAAACTCTGGGGCCAGGGTTTGTAGACCAAGACAGATGAGAAAGATCTGCAGCCTGCTGTAGATACACTCTGTGGCTGACAAAGACATGGAAATTCCTTTTATCATCTCCATGAGTTTTGAAAGGACACCAGTTCTCATCTGCTTTGGACTTTTGCTAAAAATGGACCAAGAACCTGGTAGTCTCCCAGAATACTATTCCTCCCTCAAAAACAAGGAGGGGAATACTGTCTGACCACATACAACTTAATCAAGAGGAATGGGTCCCTATAGGCTTGAGGCTCTGCTGCTAAACACATGTTACCGGGGTCATTTCTATCCACTAGTACCCTATGCAATGCTGCTTCTCCACAACAGATAGTCTCCCCAATCCCTTTTCTGCACAAGGAAATGAGGGTACCTCAGAAAGATTATCTGCATTGTTTCAGGCTCCCAATCATCCAAAAGATACCAAAAGAAGGGAGGAAGACTTGGAGGGCTCCCAGGGTCGCTTCTATTAAGCCTCTTCCCAGCCCTGGGTGCTGACCTCATCAAGTAGGCCAACGTCCTTCTTCAGCCCACCTGTCCCTCATTTGTTCATTCCATAATCATGAAATGACAACCAGAGCCACTAATCGAATGCTTACTCTGTGACAGGCACCCTGCTAAGTAATTCCAAACCTGTCATCTTATTTTACTCTCACAACACATCCTAGAAGTTGGTATTACTGTCATCACTGTTTTAAAGATGAGAAAACTGAGGCCCAGAGACAATAAGTGGCTCAGGTAGAAAGCAATGCAGCCAAACATCTGCAGGTCTGTCTGTCTCTAAAGCCTGAGCTGTTGACCACTGAGTAGTACAAAGTACTTATGTGGAGCTCAGGCACTGGGGAGAAAAAGATGAATAAGACTCAGGCTATAACTTCATGAAGCTCACAATCTGATGCAGTAAGACATATTGAACCAAAGCATTTCAATACAGTGTTGTGAGTGCTAGGGTAGGAGCATCTGTAGATGTCGTGGGAGCTATTCCGTAACCCAGTCACTGGTTGCCACTGTTAATTCAGTAAGTATGCTGTATATTGTCTTGGTATCAAATCCAATGACAGAGGCTGCATGGCTTTGAACCCTGCTGTGGACACCTGCTGACATCTTGGACCTGGCTTAATGAAATCTGAAGCCCCTAATGTCGACACATTGTGTGTCTCATAATTGTTTACCTCTTTATACATCCTTGACTATGAAGACCTCTGCCATGCCCTCATGTTGGAGGTTGGCCCTGATTGCGACTGGCTGGCTGTCGTTTTTGTCATGAGTGAGGGAACTCTCACCCTTGGGTGACCCTCCAACTAGTGGTCTCTAGGATTTGGCACTTTGTTTCAAGGCCTGCCTGTATTTTAAGTACTCACTTAGTCCTTCCCATTCAGGAAATCACAGGTTTCCTGAATGCAAAGACCAAATTTATCTCTTCCTCTATATTTCCCCATGGTTTCTGATAGACTGCTTAGCACAGAGTGAGAATTTAGTCAGCGCAGTGTTTGCCTCAACTGAATGTAAAGAAAATGAGAAGGATATTCAAAAGTAGCAGAGTAGGAACAAGAAAGAAGAACTCAATCACAGCAGACAACAGGAATTAGCATTCCAAGATTTTGAAAGGTGGCACAAATTAACACAAATTTACAAATAAGAAAGGAGCAGAGACTGGGAATTCAGAAGTTATTCTCTTCATTATGCTAATTAGTTTGAAAACTTAGATTAAAGGTTGATATTTAAAGGAAAACGTGATTAATGAAATTAGCTCCAAAAGAAATGGAAAACCTCAACCAATTACTATCCATGAACAGAATTTAGTAAAAACTTCAAACAGCAACCCTTCCCTAAAAGGCACCAGAGCATTCATTTTGGAAGCACTTGTGGAAATTGCTTCCCAAGAAGAAAAGTCAAAAGCTGAAAAGCAGCCATTGCGGTGACATGCCATGATATCCTACTGTAGGACAACAAAGTCTTCACGGATTGCTCTGGGGGTTGCTGTTATATTAACCCAACCTCCTCCAGCCCTAAGCCTCTTTGCCCCGACCCAGGCTTGGGGACAGACTTTGGGTAACCCCTCCTTTGGGGACGTTCTAAGAAAAGCAAAGCCCCCCATGCTTTTGACAAACTCACGGCAGTGCGGCTGGCTTCAACCACATACAGTTTGCAATCCAGCTGTCCAGTATCAGGTTTCTTGTGTGATTCCACCCCGCATTTTACTGGCTCCAAAATACAAATTCACATTGTTCATGTGGATGCCCAGCTTTCCCAAATGCCTTGGATATTGGGACATACCAGCCTTCCCTGCTTTTGTTACAGAGTTGGGAAAATAGAAAGTTCTCTGTTTTAAATATGAGGAACCCAAAACACAGAGTCAGAGTAGTCCAAGGATACACAGATGGCTCTTGGCAGAATTTAGACTAGCACCCTGGTGTCCTGATGGAATTCAGGACAAAATAATTCAATTAGCTGAGAGAACATGCCTTCCTAAAGCTGTGACTTCAAAGGCTTGTGTATAACTTGGAAGAGTCCCCATTTGTATTAACCAATGCCCAAAAGGCAGTGGAACACCTTATTGGACTGAAAAAGGAAGGTATCTTTATGGATCGTATTTTTAATCTATGGATAGGAAAACTCTTATTCAGTACTATAACTGACAACTGAGTATATGGTGGAAAAAGAGAACAAGGAAAAGGAGTAGGAGGAAAACAAGAAAGAGAAAAAAGGAAAAGAAGGAGGAAAGGAGGAGAAGAACAGAATGTAAGAAATAATTTCCAAATGAAATTCACACTCACACCCACTTTTTAAAATTCCACAGAGGTAATGCAACACAAAGTCCCCCTTAGCCTTACACCGCAAATATATTATTTTGAAAATCAGAGTTTTGGGGGGAGAAATTTCCATCATAATGTAGCAATAGAGGTGGTAAAAGTAATAATTATTCTGATACCAGGTACAGCAGCCTCAGAGATCAAGGGTCTTGCTGACATCAGCTTTTGTGAGTCACACTTGGGTATTTAACTCAGAGATGAGAACAAAAAAGCATGACACCTGTCTTTGTAATTAATCAACTGTCAGCACAAAATCAGTAACATCAACTCACATTAATATTGAAACACTAACTCAATGTTCTTTTTTTGAAGAAACAGCAAGTCCTGGGGTGAGGGAAGCTAACTTGGTTGTGCATTAGCATGAACAATAGATTATATGGACCATCTGGCAGCTTAAATGTTGAAATATGAATGAAGAAATGGAGACAACAGATTATTGTATGGAAACAATTGGAGTCTATAAGCTGTAAATAACAAATGGACTACTGTGACTTGATTTAAGCTTACTAGATTCTACAGCCATATATTATATGTGCCTGCAGCTGGTAGATTCTATATTTCACTATCTACTTGTTCAGAAAGAAATGTTTCTTTGAGAAGTAAGGTTTAGCTCGTTTATCTATAGAACTCACTGTCAACATGCAACACATTTTCATTGAAGGTTCAATTACACTAATATTCATTCATTAAGCACTTACTATGGCAGAGGAACTACGTAGGAGATACAGAAATGACAATAAAAGGCCCCTGTCTTCAAAGTTGACAGAAAAATAAGCAAGTTGGAACTACACAGATAATTGGAACAGGAGGCCGACTGTGGTCAGCCCTGTGATAGAGGCACAAAAAGCAAGAGAAGCCCAGAAGACAACGAGAGAAATTCTAATCCTGAGAACCAGGGAAGGTAGTGCACAGAAGGTGACACAAAATTTGAGTCTTGAAGGGTGCGTGGGATATAGGGTGATGGAGGTGGGAGTGAAGGGTATTCCAGGTAACTGCATTAATAAAGGCAGGCAAGTGCCTTTTTCTTAAGAGCTCTGGAAAAGGGAACCATATCTTGTCGACTAGAGTCCCAAAGATTCTAATTCTCCAAAGCACAATTACACAGACTCATCTGCCAGCCTCCTGCACAGACAAAACATACAACTTGCCTACCAGTGGAATTCAGGGTGAAGAGGAGGACAGAGTGCCTATGGAGATGGTAGGGGCCCCAGTGGTAAAGAAGAGGGAAACTTGTGGCAGACGTGCTGGCACAGGGTTGGCTTGCTGAGCTGAAACAACATTTCTGAGGCAATTGTGGCTTTTTTATCAAACTTGTTTTCCTGGAGTCAACTTGAAGTCTTACTTGTGCGTTTGTCATGACATCATTTTTGCCTGGGCAAATTGATCCTTGGTCCTGCAGTGCCTCCTCTTATAACAGGCACACATCTCTTTATTCAATGTCTTGAGCTTCCCCAAAATCTCCAGTGAAATAAAAATGCTACTTCCATTTGTAAAATATTTTTACTGTTTGCAAAACTCTCCCACAAGCTAATTTATAGTATCTTATGTTCCCTTCCATACCTCCAATTCTCCTCTCAACCCAATCCTCATCACTCTACCAAGGCTGCTCATGTCAAGGACAACGGTGACTTCCATGTTGTCAAATCCCATGGTCATTTCTCTGGCTTCATCTTAGCCCTTCAGCAATACTGGACTTAAATTGAGCAAGTACTCCTCCTTAAATACTTGCCCCTCTTGGCTTCTGGGACACCATAGCCTTCTGGATTTCCTCTCACCTCAATCATTTCTGCTAGATTCTCTTCCTTTTCCAGACCACTCAAAATTTGAAAGTCCCTGTGCTCAGTTTTCAGACCTCTTCTCTTCTTCATTTACATTTATTTACTAGTTCGTCATGTTCAGTCCCTGGGCTTTACATACTATCTCTGTACTGGTGACACACATGTTGGTATCTCCAGGCCCTTCTTATCCTTGAAATCCAGACTCATATCTTCAACTGTCTGCTTGATAGCTCTACTTGGTTATCTGATAGGCATCCAGAATTGTATACACCTGGGACTTAATTATCATATTTCTACTCCAAATCCTACTTCTCTTCAGCTTTTCTCATCTCAGTAAATGATACCACAATTCTACCAGCTGCCCAAACCAGAAACCTATGAGTCATTTTTTACGAGGTACATTTTTCCCCTCTCCATTGTCATTGTCCTATTCCAAGATATGATACAGTAATTTATAACCTGTCGCTCTATGTCCACTCTTGTCAGCATGCCCCCACCAGCCCCTACACATGCATTCATACTGTTATCCATTCTACAGTCAGAGTAGTTCTTTACAATTTTAATTGGGCATATCACTCTCCTGCTTAAAATCCAAATCCAAAACCTGCCCATTATAGATAGAATAAAATCCTAACTTTTTATCTTGGCCCGGTATTATCCACTCTCTTATACCACCTATACTATCTAGCTGCAGTCACACTGGCTTCCTTTCTGCTACTCAAACACATCAACAACTTTCCTGCTTCAAAGTCTACATTCTTGAAAGTCCCTCTATCTAGAAGGTACAGGCCTACATCAAAGACATTGCAAATTCATTTTCAGGCTACCCCAATCATGTGAATATTATGATAAAGTGAGTCAAATGAATATTTGGTTTTCCTGTGCATATCAAAGTTATGTTTATACTATACCATGTACATACCTTAGTTAAAAACTACTTTATTGCTAAAAATGCTAACCATTGTCTGAGCTTTCAATAAGTCATAGTCACTGATTACAGATCACCATAACAGATATAAAAATAATGAAAAAGTTTGAAATTTTGAGAGAATTACCAAATGTGACACAGAGAAATGAAGTCAGCAAATGCTGTTGGAAAATGGTGCTGACAGACTTGCTTGATGCAGAGTTGCCACAAACTCTCAATTTGTAAAAAATGCAGTATCTTCAGAGTGCAATAAAACAAGAGACTTGTACTCTTTCCAGATATTCACATGTGAGCTGCCTCTTCACAATCAGATCTAAGGTATCACATACTTAATTCCGAGCAACTCTCAACTTACATGCCATTGTTGCTTAGAATTTTAGTCCATTTAACCCCACAAACTAATCATTATTTTAATTATTTTATATAGTTACTATTCTTCATATTTCTTTACATATTTACTAGTTTGTTTGCTCACCATTTCTTGTTACATCTGAGGCCTTTCTCCTGGGGTCATTTTAAAATTAGGTGCATATTAGATGTTTGCACTCCCTCTTTCATGTCTCAAGCTCACCTTCATATTTTCCGTCTTATCTCTTGGTTCTATATTCTAGAAAACATCTTCAAATCTATCCGTTCACTCTCTCTTGCTTCAGATGTATTTAATTTGCTGTTTAACCCACTCATTGAGCTTCAAATTTTAATGATTATAATTTTGATTTTGGAATTCTATTTCATTTTCCCCCCTAATTTGCCTGGTCATAGTTGATAGTTTCTTTTCTTATCCCATTTTGATTATGTTTTTTTTCTTTAAACAATCTATATGAAGTCATTTTATATACCATATATATCTGGTATTTCTAGAATATGAAGTCCTTGGAACTCCCAATCTGTTGTTTCTGCTAACTCTTCCTCATGGTGGTTTGTTTCCTTGCATCTTTGATAATTTTTGTTTCTATTGTGAGCTCATATTTGGTTGAACTAAATCTTTAGGAATACTGAGGGGTCTAGGTTGGGGATGCTTTCCTCCAATAAAGATGTAAATTTACTTCTGCCAGGTGGTAGGGGGCACTGACAATGTGGGCCATCTTGTCAGCTGTGGTTTCCCTTGTGACATGAACAGTATACATTTGAATTCTAGGCTCACATTACAGCAAGCTTTGGGTTGCAAATTCTCAAGGAGTACTTGCAGGAGTAGCAGCAGCCACAATGGTAATAAGAGTAGTGCTCTTGTTTCTTTTGTTTCCCAACTGGAGTCAAAACAGAGACAAGTTTACAGTTAGATTTTTGGTATATTCCTTTCAAGGTTCCTTTATGAATATGGAAGTTGTGGCTTCAGGTCCCTCACTTTTCAAGGACCTTACAAGCTCTGCAGTTCTGTTAATATCCAAAGTGCTGGGTTCCGATTATGGAGTTTTGCTTCTAGGGACACTCAAGATTTTACATACTGCCTACTGCTCTGGCTTCAGCTTCTGATTCCTCTTCCCTCTCCTACCTTTCTTTTCTGAAAGCTGAGAAAAGCATTTTAAAGTGTTAAACAAAAGCAAAAATGAACAAGTGTGATTACATCAAACAAAAAAGTTTCTGCACAGAAGGACACCAATGAAACAAAAAGGCAACCTAAGCATGGGATAATATATTTGTAAATGATTTATCTGATAATGGGTTTACATTTAAAGTATATAAAGAACTCATGTGCCTCAACGGCAAATAACAAACAGATAACCAGACTAAAATTTGGGTGGAGTACCTAAACAGACAGTTCTCCAAAGAAGAACTATGGATGGCCAACAGGCACAGGAAAAGATGCTCCACATCACTAATCATTAGGGAAATGCATATCAAAACAGAAGGATATACCATTTCACATACCAGTTAGAACAGCCACTATCCAAAAGACAAGAAATAGCAAATGTTGGTGAGGATGTGGAGAAAAGGAAACCCTCCTACACTGTTATGGGAATGTAAATTTGTACAGCCACTGTGGAAAGCAGTATGGAGGGTCCTCAAAAAGATAAAAATGGAAATACCCTATGACCCAGCAATTCCACTTCTAGGAATTTACTCAAAGAAAACAAAATCCCTCATTTGCAAAGATATATGCACCCCTATGTTTATTGCTGCACTATTTACAATAGCGAAGATATGGAAGCAATCAAAGTGTCCATCAATAGATGAATGGATAAAGAAGATGTGGTATGTATACACAATGGAATGTTATGCAGCCATAAAAAAGAAAGAAATCCTGCCATTTGCAACAATATGGATGGGCCTAGAGGGTATTATGCTAAGTGAAATAAGCCAGGTGGAGAAAGACAAAAACCATATGATTTCACTTATATGTGGAATATAAGAACAAACAAAAATGAACAAAGGAGCAGTAGACTCATAGACCTGGGAAGTGACTGGTGGTTACCATAGGGGAGGGGTTGGAGTGGGTGGGTGGAGTGGGTGAGGGGGAAAGAGAAGCACAAAAATATCAAATAATATAAATTGGTCATGGGCATGGAAGTGCAGCATAGAGAAAACAGTCAATGATTCTGCACTATCTTTGTATGTTGACAGTAACTGCATTAGTTGGGGTGAAGATTTAATAATGTTTGTAACAGTTGAATCATTGTGTTGTATACTTGAAACCAATATAATATTGTACATAAACTTTACTACAATAAAAAATACAAAAAAATGTTTGTTACAGGTTCTTCAAAAATCTAAACATAGATTTACCATGAAATTAGGTTCCTGAACCCAATTTCAGTGTGTGGGAGTGAGAGGCTTCTCCATACCTCTGAGAAGCAATTCTCCAACACCAGCAGGTTGTCCTACAATTCAACTCAATCATGACACTGTCTATGCAGAGATAGTGTCAGATTCCTCAGGTTAAGGGTTAAGTCCTACAGGACGACCCCTCCACCACAGTAGATGCTAGTAGCAAGCCCATGCTGTTATCTGTACTTCTGACTGGCTATAAATCAAGGGTTAAACTTTTACAAAATTGGGATAAATAAAGTAGACTTTTTTGGACTCCTTTAATGTTGAAGTACCTAACCTTTGGTAGTACAGTATTAAATCCTTTGTTTTAAGTCCATCAATGTCCATTGTATTTATTCCATTTCTTAACCATCTAAATATTTCCACCCTGCTGAGACGAGTTCTGTGACCCTTCCTTCTCTGTTTCTTCTGTTTCAGTCCTATCAATATTGCTTTATTCATCTTATTTCTCAAAACAGTAGTCCCCCCTTATTCATGAGGGATACATCCCAAGACTTTCAGTGGATGCCTGAAACAATGGGTAGTACTGAACCCTATATATACTGTTTTTTCCTATATATACGTACCTATGATAATGTTTATCAATCAGACATAGTTAGAGATTAACAACACCTATAATAAAATGGGACAATATAACTACCTGGTAATAAAAATTATGGGACTGTGGCCTTTTTCCCTAAAACTATTTATCTTATTGCATTGTACTCACCCTTCTTGTGATGATGTGAGGTGATAAAGTACCTAAGTGATGAGATGAAGTGAGGTGAATGACTTAGGCACTGTGACATAGCATGAGGCTACCATTATCCTTCTGACGATAATTCAGAAGGTTGATCATCCGCTTTCAGACCATGGTGGCTGTGGGTAACTGAAACCACGGATAAAGGGAAGACTACTCTAAATGTTTCAACATTTCCTCCTTGTAGGGAAGAGTCTCTTGGCTCTCCCCATTTCCTTGTTAATTAGCCTAATATTTTTATTGACATCTGTAAGACCCATGAGGATAAGCTGAAGCAGCAAATTCACTAAGGCTCTCTGGACTGTTTTTTTGGTTTTGCAACCAGCTTATATGGGGTTCCCACAAGAAAGGGGCCCCCTTAACCATAGCATTCACAGTGATCTGGGTAATATGCATCTTCCACGGGTGAATAGTTCCGTCATTTTAAAGCCAGTCCCACGTGGCATACAAAGCTTATTGGATGCCTCATCTAGGGTGTTCTTCTTGGCATTCACAGGAGGAGGCAGACAGTCGCCCTTCTCAGGGTAAACAGACCTGGCAGTGGCTTTCATCCAGTGCACCAGGCTGGCTGTTCCCTTGGGAATAACCCACTTTGTGTCTGGGTCACACACAGTCACCTGTGATTGTTCCACAGAGAGCTGTAGGTCCTGAAGCACCCCAGACATGCCCTTCCACTCTGAAGCACTCAAAGCCAAAGACACAGCCCCAGCTAGTCCCTCTTTCATTCCTTTATAGGAAAGTTTCTTCAGGAAGCTGATGATATTGATCCACACAATGAAACAACTCCTTCATGTTAGACCCTCTACACATTCTTCTCTTTCACTTTTGGTTTATCTATTATAGATAAGAATAATCAAGGAACTGAATGTGTTGCCTTTCTCTTAGTTTGCATTTCCTTATGCATCCAGTGAACTGACTCCCTGGGAGCTGGATCCATCTCTAAATTCTATTGGTACTTTCACCTTTAGTAACTGATCAGAGCACAGCTGATGCTCCTTCCCAAGGGTGACCATGGGGCCACCCAGGAATCAAGGGTTCATCATCCCTCATACTTTTATTCTCTCTCTTTCCATTAGCTAAGGCCATTCTAGCAAATCCCACCCTACTGTCACCAACTAAAATGTTCTGGTCACCAATCCAATGCATGGTTGTGTGGGGGAGAATATTCCCACACCAACAAGCAATTCTTGGTCGCCAGCAAGGTGTCCTACAATTCAACTCAGTTCTGACATTATCAACCAGGAGATAGCCTCAGCTCCCACAGGTTAAGTTTTCAGTCCCACAAGACTGTATTCCCACCCCACCCCTCCACTTCAGATGCCAATGAGAAGTCCAACTTACAATCTGTACTTCTGACTGACTGGCTATAAATCAGAGGTTTCCCCTACCTCCTCCTTGGGTTTGATAAATTTGCTAAATTGGCTCACAGGACTCATAAAACCTGTCTACTCATTTGATCACTGGCTTATTATAACAGGATATAACCCAAGAAGAACCATATGGAAGAAATGCATACAGTAAGTTTTGAGGAAAGGGCACAGAGCTTGCATGCTCTCTGTGAGCACACAACTCTTCCTGCATTTCCATATGCTCACCAAATTTGAAGCTCCTTGAAACCCATCCTTTTGTTATTTATGGAGGCTTCATTACATAGGCATGATTGAATAAATCATTGGCCATTGGTGATCCATTCGATCTCCAGCCCCTCTCCTCTTCCTCAGGATATAAGAGTAGAACTGAACATTCCAACCCTTTAATCACATGGCTGATTCTCATGGCAACCAGCCCCCAACCTTCAGTGAGATCCAAGACCTCATTAACATAGCAAAAGACACCTTTATTACTCTCATCACATAGAAAATTTCAAGGGGTTTAGGAGCTCTTTGTTAGAAATGGGACAGACCAAATATTTATTTCTAATTATAAATCACAATACCCCTCCATAAAACCCAGCAATTCTACTTCTAGGTATATACACAAAACAATAGAAAGAAGTGGCTCAAATAGATACTTGTATTCAGTGTTCATTATAGCATTACTCACAATAGCCAAAACATAGAAACCATCCAAGTGTCCATCAACTGATGAATAGACAAACAAAATGTGGTGTATACATAGAATGGAGTCACACTGTATTCATATATTCATTGTATTTATACAGTTCAACCACAAAAGGAATGCAGTCCTGATACATGCAAACTTGACCTTGAAAATATTATGCTAAATGAAATAAACCACACATAAAAGGACAAATATTGTATGAATCTACTTATGTGAACCATTTAAACTAGACAAAATCATTGAGGCGAAATAGATTAGAGGTTACCAGATGTTCACGGACAGAGAAACTGGGTAGTTATTGCTTAACTGTTACAGAGTTTCTGTGCATGGGGAGGAATAAGTTCTCAAACTACTAGTGATGACTGAACAACATTGTGAATGTATTTAATACCACCGAATTGCATACATAAAATAATTAAATTGACAAATTTTTGTTATACATATTTTATAATTAAAAAAATAATAATGTAATATATCAGAAATAATTAAACTGTACACTTTATATATGTGAATTGTATGGTATGTGAATTATTTATTATAAAGCTATTCTAAAAAGAGAAATGCAAAAAAAAAGTTTGTTTTAATTTATCAATCTAGGATTTAGTTATATTTTAGCAGGAATACTTTTTAGAATATGCAGTCTGCCATACTACTGAAGCAGAATTCAAATTTTACCTATTCAAACAGGTCTTCCTCATTGCTCAATCTAAACCAGGACGACCACCATTAAAAACCACATAAGTTCCAAGAGAGCAGAGTTCTCATCTGTTTTGTTCACCATTGTATCCCCACTAAGTTCAAGTGTAAAAAGTCAAATATTTAAGAATATTGTTGAGGGGCGGAGCCAACATGGCGGCGTGAGTAGGACAGTGGGAATCGCCTCCCAAAAACATAAATACTTTTGAAAATACAACAAACACAACTAGCCATAAAAGAGAGACCAGAAGACGCAGGACAGTGGCCAGACTGCAGCTACACCAGCGAGAGCCCAGCGCCTTGCGAAGGGGGTAAGATACAAGCCCCGGCCCGGCGGGACCCGAGCGCCCCTCCCCCCAGCTCCCGGCGGGAGAACAATAGGCAGAGCGGGAGGGAGACGGAGCCCAGGACTGCCGAACACCCAGCCCCAGCCATCCGGGCCAGAGTGCAGACACAGTGCGTGGGAGGAGGGCCCTGGATACTGGGGGAACAGGGCAGTAAGACCTCTGAGCAGGTGCTGAAGCTGATGCCCCTGTGACAAAGAAAAGCGGGGGCTTTTTGAAAGTCTTAAAGGGACAGGGACTTAACAGCTTGACGGAAACAACCCAGGTCACAGTACAGCAGCTGGAAATTACAGGGAAAACCGGGTGCACTAACCCCCTGGGCAACAGCTCTGAGACCCCTCACGGAGGCAAACATTCAAGCAGCCCCCCCATCCATTACCCCACCGGGCGCTGCGAAAGCAGAGAAGCAGCCTGAGACAAATTCCGCCCACAGAAAGGGAAATTTCTCCCTTCCGGCCAGGCAAGACACAAAGACCCAGTCTACACGCAATTACCCAACACAAGCCACTAGGGGTCGCAGTTGCCCCAGTAAAGAAAGGCCAGTAGCAAGTGAAAAGTTTGGCCCTCCCAGCTGACAGTCAATAGCACCTGTCAACATGAAAAGGCAAAAAAATATGATCCAGACAAGACTAACCCAGACAGCTTCGGCATCTGCTACATCTTCCCCTGAGAAGGAACCTGGGGAGATAGATTTAGCCAGTCTTCCTGAAAAAGAATTCAAAACAAAAGTCATAACCATGCTGATGGACTTGCAGAGAAATATGCAAGAACTAAGGAAGGAGAATTCAGAAATAAAACAAGCTCTGGAAGGACTTCAAAACAGAATGGACGAGATGCAAGAGACCATTAATGGACTAGAAAACAGAGAACAGGAATGCAGAGAAGCTGATGCAGAGAGAGATAAAAGGATATCCAGCAATGAAAGAATTTTAAGAGAGCTCAGAGACCAAACGAAAAGGAACAATATAAGAATTATAGGTATTCCAGAAGAATTAGAGAGAGAAAAGGGGATAGAAAATGTCTTTGAAGAAGTAATTGCTGAAAACTTCCCCAAACTAGGGGAGGAAATGGCCATCAGACCACAGAGGTACACAGAACTCCCATGACAAGGGATCCAAGGAGGGCAACACCAAGACACATAATAATTAAAATGGCAAAGATCAAACACAAGGACAAAGTATTAAAGGCAGCCAGAGAGAAAAAAAGGTCACCTACAAAGGAAAACCCATCAGGCTATCATCAGACTTCTCAACAGAAACCCTACAGGCCAGAAGAGAATGGCATGATACACTTAATGCAATGAAACAGGAGGGCCTCGAACCAAGGATACTGTATCCAGCACGATTATCATTTAAATATGAAGGAGGGATTAAACAATTCCCAGACAAGCAAAAGTAGAGGGAATTTGCCTCCCACAAACCACCTCTACAGGGCATCCTACAGGGACTGCTCTAGATGGGAGCACTCCTAAAAACAGCACAGAACAAAACACCCAACATATGAAGAAGGGAGGAGGAGGAATAAGAAGGGAGAGGAATAAAGAATCATCAGACCGTGTTTAAAATAGCTCAACAAGCGAGTTAAGTTAGACAGTAAGATAGTAAAGAAGGTAACCCTAAACTTTTGGTAACCACAAACTTAAACCCTGCAATGGCAATAAATTCATACCTTTCAATAATCACCCTAAATGTAAATGGACTGAATGCAACAATCAAAAGACACAGAGTAACAGAATGGATAAAAAAGCAAGATCCATCCATATGCTGCTTACAAGAGACTCACCTCAAACCCAAAGACACGTACAGACTTAAAGTCAAGGGATGGAAAAAGATATATCAAGCAAACAACAGAGAGAAGAAAGCAGGTGTTGCAATTCTGGTATCAGAAAAAACAGACTTCAAAATAAAGAAAGTAACAAAAGACAAAGAAGGACATTACATAATGATAAAGGGCTCAGTCCATCAAGAGGATATAACCATTATAAATATATATGCACCCAATACAGGAGCACCAACATACCTGAAACAAATATTAACAGAACTAAAGGAGGAAATAGAGTGCAATACATTCATTCTAGGAGACTTCAACACACCACTCACTCCAAAGGACAGATCTACCAGACAGAAAATAAGTAAGGACACAGAGGCACTGAACAACACACTAGAACAGATGGACCTAATAGACATCTACAGAACTCTACATCCAAAAGCAACAGGATACACATTCTAATCAAGTGCACATGGAACATTCTCCAGAATAGACCACATACTAGGACACAAAAAGAGCCTCAGTAAATTCCAAAAGACTGAAATCCTACCAACCAACTTTTCAGACCACAAAGGCATTAAACTAGAAATAAACTGTTCAAAGAAAGCAAAAAGTCTCACAAACACATGGAGGCTAAACAACACACTCCTAAATAATCAATGGATCAATGACCAAATCAAAATGGAGATCCAGCAATATATGGAAAAAATGACAACAACACTAAGCCCCAACTTCTGTGGGACACAGCAAAAGCAGTCTTAAGAGGAAACTATATAGCAATCCAAGCATATTTAAAAAAGGAAGAGCAAGCTCTAATGAACGGTCTAATGTCACAATTATCGAAATTGGAAAAAGAACAACTGAGGCCTAAGGTCAGCATAAGGAGGGACATAATAAAGATCAGAGAAGAAATAAATAAAATTGAGAAGAATAAAACAATAGCAAAAATTAATGAAACCAAGAGCTGCTTCTTCGAGAAAATAAAAAAATAGATAAACCTCTACACAGACTTATTAAGAGGAAAAGAGAGTCAACACAAATCAACAGTATCAGAAAGGAGAAAGGAAAAATCACGATGGACCCCGCAGAAAAATAAAGAATTATTAGAGAATACTATGAAAACCTATATGCTAACAAGCTAGGAAACCTAGGAGAAATGGACAACTTCCTAGAAAAATACAACCTTCCAAGACTGACCCAAAAAGAAACAGAAAATCTAAACAGACCAATTACCAGCAATGAAATTGAAGCAGTAGTCAAAAAACTACCAAAGAACAAAACCTCTGGGCCAGATGGATTTACCTCGGAATTTTATCAGACATACAGGGAAGACATAATACCCATTCTCCTCAAAGTTTTCCAAAAAATAGAAGAGGAGAGGATACTCCCAAACTCATTCGATGAAGCTAACATTACCCTAAAACCAAAACCAGGCAAAGACCCCAACAAAAAAGAAAACTACAGACCAATATCCCTGATGAACGTAGATGCAAAAATACTCAACAAAATATTAGCAAACTGAATTCAAAAATACATCAAAAGGATCATACACCACTACCAAGTGGGATTCATCCCAGGGATGCAAGGATGGCACAACATTCGAAAGTCCATCAACATCATCCACCACATCAACAAAAGGAAAGACAAAAACCACATGATCATCTCCATGCTGAAAAAGCATTTGACAAAGTTCAACATCCATTCATGATAAAAACTCTCAACAAAATGGGAATAGAGGGCAAGTACCTCAACATAATAAAGGCCATCTATGAAAAACCCACAGCCAACGTTATATTGAACAGCGAGAAGCTGAAAGCATTTCCTCTGAGATCGGGAACTAGACAGGGACGCCCACTGTCTCCACTGTTATTTTACATAGTACTGGAGGTCCTAGCCATGGCAATCAGACAAACCAAAAAAATACAAGGAATCCAGATTGGTAAAGAAGAAGTTAAACTGTCACTATTTGCAGATGACATGATGCTGTACATAAAAAACACTAAAGACTCCACCCCAGAACTACTAGAACTGATATAGGAAAACAGCAAATTTGAAGGATACAGAATCTACACACAGAAATCTGTGGCTTTCCTATACACCAATAATGAACCAACAGAAAGAGAAATCAGGAAAACAACTCCATTCACAATTGCATCAAAAAAAATACCTAGGAATAAACCTAACCAAAGAAGTGAAAGACTTATACTCTGAAAACTACAAGTCACTCTTAAGAGAAATTAAAGGGGACACTAACAGATGGAAACTAATCCCATGCTCGTGGCTAGGAAGAATTAATATCGTCAAAATGGCCATCCTGCCCAAAGCAATATACAGATTTGATGCAATCCCTATGAAACTACCAGCAACATTCTTCAATGAACTGGAACAAATAATTCAAAAATTCATATGGAAACACCAAAGACCCCGAATAGCCAAAGCAATCCTGAGAAAGAAGAATAAAGTAGGGGGGATCTCACTCCCCAACTTCAAGCTCTACTATAAAGCCATAGTAATCAAGACAATTTGGTACTGGCACAAGAGCAGAGCCACAGACCAATGGAACAGACTAGAGAATCCAGACATTAACCCAGACATATATGGTCAATTAATATTTGATAAAGGAGCCATGGACATACAATGGCGAAATGACAGTCTCTTCAACAGATGGTGCTGGCAAAACTGGACAGCTACATGTAGGAGAATGAAACTGGACCACTGTCTAACCCCATATACAAAAGTAAACTCAAAATGGATCAAAGACCTGAATGTAAGTCATGAAACCATTAAACTCTTGGAAGAAAACATAGGCACCAACCTCTTAGACATAAACATGAGTGACTTCTTCTTGAACATATCTCCCCGGGCAAGGAAAACAACAGCAAAAATGAACAAGTGGGACTATATTAAGCTGAAAAGCTTCTGTACAGCAAAAGACACCATCAATAGAACAAAAAGGAACCCTACAGTATGGGAGAATATATTTGAAAATGACACATCCGATAAAGGCTTGACGTCCAGAATATATAAAGAGCTCACACGCCTCAACAAACAAAAAACAAGTAACCCAATTAAAAAATGGGCAGAGGAACTGAACCGACAGCTCTCCAAAAAAGAAATACAGATGGCCAACAGACACATGAAAAGATGCTCCACATCGCTAATTATCAGAGAAATGCAAATTAAAACTACAATGAGGTATCACCTCACACCAGTAAGAATGGGTGCCATCCAAAAGACAAACAACAACAAACGTTGTCGTGGCTGTGGAGAAAGGGGAACCCTCCTACACTGCTGGTGGGAATGTAAATTAGTTCAACCATTGTGGAAAGCAGTATGGAGGTACATCAAAATGCTCAAAACAGACATACCATTTGACCCAGGAATTCCACTCCTAGGAATTTACCCTAAGAATTCAGCAATCAAGTATGAGAAAGACCAATGTACCCCTATGTTTATCGCAGCACTATTTACAATAGCCAAGAATTGGAAGCAACCTAAATGTCCATATATAGATGAATGGATAAAGCAGATGTGGTACATATACACAATGGAATACTACTCAGCCATAAGAAAAGGACAAGTCCTGCCATTTGCAGCAACATGGATGGCGCTGGAGGGTATTATGCTCAGTGAAACAAGCCAAGCAGAGAAAGAGAAATACCAAATGATTTCACTCATCTGTGGAGTATAAGAACAAAGAAAAAACTGAAGGAACAAAACAGCAGCAGAATCACAGAACTCAAGAATGGACTAACAGGTACCAAAGGGAAAGGGACTTGGGAGGATTGGTGGGTAGGGAGGGATAAGGGGGGAGAAAAAGGAGGGTATTAAGATTAGCATCCATAGGGGGGTGGGAGAAAGGGGAGGGCTGTACAACACAGAGAAGGCAAGTAGTGATTCTACATCATTTTGCTATGCTGATGGACAGTGACTGTAAAGGGGCTTATAGGCGGGACCTGGTATAGGGGAGAGCCTAGTAAACATAATATTCATCATGTAAGTGGAGATTAGTGATACCAAAAAGAAAAAAAAAAGGGCAGTTACTGTTTGTTAACCTCCAATGAGTTCTACACAAGGGTATAAAGGGCATATAAAAGTGTAGGCAAAGGGTCTGTTTGTGTTTCTACAGAGGATCAAAGCCTAATTGGGCTACCCCGAAAATGAACTAAGATACGATATGAAAAAGAACTTCCAACATCAGCACTCTCTGGAAGACTCATGCCAGAAGATGATCATCAAAAACCCCAACAAAGATCCATGCACTGCTACAGCTGTAGATGCACTCATCCCACCAGTTCCTGGACTTGTCATGGGAATAAAGAAGGAGATATCTAAGCTGGCCTGTGCATACAGTAAAACAACAAATTTGACTGGATCTATACTGTTGGAACTCAACCAAGGATTAGGAGAAGTGCAAATAGTAGCGCTCCAAAATCTTACAACCACAGACTATTTACTGTTAAAAGAACATATGGGATGTGAACAGTCCCCAGGAATGGGTTGTTTTAATTTATCTGAATTCTCTCAGACTGTTCAAGTTCAGCTGGACAATATCCACCATATCATAGATAAGTTTTCACAAATGCCTAAGGTGCCTAACTGGTTTTCTTGGTTTCACTGGAGATGGCTGGTAATTACAGGTATGCTTTGGTTAGGTAACTATATTCCTATTATGTTAATGTGTGTGCACAATTTAATTAGTAGTTTAAAACCTATCCATGATGAAGTTACTCTACAAGAAGATATGTCAAAGAAATAATCAATCTTCCCATGTTTTCTTCCGCCTGCTATTTCTATAGCTTTTCTTCTTCCTACCTAATTACAACCCTTAAATAGAATTCGTGCCTCATATCAAATTTACCGAGTATCATAATTCTTCCAAGGGGTAAAGACACCTGAAGACAAATGCTGGGCATAGAAGCCACAGGGCATAAATATGCAAAGAAGTAAAAAGCTAACCTTTTCAACCAATAAGGCTTCTCTCTCACTTACCAACTTTACATTTCCCTGTATGGCCCTGGAAGATGAATGGTTAGCCAGAGATGGGTAAGATTCCTCAAGGGAGGAACAACCTAAGACAGGCACAGTCGCAGGGGGGCTATCAGGTGAGAAATTGGGGATCAACAGAGGTGAGGCTTAGAACCTCACCCCCCCGTTCTGAGAGAAATCTTCTGCATACATGGATGTTTATTGCCCTCGTCTAGCTTGGATTAACACATAGTCTACAGGCACACACCTGATCATATACATTTGCTCTCTTACAACACTAAACTATGTTTTCTACCTTTATCTCGTATCTACCTACCACCTCAGCATTTTATTAAAAATAATAATGATAGAGAAATGTGGTATCCACATATAAATCAAGTTTAAAAATCAAATGAATATTCATATTTGAACTGTTTATAGTTCATAATGCATGAACAAAACCGAAAGCTTCTGTGATGACTGCCCTTGCACTGTTCACCATGTAACTTATTCACTATGTAAGAATTTGTTCTCCATGTAAGAATTTGTTCATTATGCATCAGAAGATTGGAGATTGATGAAAATTAGGCTTGGGGTGGATTAATGATTGTGCATTGAGTATTGACCCCCCTATACAGAATTTTATTTTTGTTAACAACCATTTGATCAATAAATATGAGAGATGCCCTCACCAAAAAAGAAAAATTATATATATATATATATATATATATATATATATATATATATATATATATATATATATTTAAACACACTTCCAATTGTAAAATCAATAAGTAACCAGGATGTAATGTATAGCATAAGGAATATAGTCAAAATATTGTAACAACTTGGTATGGTGATAGCTGGTACCTAGAATTATCATGTATATAAATGTTGAATCACTGTGTTGTACACCTGAAACTAATGTAATACTGTGTGACAACTACCCTTAAATAAAAAATAATTATCGAAAAAAAATATTGTTATCAGTAGTAGCACAATTAAGAAGAGTCTAAGAACCGTAATAATAAAATCTCAGTTTCATAATTAAAGATATAATAGTATGATAGGGTGTTTTCTAGACTACTAGTGATCACTGCCTCTACACCATATTTTAGAGAAGTCCTGAGGTAAAAATCGACTTGTTTATTAAATTCTGAATCTATTTGTTTTCTAATTATTCACACAAAAACAATACAGTGTCAACCCTCTTTGCCCCCAAAGACCATTTCTTTAAGCACCTTAGTTCCCCTATGGGTTTTGTCCTTTTGCTCTCTTTCATTAATCAAGGCATCCATTTCTTAAAGGCAGTGACCATGCCTCTGACTTCCTTTGTCTTGCTGCCCAGTGCTTACCTGTAGCACATGAGCAATCCCAGGGCTTTAGGAAACTGTTGACTGGTAGATTGTGAAAGAGGGATTGATATTCTATTCCCACTGCCTGTGCCACCCTCTGGGAATTCTCTGAGCTTCTGCAAACTGGTCTATGTATTCCTAAGGCAAGTTATATTGAGGCTGATGCCTTCTTATTCTGCAGCACTAGATCTGATTGGGTTTTTCTCCCTTCCCTGGTGAAGAGTGTCTGGTCCTTAGAAGCTCTTCTCAAAGGCCTCTAGGATATAAAGCAAGTATATTGTGGAATCTCCAGGAATAGATCACACTTCTGTGAACAGATTTCTTCCACTGGTCGTAGACTCATAGTGAATGGTGACTTTCCTTCCCACTCAATTCAGTAATTTCCCTGAGAAAACCTAGTTAGTGTGAAATCAAGGCAACCAGATCTCAACTGGTCCATTGGCCCTCAAGGTTATTCTTTCAACCTTTGAAATAATTTATCTTTGAGTGGTGAAGGTTTATAATGACCCCGCATAGCTTTTGTTGTTTTGCATTTATCAAAAGGTTTCTCATTTGGTTCATTAGGCCCATTTTTTAATGAATGAAGCATGAAAGCCCATCAAGGTTAAATGATTTGCATTAGATCACATTGCTAGTTACAGAGCTGATACTAGAACTCAAGATGGCTTCTTTCACTCTGACACACTGGGCACCTAAGTTAAATAATAAAGACACTTATTTCCTGGATGTGGATACCCTGGTAAGGAAATACAGTAGCAGACTCTGGGTAGCATAAAAATACCTCTGACCTGAAAAAGAAAGGCATAGAATGCAAGATGGAAGGAATAACACTTTCTACCCTATTTTACCAGAAGCTGGTTGTGATTTAATAACCTGAACTAGACAGTGCCAGCTCCCCTGGAAGCCTGGCAACCCCTCATTTCTCAAGGGTGTTTTTTCTTTAGCTTTTCTTTACCATTTTTCAAGAGTCTCTGTATCAGATCCCACTGGGGCCTTGCAGGGATGAGAACAGCTGGAGGTACAATGGAGTTGGGCTGCTGAGTCCATGCCCAGGACTGACACCTGCCCCTCCGCAGGGCCCTGGGGACAAGTTGGCTCAGAGAAACATGGATGAGACAGAACTCCATTCATCAGAGAGAACTGGGCTGGGAAAACCCTGCTTGATCCCTTGGCACCACTAAGCTCTCAGGTTGGCCCTGAGCCCCATACAACTCCAGTTTCTGTTTAGCAGGGTCGATTAAAAGAAGAGCTTGTAGGGCCCATTGCACTTATCAATTGCATTTAACTGTTACCTGGTGTCTTCTATGCACAAAGTAGAGTGGGAGTATGGCATTGGAGTTCAGTAGAGGAAGGAATGTTTTGTTTAAAAAAGAAAGTTAACATCCACCTAGATTCTAGGATAAACCCTGCAATTGACTCACTGTGGAATCTTAGATAAGCTGTTTTCTCTCCACCTCAGTTTCCTCTGCTGTAAGGTAAGGGTACTGGTCTAGAACCTTTTGAGGTCTATGTCTTTCTGTATTACAAGCTCTTTTGAGAATATGATGAAAGCTATGGATCTTCTCCCCAGAAGAACACATGTGTGCATATAAATAGCTAATTTTTCATATAATTTAGGAGGTTTAAGGATTTCCCTGAAGTCCATCTATAGATCCTAAGTTAATAACCTCTGGACTAGTTGATTTCTGAGATCTCTTCTAGCTCAGACAGTCTGTGAAACATTCCAGGTTGTACATGGTTAATAAGTAGAGACACCAGGGCCAGAATGCTGGCAGCTGTCATGGAATCCCAGAGGCTCAACTATACCCCCCTTCCCAGACTTCCTGAGACTCTGGTCCAAGGGAAGCAAAAGGGACTAGGTTCAAGGGAAGCAAAGGGGTGCAAACTGATTTACAGCAAACCAGAGATGGGAGTGTGCACCACACAGCTGCCTCCCAGGTTGCTGGAATTTAGCAAGGATATGACCTTTGTGGGAAACAGTAGGCACAAGAGTCATGGCCTCTTAAATGGGCAACGTTTAGATTGGAGAGAGGACAAAGAGCATGGACCACCCAATTGATAAGGAATGTACAGCTTGATTATAGATGTTCTGAGATAGCTGGATAGAATATTAATATCCATAAGCATACTATATTTTCTTACTTAATTTCCACTCCTTTATAAGTATATATTTCATTACCAATAAGAAAGGTCAGGAGAGAAGAAAAGAAAAAGATTTGGTGGATATGTCAGTCAGGGTCCCAGCGAGCAATATGTGACACACTCAGAGTGGCTAAATTGAGTAGAGTTTAATAAAGGGTACTGATTACAGAAGTATGGGCAGGGTATAAAGAAAGCACAAGGAATACTATAGTATCCCAGCCCTAGTAATTGTGGGGTCCACCCTCGGGCCTGAAAGAGAGAGGGGACACAGCAGCTACCAGAACCCAGAGGGAAAAGAGAGCATGGAAGTTGTATGAAGAGAGCTCCCTAATCAGAGCTGTGACCTTTAGTCAAGGGATGCCCAGCAGCTTCTAAGGCAGGGTCTCAGGGAATAAATAGCCTAACCTTGCTCTTCTCCTCCATGCCAGTGCTTCCCATTGGCTAAACACTAGTGTAATCCAGAATATAAGGGAGCCTATTGCTATGGGTCAGCCCCCCAGGCCACAGAGGAGGGTGGAATCAGGTAAAAAGTAGAGAGTAAACCTGGAAAGGAAGTCCTGCAAAGTAGGTCTTTCCCTGCAGTCAAGAAAAAGTCCCTGTTGGTACAGCCTTCAATATGACATCTATCCAATGGACACTGTGACATTTGGACATGAATAATAGAAGAGGTGTGAAGTGCAATCAAGCAATACTAACAATATTCCTTTGCATTTGTAAAAGCCTTTGCACTTTTTATGTTGCTTTCACCCTTTTGTCTCATTTGAACCATAAAGTTACCATGTAGGCAAAAGTTCTATTTTACACATGAGGAAACTGAGGTTCAGCCAAGGTTAAGTAATTTTCAAGATCAAGTATCTATAAGGAGGAAAACAGAGACTAGAATTTGCATTTGGGTTTCTGGGCTAGAGCCATTTCCACTATAACCAATGGTCTCTTCTCTATTATGTACAGTCCATAAAATTGTTCTGAGAGGCCTTCAGAACACTCCTACCTTAGATGGACTTGAAAATCCACAAGGGCAATGAAGAGAAAGAATAAACTTCCTCCTCACAATTTTAAGATAATCTAAGTAAGATGGGTGGTAAGAAAACAGGCTGAGTTAGAAGACAGATAAGTGGTGGATACAATATTCCCTCCAATGATTTTACAGAAGTTCCTAGATCCAGTTCTTGCCAAATGGCTCGAGTCTGTTTCCTATCATCTCTCCTTTTCTTCATTTTTGGCCTCTTGGGTGTCCCACCTCAAGAAAAATACACTTCCACTTTAAAGGATATGGTTGAAAGAAAGTAGGAAAGAAATGGAAAGGAAGAAATGAAAGCTCAAGGCAAATAGTAAGAAAACAGAAACTTAGCATGTTATGTGTTTTTTTTTTAATTTAAATAATTATTTTTTATTGAAGGGTAGTTGACACACAGTATTACATTACATTAGTTTCAAGTGTACAACACAGTGGTAAAACATTTATATACATAATTCTAGGTTCCAGCTATCACCCTACCAAGCTGTTACAATATCTTGACTATATTCCTTATGCTATACATTACATCCCGGTTACTTATTTATTTTACCATTGGAAGTATGTCCTTTTTTTTTTTTTTTTTTTTTGTGAGGGCATCTCTCATATTTATTGATCAAATGGTTGTTAACGACAATAAAATTCTGTATAGGGGAGTCAGTGCTCAATGCACAATCATTAATCCACCCCAAGCCTAATTTTCGTCAGTCTCCAATCTTCTGAGGCATAACAAACAAGTTCTTACATGTAGAACAAATTCTTACATAATGAATAAGTTACATAGTGAACAGTACAAGGGCAGTCATCACAGAAACTTTCGGTTTTGCTCATGCATTATGAACTATAAACAGTCAGTTCAAATATGAATACTCATTTGGTTTTTATACTTGATTTATATGTGGATACCACATTTCTCTCTTTATTATTATTATTTTTAATAAAATGCTGAAGTGGTAGGTAGATACAAGATAAAGGTAGAAAACATAGTTTAGTGTTGTAAGAGAGCAAATGTAGATGATCAGGTGTGTGCCTGTAGACTATGTGTTAATCCAAGCTAGACAAGGGCAATAAAACATCCACGTATGCAGATTTCTCTCAGAACAGGGGGGGTGAGGTTCTAAGCCTCACCTCTGTTGATCCCCAATTTCTCACCTGATGGCCCCCCTGCGACTGTGCCTGTCTTAGGTTGTTCCTCCCTTGAGGAATCTTACCTGTCTCTGGCTAACAAGTCATCTTCCGGGGCCATACAGGGAAATGTAAAGTTGGTAAGTGAGAGAGAAGCCTTATTGTTTGAAAAGGTTAGCTTTTTACTTCTTTGCATATTTATGCCCTGTGGCTTCTATGCCCAGCATTTGTCTTCAGGTGTCTTTACCCCTTGGAAGAATTATGATACTCGGTAAATTTGATATGAGGCACGAATTCTATTTAAGGGTTGTAATTAGGAAGGAAGAAGAAAAGCTATAGAAGTAGCAGGCGGAAGAAAACATGGAAGATTGATTATTTCTTTGACATATCTTCTTGTAGAGTACTTCAGCATGTATAGGTTTTAAGCTACTACTTAAATTGCGCACACACATTAACATAATAGGAGTATAGTTACATAACCAAAGCATATCTGTAATTACCAGCCATCTCCAGTGAAACCAAGAAAACCAGTTAGGCACCTTAGGCATTTGTGAAAACTTATCTATGATATGATGGATATTGTCCAACTGAACTTGAACAGTCTGAGAGAAATCAGACAAATTAAAACAACCCATTCCTGGAGACTGTTCACATGCCATATGTTCTTTTAACAGTAAATAGTCAGTAGTTGTAAGACTTTGGAGTGCTACAATTTGCACTTCTCCAAATCCTTGGTTGAGTTCCAACAGTATAGATCCAGTCAAATTTGTTGTTTTACTGTATGCACAGGCCAGCTTAGATATCTCCTTCATTCCAATGGCAAGTCCAGGAGCTGGTGGGATGAGTGCATCTACAGCTGTAGCAGTGCGTGGATCTTTGTTGGGGTTTTGTGATGATCATCTTCTGGCATGAGTCTTCCAGAGAGTGCTGATGTTGAAAGTTCTTTTTCATATCGTATCTTAGTTCATTTTCGGGGTAGCCCAATTAGGCTTTGATCCTCTGTATAAACACAAACAGACCCTTTGCCTACACTTTTATATGCCCTTTATATCCTTGTGTAGAAATCGTTGGAGGTTACCACACAGGAACTGCCCTTTTTTTTTTTGCTTTGTTTTTGGTATCACTAATCTACACTAACATGACGAATATTATGTTTACTAGGCTCTCCCCTATACCAGGTCTCCCCTAAAAACCCCTTTACAGTCACTGTCCATCAGCATAGCAAAATGTTGTAGAATCACTACTTGCCTTCTCTGTGTTGTATAGCCCTTCCTTTTCTCCTACACCCCATGCATGTTAATCTTAATACCCCCCTACTTCACCCCCCCTTATCCCTCCCTACCCACCCATCCTCCCAAGTCCCTTTCCCTTTGGTACCTGTTAGTCCATTCTTGAGTTCTGTGATTCTGCTGCTGTTTTGTTCCTTCAGTTTTTCCTTTGTTCTTATATTCCACAGATAAGTGAAATCATTTGGTATTTCTCTTTCTCCGCTTGGCTTGTTTCACTGAGCATAATACCCTCCAGCTCCATCCATGTTGCTGCAAATGGTTGGATTTGCGCTTTTCTTATGGCTGAGTAGTATTCCATAGTATTCTTATGGCTGAGTAGTATTCCATTCCATTGAGTAGTATTCCAGAATCCTGAGTAGTATTCCACATCTTCTTTATCCATTCATCTATTGATGGACATTTAGGTTGCTTCCAATTCTTGGCTACTGTAAATAGTGCTGCAATAAACATAGGGGTGCATCTGTCTTTCTCAAACTTGATTGCTGCGTTCTTAGGGTAAATTCCTAGGAGTGGAATTCCTGG
This sequence comes from Manis pentadactyla, assembly GCF_030020395.1. Lineage (NCBI taxonomy): Eukaryota > Metazoa > Chordata > Mammalia > Pholidota > Manidae > Manis > Manis pentadactyla. The sequence goes on along the minus strand of NC_080039.1, from coordinate 4,718,254 downwards.
GTCAAATGGTAAGTCTGTTTTGAGCATTTTGATGTACCTCCATACTGCTTTCCACAATGGGTGAACTAACTTACATTCCCACCAGCAGGGTAGGAGGGTTCCCCTTTCTCCACAGCCTCGCCAACATTTGTTGTTGTTTGTCTTTTGGATGGCAGCCATCCTTACTGGTGTGTGGTGACACCTCATTGTAGTTTTAATTTGGATTTCTCTGATAATTAGCGATGTGGAGCATCTTTTCATGTGTCTGTTGGCCATCTGTATTTCTTTTTTGGAGAACTGTCTGTTCAGTTCCTCTGCCCATTTTTTAATTGGGTTATTTGTTTTTTGTTTGTTGAGGCATGTGAGCTCTTTATATATTCTGGACGTCAAGCCTTTATCGGATGTGTCATTTTCAAATATATTCTCCCATACTGTAGGGATCCTTCTTGTTCTATTGATGGTGTCTTTTGCTGTACAGAAGCTTTTCAGCTTAATATAGTCCCACTTGTTCATTTTTGCTGTTGTTTTCCTTGCCCGGGGAGATATGTTCAAGAAGAGGTCACTCATGTTTATGTCTAAGAGGTTGGTGCCTATGTTTTCTTCCAAGAGTTTAATGGTTTCGTGACTTACATTCAGGTCTTTGATCCATTTTGAGTTTACTTTTGTACATGGGGTTAGACAATGGTCCAGTTTCATTCTCCTACATGTAGCTGTCCAGTTTTGCCAGCACCATCTGTTGAAGAGACTGTCATTTCGCCATTGTATGTCCATGGCTCCTTTATCAAATATTAATTGACCATATATGTCTGGGTTAATGTCTGGATTCTCTAGTCTGTTCCATTGGTCTGTGGCTCTGCTCTTGTGCCAGTACCAAATTGTCTTGATTACTGTGGCTTTATAGTAGAGCTTGAAGTTGGGGAGTGAGATCCCCCCTACTTTATTCTTTCTCAGGATTGCTGTGGCTATTCGGGGTCTTTGGTGTTTCCATATGAATTTTTGAATTATTTGTTCCAGTTCATTGAAGAATGTTGCTGGTAGTTTCATAGGGATTGCATCAAATCTGTATATTGCTTTGGGCAGGATGGCCATTTTGACGATATTAATTCTTCCTAGCCACGAGCATGGGATTAGTTTCCATCTGTTAGTGTCCCCTTTAATTTCTCTTAAGAGTGACTTGTAGTTTTCAGAGTATAAGTCTTTCACTTCTTTGGTTAGGTTTATTCCTAGGTATTTTTTTTGATGCAATTGTGAATGGAGTTGTTTTCCTGATTTCTCTTTCTGTTGGTTCATTGTTAGTATATAGGAAAGCCACAGATTTCTGTGTGTTGATTTTGTATCCTGCAACTTTGCTGTATTCCGATATCAGTTCTAGTAGTTTTGGGGTGGAGTCTTTAGGGTTTTTTATGTACAGTATTATGTCATCTGCAAATAGTGACGTTAAACTTCTTCTTTACCAATCTGGATTCCTTGTATTTCTTTATTTTGTCTGATTGCCATGGCTAGGACCTCCAGTACTATATTAAATAACAGTGGAGAGAGTGGGCATCCCTGTCTAGTTCCCAATCTCAGAGGAAATGCTTTCAGATTCTCGCTGTTCAATATAATGTTGGCTGTGGGTTTATCATAGATGGCCTTTATTATGTTGAGGTACTTGCCCTCTATTCCCATTTTGCTGAGAGTTTTTAACATGAATGGATGTTGAACTTTGTCAAATGCTTTTTCAGCATCTATACAGATGATCATGTGGTTTTTGTCTTTCTTTTTGTTGATGTGGTGGATGATGTTGATGGACTTTCGAATGTTGTACCATCCTTGCATCCCTGGGATGAATCCCACTTGGTCATGGTGTATGATCCTTTTGATGTATTTTTGAATTCGGTTTGCTAATATTTTGTTGAGTATTTTTGCATCTATGTTCATCAGGGATATTGGTCTGTAGTTTTCTTTTTTGGTGGGGTCTTTGCCTGGTTTTGGTATTAGGGTGATGTTAGCTTCATAGAATGAGTTTGGGAGTATCCTCTCCTCCTCTATTTTTTGGAAAACTTTAAGGAGAATGGGTATTATGTCTTCCCTGTATGTCTGATAAAATTCCGAGGTAAATCCATCTGGCCCGGGGGTTTTGTTCTTTGGTAGTTTTTTTATTACCGCTTGAATTTCGTTGCTGGTAATTGGTCTGTTTAGATTTTCTGTTTCTTCCTGGGTCAATCTTGGAAGGTTGTATTTTTCTAGGAAGTTTTCCATTTCTCCTAGGTTTCCCAGCTTGTTAGCATATAGGTTTTCATAGTATTCTCCAATAATTCTTTCCATTTCCGTGGGGTCCGTCGTGATTTTTCCTTTCTCGTTTCTGATACTGTTGATTTGTGTTGACTCTCTTTTCTTCTTAATAAGTCTGGCTAGATGCTTATCTATTTTGTTTATTTTCTCGAAGAACCAGCTCTTGGTTTCATTAATTTTTGCTATTGTTTTATTCTTCTCAATTTTAGTTATTTCTTCTCTGATCTTTATTATGTCCCTCCTTCTGCTGACCTTAGGCCTCATCTGTTCTTTTTCCAATTTCGATAATTGTGACATTAGACCGTTCATTTGGGATTGCTCTTCCTTTTTTAAATATGCTTGGATTGCTATATACTTTCCTCTTAAGACTGCTTTTGCTGTGTCCCACAGAAGTTGGGGCTTAGTGTTGTTGTTGTCATTTGTTTCCATATATTGCTGGATCTCCATTTTGATTTGGTCATTGATCCATTGATTATTTAGGAGCGTGTTGTTAATCCTCCATGTGTTTGTGAGCCTCTTTGCTTTCTTTGTACAGTTTATTTCTAGTTTAATGCCTTTGTGGTCTGAAAAGTTGGTTGGTAGGATTTCAATCTTTTGGAATTTTCTGAGGCTCTTTTTGTGGCCTAGTATGTGGTCTATTCTGGAGAATGTTCCATGTGCAATTGAGAAGAATGTATATCCTGTTGCTTTTGGGTGTAGAGTTCTATAGATGTCTATTAGGTCCATCTGCTCTACTGTGTTGTTCAGTGCTTCCGTGTCCTTACTTATTTTCTGCCCAGTGGATCTATCCTTTGGGGTGAGTGGTGTGTTGAAGTCTCCTAGAATGAATGCATTGCAGTCTATATCCCACTTTAGTTCTGTTAGTATTTGTTTCACATATGCTGGTGCTCCTGTGTTGGGTGCATATATATTTAGAATGGTTATATCCTCTTGTTTGACTGAGCCCTTTATCATTATGTAGTGTCCTTCTTTATCTCTTGTTACTTTCTTTGTTTTGAAGTCTATTTTGTCTGATATTAGTACTGCAACCCCTGCTTTCTTCTCACTGTTGTTTGCTTGAAACATGTTTTTCCATCCCTTGACTTTTAGTCTGTACATGTCTTTGGGTTTGAGGTGAGTTTCTTGTAAGCAGCATATAGATGGGTCTTGCTTTTTTATCCATTCTGTTACTCTGTGTCTTTTGATTGGTGCATTCAACCCATTAACATTTAGGGTGACTATTGAAAGATATGTACTTATTGCCATTGCAGGCTTTAAATTCGTGGTTACCAAAGGTTCAAGGTTAGCCTCTTTAGTATCTTATTGCCTAACTTAGCTCGCTTACTGAGCTGTTATATACACTGTCTGGAGATTCTTTTCTTCTCTCCCTTCTTGTTCCTCCTCCTCGATTCTTCATATGTTGGGTGTTTTGTGCTGTGCTCTTTCTAGGAGTGCTCCCATCTAGAGCAGTCCCTGTAAGATGTTCTGTAGAGGTGGTTTGTGGGAAGCAAATTCCCTCAGCTTTTGTTTGTCTGGGAATTGTTTAATCCCACCGTCATATTTGAATGATAGTCGTGCTGGATACAGTATCCTTGGTTCAAGGCCCTTCTGTTTCATTGTATTAAATATATAATGCCATTCTCTTCTGGCCTGTAGGTTTTCTGTTGAGAAATCTGACGTTAGCCTGATGGGTTTCCCTTTATAGGTGACCTTTTTCTCTCTAGCTGCCTTTAACACTCTTTCCTTGTCCTTGATCTTTGCCATTTTAATTATTATGTGTCTTGGTGTTGCCCTTCTTGGATCCTTTCTGTTGGGGGTTCTGTGTATTTCCGTGGTCTGTTTGATTACTTCCTCCCCCAGTGTGGGGAAGTTTTCAGCAATTATTTCTTCTAAGATACTTTCCATCTCTTTTCCTCTCTCTTCTTCTTCTGGGACCCCTATAATACGGATATTGTTCCTTTTGGATTGGTCACACAGTTCTCTTTATATTGTTTCATTCCTGGAGATCCTTTTATCTCTCTCTATGTCAGCTTCTATGCGTTCCTGTTCTCTGATTTCAATTCCATCAATGGCCTCTTGCATTCTATCCATTCTTCTTATAAACCCTTCCAGAGTTTGTTTCATTTCTGCTATCTCCTTTCTGGCATCTGTGATCTCCTTCCGGACTTCATCCCATCTCTCTTGCGTATTTCTGTGCATCTCTGTCAGCATGTTTATGATTCTTATTTTGAATTCTTTTTCAGGGAGACTGGTTAGGTCTGTCTCCTTCTCTGGTGTTGTCTCTGTGATCTTTGTCTGCCTGTAGCTTTGCCTTTTCATGGTGATAGGAATAGTCTGCAGAACTGGGACGAGTGACGGCTGGAAGGACTTCCTTTCTTGTTGGTTTGTGGCCCTCCTCTCCTGGGAGAACAGCGGCCTCTAGTGGCTTGTGCTGCGCAGCTGCGCGCAGACAGGGCTTCTGCTTCCTGCCCGGCTGCTATGGAGTTAATCTCCGCTGTTGCTGTGGGCGTGGCCTGGCTCGGGCAGCTACTCCAAAATGGTGGAGTCGCGTTGGAGCAGGAGCTGCTGGGAGGCTATTTATCTCCGTAAGGGGCCTGCCTGCTCCCTGCAGCCCAGGGGTTAGGGTGCCCAGAGATCCCGGATTCCCTACCTCTGGATCAAGTGTCCCGCCCTGCCTCTTTAAGACTTCCAAAAAGCACCTGCCAAAACAAAACAACGACCAACAAAAAAAAAAAAAAAGAAAAAAAAATTTTTTAATTAAAAAAAAAAAAGTTTTTAATTGAAAAAAAAAAAAGGTAGTTGTTCTTTTTTCTTTATTCTCCGGTGCCAGCCTCAGGCCTCTGCTCACCGGTCTTTCTGCCCTGTTTCCCTAGTATTGGGGTCCCTATCCCTTTAAGACTTCCAAAAAGCGCTCGCCAAAACAAAACAGCAAAAAAGCAAAAAAAAAAATGGTCGCGCGCTTTTCTTATGTCCTCTGGCACCCAGCCTCCAGTGCCTGCTCACTGTTCTTGCTGCCCTGTTTTCCTAGTATCGGGGGCCCTGCACTCTGGCCCGGATGGCTGGGGCTGGGTGCTCGGCAGTCCTGGGCTCCGTCTCCCTCCCACTCTGCCTGCTCTTCTCCTGCCAGGAGCTGGGGGGAGGGGCGCTCGGCTCCCGCGGGGCCGGGGCTTGTATCTTACCCCCTTTGCGAGGCGCTGGGTTCTCTCAGGTGTGGATGTGGTCTGGATATTGTCCTGTGTCCTCTGGTCTTTATTCTAGGAAGGGTTGTCTTTGTTATATTTTCATAGATATATGTGGTTTTGGAAGGAGATTTCCGCTGCTCTACTCATGCCGCCATCTTCCGCCCCTCCTTTGTTATGTGTTTTAGAGCTCAACTGCAAAGAACAAAAAGTATTTTCACATTTGTACCAATTTCTGTGAACACCATGAGGAGATACACCCTTGAGTTTGCAATTAAGTAGGATTTGAGGAAAATTATGAGGGTTCAGTGTTCTTAGGAACTGTAATATTGCCTAATGGAAGAGATGATCCGGGCATTAGGTATGAAAGGACATTTGGGAAGGATGGGATTGCAAACGCTTATATCTGCTACCTTAGGTTCTCAGCTCTGAAGACAATTTAGGAGCCAGTGAATCCTAGATGGCTCAATCCATAGCTTCTAGAGCAGTGGTTCTCAACCTGGGGTCATTTTGCCTCCCCTAACTCCCCAAAGGACACTGGACGATATCTGGAGATATTTGGGTTGCCCCTACTTGGGGGGGCAGGGGGAGGTGCTACTGACATCTAGTGGGTAGAGGACAGGGATACTGCTGAATGTCCTACAATGCCCAGAACAGTGCCACACAACAAAGAACTATCTGGACCAAACTGCCAATAGTACCAGGGTTGAGGAACTTCACCCAAGGGTGTTTCTCGACTGTCAAGCTATTACCTTTGCTATGGCTATCACCCTGTGCACTTCCCACCTGTAAGATGGCTTCCTTATTCTTACCATGGGCCTCAGGCTGGCCACTTCCTAGAATCAGCTTAATTTCAGCAGGCTGCTGGGCTAAGGAAGAATTTTTCTTATTTTCCAGGGTGGTATTTGTTGTTACTGGTGTCTGTTTTTACTTAGTTTTTGACCCTTGGCCTTGCTTTAACCCCAATAAGAAGCTTATGTCCTAGTTCCTAACTGCTTGTATGTTTAATGACTCACAGCCTGCTTAGACCTCTGGTTTTTACAAAAAAACTTCTAGTCCTGGTAAATTTCTCAGGTTCTGAGGCCCAACTTCACCCATGGTTTCAGTACAACACTGACTTACTCATTCCATCCTGGGGCACCAAATAGGGCTTGTGCTGGTATTACAGTAGACCTTCTGCCTCTTGAATCTGTGTGATAAAGTTGCCAGCCCCAGGATGGAAAGGACTCAATGAAATATCAGCTGGTATAAGAGGTGTTCCTGCTATGACTGTCAAAGAAAGCTGTCAAAGAGAGAAAGAGAAGATGCATTCTGGACCACACATTTCAGAAGACTCCTGCCTCAGGTGGCTTAAGTAGAGACAGAAAGATGTCCTACACAATGTTGTTTCAAATCTAGCTAAGCTTGCACTTCATATTTGAAGAAGAAAAAATGCTGAGAATAAATTGAGACCTCCCACAGTTGAGATAATGTCTGATTTTGCCATGTCTCAAGTGTCAGCCTCATATGTCTAGAAAGGAATATAAAGAATAAATTTGAAACAGCAAGAAAAATGAAGACTATAACCATAAAGGGAGTAGAACTACCTGTTGTTTTCCTAACAAGCCTCCATTCCTGAATTTTGAGACTTGGGGTGATATTGTGCAAAAGGACTGTATTCTAGTCCAGGTTCAATTGCACATTGCTATGTGATCATGGGAAAATTATTTAAGTACTCTACACCTTGGGTTCTTTATCTGAACAATGGAATCAATACTACTTTGACTGCTTCATACTGGGTCTTTTTGCACTTTCAAACAAAAAGGGACAGTGCATATCACAGTGCCTTGAAAAGCAATTAGTGCAATATGGTTGCAAATTATTATAATTACTTTGGAAAAGATGTATGACTTAACTGGAAATGAAGGTGGAAGAGGTAGGGCCAAGAAAAGCTGTTAAAGTAAATCAGACTTTGGCAAGGGAAGACAAAGAGAGACAGAGAGAGAAACACACAGAAAGAGATGGAGAGACAGAGAATGAACTATCTTCATTCAGTTTCATAATACTCAAGGCCTAGAAGGAAAATCTACTTTCTCTGCCCCTACAAAGCAGTTTACTTCCACATACTAGGCATAGGTAGTACCTATATTCTCTTATAAAATCTCTATGATAAAGGATTACCCAACACTACTTTTAATGCACTCCAAATTGATCTTTTAGTTAAGAAATTCTTCTGATAGCATTCATTGAGTGTTCATGAAAAATCAGCCATCATGGTAACTGTTAGAGATACAGAGAGAATAAGACACAGCTCTTACCTTCAAGGAGCCATTAGTCTGGTGGAAATTTCTTAGTTGAGTACCTTCTATGACTATTTAAATCTCTTCTTGCATCTGACCTACATTTAATGGTCTGAAAAATTGACTTTTGAACCTTGTTTATACAATATCTAAACTGCTGAGCCTTTCCAAATTTTTATACATAGCAATTGCTTTTTAAGCCTATTAAGATTGTGGAATTTATGCAGTTAAATTAGTTTCCCTTTAGAATGAGGGAAATAATCTAAGTCCAATATATTGTCAAGAACAGCAATTGGTTGCTGGAAAAGGATGAGCTGAGTATGAATTTCTGATTAGCTAATTCATGCTAGAGTGTCCATAGCTTAATCTGGTCCTGTCTAGCATTGGAGGTAATGAATGCCTACAGGGACCACAACTGAACCCTAAGGAATAAGGCTGTAATAGTAGATATCACATATCCCTTAAAATTTGATGAAAGGTATTTAAGGACTGTTGATGTCCCTTTCAAATCACTCTCTTCATGCAAACCATCTTTAAAGTTCTACTTCTATTATCATCCTGTTCATCTTTCCACTATGTCAATCACCATTTTTTAATGAGTCAAATTAGTTCAAACTTAGCTAAAAGTCAAGTACACAAAGTAAGGCTGACGCCTGTGCTAAAAGGGACATTTCTGTGACAACCCACAATGAGGCCAGGAGAAAAAATGCTTCTCTGAAGACATCCAGCAGGAACAGCTAGTGAAAGTCCTATATTCTCCCCTCCTCCTCACAAGAAGACCTTTCTTTACCCTCTTAAAATCCATTCCACTTTCTACACAGAAAGGCAAGACTAGTGGCAAGTTTAAGCAGGAATGCAAATTGAGGGATGTGTACAAGAAGACAGAAATAGACCGAAAAATGGCAGCCAGTGTGATTGCCTGGAAGCAGCTCAACTCAAACCTTTCCACTGAGAACAAAGCAGCCCCTGTTCACATTTGTCTCTTGCATCAGCTGCAGGGATGAGGAGTCAGTCAGGCTGTCAATGGTTTATAGCAACAGAACAACCCCTTGGAGGGCTGAAGGCCCACTTCTCACTGTATCTATTTCCCAAATATGTGGTAAGATCCACACTGAAGGGACAAGAACCTTAGCTAGACTGAACCTGTATGATGAGATTTCCAGTCCCAATAAACACCATGCTTGTTGGAGCTTCTACAAAGCAACCCTCAGCACTGGGTTGGGGGGACAAGCTGCAATCATTTCAATCTCATTTCTTCACATTTACAGTAGATCAGAGGTCATTTAACTAACACAAAATTGGAACAGAGAGTTTGGATGAATTTCATTTTCCAGTCACTGGAGGTTAGCCTTTTAAAAAATGCACTTACATTTTTATTCCAAATCTTGTTAAGAAAAGGTTTCTTCAAAAAAATAAAACTAAAGTGAACACCAGATTCTGGCTATTTGTCATTCTCTTATTCTCTTATTAAGGTAGACAACTTTTTATAAATTATTGCAACATCTTTAGAATCATGTCTTTGCATCCTTCCACTGTTTAGCACAGTGCTGGGCTCATGGTAGGTTCATGAAAATATCTGTGCCTTTTAGTATTCTAATGAATTGCCATTTTACTGTATTTTACTGTGTCTACATAGCTGATGTCCTCTGTTTTCACATATATATACAGCCTGAGGTGCAGCTATTTTTAACCTAGTATCTTCAATTTATTGAAGTTGTTTCCTGTTTTGTGATCTCTGTCACTAGCAGTCACAGTCCTAGGCCCTCATTCAGAACCCAAGGGCAGATGTGCATTCTTCTGGTCAGTTTTCTGCTGAGGTTATACTTTAGCCATCCAAATTCAGCTCAGAGGAGACAAACTAAAGCAAGAGGAGAACATGGAGCCAAGAGAAGGGGAAGGGAAGAGAGACAGGGAGAGCCCTCTGAAATGCTTGCTGGCCCATGGTTCAGAGAAAACTGGCTCCCTAGACTTGTCTGTCTTTCTAGGCCAGGCCTCTGTCAATAACACATTTATTGACCATCCTGACTTCAGCCTCTGATTTTGCCAATTCAAATTTACTTTTTCCAAAAAACAGCTCTCCTAGTCATGGCCCCTGATCATTAAAAACAATGCCATTGAAAGGTCTGAGTGAAATGGGCCATTTTCTCCAAGTGAGTCACCACCACCTGGAAAGTTCTTGGAAAATGGAAGAGGTGCCAGAAGACTAAAGACAAGGAAATGTTGTACTACTTTTTGAAAAGGGAAAGAAGTGTATCTCAGAAAATATAAACCAATAATGAACTTGATGCTAATACCCAGAAAAATATCTAAAAAAGGTTATTAGAAAATTGTTTGTCAGCACTCAAGATAAATTATGATCAGTAGACACAAACAAAGGTTGACACAAGCCATGCCCAGCTAACTTTTCCTTTGATAAACTTACTAGATTTTGTTGGGGGGAGGGTTTATAAAAATACATTAAAAAAGCATATTTTGAGTATTGACTGTGCCCTGGGTTAGGGTTGGAAAAATACTTTTCTCCTGAGCCCATGGAAGAAATCATTAACCCCTCATAACAGTCTGCCACTGTGTTCTGACCTGACCTCACAGTCCTTCTCAGTAGGCAGTCACCAGAGTTCACCTGCCATCCTAAGTTCAGAGCCTGGGATGCAGAGAATACATAAGACCCTTAAATAATTTATAAAATAGCACAGGAAGTATGTGAATTATTAAAACCCTATTATAGTATAAAAATGGGACCTACCAGTTCTGCTTCAAGATGAGGAATGTGGGCTTAGAAACAAATCACAGAGATGACATTAGAAATGGGTCGCAATAGATGAGCAGGAGTTCTCCAGGTAAAGGAGAAGTAATGCCATAAAACGTGAGTCTGAAATTTTTGAAGTTAAGTCTTGATTATACATTTGTTGGCAAATTAAAGAACAGGAAGTTGAATTTCAGCATATAGCCTTGCTTTAACAGCCTTCCCAAAAGAAATTGATTGATGTTGTATGACAGAGTCAAGATTTAGAAAATTTTAAAAGGCAGGACTGATGGGCCAAAACAAAAGATTTCTAATGATCCTTTGCATTGTAGGAGAGATTATACTTAATACATTTGATAAATGTAAATTTCTATATTTAAGATTTCCAAAAGTGAACTGTATCAGATGGAGCAAAATTGATATTAACAGCAGCCCTAGGACTTATTGATCCCAAGGTTAATTGAGTCATCAAGGTGAGGGGTGAATAGTGAGGAACAGTAAGATACAGTGAAAAGACTTCTGGAATGGGAGTTAAGTGACCCAATTAAATATTCCACTAAGTAACTGTGTGACCTCAGAAAGTCATTTATCCTCTCTGGGCTACATTGTTCTCTGACAGAGTTGGACTCAACTCACAGTTTTCAAACTATGTTCTTGAAATCTCAGGATCTCCTTGGTTTACCCTGGGGAACAAGACAGGAAGTTGAAATGATGAAGTTTCAGTAACCTCTCACCTCCCTTTCATTTCAACGATAGAAACTCTACTCTTAAGTGTTTTAAGAATGAGGGTCCTGGTTAAGATTTCACTTCTCTAAGAATTCTATTACAAAGAAAACCCAAACCAGTATTTTAAGACCATTTACTTCCAACATTGCAATCTTAGAGTATGTTGATAAAACTATTGTGTATAAATTAATAAAATTAGTTTCTCTGTGCTCTGCAGCAGTCAGATGATATCTGAATGCTCTTTCACTTGGGACACCATGTGTTGAGAGGGACATTGACAAAATGAAGTGCATTTAGGGAAAGATGATTTAGGGTGAGAAAGGTATATACATGTTGAAGATAACAGAGCCACCTATCCTGGAAAATGGAAGATGTGGGAGGCATGATAACTGTATTCAAATATTTGGAGGGTTATCCTGTAGGATTTGCCTCAATCTGTAGAAGAAGCATTTGCCTCACTCTGTTTAGCTCTAGAAAACTGAACTGGAACTACTACATGAAAAAGTTTTAGAACAGATTTTTACTCAACATAAGAAGGAACTTCTGAACATGTAGTACAGCCTTGCTTGAGTGGCTTGTAGTAAGTACCTTGTAAAATTTATCATATGAATTTTTTAGCTTTAAATCATCTATACATTTCATTTACGGTAAAATTCACAGCTACAACACAAAATGTGGATCCAGGGTTTACCCTTAACATGGCTGAATTGTTCTTGTCCCTCAATTAATGATGGCAAACATAAGCATGAAAATGAAATCAGTGATACCAAAACCAACTGCTTTATCTAGGTCTTGAGTTTATGCGATTAGCAATGGTCTCCCTGGAAATCTCTGGGTTTTATGAATAAGAGCTATTCCAAATAGTAGCAACCGTGGAACTGATGTGGTAAAAGCATTTGTGCTTTCAGAGCTTGATCCTCATTTCTGCATCAGGATCCTGCATCATATGAGAAAGGCTGGGGATTCAGTTGGAATCTTATTTTTGCTGTTGATGAGCAGAAGTATAAGGTCTTGTAAGAATTCAGGGCAACAGATGAGAGGTCAATAGAACTGTGGAAAAAGAGCAGGGTTTGAAAAAGAGGCAAAATAGGATGGTTGAGAGAAGGTGGGGAAAGCATCACTATTTCAATTCATAAGAATTCTCTTAAACCAATATTTTGTTCAAAATACTATCTTTGTTTCATTTCCAGCCTCATTGCCACAGCCTTAATCCTCCCCTTCTTCCATGCCAACTCTCTTTGAAAGGCAAGCAAGTGATATATTGGCAAATTCCTGGAGCAATTATGATACAAAAAATGCATCAGTGTGTCTTTGTTTCAAATTTAATGGAGATTCAGTCCCTGAGTTACTCAGTTCCCCTGCCATCCAAGCTCCACAACTTTCTGGCACAGTTGTACCCCTGCACACCAAGGAGCAAGATGGGCCTGTGACTGCGAATGAGCATCTGTCCTGGAGAAGACAATGGCTTTGAGATCACAGGAAGAGTAAACTGTCAAAGGTGGGCTTCATCCTCAATCATTCCCAACCTTCATAGACAAAAGCACTGTTGGCCAATTCAGGGTTGGCTGTGGCTGGAGACAGCCTTATATAAAGCTAGACTGTAGGTTCACAGGTTGAAATGTTCTCCTGGAGTGAGAGTGAAGAGATGGTGAGATATCTGACCTCTCACAAATACCTATCCCCAACCTCCTGCCCGAATATCTGGCTTTCTTTCATTCTATGATCATCAGAACCACAACTGTGTTTTTAGTCAATAAATTCTATTTAGCTTATGTGGTAGACACTGTGCTAGGTGCCAGGGATACACTGATGAACAAAAATAGACATGGTTCCTGCTCCCATGTTTCTTACAGTCTAGTAGGAGAGACTGATATTGACCATACTGATTTGTCACCCAGACAAATGTAAATTACAGCTGTGGTAAGGTTACTAAGGTAAGGTACACACTGCATATACAAAGAAACATTATTAGACTACTTATCTACCTATCTAACTCTCTATCTGACCCTCCACTCTCTTAGCAAAGAAGACCGTCACTGTAGTAGCTGATGGTCAGGAAGACCTTAACCTGTATAAACTCAGACAAAGGTGCAGAAGTTCTACCTCTTCCCCTAACCTTTCCAGGCACTAGTGAAAACAGTCTGATCCACCACAGACACAAGCTGTCTTGGGGAGTGATAAAGCAGACATCTTCCACTTGTGGGACAGAAGAATGGCAGTCAAGCAACATGTTGGTAGCAGGGATTTGAACTGTTGTCTATCCACAGTTCTCCAGTAGAAAACAGCCCCAAGGAGACAGAGTAGGAGACTACATGGGATGGGGCAACCAAAATGGCCAGAGGGGCCACAAGGCCAGACTGGGTATGGCCTAGTTTGTCCAAACCTAGTCTGGCCAAGAGCCAGTAATCAATCATCTTCTTCACCACAAAGGGACATGGTTTATAAGCATCCTAGCTTCAAATACATCGAAGAGTCTGAAAGAAGACTTCCATCTAGTTTTATTCCTTAGCCACTACCTAACATATGTAATACATTATCCATGCAGCATCTCTTACAGTTTATGCCTGGGTGATGGGAAATTGGTTGATACAACTACTTATTTGTAGTGGTCACAATCACCCAATCCCATCTTTGATTTTCTCATGTGGGCTAGACAACAGATGTTCTTAATGAAGATGAACTGAAATGTAATAGTCTAATTGCCATTTGCACTGGCAGCAGATAACATTCAGTTCACATGCTGCCTTTCATGGGTCCTTATGCCTCATCACATATCATAATTGTATTTGCCTGGAGTGAATTTGACTGGCAGTACCTACTGGATTCTCAGTGTCAAGATGCTGGCATAGCAAAGGCTCACAGTACAGGGAAACATGGAGCCATGGCAAGAATGGGCCTGACTACTTTGTTCTCTAATATAGCTGCTTTATCACATTCTCAGTAATGGGAAGAGAGGTCATTTTGGTCTGGGTGGGACCCACAAGATCTGTCTCAGATAGTGAGGACAGGCACGACACTGGAGATGCCCACTTCTGTGTTTTTATATCACCCAACACTAATCTTATCTGTTCTTCAAAACTGTTAGAAAGTCTTATGATAAAAAATGAGCAACGGATGTGAATACCGCTGTTCTTAGAAGAGAACAGATGACAGGTTCAACAAATACATGAAGAGGCACCCAACCTCATCAGTAACAAGGGAAATGCATGTTATAACAAAAGTAAGATACTATTTCTCAACTATCTGGTTGGCAAGAATGAAAAACAAAATAATTAGTAAGTGCTGGTGAGGGTGTCAGGAAACTGAATTTGTAGGCTTTTTGGAAGGCAACTGATAGTAGGTGGTAAAATTTTAGATCTTTAGTGTACTTTCTACAACCCAGAAATTTTCATTCCCATATACAAAGTTTTAGAAATTTTGGCAAGCATACTCAAGGAGGCCTGTACAATGAAGCATTTTTGTAATAGTCCCAGACTGGAAGCAATCTAAATGTTCATCAGTAGGGCAATAAGCTACAGAATATTATGAATCTGTGAAAAACTATAAGATAGTATGTATTTTCTATAGCTGCACATAATAAGTGTGTAAGTATGTAGACAGAGCTCAAAATGTCACATCCACCAAATGGGTTACATCTGGGAAAGGGAATGATGTGGGAGAAGTCAAGTTGCTCAAAGAGGTTCTGTCTGTAATACTGTAATATTTTATAAGCAGATGTGTTCATGTATTATTTATGCAGTTAAAAATTAATTTAAAAATTTTAAGGCAACATAGTTGTATTCAGAAATTTGTAAGCCAGAGAAAAAGAAAAAAATGCATAATCCTGCCACTTCAACACTCCCCTTTTGTAACTATGAAGTGTATTCTTTCAGTCTTTTTTTAATCTTCATATTTTCTGTCATCACTGATATCCTGTATTTTTAATACAGGGTTTCTCAATGTTGACACTACTGACATTTTGAGTTGGGTAATTCCTAGTTGGGCGGGCTGTCCTGGGTCCTGGAGGATATTTAGCAGCATTCCTGGCTACTACCTACTACATGACAGTAGCACTCCCACAGTTATGACAATTAAAATATCTCTGGACACTGTTAAATGTCCCCTGGAAAAATCTCCCCTGGTTGAGAACCATTGGTTGAGTATATCATTAGCATAATGTCATGAGATAAATCTCCATAACGTATCCCATGCTTCCAAACTTAATGCCACTGTGTTGTCTCTATTTTACTCTCAGATCCTGGCCTGTGTATCTTGACTCTGGCCTTGATAATCTGATCTTGCTTTCTGACTCCTCCTTTTCTAGGTAAGGTTTTTTTGGTATTCCTCCATGCAGATCTGCACTCTGACTTATCACCAGTGAAAAAATTAGACCATAAAAGCCAAGCCTCTTATCCTGACATCTGTGGATGAATATTCAGATCATGAGTCAGGAAACAGGGATAGTAATCAGGAAACCCAATAAGACTGTAGAAAGTAATCAGTCTGGAGACAGTGGTGGGTCAGTCATGGGGCTAAGGGCCAAGGGTGAGAACAGGAAGCCAACTAGATCTCACCCCAGGATCAGCCCTCAGGACACTCAACAGCATGGTTCCTTGGCTAACAGTGCTTCCTTGTCTGCTTTATGTAGACACTGTCCAGGCTCCAAGAGCAGGGTCAGTCCAGGGGATGGGCACAGGTCATGGAAGGGATTGTATCTGCCTGATGAGGTCAATAGACAGAGATCCCAATGCTTATATTCCAAAGTGATAGAGAATATCAGGCTTACTCTTTTAAGAAATATTCACTGAGCACCACCTATCAAGACCTGTGCTAGGTGCCAAGGGTGCCAAGATTACTCCAGAATGACTTAGTCTAAGTCTATTTACCACATAATCAGCAGAGAAAACCATCTCTCAGGAAACAAAATGAAAAAGTGGTGCATATGCTCCTCATATTGAGCCCTTAATTGGACCATGTAACACCATCCTTGCCTTGGCCCTCATTATTTTACTTTGTCTCCCAAAAGGTTATGGGGAGTGAGAATGGCATTGTGAGGCTCTGTGGCTCCAAGACCCCAGTTCAAGGAGGGGACCGAGGACTCATTTCCAGAGCATAGGGAGGGTGGTATCAGATTTCATAATGTAAGTTTACAACTTGAAATTTGAATATCCTGTTTCCTAAACTCCAAAAATGTTCCCCTGGCCTGAGTTTTGGCAGCTCTGTGCTAAGCTGGAGGTACCTTCTCCTGTTTCACTCTGTCTGGCCTCTCATTCTCCAGGGACCTGAGGGAGGGGAGATGGGTTGCACACTTTATTTCCTCAAGGGTTGGACCACGTCCCTGACTGCCCATGTGGCCTTTTCCTGACACGATGTCCTCTAGCAATTTGAGATCTGCAGACACAAGGAAAATGGATCCAAGTGAGACTGATCCTGGTGTGAAATCTGGAGAGATGATAAAATGTCTTTGCAGGCAAAGGAGCATCACAGGATATCATTACATATGGTAAATAACCCACTGTCTTCTGAAGAGAAAGATGAGTTCAGTCAGAGGACTTCCCACATTGCTTTCTTGACAATTGGGGTTTTATTGCACCCAGGGACAGTCACTGGTCAAATACTGGACTGTCTTTTACTGGTGTCCAATAGAGATAATTATTTGCTATGAAATACATATTTAATAACTCCACCAAATGCCTATTCTCTTTATTTTCCTGTAATGTTTCCTTGTCCTGGGTTTCTCTGGCACTAATTGGGCCTCCTTAGTGACAAATTAGAAATGATGTGCTGTGTAGTAGGGTACTCAGTCATCCAGTGGGGGCATATTCATAATTCTAGGTTCAGTGGGTCCAGTGAGTGTGCCTTTCAATTTATATTTTCAAGTCCAGGAATTTCTGGTCAGTCACAGAGGGGACTTGGCAAGGGGGAAGCTGAGAGCAAAACTGAGAAAAAGACCAGGTTGTTTCTTAGTTCATGTCTTTTTCCCACACTGGTGGGCCATTCTTTTCCCAAGCTGACCAAACCATCATGTACCACCTCTTAGAGCTTTCATTCATATAGCAAGACATCAACACTGATAATAGCTAAATACGATATTTTTACTCCCAAGGCATTTCAAGCCACAAGCTGGAGGGTGGGAGAGAAGCTTTGTGCTATTTGAAACCAACCTACTTGTATATTCAACTAACACATGTTTAGCCTTAGGAATAGGGGCTCTGAGTCCTAGGCCCTGCCATTTCTGATTTTCAAGCAGATCTATTGAAGTGGCCCTGATATTTATGCTCCAATTGTATCATACCAAACGACTGAAGTTAGCGTGGGTTCATGGAAAGACACATGGTGGAGGTACAGAGCTCTCCCTCTGTGGCTTTGGAGGCTTTGGCCACAAGGCTATATGAGATAATTGTGGTTTTAAAGTCACCTCTTCCAAAACCATAGTCTCCATTTCAATGAATAAAAAATGTATTTTTCTCAGGCCTCAGGTCCTGCAGCTTTTTGTATAAAAGCAACAATGGTCCAAGTGGCTTCATCTAATGTAAGGAGCTTCCAGGAGCATGGGACAGTGCCAAATCCTATGCTTTATTATTTATGCCATGATTATTTTCTCCTTGGGGACCTAGCTCACTGCATTCAGGTATTCCTTGGTTTTTTTCCAAACAATGAATCTAATGTTGAAAAATTTGGTAACAATTGGAATCACTGACAATTGCATTCAAAAGAAATGGGTTTGTGGAGATTCAGGAAAATTTAGGAAGAATCCCAATTCTTGCCTTGTTTCAATGTTTCCTTCCCTGTTGGTGGATCCATCTGAAAGGAAAGGAGTGACACACAGCAGCAATTCACCGGAGAATTCCGCTTTATTGGGGAAAGGTGCTGGGTTATATAGGAAGGGGCATGGGGTGATTGTGGTGTTACTTCTACGGGGCTGGTGGCTATTTGCTAGGTGCTGGGAGTGGGAGTGGGGAGAGAGGTGATAGGTCTTTAGGTGGTGCCGTCGGGAACTGAGGACCCGGAAGAGAAGCCGGAAGTTCACCATCTTACTGGTGGGGGCCCTTCATTCCCCCCTTTCTCCTCTATGGGGTTGTGGACGTTGCTTTCTTTCTGATTGCTTCCTGCTGAACGGGGGTGGAGAAGGGAGTGAGGGCTTGAGGATTAGGGGGAAAGGGTTGATAGGACTCCCCACAGTAAGGACGAGTAGATGTGGACTTCTTCAGGTTGGAAATCAGTGAAGGTTCTTTGTAACTATAGGTCGACGACTTGTTGATTCTAATGGTGCCAAGAGGATACGGGTGCCAGAAGCCAGGCGTCTGTGGCCATTGTTTCCAGGAACAGTTTCCAGTGGAGAGAGGGGTCCATCTCAGCGTGTGGTGGGGAGGTCACGTGAGGGTGAGGGATCTTCTGTGGCAATAAGCTGATAGTTCCTGAGTAAAAGCTGGTTGAAAGTTTGATTAGAGATTTTTCTGACTTGGGATTTGATGAACTTCATTATACAGGGTAAGAAGAGACAGGTGAGAAGAATGATTATTATGGGGCCTGCAATGGGCCAGAGCCAGGTAAGGAGAGGGTTTGTTAGTATTGAAGAGAATGGGTTGGAATTGGAAGCAGAGTGGAGGCTGGAGGCAAGGTCGGTGAGTTTGGTAATGTCAGTTTCTACAATGCCGGATTCATTGATGTAATAGCAGCACTCTTCCCGATGGAAGACGCAGGTGCCGCCCTTCTCAGCTGTAAGCAGATCTAAGGCCCGCCGGTCTTGAAGGGTGACCTTAGCTAGTGAAGTGACCTGTCTTTGGAGAGAGGCTAGGGAATCGGCAGTGGATGTCAGGGCTCTTTCAAGTTTGTCGTTGAGATTTCTAATTGCCCATAGAGAGTGACTCAAGGCTCTTCTCGAAAACCCTGCACCAATGGCTGAGGTGGTCAAAGAGATACCGACCATGATGGGAAGGAAAGCAGCCCTTTTTGTGCGCGAGGGCAAGGGAGGTTGGAGCTCAAGGAATTCTGCCATGTTGTAAAGTGTAAGCTGTGGGATTAGGTTGACGAGAATATAGGGTATATTGGACTTGGGAGGCAGTGAGTTGAAAAGACTGCCATTGCACTAAAAGAAGTGTCCCGGTTGAGTGAAAGTCTTAGAGCCAGAGGTAGGGGTGTAGATAGAGAGGCAGTGAAGTGTGCTGGAGGGGGGTGGAGCTGGGCCTACACAGTGGTGGATGGTGAGATTATCTGTGTATTCTGGTTCCCATAGGGGTATGTCTGCCAGGGGGCGGAGGGGTTGTCCTTCTGCATGGAAGGAGTAGTTGGAAATATTAAGGGGCACAGCGGCCAGCAATGGGCGCTGTAGTGATGTGCACAAGAAACAATTGGTGGTGTTGAGGGTGTGGTTGAGAAAGATGGTGGTGTCTTGAATAGGCTGTAACTAAGAGTAGGAGGAATAAGAAGATGAAGAAGTGCCATCAAGAGTTTGGATAATGACTTTTTCGGAATGTCCGATATCTGATGCAACTTGAGAGATCTGGGAGTGAGAGGGAACATACTCTAGAGAGATATGAAGGGTACTGTGGGGGGTCGAGGACTCCTCATAGTAAACTGAGGCTGTGACCCCAGCGGCCCATCGAGAGTCCCAGGGATCTGGGACTGATAAGGAGAATGAGCCGTTGGGGTATTTCATGAAACAGTTGGAGGAGTAATACTGTGGGTACTGAGAGTTACTCATGTAGTGAATGGTGCAAGACCAGTAGGGACATCCCCAGTAGGTGTCTTGCCATTGCCTGCAATAGGCTTGTCTTTGGTCATAGAGGAAGCAGAGGTAGGGAGAATAAAGGTAGCTGCTAGTGAACACTTCAGTGGAGGGAGGAAAGTGGAGGTATAAAGGCTCGGAGCAGCCTTTCAGAGGGCAGTCTGATGTGGCAATGAGGGCAGTAACTTTTGTTTGATGCCGTGTGTAAGTCTGTCTTACTTTGAATCACCATACAAAGGAGGTTGGGGTGACGGGGAAGACAATAGGAATGAGGAGAAAAAGCAAGAGAGTGGTAAAGGAGGAAAAAGTCATGATTCAGGTATGGATGGCAAAGGGGGTGAACGGGATTTTGGAGGAAAAAGGACAGTAAGGTCAGGAGTCTGGAGGGAGGGAAAGTCTGTAAACTTTTGTAGGTTAAGAGATCTTTTAGGTGATGTGGGGACAGAATGGTAAGGGGCACCCCGAATGTCAGTTTATGAGCTTCTTTCTGCAAGAGCGTCCAGTGGATAATGCCCGTAGGCAGGGGGCTCATCCCCGAACTGTGGGGTCTAATTGCTTGGAAAGATAAGCTACTGGGGCAAAGGATGGGCCATAATGTTGGCCTAGGACTCCTAGAGCTTGACTGGACCTCTCATGAATGTATAATGAGAAGGGCTTCAACAAATCAGGAAGATGGAGAGCTGGGGCTTCTACAAGGGCTTGACAGAGCTTAATGAAGGTGTGTCAGAGTGAGAAGGATAATGGTTCTTCAGGGGGGTCCTTGCTGAGGTAGAATAGGGGTCTTGCTAACAGGGAGAAGTTAGGGATCCACGCTCTAAAATACCCAGCCAGGCTTAGAAAGGAAAGGATTTGTCTTGGTTTCGGGAACGGGTAGGTCAGAGAGAAGCTGTTTTCTGTCTAAGGTAATGGACTTTCTTTGTTGAGATAGAAGAAATTGGAGGTAAGTGACAAAGGGGAAGAGATTTGAGCTTTGACAGGGGATACCCGGTAACTTCTGGAAGCTAGAAGGTTAAGTAGGGAGGCAGTGTCAAGTTGAGACTGTTCTCACCAGGGACTGCAGAGTAGAAGATCATCTACGTATTGTAATAAGGTGGACTCAGAAGCTTTGTGGCAAAACTGTCTAAGTGAGTTGTTCAGAATGTCTTGTGTATGGGTCCGTCCAGGTGAAGGTGAAGAAATCTTGGGAGGAGGGGTCCAGAGGATTAGAAAAAAATGCATCCTTGAGATCTAGGACTGAGAAGTGGGAGGCTGAGGCAGGGATCTGCAATAAAAGGGTGTATGGATTTGGGACTAAGGGATGGATAGGGACAACGGCCATGTTGATGAGGCAAAGGTCTTGGACGAGGCGGAAAGATGTTGGATTTTTTAACAGCTAATATGGGGGTATTAAACGGGGAGTGAGTGGGTCTGAGGTAATTTTTGTTTAAGAGATCTTGGATGATGGGTTGGAGACTTATGAGGGCTGAAGTGGTTAGGGGGTATTGGGCCTGACAGATATACTGAGAGGGGTCACATAATTTGATGGAGGCAGGAGGACATAGAGCCACGGAGGGGCTTGTAATGTCCCAAACTTTGGGACTTACAGGGTGTATGAGGGCAGAACTGGAGCTTTCATTGGGTAGAGGGGGGTCATCGGCTATGAGGGCCATTAGAAAGGGAGTACTGGGGGCTGTGGGAGTGGATATAGTTATGGAAACATGGAGGAGAGAAAGGATGTCCCGTCCTAGTAAGGGGATGGGACAACTGGGGCATAACCAGGAAGGAGTGAGAGAAAGGTATGGGATTGTCTTGGATTGTGCATAAAAGGGGGGGGGTTTAATGGGAAAATCTGTTTACCTCCTACCCTGACTATAGGAGTAATGGCAGGCGTGGTAGGGCCCCAGTATTCCTGCAAGACTGAGAAGGTGGCTCCTGTATCTAGGAGGAAGGAGATGGGGCGACCGTCTATTACTGAAGTAACCCTGGGCTCCTGTTTGGTGATGGAAATGGTTGGGCGAGAAGCTCCCAGGTCCCGTCAATCTTCTTCTGCCAGTCCCACTACGGCGGGCTTAGGATGGGGGTTGTTCGTCCAGCCTCCCCTTTGGGTGGCTGGGCAATCAGACCTCCAGTGGTCCTTTTTGTGGCATCTGGGGCATGGGGTGGTAGGAGATCTGGGGTAGGGGCATGCCCTTGACCAATGTCCTTCTTGTCCGCACTTGAAACAAGCTCCTGTGGGGGGCTTGTTTGTAGAAGAGTGCCCAGGTTGTGGTTTTATCAGCTGGGCCAACATTTGGAAATTGGCCTGATCAGCCTTTTGTTTACGGCGTTTTTTTCTCCTCCTCCCGGTTATGGAAGACTTTAAAGGCCACTGTTAGGATCTCAGTCTGTGGGGTAGCGGGGCCCTGTTCTAACTTTTTGAGTTTCGCTTTAATGTCGGGGTAGCTTTGAGGTAGGAAGTATGTCATAAGGACATGTCTCCCGTCAGGCGTTTCTGGGTCCAGGCTGGTAACTGTAATAGGGCTTGAGTGAGTCTGTCTAAGAACTTAGAGGGAGCTTTTGAAAATTGATTATTTACAAGCTGTTATTAAGCAGCAGGCGAAGATATCTCGAGAGCAGAGACTCACAGTGGTGTTATAATCCCAGTGTGGGTCTTGTTCGGGGACAGCGGTGGGGCCAGGGGGATAGGTGGGGTCAGTCCTGTGGGTTTCAGTGCCATGCGTTTGGGCAAAGTCCCAAACTCGTCTGCACTCTTCAGAAAGGAGGGTATTGGCTAAGAGCATGAAAATGTCATGATGTGTGAGGCTGTATGACTGGAGGGTCTATTGAAACTCTCTGATATATGTTGTGGGATCAGTGGAAAAGGAACTTAGGCGTTTCTCAAGTTGGGCTAAATCTCCTAAGGAGAAAGGGATGTGAACGCGCACGATGCCTTCAGATCTTGCTACTTCTCAGAGGGGGGGCGATAATTTTGGGAGGCCCTTGGGACTGAGTCTGAGGAGTACTGAAGGGTTCTGGCTCAGTCTGTGGGGGAGAAACAGGTGATGGGGGCAAAGATAGAGGAGGCTCCTGGGACTTAGAGGGGGGCTGAAAGGCTCAGGCTTGAACTGCAGGGGGGGTGAGGTGGGGGAGGAGATGGTGGTGGAGGAAGGGGGAGGGGCTGTTGTAGGAGAGGAGGGGGAAGGGAGTGAATGGGAGGCTTTTGCTGGGGAGACAGCTTGCAGGCTAGGAGAACTTGGGGGTAGGCGGGGGGGGGAGGAGGAGGCGGCGGCGGCGAGGGAGGCGGAAAGAGGGGGGGAAGGGAGTGGGCGGGAGGCTTCTGCAGGGGAGACGGCTTGCAGGCTAGGAGAACTTGGAGGGGGGCGGACGGAGGAGTCAGAAAGCTTCGATACAGGGAATGTCCTTCCAGTTTTTCAGGCGCTGGCAGTAGTTAAAGAGATCGCGAGTGATGTTAGGATCAAGAGCTCCCCCGCGGGCCATTGGTTGTTATTGTCTACAGGCTATGTTGGCCAATCTTGGGAGCAGTATTTGCGGAGAAGTTTTGGTTTTATATCAGGCGTCAGGGAGAGGGTGGCTAGATGCTTGAGCAGGCATTCAAGAGGTGAACTTCCAGGGAGGGATGAGGAGGCTCCCACGGCTAAAGGACAGAGAAGGAGACACACAGGGGAAGACGAACGGAGACCCTCGGACTGGGAGCAGACGGCAAGGAGACAGAGGGCGTCCCTGATGATCCTTGGTGGTCTGCGGAAACTCGTATATGAGTCGGAATTTCTTAGGAAGTGTGGGTCGTCACCCAGACTGCTCTAAGAAGGCAGAGTGCCGGAGTCCGAGGAACCTAGTACTAGGAATTTTCGGCGGATGGAATGGATTTTGGCAGGTAAAATGGAAGGAAGGAGTGGAAAAGGGAGCTTTCTCATCCACAAAGGAGTCACCTCATTTATGGCTGTTGGAGGAGGGAGGAGGGGCCTGAGGGTCTGTCGCAGCCGTGAAGGCCTGAGGTGGCAATTTATGGCTGCTGGAGGGGGGCCTGAGGGTCTGCTGCAGCCGTGAAGGCCGAAGGCGGGGAGAGTTCCCTCTTCATCCCCGAGCGTCAGGGCCTTGCCGGATGATCACGGTCAATGGCACTGCGATAGCTCGGGGACGAGCGGCCCACTCTGGGGGAAAACTTACCTAAAGGCCAAAGAGGAGTGGTGTGAGGAGCCAGCGCCAGAAAAAGAGGATGAGGGCAAGCTGCTGCTGGTGTCAGGGGGAAGACAGTGCCCAGTTGGGGTGTCCCGTCTCCCAGGTTTCGGCACCAATGAAAGGAAAGGAGCGACACACAGCAGCAATTCACCGGAGAAATCCACTTTATTGGGGAAAGGTGCTGAGTATATAGGAAGGGGCATGGGGTAATTGTGGTGTTACTTCTACGGGGCTGGTGGCTATTTGCTAGGTGCTGGGAGTGGGAGTGGGGAGAGAGGTGATAGGTCTTTAGGTGGTGCCGTCGGGAACTGAGGACCCGGAAGAGAAGCTGGAAGTTTGCCATCTTACTGGTGGGGGCCCTTCACCATTCCTTCTCCTCTACCATATGGTACTCCAGGGTTCCCCCAGTTATCTCTTAAATTAACCTGTATCTCCTAATCTAATCCATATATTTACATATTTTTATAACAGCTTTAATGAGATGTAATTCACATGCAATACAATTCACTCATTTAAAGTGTGAAATTCAATGGGTTTTACTATGTTCACAGAGTTGTGCAACCATCACCAAAATCGATTTTAGGGCTCTTTCATCACTCCAAAAAGAAATCTTGTACCTCTCTCCATTTCCCTCCAATCTCCCCAGCCTTAGGCAACTAGCCAATCTACTCTCTTGATGCACAGTGATACATTTATTTTAATAGGAGCCTTTATAAAACCTGCATTTTCCAAGGGGATGGTCCCTAAAGGTATTTTGACAGGACCATGAGAGGGAACACGTGGACAGTGGTGACCATAGGGCTTGGACCCCTCAAATCACATGATCTATTAGCATATAGTTCTAAGAGTCAAATGTCATGTGAAGAGGTACACTGAAAGCAGATTAAGCCAGCGCTGCTGAATAAATCACCTCTTGGATGGGCCCAGTTCCTTCTCCTAGAGCCTGTGTCTTCAGTCCTTATCGCAAAGCTTCCTTTCTGACAAAGGAACAGGTAAATTTTCCCCAACTCCCCCTGGACATACCACACTCACCCTACTCAATAGATTTCTAATTTACAATAAAGTGGGGTGAGAACACACAACTATTTTAAGTTATCTTGATGGTATCTGGGGGTGAGGAGTCCATCTGAGAGGATGCATGCACTTTAGCACTACCCATTCAAATAGAAAGCTGTTGAAGGGTATTCTTTCCTGGCATTGGAAGGGTTCATGACAGTGTCCTGCCCCAGTAAATACCTTGCTCTGCTGCTCAAGCAGCTATCTACAGAGCTGTAGATAATTTGTCAATTGGTTCAACAAACATATTTTGAGCATCTGCTTTGAGCTCAATGCTGTTCTGGGTAGCAGGCTTATGAAAATGAAAAAGACAGCTTCTATAAACCCAGCCTGGGTGCACCAGGCTTCTACTGAAAGCTCTGCCTATTCTCCAAAAGATTCCCCAGAATAAAATGCATCTCCTTTTTCAGCTATGCTTAGCTCTTGAAATTCTCATCCACGTTTATCATGGTTTAAGGCTTTGCTGATTCTGCTAATCTCAAGAAACACATTCACCAGTTTTCAGCCATTTCTACTTACCAGTGTCTCAGAATAACCAAACCCCAATCAGAGCCTTAAAAGGATGGAACTCTAGATAGGCAGGATTCGGTGGAGGGATAAAGAGGACAGTTACAGGTCTCTGTTATTCATTGTGTGGCCCATGGACCAGCAGCCTGGGCATCACCTAATGGCTTTTAAGAGATGTAGAATATC
Organism: Manis pentadactyla; assembly: GCF_030020395.1. Lineage (NCBI taxonomy): Eukaryota > Metazoa > Chordata > Mammalia > Pholidota > Manidae > Manis > Manis pentadactyla. The sequence continues at coordinate 4,692,481 of NC_080039.1, read as the reverse complement.
AGACTTCACTACAGATTTCCTGACTCGGAAGCTGCACTTTAACAAGATTTCTAAGTGAGTCATACGCACTTCTGAGAAGCACTGACCTATAGCTGGGTTTTTCAAATGCAGCACTACAGACTTTTGGGCCAGATCATTCTTCCTTAGCAGAGGTTGGGGAAACTGTCCTGTGCATTGCAGCACATTTATTAGCATCCCTGGATGCCACTAGCACCCCCTCTACTCCCTGGATGCCACTAGCACCACTGCCCCCAAATCATGACAACTAAAAATGTCTCCAGACTTTGCCAAATATCCCCTGGGGGCAGGGTGGGGAGAGGGATAAATTCAGCCTAGATAGAAAACCACTGACCTAGAGCTGTCTTTACTAATTTTTAGTCATCTGAGTATCATCTTCATAGTTTTTGCCATCTCCACATACACTATTTTTTAAAAGCCTGTTTTTTTCTGCCTACAGAAACTAGTCTCACCCTAAGCAGTAGTATGCTGAAATAATAGGATTGATGTGCCACTTTTTCTAATACATCTAAAACTAAACCTAACTATTAGAATTTGAAACACTTATTTAGGAAGTGTATAAAAAATATCATGCACCACAGGTGGAATGTCTACCACCTTTGGGAAAACCCTGGCCCAGAGTATAATTCTGGAGTAGGGCATGTTCAAGGCACTGGAAGTATGCGGGCTTCCAGGAATGTTAAGAGCAGACATGATGCTTAGAGGTATGGTGGAGCCATTAAAAGAAAATTAATTTCTCTATTCAAGTTTGTTTCTGGTGAGGCCAAGTTAGTAGAGTCTCAGAATAACCAAATCCCAGTCAGGGTATTGGAACATTATACCTGTGTACATTATGAAGACTCCAGGAGGAGCCATTTGACTTCATTTAGCATATGACTCTAATTTCATTTCCCTCACTCTGAACTACTGGTGACTCTACTAGTTTCCAAAATGATCCCAACATCACCTGACACAAATTTCACATGACCCTTCTTTGGCAATATGTCAGTCTAATTAAGAAGTCCCTGCTTTTCCTGGCAGAGGTGCTTGCCATATGCAGGGGAGAAACAATCCTCTCTATGAGTTGCATCAGTGATAAAAACACCCAGTGACTGCTTCTCTGCTGAATCAGCAGCCTGTGACTCCTGGCATGTTGATTGCAGAAGGAACTATTTCTATGAATTAAACTTACAGGTCATTTACAACAGAAGTTATTTCCCACATATGAGCCATTACAATTTACATGGCATTCCAGAAAGGAAAAGAGAGAGAAAGTATGAAATCCTGAGCAAATTTGAGAGAAAATGTACATCCTCCTAGGAGAGCCCACAGGCTGAAACCCTGGGATCCTGTGGCTTCTGCTTCACTTGAAGAAACCTAACTAGTGTTGTTTGATAGCACAATCCCAGCTCCTTATATACAAGAAGCAACAGCACAAAAGCTAAAATCCAGGCAACCCTGAGATCTCTTTTCCATGGTCCCAACCCTGTGTTTAGCTTTACCACTTAGCCAAAAGATGAGTGTCTGCCTGTCCAGGAGCACAGAACCTGGGGCAGTGATCTGGTGGCTGGGACTGGATATGGGAGGGAGGTAGCTGCCACCCTCTGTTCATTACAACTCTTCCCTGTGCTGCTTTCAGGGAGAGGAATGTTAAGCTAGGGGCAGAGGGTAGGGAGTGGAGATACATGACTGAGAAGGAAGGATAGGCTGCCACTGACTCTATCAAACACTTACTGTGAATTGCCTTTGAAAGCCCAGAGTACATTGCGTTTATTTCAAAGGCCCTTTAAAATCACATGGAGAGGGTGGAGCCAAGATGGTGGTGTGAGTAGAGCAACAGAAATCTCCGAAAACCACATATATTTATGAAAATATAACAAAGACAACTCTTCCTAGAACAGAGACAAGAGGACACAGGACAACATCCAGACCACATACACACCTGCGAGAACGAAGCGCCTCGGAAGGGGGTAAAATATAAGCATTGGCCTGGTGGGACCCGAGCGCCCCTCCCCCCAGCTCCCGGCTGAAGGACAGGAGCCAGAGCAGGAGGGTGAGGGAGCCCAGGACTGCTGAACACCCAGCCCCAGCCATCTGCACCAGAGCACAGACACAGTGCATGCGTGAGATCCTGGATACTAGGGAAACAGGGCAGCGAGACTGGTGAGCGGGTCCCTGAGGCTGGCACCCTAGGACAAAGAAAAGCAAGCAGATTTTTTTTTTTTTTTTTTTTGGTGAGTGCTTTTTTGGAAGTCTTAAAAGGAAAGCGACCCCTAAACCGGTTGAAAGAGTTCCAGGAAACTTAGTCCAGAGGCAGGGAATCTAGGGATCCCTGGAGAGCAGGGAGCATGGAGGCCACTCACGGAACTAAATAGCCTCCCGGCCGCTCCCCCTCCAATGCGGCTCCACCATTTCGGAGCAGCCGCCCATGCAGGCCACGCCCACAGCAACAGCGGAGATAAACTCCATAGCAGCTGGGCAGGAAGCAGAAGCCCTGTCTGCAGCTGCCCAGAACAAGCCACTAGAGGTCGCTGTTCTCCCAGGAGAGGAGGGCCACAAACCAGCAAGAAGGGAAGTTCTTCCAGCCGTCACTCATCCCAGCACTGAAACGATTCCTATCACCATGAAAAGACAAAATTACAGGCAAACCAAGATAAGAGACTCCAGAGAATGAGACAGAACTACATAGTCTTCCTGAAAAAGAATTCAAAAAAAAAGTCATAAACATGCTGATGGAGATGCAGAGAAATATGCAAGAACCAAGGGATGAAGTCCGGAGGGAGATCACAGATGCCAAGAAGGAGATTACAGAAGTGAAACAAACTCTCAAAGGATTTATAAGCAGAATGGATAAGATGCAAGAGGCCATTGCTGGAATAGAAACCAGAGAACAGGAAAGCATAGAAGCTGACATAGAGAGAGATAAAAGGATCTCCAGGAATGAAACAATATTAAGAGAACAGTGTGACCAACCCAAAAGGAAAAATATCCGTATTATAGGGGTACCAGAAGAAGAAGAGAGAGAAAAAGGGATAGAAAGTGTCTTTGAAGAAATAATTGCTGAAAAATTCCCCAAACAGGGGGAGGAAATAATCGAACAGACCACCAAAATACACAGAACTCCCAACAGAAAGGACCCAAGGAGGACAACACCAAGACACATAATAATTAAAATGGCAAAGATCAAGGACAAGGAAAGAGTTTTAAAGGCAACTAGAGAGAAAAAGGTCACCTATAAAGGAAAACCCATCAGGCCATCATCAGACTTCTTGACAGAAACCTTACAGGCCAGAAGAGAATGGTATGATATATTTAATGTAATGAAACAGAAGGGACTTGAACCAAGAATACTGTATCCAGCACGATTATCATTTAAATATGATGGAGGGATTAAACAATTCCCAGATAAGCAAAAGCTGAGGTAATTTGCTTCCCACAAACCACCTCTACAGGCATCTTACAGGGATTGCTCTAGATGGGAGCACTCCTAAAAAGAGCAGAGAACAAAACACCCAACATATGAAGAATGGAGGAGAAGGAATAAGAAGGTAGAAAAGAAAAGAATCTCCAGACAGTGTATACAACAGCTCAATAAGTGAGCTGACCTAGGCAGTAAGATACTAAAGAGGCTAACCTTTAACATTTGGTAACCACGGATTTAAAGCCTGCAATGGCAATAAGCACATGTCTTTCAAAAGTCACCCTAAATGTAAATGGACTGAGTGCACCAATCAAAAGACACAGAGTAATAGAATGGATTAAAAGGCAAGACCCATCTATATGCTGTTTACAAGAAACTTACCTCAAACCCAAAGACATGCACAGACTAAAACTCAACCAAGAATTAGGAGAAGTGCAAATTGCAGTGCTCCAAAATCTTGCAACTATTGACTATCTACTGTTAAAAGAACATGTGGGATGTGAACAGTTCCCAGGAATGTGTTGTTTTAATTTGTCTGATTTTTCTCAAAATATTCAAATTCATTTAGACAATATCCACCATATCATTGATAAGTTTTCAAAAATGCCTAGGGTGCCTAACTGGTTTTTTTTGTTTCACTGGAGATGGCTGGTAATTGTAGCTCTGCTTTGGTTATGTAGCTGTATTCCTATTATGTTAATGTGTGCATGCAATTTAATTAGTAGTTTAAAACCTATACATGCTTATGTTACTCTACAAGAAGATATGTCAAAGAAATAATCAATCTTCCCATGTTTTCTTCCATCTGCTACTTCTACAGCTTTTCTTCTTCCTTCCTAATTACAACCCTTTAGTAGAATTCGTGCCTCATATAGAAAATTACCGAGTATCATAATTCTTCCAAGTGGTAAAGATACCTTAAGACAAATGCTGGGCATAGAAGCCACAGGGCATAAATCTGCAAAGAAGTAAAAAGCTAACCTTTTCAAACAATATTGCTTCTCTCTCACTTACCAACTTAACATTTCCCTGTATGGCCCCGGAAGATGACTGGTTAGCCAGAGACGGGTAAGATTCCTCAAGGGAGGAACAACCTAAGACAGGCACAGTTGCAAGGAGGCCATCAGGTGAGAAATTGGGGATCAACAGAGGTGAGGCTTAGAACCTCACCCCCGCTGTTTTGAGAGAAATCTTCTGCATCTGTGGATGTTTTGTTGCCCTTGCCTAGCTTGGATTAATACTTAGTCTATAGGCCCACACCTGATCATCTACATTTGCCCTCTTACAGCACTAAACTATGTTTTTTACCTTTATCTTGTATCTACCTACCACTTCAGCATTTTATTAAAAATAATAATAATAATGGAGAAATGGTGGTCTTCACATATAAATCAAGTATAATAATCAAATGAATATTCATATTTGACCTGATTGTTTATAGTTCATAATGCATAATCCAAGCCAAAAGTTTCTGTGATATGACTGCCCTTGCACTGTTCACCATGTAAGAACTTTTTCACTGTTAGAATTTGTTCACCATGTAATAACTTGTTTGTTATGCTTCAGAAGATTGGAGACTGTTGAGAATTAGGCTTGGGGTTGATTAATGATTGTGCATTGAGTCCCCTGTACATAATTTTATTGTTGTTAACAACCATTTGATCAATAAATATGAGAGATGCCCTCTCAAAAAAAAATCACATGGAAAGTTTTTTTAAAAACCCATGCCTAGGCCCTACTCCAGACTTATTTATTTATGAAACTCCAAGGGATCCCAGAATCAATCTTTTCAAAAAGCACCCCAACTGATTCTAATTTTTTTCCAACATTTCATTATGAACATTTTAAAACATACCATAAAGTCTGTATCACCTAGATTCTATGTTTGCTATTTTTCCCTTTGCAATTTACTATATTGCTTTATCACATACATATCTCTCTATCAACCCATGTCATTTTTTGATGCATTTCAAAATAGGCTATAGATAATCAGCCTTAAACATTTTTGTAGGCATGTAAATGGTATCATAATTTAAATTTCCTTTTTATTAGATAACATTTACATATACTGAAATGCACAAATTGTTAAGTGTGCCATTTGATGGGTTTTGACAAATGAAAACATTTGCATAACACAAACCCTGATCAAGATACAGAAAAATCCCCTTATGTATCTTCCCAGTAAATCCCCATCACCACCCCTGTGAGGCCATCACTGTTCTGTTCTACTTTTTTCCAGATGGTTCCAATTTGAAGCCATGGAAGAAAACCCTTCAAAGAGAGACAAATTCCCCAGCCTTTATAACTAAGGAAGGAGAGCTTGTTGAAGACCAGCTCTGGAGTCAGCTAGCTTGAGGGCAAGTTCTGCTCACAAATTGCTATTTGTGAGATTTTAGACAATTTAACCTCTATAAACCCATTTCCTCATGCATAAAATAGGGACCATAATAGTACCTACCACACCATGTTGAATGGGAGACTTGAATGAGATAACATAAATTACTAATAAAGTTAATGTTTTTACTAAATGCTACAGTTTGCTAGGCATTAAGCTAAGTGTGTAGATTATCTCATCTAATCCTACCTCCTGTTAAGATCTCCATGGCAGATAGGAAAAGGAAAAGAGGCTTAGAAAGGGTAAATAACTTGCCCCACATTACACAGCTAATAATTGGAAGAGCAGGAATATAATCCCAAAGTGGTTTGAGTCTAAGGAACGCACCCCTGCACTATTAACCACCCTTTTTTCTCTATGCCTGACACACATAGTAAGAGCTCAATAAATGCTATACATTTATTACACGCACATTGTTATATGTATAATAATGTATAATATACATATTATTTACATAATTGACTTGTTTGCAAAATCCAAATAAAGGCATGACACTTGTGACCAAAACACAGAAAAAATTTAGCAATCTCAGCAGCCCAGTGTTGCTGGTCCACATCTTGGCATGAGCATATATGTCTATTGTGTTCCTAACAATGCTCTTTCCGTTGTGATTTTGAGAAACACCAGCAATAACACCAGCCACCATGCTGATCAACACACAAACCTCCCCGTGAGGACATCCCTCTGGAAGAAAGAACTAAGGGAGGTGCTTTTTGTCCCATTACCACGTCCTGCTCCCTGGCGCTGTCTTTCGCAGCTCTGCTTCAGTCCCTCAGACAAAGGGCTCACCGGAAAATCAGTTACACCATACACTTCAGCTCTGACACATTTGTCAGGAGAGCATGATTAACATCTCCACAGAACCAGAGAATGGGCAGGGCTCACTCAAGTTACAGTATGCTACTCTTTCCCCTAATGAAAATTCCATTAAATTAGACAATTATCCCCACCCATTCGAGATGGCCATTTATGAGAGTCCATTTTCTTCCTAAGTAAGGCAGCATCACACAGAGCCTCTTGCCCTTCAGTCTTTCTCAGGCTACACATTTCTCACAGCCTGCCCTCACAGGCTAGATGATAACTAGCTGATTGGTAAAGGGAAGAGTGTGACAACACTGGGCAGGGCACAGATGGGTGTTAGTAAACTCTGTAGCTGAGCCTTAAGAGGATGCATGGTGACAGCTGAACACAGAACAGTACTTCTTTTATCACCAACAGGAAACACACAAATGGCTGGTAAATCGGTTTCAAAGCTTTGGACGCTCAGTTCAGCAGAAAGGTGGCAAAGAGAGTGGGAAGAAGATGGGGAGGGGTGGGGTGCTGAGGCTTCAGGCCCAGGGCTCCTTTGTAATCTCAGATTGCCAGGCTTCTTTTAATCATGTGAAGGCTAGTAGGGACCCTTCTGCCAAGAATGGGAACTAGCTGGCAATTCAGCTAAACAGTGCCTGGGGTTATGATGAAGTCAGTAAACAAGGGATTCTTTCCAATAGAGAAAAGCTGATAACACAAAGCAATGGAATGAGTTTCTCTGTTAGGAAGGTCAATGTTCCATTATTGCAACACCCATAGAGTTAAAGTTCCCAGAGTAATTGCTACTATGATTTGATACTATCAGCTACTGGACTTGAGGCCAAAACACAGCAAAACTTGCCTTTCTATCATTATCCTTCTAGTTACAGAGGGGCTGCATATTCCATTAGGTATAGAGCTATAGGAACAGAAGGACCACATTTAAGCCACAGGAAATCCCTTCTCTAGAATCAGAATCCCTTCCTGATTCTGCAGAAGAAAAATATTTGTGTGACTATTGACCAGCAATGACTGGCCCACTCCTTTAGATTTTGCCAATATGGATTCTCAACCTAAGGAGTCAAATATTGTAGAGATAGCTCTGGTTCTCATTCAGGGTTATTAGTATACAAAAAGTGTGTTTGCTGACCCAAGAAATGGGAAGAATTGGTTGCATTTACTCGTTTCTAGGAATAATTGTAGTTCCTGGGACATGTCTGTTAGACATTTTAAGAACTAACATTAGGCAGCATCAACTACTGGCCAATAAGAGAGTCTGATCCACCATGCATGGCCCAAATGAATCCAGGTTCCCTCAGAAATGGAGTAAAATATTTTAAAGTCAATAATAATATTAAAAGATGCCATTCTCAATGTCTACTATGCACCAGGTACTTTATAACAGCTATATCTAATTATCATAAGAATCTTGGGAAACAGGGATAGTGTCTGACATATATTAACTACTCAATAAATAGTAATTACTAAGTATCATTGTACCAATTTCACAGATGATAAAACTGAGGCTCAAAGAGGCTTAGTTACTTACTTAGGGTCACAATGTGTAATTGAATGTAATGTTTTAAAGAGATTTGCAAGTGGATGCATAATATCTTTTTCTTTCCTAAGCAAACCCAGGCCCTTTATAGTAATAGCTATGGGCCCTCTGCATCTAGCCTTTTCCTACTTTGATCCTGTAAGTGATTTTAAAGTCCACAAAATTACAGATCTTCCTCAACTTACAATGGGGTTATGTATGACAAACCCCATCGTAACTTAAAAACATTGCAAGTAGAAAACTCATTTAATACACCTAACCTACTGAACATCATAGCTTAGTCTTGTCTACTTTAAAGTGTCCTGAGAAAAATCACATTAATTGGGCAAAATCATCTAACACAAAGCTATTTTATAATGAAGTGTTGAATATCTCATGTAATCTATTGAATACTATACTGAAGGTGAAAAACAGCACATTTGTATGGGAACAGAATGATTGTAAGTATATCAGTTGTTTACCCTCACATTTGGGTGGCTTGACAAGGACCTGTGGCTCACTGTCACTGCCCAGAATCACAAGAGAGTATCATGCTTATATATTGGTAGCTCAGGAAAAGATGGAAATCCAAAGTTTGTACCATCTAGATTTTACAATTAGCATTTGCTACATTGCATAACGCTTTTGCACCAAAGTGAAGTTGAAAAATCTTAAGTCAAACCATAGTAAGTTGGGGAACACCACCATTATGGACACATAGGAATTTGTTCCAACATTTATTAAAGTAGAACCCATACCATAATGAGAAACCCAAAGGAGGCAAAGAAAACAAGGCTCAGTGGGTAGGACTGGAAGGAATGTTAGGGTCAGGTTAATATCTTCTAATTATCTGGGTCCCACTATTCACCAAGTTAAGCATAGCCCAGAGCAGATTTAAGAAGCTTTATGTGAGTAGCTTGGCCAGCACTAGGGCAGCACTTTTTGGTTTTTGTACTCTTAAGATCGCTTGATGGTTAAGATGATTCGTGAATCCTACTCTAAGTCCTTGATTGCTAAGTCCATTATCTTAGTGTTCTCCTCGCTTATTCATATTTACATTACAGCACCTGGGGAGTGACCCATCGCTCTTAGGTCAACACACACTTCACATAGAGCCCTCTTTGTCAGAATAAAATATAGTTACCCAAGCTAGGAGAACCTTTCTCTACTGTCCACTACAAATGCACCAGAGAAAGGCACTGGCCTATAAAACAAGATAATTGTGCTGGTCATGTTGACTAAGTGGTGTGATGTGATCACCAAACTCATTAGGTTGTCTCCAGTGGAAGATGAACCAAAGGACACAGTACTGCAGCAATCCAAATTCCCCTCTATTGCCTGTTTTTTTGACATAGATTTCCAAGGTTGGGCTAAATCACCACATTCAGTACTAGGGACAACACGAGTGGGAGCCAGTCATAGTGAGAAACGGACCGGGCACATTAGCTCTCTGGTTTTCTTCTCTTGATTCTGCTTTCCTCCACCCCAACCGTTCCACGCCCCCCCCCACTGCCCTGCACCACTTTAGTGATCAGAAATGTATGAAGACAGTATGGGTGGGGTTCTATATTGTTCTATAGGAAGAACTATGAATGAGGCAGGGGAGGGGCTTTTGGAAACAGGGTTTTAAGAAAAAAGTCAGAATTGGAGGAAGCCCTTGTTCACAACAACTTCAGTGGATTAAAATGTATGTGTAGCCAGTCATTCCTGCATACCAACATTCCAATAGACAGAGTCCTTTGTCTAGTGGTCAGAAGGAATATGCATGTCACAGTTGGGAGCCTTGCTGACCATTGCAGCAACTCTCACCTTGACAAATGAAGCTATGAAATAGAGCCCAAACAAAACTAATTTGAGATAAATCCTTAGGGTAGGTTGGAGGGTGAAAATGAGGAGAACATGCCATTTCAGATAACCAGCTGCCCACTGGTGTTTGCCAAACAGTAAAAAGAATCAATGAAAGTAAGAGCTGAAAGGCCCTTAAAGGTTCTCTAGCTAAGTGGTTCTTAAATGTGAGCTTACATGATCCCTTGGAGGGCTTGTTAATACCAGTTACAGGGTAATCAAGAGTTTATGATTCAGAAGGTGTGGTGTGGGGTCTGGTAATCTGCATTTCTATCAAATTCCCAGGTGATGCTATTGCTGCTGATGGAGGCACACTTTGAAAACCATGCACTAGTCCAACACCTAGGGCACAGGAAAGGCAAATGAGGCCTAAAAGAGCACTGACTTGTCCAAGATCACAAGCTGGTTAACAGTCCATCCACCAAATCCTAAAATCCAGGCCTTCTGATTTACAATCATGTGTTTTTATCCCAGAGAACTACACTCATGTTGTCATTAGGCTAGCATCTGATGGGTAACTATAAGAAGGTGACAGCTATAGAAATGGATTCAGACTTCTTTCTGTGTTTCTGTAAAACTCCCTTTGAGTTTGTTTCTAGCATACTGCTCAAAACAATACCAAGCAAGGGCTAAGGCTTAATTCTCCATAAGAGCACCAGAGTTGGGTCTGTCCCTATATCTATCATTCTTTTGGTATCAATCCTACACAAAATTCACACCAAATTGATTGCCTACTATCTATGGTTGCCAGATTTAGGAAATAAAAATTCAGGATGCCCAGTTAAATTGAATTTGTCATTGTCTATCCAACTGGGTTTCTTGTATTTAATCTGGCAACACTAATCCTAGGAAACTGCTGGTCAGTATGAAGACAGGGCATTAATGTCTTAGCTCATGGTTCAGCTATGGCCTCTCTCACCCAAATGCTGAAGATGCTAAGGAACACCAGACTCCTCCACCTTCAGTCTCCATGTGCAGCCTGCCACGCCTCTTGGGGCTCTGTTGAGCCAGAGTAGAAAGGCTGTGATTTGAAGAGAAGCAGAAAAGCAGCAGCGGCTGAATGTGCAGCCTCCACAGTTCTCATTGCTATGAAAAGTTTGATTCTGCTTCCATGCCCTGTGATTAACCAAAAACAAGAGGAAGACAAACAGAAATTCTGTACAGCTGTTTCACACTGACAGACATGACCTTCCCAGCTGAGGGTTCTTTGTGCTGGGAAATTGTTACTTAGCAACCAGCCCTTGCAGCTGCCACACTCCAAACACTGAAAGTGTGACTTACAGAAAAGAAGCCAGGAGAAGAAGGATGGGGTAGGGACTGCATCAATCTGAGCTTTGTCTTGGGGTCTAATACCATACTAGAGTAAGAGATGATAAGCAGGAATCGAAGGCTCTTCCTCTTGCTATTCAATCACCAAATCAAGCTGCTTGGGCTCAGCTTCCTGTCTCCTCCACCTGTTGTAGCAATCACCCTTGGATGTGGAAATGATGGAGCTGAGGGAGGGTTGGGAATGAAGATGCTTCCCAGAGATGTCAAATGTTCTACACATAGCTTTTGTTGACATTCGATGTACAATACACATCTTCAATAACAGGGTACTTCTTTCCCAGAAGGTGAATGATTAGCTCAGTGGATTTCAATCATGAGAATTTACATGAATCACCTAGCACACTCCTGAGTCCAACCTTCTAGAAAAGCTGATTTAGTAAGTTTGGGGTGGGGTCCAGGAAATTGCTCACCACACAGATGGGATCTATTGCAAACACTGCAAAATGCTGGCTTATGGTGTCTTTTGACATAAAGGGTTTAAAAAATTTGTGTAATCCAATACTATTATTCACACCCAACAGTCTCCTCTAACATATAGCCCTATCTTCCAGCTTCCTATGTCCAGTTATGTAGCGGCCCAGTTTCTCTGAGCATGAAGAGCCTCTTCAGCAGACATTACTAGCTTGCTCTACTATTACATCCACAGTTGTCTGTCTAGTACACATCTATTTTGTCTCTTTCTTCAACCTCACTGACTTGAAACAAGCTTGGAATTGACTGCACTGCCCATTCAGAGAATTCATGTTGGTGATATTGTTATTGTATTATTTGGCTCACAGCCTTTGAGTGACAGCAAATGCACAGATTCAGGTGCAAAACATAAAGGCCACCTCCGAAATCCATCTCAGCTGCCCCATCCCATTCTCACAATGTTTGTGTAGTAGATTTACATTGCTTTTTAACAAATTTAGCAGCTTAAAACAACACCCACTTGTTATCTCACAGTTTCCAGGGTTCAGGAATCCCTACACAATTCAACTGGCTCCTCTGCTCAGAGCTTCACCAGGTTGCCATCACAAGGCTATATTGTGGTTCTCACCTAGGCTCCAGGTTCTCTTGTAAGTTCATTCAGATTGTCATTTAAATTCAGTTCCTTTTGGTTGTAAGACTGAGGTCCTCCTTTTCTTGCTGTGAGCCAGGGGCCACTCTCATTTCCTAGAAGCTACCCATTCGCAAGCACTCTTACATGACAGTTGTTCACTTCTTCACCAGCAGGAGAAAAACTGACTTCTATCTATGACCTCCAGGCCCTCTTTAATATTTTTACTTCACTTCTATCAATTCTGTCATTCTATGTGACCACTTGGATGTCTTGTGTCTAAAAAGTAAAACAGTGAAGCATTGCAAACTGTGATGTATAATATTTTTAGTCGATAAGTATACATTGTAATGCATACATGTACTATATTACTGAATTTGAGTATCTTAATAGATACTTATTATTTTAAATAATAGCTTCATTGAGATACAAGTCACATACCATATAATTCCCCCATGTAAAGTGCACAATTCAGTGGTCCTTACTGTATTCACAGAGTTGTGTAACTATCACTACATCTATTTTAGGACATTCTCATCACTCCAAAAAAAACCCCTATACCTACTAGCGATCACTCCCTCGCTTTCTCCACAAACCTCCAACCCTAGGCAACCATTAATCCACTTTTTGTCACTATGCTTCTGCCTATTCTGGACATTTCATATAAATGAAATTATACAGTTTTTTGCATGGCTTCTTTCATCTACCATAATGTTTTCACCATTCATCCATGTTCTAGTATGTATCTGTACTTGATTCATTTTTATGACTGAATAATAGTCCATTTCATGGATATAGCACATTTTGTTTATCCATTTGTTCATTGATGGTCGGGTTGTTCCACCTTTCAGTTATCATGAATAATGCTTCTATGAACATTTGTGTACAACTTTTTCTGTGGGTATATATTTTCATTTATCTGTAGTATACACCTAGGAGTGGAATTATTAGGTCAATTAGTAACTGTATGCTTCCAGACTGTTTCCAAAGTGGATGTACCATTTTACATTCCCATGAACAGTTTGTGATGGTTCTAATTTCTTCATATCCTTGCCAAAACTTGTTCTCTGTCTTTTTGATTATTGCCATTGTAATGGGTGTGAAGTGGTATCTCATTGTGCCTTTAATTTGCATTTCATTGATGGCTAATGATATTGAGCATCTTTTCATAAGCTTATTGGTCATAGTACATCTTTGAGAAACATCTATTCAAATCTTCTGCACGTTTTTAATCAGACTATTTGTCTTTTTTACTATTAATTTGTAAGACTTCTTCATATATATCCTAGAAATAAAATGTATCCTAGATATAAAGTCTCTAATCAAATATATGATTTCCAAATATTTTCTCCATTCTATGAGGTATCTTTCCACTTTTTGACTGTATCATTTAAAGCACAAAAGCTTTAAATTTTAAGTCCAATTTGTCTATTTTTCTTTGGTTGCTTATATTTTTTATGTTTGATCTAGGAAATCATTGCCTAATTTACACAGGTTTCCTTCTAAAAGTTTTATATTTTTTCCTCTTATATTTAGGTCTTTGATCCATTTTGAGTTAAGTTTTGTATATGGTATGAGGTAGGGGGTGTAGCTTTTTTATATTTTAAATTTATTTTTGCATGTGAATGTCCAATTGTCCCAGCATCATTTGTTGAAAAGACTATTCTTTCCTCAATGAGTTGTTTTGGAGGTCTTTTTTAAAGCAATTGACTGAAAATGTGAGGGTTTATTAGTTAGGGTCTTTAACACATGCTCATTTTTTTAGTCTGTGAAAGAGTCCTGACTTTAACCATTTTTGAAAATTTCCTTTGAATGCCTGAGGTTTAGTTAGAGCAAGCATATTTCTCCTATTTCACAGATGTGGAAACTGACACCCTGAAAGGTTAAGTGATTGGCTTACAGCTTGACAGCTTGAAGATAAACCTAATCATGCAGCTGTGACTGAAACCCAGATTTTCTGACTCCCAGTGAAAGATGTTTTCACCAGACCACACTTTCTTTGTTTCTTAAAAACTTAAATGGCAAAAATGATGCTGTTGAAAGAATTCTGTTGGGTTTCTTCTTGGAACACAATTCTTTTTTCCCCTTTCCTCTGGTCCAAACTCTTTATCAACAATAAGAAATTTTTACTGTGCCAATTTGATGTACTTACACTTTCAGCTACATATTTATGATAGCTGTATTTGTCAGGTTTAAAATATTTACATAGTATTTGTTTCCTGAATCAGAAGATGTTTGATGAATCCAAAATGTAGTGCAAGTCTGTGCTGCTTATGTAAAACCATTAGAAAATTGTATATGGCTGATAGTTTAATAAAAATAAATGTAGTGCAAAGGATTGGATAGGACAACATGTTGAATCAGAGTACCAGTGAAGCACAATCCATGAAACATCATACTCCAAAAGAATATATTTCTAGTGGTTGAACTGTAAATGGAATTTTGGGTGGAGAAATCTGTGTGGAGTGGTATGGGTTGAGAGTTTTTATGGAAGCTGGCCTGGAGGAATGCAGAGTTGCCCTCAGATGGCAGACAGCCATTTGTTCTGCCTATTATATGAAAGGAGACAACTCTATCCAGAACCTATTACCAAACATCCTCTTTAGAAAACAAGCATACTGCATCTTTCAGTTTTGTATGTTCAAGCAAAATATTGAATTTTCTAGCATTTACTTGTGAACAGGAAATGTCTGTGTTAAGATGTAAATCACAGTAACTGTGTTGTCCAAAGTTGAAACTCCTTAACACCCACTTACTATTAAAGTTTAGGTTACTTGATTTTAAAAAAAGCAAAATTCAACAGAGGAAAGGAGGGCTCCAGCTCAGCTTGTATTAAAAGATATAAGTTCTTATTTATGATCTATTTTGAAGGGTTTTTGATGATGCAAGAATATTATTCTAGTTTCCTAATGTAGTTATGTAATGGAAGCCTCGATTCTTAAAATGTACACATAATCCAACTGCCTGCCAGCAGTTGATAAGGCTTCTGATATATAGAAATTCAAAACAGGAGAGTTTAGCGATGTTTTTCTGGCAGTTACTGTATGTTTTAATTCAAGCAGATGAGTAAAAGCTGGACAGGTTTATGATTTTTTAAAAAGGCTTCAGCTTGTTTCACATCTGTGCTTGGCAGTAACCTAATTAGCATGTACTGACTACTGAAATGACCTTAACTTGATTGGTCAGAATGTTATGGGAGAAAGAGCACTGACCTACGGGTCACAGCATCTGGATTCTAGTTATGGCTCTGACATTGATCAGTTCTGTGACCTTGAGTGAGGACCTTCATTTCCTTGAATATCAGATTCTGCCTCTGTCAAATGGGGATAATTCTATCCACCCAGGATATCTCAAAGGGTTGTTGTAACAACTGAAACAGATAAAATACATGAAAGGACTTCTATCAGCACAAAGTGAAAGACAAATGTAAAATATTTTTATTACTGCTGAATTTACTTATTTCAGCTTTTATCGGTGGAATGTCTACTAGAGCTAAAGGACTCCAGAAAACTACTACAAATAAAAGATACAAGAAAAACAGTATTTGATCAGAACAAAGCTAATATTTGCAACATACTTTATAATTCATAGAGCCCTTTCATACACACTATTTATTTAAGATCCATAAAAACCTTGTTCATTAGGCAAGGCAACAGTGACTTCCTTGAGGGCAGAGAATGCATCTTACTTATCTTAATATATTCCCAACACCTAATGAAATGCTTGACAAAATAAATGTTTGTTGAATTAATGTCTATGCCCATTTTATAGGTGAGAAAACTAAGGCCCAAGGAGAGTAGAGACAGAGCTGAGATTTGAACTCAAGTTTTTCAAATCCACTCCTCTGTACCTTATTACTAGTATTATTTATAGCAGTGGGTCTCAGTCTTTGGGAAGCATCAGACTCATCCTCAAGGATTGTTGCAACACAGATTGCTGGGTGCCACTCCAGAGTTTTGGATTCAGTAGATCCAGAGTGGGAACTGAGAACTGGTATTTCTAACAAGTCCCCAGGTGCTTCTGCTGCTGCTGGTTCAGGAACCACAAACTGAGAACCACTACCTTAGATCTTTGTTAGGTCTTCTGCCCAGAGTAGCAGCACCTCTTGGGAACTTGTTAGAACTGCAAAATCTTGAAGTTTGAGAAGCACTAGATAACAATGAGGCCAGTGCTTCCCTCATCTGGCTGCTCACCAGAGTCATTTGGGGAATCTTTGAAATATATAGAGTTTCAGGTCCCACTCCTGGAGATTCCACCTCCCACATAAATTGACACAAAGCCACTCTGAGGAAATATGGCTCTACACTAGTGAGTTGCCAACATATTTTTATCACAGCTTGCCCACCTTGCCCACCCCAATACCCATAGCTTATCCTCCCAGCAATGTCCCTGTTGAGGTAAATAAACCTCAACAACAGGGGCTAAACAGGGGAACTGGAACTGCACTTGACACCCAAACTCACTCTCTTGTATGGAAACACGAATTACAAAGAATGGATCTGAATAAATAAAGAAACGGTAAGAATGGGGAAATGATCTTGAATGGAAATTACCTTGACTTTTCATCCTCTACAAAGTGAAGCATCTTCAACCTCAGTGCAAGCCAAAGTCTGTGAATCCAGGAGAAACCCTTCAAAGCAAAAATGTCTGATACCATGTGAAAATTTCCAGACCTCATTTTTCTGCCTCCAGGCATGAGCATGTCCAGAACAGACCATATAGGGTAGAAATAGGCCATAACTAGGCCAAACAGCACTCCACCCCCTGCCATGGATTCAAATCCTCCCATATTTACAATGGGTTTGTATTTTTTCTTTAAATAATGTGAGTTTTCAGGGGAAAGGACTATAGCAGAGAGAAGACAAGTAGTGACTCTGTGGCATCCTACTAAACTGATGGACAGTGACTGCAATGGGGAATGGGAGGTACTCAATAATATGGGAGAATGTAGTAACCACATTGTTTTTCTTTTGAAACCTTAATAAGAGTGTATATCATTGATACCTTAATAAAAAAGTTTTAATGTGAATTTTCAGGGCAATGTATACCATCTTTACCAAGAACTCATTCCAAAAATCTATATTCTAGCTTTTTGAATGGGCCATTTACATTTACTAACCAAGGAAACCTGGAAAGTAAGCAAAGATTGCAGGCTTCATCAGTTGTCTTACTAGTGTAATTTAATGATGGAAGCAATGTTCTGCTGGTTGCCATTTAGCCTTCTCTGGTTCTGTTGGTATGATAATCTCTTATAAATGTTTTATCTTATTCAGAGCACTTTATCAGATAATTGTAATATCCAAGGTCTCTTTTAGCTCTAAAGTTTTAGGATCTAATATTACCCTTCTAATGGATATATGAGGTAGGTTGAACAAGGTTCCTTAACTTGCTATGGGACCTTAGTTTATTCATCTATAAAATGAGAGGGTTGACTTAGCACAGTGGTTTTCAACCCTGGCTAAACACTGGCTTGCCTGGGGATATTTAAAGAATACCAATACTGATGCCTGGGCCCACTTCCAAAGTTTCTGATGCAACTGGTATGGAGCCAGGCCTGAGAACTGAGCTTTCTAAAAGTTCTCCAAGTGCATCTAATGGGTAGCCAGGACTGAAACTCACAGGACTGGATGAGTTATAACATCTCTGACATTCTGAGTCTAGATGTCATTTGCATTTTATGGATGAGGCAGTTGATGTACAGAGAGGTTCAATGACTGCCAATTGTTAAAAGCTTTAATCACTTCTAAGGTGGGAGATAGAACTCTAATCTTTCTACTTCAAAGCTTAGACCTCTGTTTCAGGCTGCTTAGTTTACCTCATGTCCAAACCTTTATGGTCATTAACCTTTAATTTGCCCTGTGGACCTCTGTATAGAAACTCAGCATTTCAGAAGTGTATCACCCTTGTGCTATTGGCTTCCTTGGTTGAGTTCCCTATACCCTCTCCTCCATTAAAAGATCTTCCCCATTTAGCTTCCACCTGGCCCTAATCTAAGCATGCGTGCATTCCTTTAGGAATTACTACTCACTAAGTCATCCTCCACTCATTCATTCACTCAACAAATGTGTTGAGCATATACTATGTTCCAGGAGCTGTTCTAGGTTATGGGGGTGCACCCATGAACAATACAATGCTCTGCCTTCAATAGTTGTTGGTATGTTATTCTGTAAGATGTAACTTTATTCTACATGTGGAGCATGTCTTTCTAACTAGACAAGTATTTCAAGACTAGATACTCTCTTTTCTGGTGCTGTATAGAGTATCCCAAAGTGCCTTATACAATATTCTACAAATAACAGATGTTTCTCTTATTTCATGATTACAGAGGACTATCACAGTCAGTTATTCTTAACAGAATCTGTTATTAAGAAAACCACTAATTAATTGTAAAGTTTGGGTGTTTTGTTTATTCTGTATGTTATAGATAATTAAAATTTACTGATGTCTGAGGTCCTTGTCAGTGTGGAGTCATTTCTAGACATTAACAAGAATATGTTTATGCTTGTCTGTGTGAGACCTTCCAGATTTAAGTTCTAGAGTTATAGAAGTCTAAATATAGGAAGTACTAAAGTTCATAGAATGTTTGCTTTGTGGAAGGAACTTTTGGGGGTAATCTATTCTACAAAAGTAGAAACTGAAATCCAGTGATAGACAGTGGTTTACTGTAGATTATCTACCTCTTTAGTGGCTGAGCAAGAGTCTCTAGGTCCCTTGCCCAAGCTTCTTTTCCATTATTCCTTCCTCTACTGCAGGGGTTCACAAACATTTTCTGTAAAGGGCTACGCCTTCAGAGTCCAGATCGAAACATCAGCTCTTTGCTGGGTCCTTATCTGCCAGCCTACCCTGCATATCTCAAATTTTCCAGATCCCATGATCACTGGGGCCAATTCTTCAAAACAATCTCTTTACATACACATACACACACACACACACACACACACTCTGGGGCCAATTCTTCAAAACAATCTCTACGTACACACACACACACACACACACATGCTGTTGGTTCTGATTCTCTGAAGAACTCTGGCTAACACAGGCCATATACTAAATATGTTGGGCTTTGTGGTCCCATATGGTCTCTGTTGCATATTTTTCTTCCTTTTTTAAACCTATAGATTGCTGACCTGTGATCTATTATATTGTGAGTAATGGAAAATCCGGTTGTCCTTTGTATTCCAAAGTTAAGTTTCCTAGACACTACAAACTCTGACCAACCTTAATTCTTTCTAATTATATTTCACTCTGATTGATCTTGCTTTATATCCCCACTAGCTCTGCCTTTTGTGTGAAGATTTCCAGGGTCTGTATCTTTGCATTTATGCTGCATGTGTTACACACACAAACCCAGCAACCCCACACCATTCTGTTCTACTTCAGGCTATGACTTGACAAGGGGAAGGGCAGTATGGAGCAGATAATCTCATCCTTGAAAGCCACATTTAGCAGGGGAGATGGACACATAAAGGAGGGAGGGAGATTGCTCAATCTGACCTCAAGGTCTTGACAAGGTCCCTGAGGAGTAGTTAAACTCCATACCACTCAGTGAACTAAACCAGAGCCAGGACTGTTAAGCCAATTGTGGGGGTGTGGGGGGATGGAAATTTCCTCTGGACTGAGTCTTAGCCCTAGTCCCATTTTGAGGAGCCTCCAAAAACAAGGGTGGTTTTCAGATCCTTCAGTGCCCCTCTGAACTCTCACCTTCTATATCAGTTCATGCCCAAGTCCAGCCACCACCAGCTTCCAAGTGGGGCTTAGTGGTAAATCTTTACCCAACAAACTCTTCAGCAGCCAATGTAATAGCAGTGGTGCAGTTAAGAACCCCATTCCAGGGTGGAGTGGCTGTTGCTAAGGAACATCATGGTTGGGGTTGACATAGAGGTATCTATATTAACTAACATTAAAATTGATATGGATTAAAACCAGCCCCAAACCTGATTTCTCTGGATTAACTGCAGTGATTTATTTCATTGCTAATCAACTTCCAAACCCCCTTTCTTTCAGCTGCCATCTGCAGGACCACAGGCTAAATGACAGAAGCAGTTCCAGCCTGGAAGTGAATGATGCCATTCATCAGTCCAAGAAATCCCACCTTGAAAATGCTGTGGAAACAGATAACTATTTCCAACTATGACACTATGTCGGAGTAAAATGCTGAGTGTTGGCAGTGTTTTGTCATGCTTTGTACAGTGGGTAGAATATGGTAGAACTAACCTACGAGAAGAATTGTATGGTACTTCTCAGTTATTAGTTGGGAGGTCTAAGAAGCTAGCTCTCTCTTGGACTGAATCCTCAGTTACAGCATTCTTATTCACTGCTTAGCTCCCATGAGCTCACTCAGGAAAGAGGTGTGTGTGTGTGTGTGTGTGTGTGTGTCGACTATGCCTAAAGATCTGAAATCTAAAGGGTAGGATAGCCTGCTAGAGAACCCCCACTTCTTTTAATCAGTGGCATCCCTGGGAAAGCAAAAACATCACTTCCCAGCAGGTGACAAACAAAACACTTGAAGCTCAAAGCAAGGCAAGGCTCTATCCTCTTTGCAAACAGCAAGAGGAAGTTCACCTATCAGCTGCCATATTAAATAAACTGCGGAGGCAAAGACTGCCAGAGGGAAGCTTTTTATCAAGGCTGTAATGTCTGTTGTGAGTAAGACCAGAAATGTCCTGACATATAAATACTGATATATAACTTCATCACATGAGGCAGCAAATACTTAGAAGAAACAGGGACACAGGTGTGCTTATGCAGACACAAAGAGACTTGGAGATACTGGTCCCTGGTCCCAAAGCTCTTTTAAGGGATATTATCATTCTGGGTGAGCCACTCAGAGCCCTAGTGTCTGGCAAATTGTTGCCATCTGGAGAAGCATGGACTTGGTGCAAAAAAAGTGTAGAGTCTACTTAAATGGCAAATACTACTTATGGCAGTTAAGTCTAGTAAGCCTGTCTCTGATTCTTCCATTGAGACTCTGCAGCATGGAGTAGTGGAAGAAGGGCTGATTTATGTAGGACTAAATCTATTGTGAAAGTTCTAAACTTGGCAATGGGATTGACCTTGTTACTGCTTTACCACTGTGGTTAGAGAAGCCCAACTTTAATGCCTATGACCAAAAGGATTCTGCTAATCTATAACTTTGGGGGACTCTTGAAACATCTTCTAGACAAATGTCTCATTTTGCTCAGTTTCTTCTTTTTCATTTAGAGCTGTATAAGAGGTGAATGCTCTTAAGCCCTATCATGACCATGGGTGGATAGGTGTTACCTTTGTGATCATTGTTAATACTCTTATCTACAAAGGCCCTCTTGCCCCAGTAAAAATCACCTTTGTCAAAATGTAAGGGTGCCTGTTTTCTTTCCATTTAATTATTCCTTTGGGCCTTGAAGGTTTTTTTTTCTTTTTGAGGTTCTCCAATTATAATACAAATAAATACTTGAGGCAGAGGCGAATGTTTCCCAAAGTGCATTCTGCCATATGGTCATAGTTTGTTTTTATTTAAAAAAAAAGATTTAGTGTTCAAACGAATTTAGGGAACACTGAAAACTAAACAAAAAAGTCAAGCAGGTTTCCTTACAGAGGGTTTATTGGAGTCTTTGTCCAAGAGGGAAATATACTATGTGATGCTACTAAATTTATTTGACCAAAGAACATCTGATCAGACTAGAATTACATGTAACACAACTTGGGAAATGTGCTCTAAACTGATAAAAGTTAATACTATAGTGAGGACTCATTTGTTAGAGTTTTACCAACTGAATCCATGAGCTGTGATCAAGGCTTTGAGAAAATCAGGTCTGCCTTATCTGGCGATAGAGCTTTAAGTTAAAAGGTAGGGCAGAACAGAATTGAACAAAGGGCTAACTCAGCCTATTAAAATACATAGATGACATATATTGTATCAGAAGGGCATTTTAGCAACCATGTATATATAACATGAGAGCCAGCAGAGAGTAAGGCTGTAGGAAATTAGACACTCGACAGGTAAGTTATGAAAGATTCAGAACATGTGGAGCTGCCAAGAACCATCAAATCACATAGCCTGACACAATCATGATTCCATCTGCCTAGCTGCCTCTGAGAGTCTTCCTGAGCCAGCCCCTGCTCTCTGATCTGTTCCCAGCGATAATTACTCTTCAAATAACCTGTATTTGACTAGTATAAAGTGCAAAATTTTTATCTGAAACAGACCTTGTCTGCTGCATTTGACACAGCTGCACATTCCTGCATCAATACTATTCTCTTAGTCTCTCTGGACACATCTTCATCTTGTTCCCCATAGTTCTCACTAACAATTCCTGGGCTCCTCCTCCTGCCCATCCCTTTAATGCAAATAAGATCCATGGTCTCTTCCTGTAGCAACATATAAGAACCCCTGGTGAGCTTATCTACTTTAACTGCTATTATTTGCAGATTACTCCTATCTCCATCCCAGACCTCTCTCCTGAGTTCCAGACCCATATATACCACTACTATATGGAGACTTCATTCAGATGTAGCAAGATGCCCCAAGTTCAATATGTCCAAAATCGGCTTCTGGAGATGGACTTCCCCACCTTAGTGAATGGCCCTACCACTCACCAATACTTCATCCATAAACCTCAGAGTCACCTGAATCCTTGCCCTCCTTCCTTTGTGGTAGGTGGAATACTAAGAATAACTCTTGCCCTTATATAATCTTCTTCCCTTGAGTATAATAGGAACCCATGAATAGGATAAGTCATTCCTATGAATTTGTTACATTACACAGCAAAAGGGGAATTTTCAGATGTAATAAAGGTTAATAATCAGTTGACCTTGGGTTAATCAAATGGGAGATCATCCAGGCAAGAGCAATCTAATCACATGAGCCCTTTAGAAACAGAGTTTGCTCTGGCTGGTGGCAGAAGGGGAAGTTGGATTCTAAGCATGAGAAGGATTTGATGTAGCTTTGTTGGCTTGAAGATGGAGAGAGCCATGTACAAAGGATGTGGGGAGTCTTTAGAAGCTGAAATGTGCTCGCGGCTGACAATCAGCAAGGACATACAGACCTCAGACTTGCAGGTCCAAGGAACTGAACTTGGTCAAAAACCTGAATGAGCCTGGAAATTGATTCATTCCCAGAGCCTCTAGATAAGAGGGTAGCTCATCTGGCACCTTCACTTTAGCTTTGTGAGACCTTAAGCAGAGAACCCAGTCAAGTCTGCTTTAACTCTGACTTGCAGAACTATGAGATAATAAAGGGATATTGTTTTAAACTGCTACATTTGTGGTAATTTATTACACAGTGGCAGAAAACTAGTACACCCCCAAATTCAATTAATCACTAAACTTTCCAGTTTCTACCTCCCAAATGTTTATTGAATCTGTTTTCTCTTTTTTATGTCCACTACTACTGCTCAGGTTTAGATCCTTTTATTCTCCTTCAAGGACTACACACAGCCTCCAACCTGGCCTCCCTACTGCTTTTGTCTTCTTCAAATTTAAAACAGCATTGACCTACCCAAACTGAAATTCTGATCATGTTATTCCTCTGCTTAAAATTCTTCAGTGGCTTCTATCCCTACAGGATAACATCTAAGTTCCTTAATGTAGTTTACAAGGTCATTCCTATACCTTGCCCTTGATGTCCTCTCAGCTTCATCTCCTGCCACATCTACCATGCACTTTATTGTGCAGTGCAGGGTTTCTCTACCATAGCCCTACTGACATTTGGGATCAAATAACTCTTTGTTGTGGGGGGCTGTTAAGGGTATTCCAAGATGTCTAGAAGCATCCTTGGCCTTTACCAGTTAGATGTCAATAACTCCCCACCTCCATTCGTGACAGCCAAATATGTCTTTAGACACTGCCAAATGCCTGCTTGGAGGCAAAATTGCCCTGGCGGAATGCCACTGGGCTATTAATACAGAACTGCTGTGACTTTCTATACCCAAGCTGTTTTTGCTCAGATTTTAATATCACAAGACACAGAGAGGATAAAATCTGTGATTTTCAGAATATAAGTATTCTGAATCTAGGAAAAATAGATGGACTAGGAGTCTGGAAATCCCTTTAGGTATACCTTTCTAAAGTTAAGGACCTTTGGCAGTTTGGGTGGAGTCTCTGACTCTTTGTACTGGAAGTCCCCTCTATTTAGAAAGCATCTTTGATTCTGGAGAGCTAGAAGGGCCAGAGTGAGAGTAGGATAAAATGAAAAAGGAAATGGCTTCCTCGTATGTGCTCTGGCTTTAGGAAAAAATGTTAAAGAGACCTACATGTTTCCTTCTATCTTGGTGTGGGGAATCATGGGGAAAACTGTAGCACAGAGAAGGCAAATAGTGAATCTGTGGCATCTTACTACAGTGATGGACAGTGACTGCATTGAGGTAGGTGTGGGGACTTGATAATATGGGTAAATGTAGTAACTACACTGTTTTTTCATGTGAAACATTCATAAACATGTATATCAATAATACCTTAATAAAAAATTGAAAAAGAAAATCAGTCCCCATCTATATGCTTCCTATAAGGAAGGGACTCACCTCAAACTCAAAGATCTACACAGACTAAAAGTCAAGGGATGGAAAAAAATATGCCATGCAAACAATAGGGAGGAAAAAGCAGGTGTTGCAGTACTTGTATCAGAAAAAATAGACTTTAAACAAAGAAAATTATCAAGAGATAAAGAAGGCCATTACATAATGATAAAGGGGTCAGTCCAACAAGAGGATATAACCATTATAAATATCTATGCCCCCAACACAGGAGCACCAACATATGTGAAACAAATACTAACAGAATTAAAGGAGGAAATAGAATGCAATGCATTCATTCTAGGAGAGTTCAACACACCACTCACTCCAAAGGACAGGTCAACCAGACAGAAAATAAGTAAGGACACAGAGGCACTGAACAACACACTAGAACAGATGGACCTAATAGACATGTACAGAACTCTACACCCAAAAGCAGAAGGACACACATTCTTCTCGAGTGTACATGGAATATTATCCAGCATAGACCACATACTAGGCCACAGAAAGAGCCTCAGTAAATTTAAAAATCTAGAAATTCTACCAACCAAGTACACAGATAACAAAGGTATAAAATGAGAAATAAGTTGTACAAAGAAAAAAAGGCTCACAAAAACATGGAGGCTTAACAAAATGCTTCTAAATAACCAGTGGATCAATCACCAAATTAAAACTGAGATGAAGAAATATATGGAGACAAATGACAACAACAGCACAATGCCCCAACTTCTGTGGGACACAGTGAAGGCAGTTATAAGAGGAAAGTATATAGCACTCCATGCCTATTTAAAAAGTAAGAACAATCCCAAATGAACAGTCTAAAGTCACAACTTTTGAAACTGGAAAAAGAAGAACAAATAAGGCCCAAATTCAGCAGAAGGAGGGACATAATAAAGATCAGAGAAGAAATAAATAAACCTGAGAAGTATAAAACACTAGAAAAAATCAGTGAAAACAAGAGCTGGTTCTTTGATAAAATAAAGAAAATAGGTAAATCCCTAGCCATACTTATTAAAAGAAAAAGAGAATCTACACACATAAACAGAATCAGAAATGAAATAGGAAAAATCACTATGAACACCACAGAAATACAAGCAATTATTACAAAATATCATGAAAATCGGTATGCTAGTAAGCTGGATAACCTAGAAGAGATGGACAACTTCTTAGTAAATACAACCTTCCAAGACTGACCAAGGAAGAAACAGAAAATCTAAACATACCAATTACCAGCAACGAAATTGAATCAGTAATCAAAAAACTACCCAAGAATAAAACTACCATACCAGATGGATTCACCGCTGAATTTTATCAGACATTTAGAGAAGGCATAATACCCATTTTCTTTTAAGTTTTCCAGAAGAGAGGAGGGGAGGGAATACTCTCAAACACATTCGATGAAGCCAGCATCACTCTATTACCGAAACCATGCAAAGACACCACAAAAAAGAAAACTACAGACCAATATCCCTGAAGAACATAGATGCAAAAATACTTAACAAAATATTAACCATGATCAAGTGGGATGCATCTCAGGGATGCAAAGTTGGTAAAGCATTCAAAAATCCATCAACATCATCCACGACATGTACAAAAATAGGACAAAAACCACATGATAATCTCCATAGATGCTGAAAAATCATTTGACAAAATTCAACATCCATTCATGATAAACACTCTCAACAAAATGGGTACAGAGGGAAAGTACCTCAACATAATAAAGGCCATGTATGACAAACCCACAACCAACATTACAGTTAACAGCGAGAATCTGAAAGCTTTTCCCCTAAGATAGGGAACAAGACAAGGATGCTTACTCTCCCTGCTTTTATTCAACATAGTACTGGAGGTCCTAGCCACTGTAATCAGACAACACAAAGAAATAAAAGGCATACAGGTTGGCAAGGAAGAAGTTAAACTGTCCCTGTTTCCAGATGACATGATATTGTACATAACAAACCATAAAGGATCCACTCCAAAACTACTAGAACTAATATCTGAATTCAGCAATGTTGCAGGATACAAAATTAATACAAGGAAATATGTTGCATTCCTATGCCATTAATGAACTAGCAGAAAGAGAAATCAGGAAAACAATTCCATTCACAATTGCATTAACAAGAATAAAATACCTAGGAATAAGCCTAATCAAGGAAGTGAAAGGAATATACTCTGAAAACTATAAGGCACTCTTGACATAAATTAAAGAGGATGCTAATAAATGGAAATTCATTCCATGCTCTAGGCTAGGAAGAATTAATATTGTCAAAATGGCCATCCTACCTAAAGCAATCTACAGATTCAATGCAATGCCTATCAAAATACCAACAGCATTCTTCAATGAACTGAAACACATAGTTCTAAATTCATATGGAACCACCAAAGACACCAAATAGTCAAACCAATAATGGGAAGAAAGCAGGGGGGATCTCGCTCCCCATCTTCAAGCTCTACTACAAAGCCACGGTAATCAAGACAATTTGGTACTGGCACAAGAAAAGACCCAACCAATCAATGGAACTGAATAGAGAGTCCAGATACAAACTCAAGCATACATGTTCAATTAATATACGATAAATGAGCCATGGACATACAATGGGGAAATGACAGCCTCTTCAACAGCTGGTGTTGGCAAAACTGGACAGCTTCATCTAAGAGAATGAAACTGGATTATTGTCTAACCCTATACACAAAAATAAACTCAAAATGGATCAAAGACCTGAAACCCTAAAACTCTTACAGAAACCCAAAACTTACAGAAACCCAAAACTTACAGAAACCCAAAACTCTTACAGAAACCCAAAAACCCTAAAACTCTTACAGAAAAACATAGGCAGAAATCTCTTGGACGTAAACATGAGCAACTTCTTCATGAACATATCTCCCTGGGCAAGGGAATCAAAAGCAAAAATGAACAAGTGAGACTATATCAAACTAAAGAACTTCTGTAAAGCAAAGGATACCATCAGTAGAACAAAAATGCATCCTATAGTGTGGGAGAACATATTAATAAATGACATATCTGATAAGGAGTTGACATCTAAAATACATAAAGAGTTCATGCACCTCAACAAACAAAAAGCAAACAATCCAATTAAAAAATGGGCAGAGGATCTGAACAGACAGTTCTCCAAAGAAGAAATTCAGGTGGCCAACTGGCACATGAAAAGATGCTCCACATCACTAATCATCAGAGAAATACAAATTAAAACCACAATGAGATGTCACCTCACACAGGTTAGGATGGCCACCATCCAAAAGACAAACAACAAATGTTGGCAAGGATGTGGGAATGTAAACTAGTTCTAATTGTGGAAAGCAGTATGGAGGTTCCTCAGAAAACTCAAAATAGAAATACTATTTGACCCAGGAATTCCACTCCTAGGAATTTACCCTAAGAATGAAGTAACCCAGTTCGATAAAGATATATGCACTCCTATGTTTGCAGCACTGTTTACAATAGTCAAGAAATGGAAGCAACCTAAGTGTCCATCAGTAAATGAATGGATAAAGAAGATGTGGTACATATACACAATGGAATGTTATTCAGCCATAAAAAAGAAATCCTGCCATTTACAACAACATGGATGGAGCTAGAGGGTATTATGCTCAGTGAAATAAGCCAGACAGAGAAAGACAAGTACCAAATGATTTCACTCAGCTGTGTAGTATAAGAACAAAGAAAAAATTGAAGGAACAAAGCAGAAGTAGACTCACAGAACCCAAGAATGGACTAACAGTTACCAAAGGGAAAGGGACTGGGGAGGATGGGTGGGAAGGGAGGGATAAGGGGAAAAAGGGGCATTACAATTAGCACACATAATGTAGTGGGTCAGGCACAGAGACAGCAGTATAGCACAGAGAAGACAGGTAGTTACTCTATAACATGTTACTATGCTGATGGACAGTGACTGTAATGGGGTATGTGATGGGGATTTGATAATAGGGGGAGTCTAGTAACCATAATGTTGCTCATGTAATTGTACATTAATGATACCAAAAAATTTAAAAAATCAAGCCAAACATAAAAAAATGGTACATTCTCCAAGCTTACTTGTAACTAGTTGTAGCCATGTGATTAAGCAATTGCCAGTGGGATGCAGCTAGAAGAGACATGGAAAACCTCTTCCTCAAACTCTTAAAGGGAGAGGTCAGCTCCTCCTTCTACTTCCTTTATCCTGCTTTTTGCTGTTTGGTTCTTGGACATTAGGGAGAGCCATCTTGAGCCACATGGACAGGGGAACTAACTTTGGATTAGTTGAGCCACAGGATAGGAGTCTGGATCCCTGGGCAGCATCCAGAGCAGTGGATATGGAACAGTATAGGTGTGATTAAAGATCTTCCATATCTTTAAGCAGTACTATGGAATAGTATAGCCTGGACTGCCTACCTCCAGACTAATATGAGAGAAAAATAAACTTCTATTTATTTAAGCTATTGTCAGTTGGGCCTCTGTTACAAATAGGTCAAACAATATCCAAAATAGGAGAGTTTGTGTCTTTCTCTTTTTGCTACTCTTCATTCACCTGAGCAACATATATGTGCTTGTATTCCTTTCCAACTACTGAGTTGAGGAGAAGTGATGCTAGAAAGACACAGGGGATGAGATGTGATAGTGATTTAAGGCACCCAGTACCATCTTAGTGGGTGATGATGAGACCAATCGTTTTGCCACTCAGTGTCCTTTCTGAGTTGTAGGTGCTTTACAGGTTGTTATCGATCATTTATAAGACCCCATGCATCTCTTTGTGATTAGGAAACTGATACTCATGTTCCACCCTGGAATCGGAATGGAACAGACCTTAACCTTGCTTTCTATGATCTGCAGTTCAAGCTGAGACAAGAGTCTCAGTGTTACCACTGAGCCTTAATATTCCCATGAGAAGAAGGTAATATGACACCACACAGGAACAATGGAAGAGGAAGGGGCTACCTGTTCAGCCTACAAGTTAGCCCTGGGGGGTCTTTGGGAGAACACAATTGGAATGGAATGGAATGTTTGACAAAAATGGGCGGTAGGATTAGTGATTTTCTATGCTAAATAGTAATCTAACCTAATACTTGTTAGACGTAACACTTACTTTGGTGTAGAAAAGCTGTTTGCCCTCTAAAATAATTTCTTAAGTCACAATTAGAAGAATAAGATGGTAAAATACTATAGAACAAGATCTGTGCTCTCTGGTTGTAGAAGTTAAGCTCCAGTTCCAAAATTGTTTATCAAGAGTTTATTGTAAGGTTCCAGTGAAGAATTATGATTTCACCAGTTAAGTCTAGAGAATCATAGGGCAAAAACTTGTCCCCCATGTAGCTACTACAAACATTTTCTAATTATCTTAGCATTTACTGATCAGTTGTACATACATGATCTTATTTAATGCTCATAAAAAAACCTATGATGTACTGTACCCATCTCATTGATAATAAAATTGAGGCTTGGAATGGTTAAAGTACCTCAAAATTACCTCCAGCTAGTATTTGGAGAGAGTCAAGATTTGAACTCAAGTCTGTCCTCCTAAGCACAAGCTGAAAGTTAAATTCTACATCTGAAGTTCATGTGCAAAGGACATGAGATAGGGCACATCTACCTCCAAGCTTCAATGGTTACCACTTGAGCCTTGAAGCTTGGAGTCTAACAGTTCATTGGAGACCTGTTTTCACAGAAATATCCAATTTCTTATGATTCTTGAGATCTAAATGGCAGTTGTCAAGGACAATATTTTGCTTTAGTAGGGTTGCTGACCTGCTATGATAAGTCCAAAAATGCAGCAGCATAGGGGGGGTGGTTTGGGGAGAAGCCACATGTCTGAAGAATCCACAACATGGATCACTGGGCCACCTAGAAATACAGTGATTGTATCTCCAGTTGTTTGGAGCTCATCAAGGGGTGATAGACCCCTGATTAGTGGGAAAGTTTATTCCAGGAAACAGTTTTACTTCTCAGCACAGGGATTGCATATATGTTTTCCAGATATTGTTTCTTTCCATTCAAAGTAATCTACAGGGTCTTTAATGATCTTCTCAGCACTGCCCGGTAATTACCAACTCTCATCTGAGAGCAAAGGCAGGAAACCCAGTTTTAACATAAACCCTGTATATCAGGAGGGGAAGAGAAATAAGCTTGTCTGTTTTGGTTTTCAGGTTTATTTGTTTTAAGGCAAAAATATCTGTTCATCCAAAATGGAATCAGGACATGGGCCTAGGGAAGTTACACCCTGTAGTCTTCATTAGTGCTTTGGGGGTTTGGGGTCCAATGTAAGTGGACTAGGCCTCTTTCCTCTGGAACCTAATGAGAAAGATGTGTTGTTTAGGCACTTAGCTCAGCCTAGTGATCAAACAACAAATAACAGGGAAGGAAAAGGTCCCTGAGAGGGAGGCAAGATAGAGTTTGCCAAAGAGTCTGAGTTTATAAGACAAATCTCTGGGGCAACAATCAACTCCTATGCATATTCATCCTCAAACACACACGCCCAACCAGAGTCTGGTGAGGAATTCACAGACCCTGCAGGCCATTCCACAGAATCATTAAACCAGGGAGGAAATGATAAACAGCAATAATCAAATTAAAGCAAAAAAAAAATCTCATTCATTCATTAATCAAACATTTCAATGCAATTCCAGTTGTTCCCTAACCATAATGTATATCAGAATTTCTTTTCTTAGTCAGTCCCCTGTCGTGCATTGACTGCTTATTATCAACTTCCGTAAACATGGTTGTTATGTAATTTGACGTCACAGAAATTTCTGGATTGGCTGTTCTACTATTGGTTTACCTAGTGTACCAATTAAGATACTGTTGGCTTTAAATAACAGAAAACCTTTGCCCCCCTTTTAATCACATGATTTAGTTTTTATTGTTAGGTTGTACTCGACACTTTTAAACTGTTGAATCAACCAACCCTGAAGCCTGCTCTGACTTAAACAACAAGGTAGTGTATTAATTTCCTATTGCTGCTGTAACAGATTTGCTTCAAACAACACAAATTTGTTACCTTACAGTTATGGAGGTCAGAAGTCTGAAATGGATTTTGTTGAACTAAACATCAAGGTATTAACAGACATAACATTCCTTCTGGAAGATTTAGGAGAAAATCTACTCCTTACATTTTTTAGTTTCTAGAGGCTGCCCACACTCGTTGGCTCATGGCTGCACATCACCCTGACCTTTCTTCCATTGTCACGCCTTATTCTCTATCTCTGCTGCTGCCTCCCTGTCATGAGGACCTCTGTGATTACACTGAGATCACCCAGATAATCCATGACAATCTTTCCATCTCAAGATCTTTAATCACACCTGCCAAGTTCCATTTCCATGTAAGCAAACATATTCACAGATTACAAGGATAAGGACATGGGCATTTTTGACAGGTCATTATTCTGTCTACCATAGAGTTTACTACATTTTATAACTCATTGAGTACAAAGTCAGAGCAGGCTTCAGGGCTGGTTAATTCAGAAGTTTAAAAGTGTCATCAAGTATAGTTCAGCAATAAAAAAACCAACCACCTGATTAAAAATGGGGCGAAGAACTTGAATAAACATGTATCCATGGAAGATAAACAAATGGTCAATAAGCACATGAAAAAGTGCTCAACATCACTCGTCATCAGGGAAATGCAAAATCAAAACCACAGTAAGATACCACTTCACATCCATTAGGACGGCTACAATTAAGAAGGGAAAACAAAGCAAAACAAAAAACAGAAAATAACCGGTGTTGGTGGAGATGTGTAGAAAATGGAGCCCTTATTCTTTACTGGTGGGAATGTAAAATCGTGCAGGTGCTATGGAAAACAACATGGTGAGCCCTCAAAAAATTAAACATAGAATTACCATATGATCCACCAATTCAGGTTCTTGGTATTTGCCCAATAGAGTTGAAATCAGGGACTTGAATAGATATCTGTACATCAATGTTCATAGCAGTATTTTTCACAATAGCCAAAAGTTAGAAACAATTCAAATGTCAATCAACAGATAAATGAAGAAACAAAAGGTGGTGTATACAAACAATAGCATATTATTCAGCCTTAGTAAAAGGACGGAAATTCTGACACATGCTACAGCACGGATGAACCTTGAGGACATTATGCTAAGTGAAATAAGCCAGTCACAAAAAGGACAAGTATTCATGATTCCTTTTACATGAGGTACCTAAAGTAGTCAAATTCACAGAGACAGAAAGCAGAATGCTGGTTGCCAAGGTCTGGGATGAGGGAGACTGATGGGGACTTAAAATGTCATAAATACAGAGTTTCAGTTTGGGAAGATGGAAAATTTCTGGAGACGTGTGGCAGTGATGATTGCACAACAACATATATGTACTTAATGCCACTGAACTGTACACTTAAAAATAGTTAATATAAGTTTTACATTCTGTGTATTTTGCCACAATTTTTAAAAAGTCACCAAGAGCCCAGATTCTTCCCATCACTGTACTCTGTTTCTGCAGATCATTTGCTAAGGCTAGAGTCTCCTCACAGTCATAAGAAAGTTGTCAACAGCAGTCAGAGCCACATGTTTCCTTGCTCGCAACCAGGAAAAGAGCCTCTCTTGTAGAAGCAAGGACAAGTTTTCCCAAAAGTGTCCAATAAACATTTGATTGAATGTCATGCAGGCTGACTGTCTGAACCATAAGTAGCAAAAGTGATGTGTTCAACCACAGACCAATCAGACTGAGTTAAGATGAGTTTCCCTCCTTGTTTTGCTGCAATTCAGTTTTTAAAGGATGGCATAAGTCCTGAGGAGTCACAGAGCACTACTACCACTTCTCAGTTTTGTAGAAACTTAAATGCAGGTGCACAGACACAGGTGCAAAACCTCTGTGGAAAATTCAAGCCATCTTCCAGCTCCCTCCCAGGTGTCCCCTGCCAGTGCCAGCAAAACACCTCTGCATCTAGGTTACATACCTTCCCATATCTTACCATGCAGCAACAGGAGAGGTCACATCTATGGAGGACAAGGAAGTAAGAAGAGAAGACATCAGAAAAGGGGCCATGCTTACATTTGCATCAGTATCACCTGGCAAGTGCCTTGATAAGAGGGATTCCTCATTCTCACCCAAGAAGTGCTTAATCACAACCTTAAGTCAAAATTAAATTTAAATGGCTATTTCTCTTTTATGAATTTGCATTTTAAGAGGAGCCCTGGGTAATTTCAGTGCTGATCTATGGAATATGATTTGAGAAACACTGGTCCAATCTTTGCTAGGAGCTGTCCTATGTCCTAAGGGTAGAGTAACAAAGATTATATGGTTCACACACTGGAGGAGTTTACAGTCTATTTGGGAGAGCAGATACTTAGATAATTATGACAAAGATCAATGGGTGCTATAGTAGTGATATGAATGGAATTCTATGAGGCTGATATTGTTTAAGAGGGTCAGGAAAAGATTCACAGACTATTGGGCTATAGAGAGTTAGCATTATAGGGTGCAACTGAATTGAAAAGAGACAGACAGAGACAACTTACAGTTTTAATCACTCAGGCAACTAGGAAGACTCAGGGAGTCCCAGAGTTAGGGAATCATTAGAAGGCAGAATTGCAACTGTGATACCCTCATGAGATCTTTTTCCCGCTTCTTACAGCTTTAGCTTTTACTGCATTGCTCTGAATTTGATTCTAGTATTTAATGATACATATTTTTCACATACATATTTACGTGCAAGATTGTATAAACAAAATCACGTTTCATCTACTTTGGGATGGTTTTGTATGTTTTGAACGGTAGTTTAGCTGTATGTAGTTAAACCTTACATCACTGCCTTTAAACTGAGCCCCACATCCCCTTCCCTACCTTAAACAGATATTCTAGAGGAGGAGAGGCAGTTATCCAGGTGGAAAAATAGGAAGAGAGATTTCAGGCAGGTGGGCCAAAATTGTCAGATAATGGAGTTGCCAAGGAACAGGATACATCTGGTGACTAGCCAGTCAGAAGTTAGGCAGGCCTGTCAGTGGGTGTGTGAGGTAAAGTAGCAGGAGAGGTGATGGGGCAGGTCAGGTGGGCTCAGACTATTCAAGACAAAACTAAGGAATGTGACCTTTAAATTGAAGAAAATGGAAGCTATTTCAGGAGTTTAAGTAAGTGAATGACAAGATAAATATGCGTTCAGAGAGATCATTTATTGATTTAATGGTGATTACTCTGAAGCAACAGAGAATGGGCTTCTCAAAGGTCCAGGGACGCTCAGTACAGTTCCATTTTACTAAGGTTCTTGGTACAATAGAGACAACAGAAATGACAGAGGTCACAAAACCTTTGAACTACTCTAAATGATTATGTTTGAAAAATTAACACTTTTAACATATACAGGATTGTTATTTCTAGTGTCTCATTTGGGGATGTTATAAATCTAAGTTGGAAGCTGAGGCCATACCCCATACCCAATCTGGATTTCTTTCTAGATTCTATTTTATTCTAAAACCTTGAATAAGCAATTTAATCTCTCTGAGCTGCAGTTTTCTGTGGGAATAATAGCCACTTTGTAAGGACCAGATGATAGAAGATGTATACAGTGTCGGGCATACTTGTATGTTCAACAAGGGTTGATACTGCCTCATAATTTTTGAATATAAAGAGCATGTGCCATGTGCACTCAGATTCTGATATGGTGCCCTGGGGCCAAGGTTGGAAAGGGATAGATCCACCAAACCCTCCTAGTGCCTCTCCCTGCTTCTCTTCTGAACCTCCATCACTGAAGAGAGAGCATAGCCTCTATCTCAGGGGCCTACCCCTGAGAGCCCCCTGCATACACATTTACCTCAGTATGGCTGTGTTATGCCATCACCCTACTCCTTCTCTCAAGAGTGTTAGCACAGCACTCTTTAGCACTTATCATAGAATTAAAGAATGCCCTTTTCCATGTTACAGAGATTTCAGGTCTCCATTAATCTTCACCAGAAATCCCCCAGAAGAAAGGGGAACCTTCTCACTGCTCCTGAGGCTACAGTAGAAGGGTTCTTATCCTCAAGCGCTTTAGGGGAACCTGCCCTTTTCCCCTCCTCGCGGATCAGCACTACCTTTGGGCTCAGTGTTTTTGTCTGGGGCACAGAGACCCATAACCTACAGTAACAATTCCCTAGCTGAACAACAGCAATAACTCACAGGGCTGCAACAGGCTTCCTGGGTTTCTGTTAACTTTGCAGAGTCAGGTCATTGAGCTTGCATGAGATTCAGTGCTTAGAAGCTTTGCTTTATAATCAGGGTGATTTCAGAACATAGCATCAGCTAAATGGGTCCCTGGGCCTAAGCCAACCTCCTAGGGCTCCAGTTTCAAGATTCACCATTTGCAGGATCCCTGTCACTTAGAAGTCCTTGGGGATGGTATATTTTAAGAGCTTGTAACAGACTAATCTGGAAAGAAACTTTAGAGGTTTATTTGTGGCTCTATAGTAAAAAAAGAAATTTGATTTATCATTATTACATGCTGATAATAGATAATACTTGATTGTTCCGATTATGCCCAAATCTCTTACCAATGGGGATAGCAGAAAATAGGAATGAACATATAAATGGCTCCCAGCTCCCATTCAGTTCTAATTGCTTGCTCTCCTTTAAAAAAGATGTTACCATCATTTTTATATCCTGTTCAAGTATGAAATGGTAGGATTTTGTCTGAAAAAGATTGCATGAGGTCATTTCATCTATCTTCCTGCCTTTAAGTCAGTCTAGACTTAATATCAACCCATGTAGCTCAGTACCTAATCACTTCTTGGTGAACCACCTCAGAGCTTAACAACTGCACTATCAATAGTGTTGGCAATTTCGCGATCCTAATGCCCTCCAGCTGCAATTCAGTCTTCTGTTTTTCGGTCTTCAGTCTTCCCACCGAGTATCTTCCAGGTGCTACCTGGTCATATTCCATCCCTGTAGGTTTGCTTCCACACTATTCTTGTTCTCTTAAGCACCCCTAACAAGCACGATGCCCCAGCCCTTTAAATGACTCTGTTGATCTTCATAAAAGCCTCTCCAAGTCATCCTTGCCTCTCATGAATTCACTAAATATGACCAATAAAAAAAAGAAAGAAAATTAATGATGAGAAAAGATAGGTCTTTAGACCTATGGGGAGCTTTTTTCCATTTCTATTACTTATATCATTTATGTCAAATAATATTTAGCACTACTTTGATCGAATATATGTAGTATGTTCACAACAGAAAAATTTAAAGAACACTGAAGAATGAAAAGAAAGAGAAAAAACCTTCTGTAATCTGACCACCTTGACCCAAGGGTTAGAATTTCCTTTGTGTGTGTGTTTGAGCACATATGTGTGTCTCTTCAAATTGGAACAATAATATATTTGCCATTTTGTATCATGCTCTGTTCAGGTTGTATTTCATGGGCATTTTCCATACTTTCATCCACTTTTCTGAAGTATGACTTCTAAATGACAGCCTACTTCTCCACTGTATAGAGGTGCCTTGGCTCATGTAACCATTCCCTGCCACTGGGCATTAAAATGGGTTTCTGGTGTTTCACAATTTATAAATAATGCTCTACCAATATCCTTGTACATAAATCTTAGTCCACAATCCTAAGAGTCTCAGAAAGCATCACTGTACAAGCATGTGTGCATCTGTGTGTATATATCAATAGTTGATATCCTAATTCCCATAAGCTGTCATTTCAGACTTTCAGATAAGATCTCTGGATAATTTTCTATCAGATTCACATGTAGACTCTGAATAATAAATGAATAATCCATGGCTTTCAATTCTTAAATAGCTCCCCCACCAGTGATAGGACAAATTTCCAATCTTTAACAGACCTTCTAAGCTCCATCTTTTTAATTCATGCCTGGAAATGTGTACTTTAGTAATTCAGACTCCTTCTAATTACTTGCATACTTCACGGTGCTTAGTACCTTTGATTACATTTTCCCTCTGCCTAGAAAGTTCTCCCCCTGTCTTTCCCCTCCTTCAAATCCTAAACAGGACTTCAAGGTTCAGCTCATGTGCCATCTCCTTTAAGGCAATCTTCCTTGAATCTCCACTTTGGGCTAAGTGCACCCCTAATGTGCACTTGTGGTATGTCCTGTGTGTCTCTAACATACTATATTAAAGTGAATATTATATTGAAATGTTTTTCTGCCACTAAACCATAAGCACCCTGAGGACAGGGGCCATGTCTCATTCCTCTCCCAATGTACAGTATCTACCATATGGCAGGTGTATTTTATAACAGAACCAAGTACCTTTTTGTGCCTATATCTGTGCTTGATGCTGGTAGTTCAGGAAAAATTATTGAGTAAAGTTTCAAAATCATAATATAGTAGGGGACAGTGGTTACAGAATATGTGGTTGCAGAGTAACTATGATTCAATGCTACAAATTATTCTGGGTTGATGGAGGAAGGAGAAATCAATTCTGCTGGGAGCTGGACAGTGGTCTAACCAACGTATTTCTTGTTTACTAGAGCATAGGAATCTCGTAATGATAGGAGATTAGCAGAGGGGTCCTAATGATAGTTGATCAGTCAGTTGGTATCTGTCTTCTTAAACAAACACAAAGCATCTTAATTTTACTGTGATTTCTACTGTCATCCTTGAAATTTTCATACCTATAGTCAACACAGTCTGGCACTATT
Source organism: Manis pentadactyla (assembly GCF_030020395.1). Lineage (NCBI taxonomy): Eukaryota > Metazoa > Chordata > Mammalia > Pholidota > Manidae > Manis > Manis pentadactyla. The sequence continues at coordinate 4,654,058 of NC_080039.1, read as the reverse complement.
TTGCCTCCCTGGAAATGTATTTCAGAATGTGGAACTAGCAAAAGAAAATGGGAGACTAGATAAAAGTATCTCTAGACAGAGGTGTCACTTTTCTGAGAAATACTCCACATCCTCTAATTCTACTCTACAAGAAGTAAGGCCATGGTTCAGTCACATAGGGACTGATGTTGCCTCCTCCTTCAGCATCAGTGTGATCCCCACTGTCAGATAGCTTCCTGGGTAGCACAAAAAGCTAATGTTCAGGATGAAGGGCATGGAGAGACTAGAGGCACTTGCCAGTTGGCTAAATAACAAGACAGGACTGTAGAAAACTGTGAGTTTCCAGTAAGAGGACATTACAAAGGCACTCCATACATCAGGGTATGGAGGGGTCCTGAAGGGGTACATGCCAGCGTGTTCCCAGGCCTACAGAATGGCAACTAAACCAAAGCAGCTCTCCACCAACAGACCTTTCTCAGGAGAAGGTGGAAGCTAGAGGCCCAGGGTGAGCAAGGTAATTTACAACCCACAGGCCTCCTTCTAGATGGGAGCCCAGGGGTTATGGCTGAAGCAACTAACACATATTATAAAGTGAATTGGTATGATCCTTTCATGAGCTAGGGATGACCAGGGCCCTTAATCAAGAGCAGACAGACCAGCAGCCCACCAGCTGACTAAACTGTCACAGGAGCCTCTACAGGGAGAAAAGATTTTCTTCCTGTATGCTTTAAATGCCATCTAGCTTTCTAGAAAGGCTTAATCTAGTGGAATAGGATTATGACTATGATTTTAATACAGGCAGTACCCAGCTTACAAATGAAATGTGTTCCAAATGTTTAATGGTTTAGAACTCAAAGCACATTTGTCCTCAGGTTCCAATCCAACCGGTAAGAAAAACTATCAATCCTCCAGTGCAGCTAACTCACAGTTACAATACTACAGTAGCAACTGGAATTTTATGTTCTCATTCTATATGAGTTGCTGGCAGCCATGTAAAATAGAAGTCAAGAGGAGGAGGAGAAGAAAGAGAAAGAGAGTTTCACAGCCCCTGCTCCTCCCTCCGGAATAGCCCTGGCCTGCCTGAGGTAAATTTCAAACCTGCAAAATCATTTCTGAAAAACATCCACCTTCCTTTATGTGCCTTTCCCAGGCAGGGCTCTATTGCCTTTTAGGCTACCCTAAGCCCCCAGCTTGACAGCTCCCTAAACTGCCTTGGCATTTCCAGTCCCCACCATGGCTTCTGTATCTCCTATTCTTCACTCTCCATGAGATTACTACTTCCTCACAGAAGTCCAACACCTAGCTCATCCCCCCCTATGCCAAACCTGTTCTGCTTGACTGTCCAGGCTCTGTCAACAGCAATGAAATTTCTACAGTTAAGTTAAAACCCAGCATCCTCTCTGACGCCTTTTTTCCCTTGCTCCAACACAACTCATCGGTCAAATGTCTTGTTGATCCCACTTCTGGAAGGTCTTTGGATATTACTGTCCTTGCTTGGACCTCATCACTGTTAGGAATCCTTTGACATTGCAGCTTTTGAATCAGAATATGTAATCTCTCACTTGAATTATTGCAGCAGCCTCGTGACCACCTCCATTACTAGCTCCTCCCTCTTCCCTTTTCTGATGGATGAACCTTTCTAAAGCATAGCTTTAGTCACTTCCTCTATCCTTCCTTCCAGATCTACCAATGGTTCTCTTAACACATAACAGCTACTCTTATGCCATTAAGTTTTCACAATCAAGATGAGGTATAACCTTATTTCCATTTTGAAAATTAGGAAAAATAATTTACTGAAGGTCACTGGCTTGCTCTGTGATGCAGCCAAGATTTAAATTCAGGTTGGTGTCCAAAGACCATAGTCTTTTCAGTCACACCACATTCCAATGTAGCCCAGAAAACATAGCTTTGTGATCAAGGTCTTCCATGATCTGGCTTCATTTTATTTTCCCATCCTCTTTCACACTACTCCTCTTTATATCCACTCTATTCCAACCTAACCAGGCTACTTGCTATTTCCCAAAACCATCCTGTATTCTACCGCCATTGTTTATGCTTTCTGCTGGATGGTGTGTCCTTTCCTTGTTAAGGCCCAACTCAGTGGCTACTTCTTCCACAAAGCCTTACCTTCTGTCACCCATTTCACCTGCAGATACTTCTGAACATGAGTAAAGAGTTCTCTCCCTTTTCTGAATTCCCACAACACACACTGTAGCCTGTATCATAGTTATTTGAGTGGGAATTATCACCCCAACTACTACCTTAAACTCTTGATAATAGGTATCCAAACTTTTTACCTTCCATCTTAGCAAGTGGATATGTCCATGGTAGGGACTGAGTTAATGCTTGAAGAATGAATTATTAGTGGAAATTAAGATTACTAGGTAAAACGAGGAGTTTCTGTATGATGAAAAAGAGGATTTTGAACAGAAGGCCCTCACAAAAGTTCTGCTTTAGAATACCTAATTAAAACTTTTAAAAAATGGTTCAGAAAAAAAAAAGATGTATCATATAAGTAAAAAAAACAAAAAAAAAGCAAAATACAGGTTAGAGCAGAAATGTTCTCAATGAAGACCTCAGTTCTGTTACACATTAGCTCTGTGACTTTGGGCAAGTCACTTTCTTCTGTGAGCTATCTTTTCACTTTTTAATGGTGTACTTTGAAGCACAAATGTTTTTAATTTTGTTGAAGTTCAATTTATGTATTTTTTCTTTAGTTTCTTATGTTTTGGTGTCATAGCTAAAATTTCTAATCCAAGGTCATAAAGGTCTGCATCTCTGTTTTCTTCTAAGAGTTTTATAGTTTTAGCTCTTACACTGGGGCCTGTGAACCATCCTCAGTTAATTTTTATACAGTGAGAGATAGGAGTCCACTTTTGTTCTTTTGCATGTAGACATCCAGATGTCCCAGAACAATTTGTTGAAAATACTATTCTTTCTCCATTGATCTATGGGTGTATTTATATATCCTATGCCAGATCACACTGTCTTGATTACTGTTATTTTGTAGCGAATTTTCAAATCAAAAGTGTCCACTCTTTTCGGGAGTACTGCCATCTTAACCATATTGTTTTCCATACCATTTACATGGGATGCTAGGACAAGTCATTTAAACTCCCTGATCTTCATCTGCCTGATTCTTCAAATGGGAATAATAATAGCCATTATACAGATCTGACAGGGTTGTTGTGAAGGTACCATGAGAAAATTCTCTTTAAAGGGATTATTTATCATAGCATTATAGGACTCAGTAGTGCAGCCAAATGAGATGATAACTCTGAGAAGCACTAAAACAACCATTTATGTACATCTTAAAACCAGTTTAATTTTGCAGTCATATTTTCTATTTCTAAAGTCCCAATTATGTGGTTGGTGTCATAGTAGGCTCCATAGCACAGAGTTTAAAAATGCAGGCCCTAGAGCCAGACTACCTGCTTTCAATTTCCAACTCTACCACCTTATTTAACCTTAAACAATTTACTTGCTTCTCTGTCACTGTTTCTTCTCATCAATAAAATGGGGATAATAATAGTATCTGTTTTATAGAGTTCTTGTAAAGACTGAATGAGTTAATTCATATAAAATGCTTAGAAACATGCCTGACACATAACATTAAATAAATGTCAACCATCATTACAGCATAGAAGTACTTTAAGGCCCTACTCCCCATGGTATTTATAATAAAATACTTACGGCCTTGCTGCCAGACCTTTGATTTGCATGATTTGAGAAAGTCAAGCATTCTCTTGGAGCTAGAGTAGGTACTTTCTAGGAACTAGACTGGAATATAAATAAGCTCACACAATAAGCTGGAGTCTACCATTTCTCTGGATGGATATATGAGTAAATAATTGCTTTTAAAATGTATTCAACATTGTACAAAGTAAATCCCTTCTTAGTTAAACAGAAAACACATAGATTGCTGGGGATAATGGTTTCATAGGAAATCAGTGCAATGACATTGCATCACTTTTTTTTTTCCTCAGGAGTCTACTTCTCTCTGCTCTTAGTCTTGTTTATTAGAAACAGCTAGGGAAGAGTTAGGGCTGTATATGCACATACATGCTGTATCTGTCTCCATCCCGTCAGATGCATTCTGATCCCTGATGGCATCTGGTTCTAGGGAAATTGCATTTGGTTGATAAGTGGTAAAGAAATCTGCCTACTGCCAGTCTTTCTGAAGCTTGAGCTGAGGGGAATCATTACTGAAATTGCTGCAGTCAGGAGAAGACTGAGCCTCAGGGAAGCATCCAACCCCATAATGACAGCCTGGAAAGGAAATAGAACAATTTATGTTAGAACCAGAGGATCAAGGGGCTTGCAGTGGCCTTTAACAGGCCATCCTTATCCTAGTTCATTTCTAAGCTTCTAGGAAGCTAAGTGAAACTATTTAGGGCAGATTGATGTGTAGCCCCTACCCCTGCACTCTCTACTTTTTAGTCTATTTCTTAACTCAGGAGATATGGACTTTAGTACACTTGAGCACGTAAATAGAGTTTACAGGATAAAGCCCTAGATAGGAAATCTTCTGTCCTCAAATCCCTCATTCCTCAGCATGGAAAACCAAAGAAACAAAAGAGCAGGGGAGAAAAAGCCAAATAGCAACAGATCCCTTGTGCTGGTCCAGTGTTGCTTAGCAGAGCAACTTGGGTATTGGATGTGGGGATAGCCATGTGGAAACAGTAGAGTAAGTCAAAGGCAAGGAAAACTAGCAGAAGCCTTATAGTACAACCTTAGAGGAGAGCTTTGGTACTCTTAGGAATATTTGAGACATTCTGGTGAAATGAATTCCTCTGTTTGCTGCTGACAATAATTAGAAACAATGTATAGAGCCACAGGCTAGTACGTACTGGTGAGAGCTTAATGTGAACCCTGAAAAAAGAATTGGGTTCTTTTAAAACTTAGGATAGTGCTCTCACACTCCTTGTTCCCTTCTCCCAAATTCTGTTCTTCAGTTGGTCTCTATTTCATCCCTCTCCACCAAAAATTTCTTCCATGCTTATGCAGTAGGCTTCCATTATCCCTGCTCATTGTTAAAATTCATGATCTTTATAGTACAGATCCAAGTAGATACAAGGTGGAAAGCAATCTGATTGAACTAAGTCACATAGGGATGCTTGAGAGTTCCTCAATGATCTCAGGACTTTGCATTTTAAAAGATGAGATTCATCCAAATAAATTTATGATCTTGGAAAAATTCAAAACTATGTGATGAATTTTTTTGGAGGGAAGGTTTGAAGAGAGAGGGAGCTCTTTGGTACCCCTCAGTTCACACAGTACTTTCCTTGTACAACTTTGGTAACATTCTGATTGTAGGTCATCGCGACAGGGAATATGGACATAACCTCAAAAAACCCACCCATTTAAAGGCATACAGCCTTGAAACTTTAGGTTTTAAATGAAAGTGAGAATCAGAGCTTTGGAAGTTGAGTCTCTGTAAAACTTCCCAGTTGGTGTCTCCCTTGAGGAAGACTCCTCTCTCTAAGTTCACAGCTACAGAGAGCTCTGACCAAGACTAATGATTGTCCTGCCTCAGAATTTCCTTGCTGAGAGGGCAATAGGTAAGACAGACAGGAATAAGAAGATAAGCATCAAGAGGAAGTTTTAAATTTGAGATGCTCTATGTTAATGGGAAAAGAAAGAGAGTCACTTGGTATATGTCAGCCTCAGCCAACTGGGTAGAGGGCATTTTTCTTGCTCTCTCCATTTGACAGTTGGTGAAATTCAGCACTGAGTTGACAAACGCACTTGTGAGATGAGCATGTAGCGTTCACCAAGGACACACACGGCAGACCACAAGTGACAGATTCTACAATAAGGTTCCCCCTTGCTGGCCTCTAACTGACTTGTAGATGCATGGCTCTACTCAAGCTTTGGAAATGCACTCTAAGTGTTTTTCCCCTGGGGTTTCCAACCCATCACCAGCATCAACCTCCTGCCCCCATACAAAGACACACCATGCAGTTTGCAGGAGTTGTAACTATGTCTAGTGTTAAGTATCACCATTACTCTGAATGACAGAACAGCCAAACAACACCCAGGAGAAAGATAAAGGTAATGAGCTCAAAGATTGCAAAACTTCCAAAGCAGGCTGAAAGGGTATTTAATGTTGATGAAGTTAGCTGTTTAAAAACCTTTAACAGATGCAGTGGTGTCTTTGTTTATTAATAATTGTTATGTTTCTTTCTTCATGGGCACCTACCCTGCTCTGCAAGCTGCCCAGAATACCTACCCAAGTAGTTCTCAATCATGATTGTGAATCAGCATTACCAAAGGAATGTTTTCAAAAAAATCCAGATGACCTAGCCCCAACCCAGAACTACTGAATAAGAATCACTGGAAATGGGGCACAAATATTCACATTAAAATTTTCCAAGTGATTTTTGAGGCCTATTAAAGGTTACAGACTTCCTTAGCCTCAACTGGACTAATTTCACCTTTACAACAACTCTGTGAGGCATGTATTATTACCCCATTTTACAGATGAAGAAACTGAAGCTCATAAACATTCAATGATTGTCCAAGGTCACATAGCTATAAATGTGCTAAGATTCAAAGCAGGCCATGGCTCAAAAGGACATGCTCTTTCCACCCCACTAATAAGCTATGCATATATTTTTTTCATTACTCTGATATAGGCCACCTTTTTAGTTGTACTATTAGTTTTTTTATTGAAATGTAGTTAATATACAATATCATACTGGTTTCTGGTGTACAACATAGTGGCTTGACAATTATATACATAGCTAAACATTCACCAAGATAAGTGTAGTTAACACCTTCACCATACAAAGATATTATAATATTATTGATTAAATTTCCTATGCTGTACTTTCATCTCCATGAGTTATTTAGTTTTATATTGGTACCTCATTATACCCATCATCTATTTTGCCCATCCTCCCACCTCCTTCCCCTAAGGCAACCATCAGTCTGTTCTCTGAGTTTATGAGTGATATAAACCTCTTCTAAACCAGGTGTCTTGACTTTACTTACAGTATTGGATGCTCTAGTAGTTTCCACCCTTCTCTTGGTTTAATTACATCATATCCATGTTTGTCCATTCTTTCAAATCTAACCATCATTTTCCAATACAGAAATGATAGAAACTGAGCAATACTATGTTTTCTCCTGATGGTTATTAAAATTATACTATAACATTATTGATCTCAGTCTGCAGTCATATACCCTCCTTCTCTGGTACTACAGGTAGGTCACTATTCCAGAGTTCCTAAAATCCTTAAGTCACTCTGTGTGTTGACTTTCCTGGTACTTTATTGCAGGGACATTCCACTCATTTATGTTTGTGTATGGACCAGTGTCCCTTCATTCATCTTTTGTCAATGTATATTATAAATACTTGCACATATATGGATTATATGTACATGTGTGTTTAGTTTCTTCAATGTTACAAATTATAAGGTGCTTTTTTCTGGAAAGAATTTTACAGATATTATTTGTTCCAATGGTTTTCAAAACTCCTCTAACCACAGAACTCCTTCTCCAAGTAAATTCATGTTCAGAATCCCAACATATAAAGCAAACATCAGAAGAATCTGGTAGAGCAAGAAGGGAGAGGTCCATCTCTTTGGAACTTGAAGCAGCTGCAATAGCACAATTTGAAATACACAGTTCTAGTCAACTCCCCCAATATACTGATGAGGAAATTAAGGTCCCGGGAAGTAAATCAACTTACCCAAGGTCACAGGGCATTCAATAAATCAAGATCTAAAATCCAAATTTCTTAAACTGATGTCCAGTGCTCTTTCTATAGCACTTGAGATGGTAAAATTGGAAATCAGCACCATGTCCAGAAAGTTCTGGGGAAAACCCAGCTACAGGAAAGAATAATAATATTAACAGTTAATATATATTGAGCACTTACTAAATGCCAAGCATTTTTACTGCTTTACTTCTGGTTCACTCTGTTTCAGAGTGATTTCACCTGAATTAATGTACTGTACCTGCTTCATTAACATGTCTCTGAGTGTCTTTTGAATCCATCAACTATCTGTTCCTCTGGATTCCCGAAACTAGTGCCTTAATTTAGGCCCACATTATTTTTCTTTTTTAAAAAAAAACAGCTTGAGAGATGGAGGCAAGATGGTGGCGTGAGTAGAGCAGCAGCAATCTCATCCCAAAACCACATATATTTATGAAAATATAACAAAGACAACTCCTCCTAGAATAGAGACCAGAGGACACAGGACAACATCCAGACCACATCCACACCTGCGAGAACCCAGCGCCTCACCAAAGGGGGTAAGATACAAGCTCCTGCCCTGCGGGACTGGAGCGCCCCTCCCCCCAACTCCTAGCGCGAGAAGAGCAGGCAGAGTGGGAGGGAGACAGAGCCCAGGACTGCTGAACACCCAACCCCAGCCATCCGGACCAGAGCGCAGACACAGTGCGTGTGTGGGGCCCTGGATACTAGGGAAACAGGGCAGCAGGACCGGTGAGTGGGTCCCTGAGGCCAGCACCCAGGGACAAAGAAAAGAGAGCGGCTTTTTTAAAAAAATTATTTATTTAATTCTTTTTTTTTTTTCTGCGAGTGCTTTTTGGAAGTCTTAAAGGGACAGGGACCCCAAAACCAGATGGAAACATCCCGGAACACTTAGTACAGCAGCAGAGAATCTGGGGATCTATGGGCACTCTAACACCCTGGGCAGCAGGGAGCACGGAGGCCCCTCATGGAGATAAATAGCCTCCCGGCCGTTCCCCCAGCAACGCACCTCAACCATTTCAGAGCAGAAGCCCGAGGCAGGCCACGCCCACAGCAACAGCGGAGATAACCTCCACAGCAACTGGGCAAAATCAGCCCTGTCTGCGTGCAGCTGCCCAGCACAAGCCACTAGAGGTCGCTGTACTCCCAGGAGAGGAGGGCCACAAACCAACAAGAAAGGAAGTCCTTCCAGCCGTCACTCGTCCCAGTTCTGCAGACTATTCCTATCACCATGAAAAGGCAAAGCTACAGGCAGACAAAGATCACAGAGACAACACCAGAGAAGGAGACAGACCTAACCAGTCTTCCTGACAAAGAATTCAAAATAAGAATCATAAACATGCTGATGGAGATGCAGAGAAATACGCAAGAGAAATGGGATGAAGTCCGGAGGGAGATCATAGATGCCAGAAAGGAGATCACAGAAATGAAACAAACTCTGGAAGGGTTTATAAGCACAATGGATAGGATGCAAGAGGCCATTGATGGAACTGAAACCAGAGAACAGGAACGCATAGAAGCTGACATAGAGAGAGATAAAAGGACCTCAAGGAATGAAACAATATTAAGAGAACTGTGAGACCAATCCAAAAGGAACTATATCCATATAATAGGAGTACCAGAAGAAGAGAGAGAAAAAGGGATAGAAAGTGTCTTTGAAGAAATAATTGCTGAAAACTTCCCCAAACTGGGGTAGGAAACAATCGAACAGACCACGGAAATACACAGTCCCCCAAAAGAAAGGATCCAAGGAGGAGAACACCAAGACACATAATAATTAAAATGGCAAAGATAAAGGACAAGGAAAGAGTTTTAAAGGCAGCTAGAGTGAAAAAGGTCACCTATAAAGGAAAACCCATCAGGCTATCATCAGACTTCTCAAGAGAAACCTTACAGGCCAGAAGAGAATGGCATGATATATTTAATGCAATGAAACAGAAGGGCCTTGAACCAAGGATACTGTATCCAGCATGATTATCATTTAAATATGATGGAGGGATTAATCAATTCCTAGACAAGCAAAAGTTCAGGGAATGTGCCTCCCACAAACCACCTCTACAGAGTATTTTAGAGCGACTGTTCTAGATGGGAGCACTGCTAAAACTAAACAGATGTCACCAGAGAAAATAAAATCACAGCAAAGAAAGCAGACCAACCAAATACTAACTAAAGGCAAATAAAATAAAATCAACTACCCACTAAAAGCAGTTAAAGGAAACACGAAAGAGCACAGAATAAAACAACCAACATATAAAGAATGGAGGAGGAGGAATAAAAAGGGAGAGAAGAAAAGAATCTCCAGACAGTGTATATAACAGCTCAATAAGTGAGCTAAGTTAGGCAGTAAGATACTAAAGAGGCTAACCTTGAACATATCGTAACCACGAATCTAAAGCCTGCAATGGCAATAAGTACATATCTTTCAATAGTCACCCAAAATGTAAATGGACTGAATGCACCAAACAAAAGACACAGAGTAATAGAATGGATAAAAAAGCAAGACCCATCTATATGCTGCTTACAAGAAACGCACCTAAAACCCAAAGACGTGCACAGACTAAAATTCAAGAGACGGAAGAACATATTTCAGGCAAAGAACAGAGAGAAGAAAGCAGGGGTTGCAGTATTATATCAGACAAAAGAGACTTCAAAACAAAGAAAGTAACAAGAGATAAAGAAGGACATTACATAATGATAAAGGGCTCAGTCCAACAAGAGGATATAACCATTCTAAATACATATGCACCCAACACAGGAGCACCAGCATATGTGAAACAAATACTAAAAGAACTAAAGGGGGAAATAGACTGCAATGCATTCATTATAGGAGACTTCAACAGCCACTCACCCCAAAGGATAGATCCACCAGGAAGAAAATAAGTAAGGACACGGAGGCACTGAACAACACACTAGAACAGATGGACCTAACAGACATCTATAGAACTCTACATCCAAAAGCAACAGGATATACATTCTTCTCAAGTGCACATGGAACATTCTTCAGAATAGACCACATAATAGCTCACAAAAAGAGCATCAGTAAATTCCAAAATATTGAAATTCTACCAACCAATTTTTTAGAGCACAGAGGTATAAAACTAGAAATAAATTCTACAAAGAAAACAAAAAGGCTCACAAACACATGGAGCCTTAACATGCTCCTAAATAATCAATGGATCAATGAACAAATTAAAATAGAGATCAAAGAATATATGGAAACAAATGACAACAACAACACAAAGCCCCAACTTCTGTGGGACACAGCGAAAGCAGTCTTAAGAGGAAAGTATATAGTGATCCAGGCACACTTGAAGAAGGAAGAACAATCCCAGATGAATAGTCTAACATCACAATTATCGAAACTGGTAAAAAAAGAACAAATGAGGTCTAAAGTCAGCAGAAAGATGGACATAATAAAGATCAGAGAAGAAATAAACAAAATTGAGAAGAATAAAACAATAGCAAAAATCAATAAAACTAACAGCTGGTTCTTTAAGAAAATGAACAAAATAGATAAGCCTATAGCCAAACTTATTAAGAGAAAAAGAGAATCAACACAAATCAAAAGAATCAGATATGAGAATGGAAAAATCATGACAAACTCCACAGAAATACAAAGAATTATTAAAGACTACTATGAAAACCTATATGACCACAAGCTGGTAAACCAAGAAGAAATGGACAACTTCCTAGAAAAATACAACCTTCCAAGACTTACCAAGGAAGAAACACAAAAGTTAAACAAACCAATTATGAGAAAAGAAATTGAAACAGTAATAAAAAAACTACCCAAGAACAAAACCCCCGGGCCGGATGGATTTACCTCCGAATTTTATCAGACACACAGAGGAGACATAATACCCATTCTTCCTAAAGTTTTCCAAAAAATAGAAGAGGAGGGAATACTCCCACACTCATTCTATGAAGCCAATATTACCCTAATACCAAAATCAGGCAAAGATCCCACCAAAAAAAAAAATTACAGACCAATATCCCTGATGAATGCAAATTGAAAAATACTCAATAAAATATTAGCAAACCGAAGTCAAAAACATATCAAAAGGATCATACATCATGACAAAGTGGGATTCATTCCAGGGATGGAAGGATGGTACGACATTTGAAAATCCACCAACATCATCCACCACATCAGCAAAAAGAAAGACAAAAACCACATGATCATCTCCATAGATGCTGAATAAGCATTTGACAAAATTCAACATCCATTCATGATAAAAACTCTCAGCAAAATTGGAATAGAGGGCAAGTACCTCAACATAATAAAGGCCATATATGATAAACCCACAGCCAACATTATACAGAACAGCGAGAAGCTGAAAGCTTTTCCTCTGAGATTGGAACAAGACAGGGATGCCCACTCTCCACACTGTTATTTAACATAGTACTGGAAGTCCAAGCCATGGCAATCAGACAAAACAAAGAAATACGAAGAATCCAGATTGGTAAAGAAGAAGTTAAACTGTCACTATTTGCAGATGACATGATATCGTACATAAAAAACCCTAAAGAGTCCACTCCAAAACTTCTAGAACTGATATCGGAATACAGCAAAGTTGCAGGATACAAAATTAACACACAGAAATTTGTGGCTTTCCTATATACTAACAATGAAACAATAGAAGAGAAATCAGTAAAACAACTCCATTCACAATTGCATCAAAAAGAATGAAATACCTAGGAATAAACTTAACCAAAGTAGTGAAAGACCTATACCCTGAAAACTACAAGTCACTCTTAAAAGAAATTAAAGGGGACACTAACAAATGGAAACTCATCCCATTCTCATGGCTACAAAGAACTAATATCGTCAACATGGCCATCCTGCTCAAAGCAATATACAGATTTCATGCAATCCCTATCAAATTACCAGCAACATTCTTCAATGTACTGGAACAAATAATCCAAAAATTCATATGGAAACACAAAAGACCCCGAATAGCCAAAGCAATCCTGAGAAAGAAAAATAGAGTAGGGAGGTTCTCACTCCCAAACTTCAAGCTCTCCTACAAAGCCATAGTAATCAAGACAATTTGGTACTGGCACAAGAACAGAGCCACAGAACAGTGGAACAAATTAGAGACTCCAGACATTAACCCAAACATATATGGTCGATTAATATTTGATAAAGGAGCCATGGACATACAATGGCGAAATGACAGTCTCTTAAACAGATGGTGCTGGCAAAACTGGACAGCTACATGTAGGAGAATTAAACTGGACCATTGTCTAACCCCATACACAAAAGTAAATTCAAAGTGGATCAAAGACCTTAATGTAAGTCATGAAACCATAACACTCTTAGAAGAAAACGTAGGCAAAAACTACTTAGACATAAACATGAGTGACCTCTTCTTGAACATATATCCCCAGGCAAGGAAAACAACACCAAAAGTGAACAAGTGGGACTATATTAAGCTGAAAAGCTTCTGTACAGCAAAAGACACTATCAATAGAACAAAAAGGTACCCTACAGTATGGGAGATTATATTTGTAAATGACAGATCCAATAAAGGCTTGACGTCCAAAATATATAAAGAGCTCACCCACCTGAACAAACAAAAAATAAATAATCCATTTAAAAAATGGGCAGAGGAACTGAAAAGACATTTCTCTAAAAAAGAAATACAGATGGCAAACAGGCACATGAAAAGATGCTCCACATTGCTAATTATCAGACAAATGCAAATTAAAACCACGAGGTATCATCTCACACCAGTAAGGACGGCTACTATCTAAAGGACAAACAACAATAAATGTTGGCGAAGTTGTGGAGAAAGGGTAACACTCCTACACTGCTGATGGGAATGTAAATTAGTTCAACCATTGTGGAAAGCAGTACGGAGGTTCCTCAAAATGCTCAAAATAGACTTACCATTTGACCCAGGAATTCCACTCCTAGGAATTTAATCTAAGAACGCAGCACTCAAGTTTGAAAAAGACAGATACACCCCTATGTTTATTGCAGCACTATTTGCAATAGCCAAGAACTGGAAGCAACCTAATTGTCCATCAGTAGATGAATGGATAAAGAAGATGAGCTTCATACACACAATGGAATATTACTCAGCCATAAGAAGAAAATAAATCCTACCATTTACACAACATGGATGGATTTGGTGGATATTCTACTCATTGAAATAAGCTAGTGAGAGAAAGGAAAGTGGCAATGATTTCACTCTCCTGTGGAGGATTACAAAAAAGAAAAAAAGGGAAGGAACATACAGTAGCAGCCTCACCAAACCCAAGAATGGACTAAAAGTTACCAAAGGGTAAAGGTCTCGGTTTGATGCCTGGGACTTCAGGGATAAGGGTCAGGGGAAAGTAAAGGTGGCTTTATTATTAGCATGCATGTTTCATGTGGCACAGGTATCACTGTAGAATACTGAGAAGGCGAGGAGGGATTTCACAATATATGGTCATGCTAATGGAAAGTTACTGCAATGGGGTAAGTAGCAGGAAGATGAACATGGAGGGAGTCTAAAAAACAATGTTCTGCCTGTAATTGTAGATTAATGATAACAAAATAAAAAAACAATGGAAATATTAAGGAGCAGTACAGCAACAGATTCACACAACCCAAGAATAGACTAACATTTAGCAAAAAGGAAAGGAACTGGGGTGGATGGGTATGAATGCAGTGATAAGGGGGTGAAGGAAAAGAAAGGGTGCATGGTGGTTAGCATGTATAATGTGGGAGGAGGGACCCTGGAAAGCTGAAAAAAACAGAGAAGACAAGTAGTGATTGTACAGAATCCTACTACACTGATGAACAGGGACTGCAATCGGGTATCAGGCAGTATTTGGTGATGGGGGAGTTTAGGAAACATAAAATTGCTCATGTAATTGTCAATTAATGAAAAATGAATTATAAAGAAATAAACAAACAAATAACAGTAAATATATAAATAAAAAGAATGCAGCAGCACACTTTAAAAAAGACATGCACTCCTATGTTTATCACAGTACTTTTTAGGATACAAAAGAAATTGAAGCAACGTAAGTGTCCATCTGTAGATGAGTGCATAAAGAAGATGTGCTTCATATACACAATGGAATATTAGTCAGCCGTAAGAAGAAAATTAATCCTACCATTTACTCAACATGGACGGATTTGTTGGAAATAATGCTCACTGAAATAAGGTAGTCAGAGAAAGAAAAGTGCCAAATGATGTCACTCACATGGGGATTATTAGGAAAAAGAAAAAAAGTGAAGGAACAAGATAGTAGCAGCTTCTATGAACCCAAGAATGGACCAACATTACAAAGAGAAAGTGACTGAGGGGGATGTGTTGGAAGGGAGGAAAGAGATGGAAAATGGGGCATTACGAGCAAAAACAGCTAATGTGGATTGGGGGCGGGCATGGGGAAGGCAGTAGAGCACAGCGAAGATCACTATTGCTTCTACAGCATATTACTGGGCTGATGGACATTGACTCTTATGGGGCATGTGGAAGGTACTGGATAATGGGGGTACTCTAGTAACCGTAATGTTGCTAGTGCAACTGCTTAGTACTGACATCAAAATAAAAAGAAACGCACAGGACCTTGTATCTTATTTCAATTTTCCCTGATGCTATCCCGGTGGTCAGCGTCCACCTCACTGAAATTACACTCCCAGCTAGTGCCCTAGGCTCTGGACTGGGACGCTGCTCATTTGAGCAGACACTTTGCATCTCTAGGAAAGAGGCACCACTGTGACATCATGGATTAGCCAGGCAACAGTGCTGCTCTTGCAAACTCCATCCCCACAGGGTGTGCAATGCCCAGTCATGGGGAGCTGCATCATCTTAGCAAACATTCCTGGATCTGGTCTATATATATACATATAAAATGATTTCAATCATCAGTGGAAAATAAGAGCACAGAAAAACTGAAGGAGCAAAACAGCAGCAGGAGCACAGGACCGAAGAATGGACTAACAGTTACCAAAGGGTAAATGACCCGGTTGGATGACTGGAAATTCAGGGATAAGGGTCAGGGGAAAGAAATGGGGCTTTATTATTAGCATGTAAAATGTTTGGTGTGGCACATGTACAGCCGTACAACACTGAGAAGACAAGGGGTGACTTCACAGTATCTGGTCATGCTGATGGAAAGTTACTGCAATGGAGTATGTAGCAGGAAGATGGAGATGGGGGGAGTCTAAAAACTTAACGTTCTGCATGTAATTGTAGATTAATGATAATGAAATTTTAAAAAACAATGAAAAAATTAAAGAGCAATAGGGCAGCAGATCTACACAGTCCAAGATTGGACTAACAGTTACCCAAACAAAAAGGACTGGGGTGGATGGGTTTGAATGCAGTGATAAGGGGATGAAGGGCGAGAAAGAACACATTGTGGTTGGCATGTATAATGTGGGAGGGGAGTGCCAGGGGGGCTGTAAAACACAGAGAATACAGTTATTGATTCTACAGAATCCGACTACACTGATGGACAGTGACTGCAATGGGGAATCAGGGGGTACCTGGTGATGTGGGGAGTTTAGGAAACAAAAGAGTTGCTCCTGTAATTATTGATTAATGAAAAATTAACAATAAAGAAACAAACAATAATAAATATATAACTAAATAAATAATGCAGCAGCACCGTTTTAAAAAGACATGCACCCCTATGTTTATCACAGCACTGTGCAGGACACTAAATATATGGAAGCAACCTAGGTGTCCATCTGTAGATAAATGGATAAAGAAGATGTCGTTCATACACACAATGGAATATTACACAGCCTTTAGAAGAAAATAAATCCTATCATTTGCTGGAACATGGATCGAGTTTGAGGATATTATGCTCATTGAAATAAGCTGGGAGAGAAAGAAAAGTGCCAAATGATTTCACTCACCTGTGGAGTATTAGAAAAATGAAAATAAGTGAGGGAACAAGACAGTAGCATAACTGAACCCAAGAATGGGCTAACGGTTTTCCAAGGGTAAGTGACTGAGGGAGATGGGTAAGAAGGGAGGAAAGATATGGACAATGGGGCATTCCGAGCAGCACAGATAGTGTGGTTTTGGTGTGGGCACGGGGAAGGCAGTAGAGCACAGCGAAGATCAGTATCACTTCTAGAGCATATTACTGGGCTGATAGACATTGACTCTTATGGGGCATGTACTGTGGACTGGATAATGGGGGTAGTCTAGTAACGGTAATGTGGCTCATATTACTGTTTAGTACTGACATGAAAATAAAAGAAACACACAGGACCTTGGATCTGATTTCCATATTCCCTGATGCTGTCAAGGTGGTGCATCCACCTCACTGAAATCACACTCCCAGCTAGGGCTTGAGGCTCTGGACTGGGAAGCTGCTCATATGAGCACACGCTTTGTGTCTCTAGGAAAGAGACACGACTGTGACGTGGATTCTACAGGCAACAGTGCTGCTCTTGCAAACTCCGCCTCCAGGGGGCGGGCAATACCCAGTCATGGGGAGCTGCATCATCTTGGCCAACATTCCTGGTTTTATGTATATATGTATTTATATACATATATAAAATGATTTCACTCATCAGAGGAGAAAAAGAACAAAGAAAAGCTGAAGGAGCAAAAGAGCAGCAGATGCACAGGACCCAAGAATGGATTAACGGTTTAATGTTTGGTGTGGCACAGGTACAGATGTACAACACTGAGAAGATGAGGAATGATTCCACAGTATCTGGTCATGGTGATGGAAAGTTACTGCAATGCGGTATGTGGAGGGAAGTTGGAGAAAGGTGGAGTCTAAAATATTTTATGATCTGCATGTAATTGTAGATTAATGATAACGAAATATAAAAACAATGTGAAAATTAAGGAGCAATAGAGCAGCAGATCTACACAACCTACGAATTTACTAACAGTTACCCGAACAAAAAGGAGTGTGGTGTATGGGTGTGAATGCAGTGATAAGGGTGTGAAGGGAAAGAAAGGGTGCACTGTCGTTAGCATGTGGGAGTTGGGACCAGGAGGGCTGTAAAACACAGAGAAGACAGGTAGTGAGTATCTTACTACACCGATTGACAGTGACTGCAATGAGGCTTCTGGGGGTACTTGGTGATTGGGGGCGTTTAGGAAACATAAACTTGCTCATGTAATTGTTGATTAATGAAAAATGAGTAATAAAGAAAAAAACAGTAAGTAATAGTAATATATAAGTAAAAATAATGCAGCATCACATTTAAAAAAGACATTTGTACCCCTATGTTTATCACAGCACTATAAAGGATACAAAAGAAATGGAACCAACCTAAGTGTCCATCTGTAGACGAGTGGAAAAGAAGATGTGGTTCATACATACAATGGAATATTACTCAGCCATAAGAATAAATCAAATCCTACCATTTGCAACAACATGAACGGAGCTGCAGGGTATTCTGCACAGTGAAATAAGCCAGGTGGAGAAAGACAAGTATCAAATGACTTCACACATCTTTAGAGTATAAGAACAAAGAAAAAAGGGAAGGGGCAAAACGGCACGAGACTCACAGAACCCAATAATGGACTATATTTACCCAAGTGAAAGGAACTTCAGGGGTTGGCTGGAAATGGAAGGATAAGTGGGGGAGAGAGTAAAATGGGTTTATGATTAGCAAGTATAATGTGTGGGGTGGCATGGGGAGCAATGTACAACACAGAGAAGTCGAGTTGTAATTTTACAGCATTTTAATATGCTGATGGACAGTGACAACAATGGACTATGGGGGTAATTTGGTGATGGGGAGTGTCTAGTAAACATAATGTTACTCATGTTATTGTAGTTTAAAGAAAGATAGATGATAGTTAGAAAGACATAGATAGATTGAAAGATAGATGCATAGCTAAATTAATAAATATAAATGACTGACTGAATGAATGAATAAATGAACGAATGAATAAATAAATAAATAAATGGGCAAATAAAGGAGCAAATAAATAAATGAGCAAATAATTAAATAATTAAATACAATGCAGCCACCCAGTTTAGCAAAGACGTATGCACACCTATGTTTATCACAGCACTATTCACAATAATCAAGCTAAGTGTCCCTCAGTAGATGAATGGATAAAGAAGATGTGGTACATATACACAATGGAATATTATTCATCCATAAGAAGAAAAAAAATTCTACTATTTACAACAACATGAATGGAGCTAGGGGGTATTATACTCGGTGAAATAACCCAGGCAGAGAAAGACAAGTAGCAAATGATTTCACTCATCTGTGGAGTATAAGAAGAAAGAGAAAACTGAAGGAGCAAAACACCAGTAGCCTTGCCGAACCCAAGAATGGACTAATGGTTACCAAATGGACTGTGACTGTGGAGGATGGGAGGGAAGGGAGAAATAAGGGGGAAATCGGGGCATTTAGAGTAGCACACATAATATGGGTGGGGGTGCAGCATGGGGAGTGCAGTATAACACAGAGAAGACTAGTAGTGATTCTACAGCATCTTACTAAGCTGATGGACAGTGACTGCAATGGTGTAAGTGGAGGTAACACAGTGATGAAGGAGTGTAGTAAACATAGTGTTCCCCATGTAATTGGAGATTAATGATAGCAAGTTTAAAAATAGATTAAAAATGAAATAAAAGAATGCAGTAACCCAGTTTGAAAAAGACACATGCACCCCTACGTTTATCACAGCACTATTCACAATAGTCAAGCTAAGTGTCCATTAGTATATGAATGAATACAGAAAATGTGGTGCATATACACAATGGAATATTCTTCAGCCATAAGAAGAAAACAAATCCTACTATTTACAACAACATGGATGGAGCTGGAGGATATTGTGTTCATTGAAACAAGCTAGGTGGAGAAAGACAAGTGCTAAATGATTTACCTCATTTGTGGAGTACAACAATGAAGCGAATTTGAAGGAACAAAATAGCAGCAGACTCAGAGACTCCAAGAAGACACTAGTGATGACCAGAGGAGAAGGGTTTGGGCGAATGGGTGGGGATGGAGGGAGAAGGTGATGTAGGGGTATCGTCCTTGGTATACATGTGTTGGAGGATCATGGGGAATACACTGTAGCACAGAGAAGGTAAATAGTGATCTGTGACATCTTGCTGCACTGATGGACAGTGACTTCATTGGGGTATGGGTGGGGACTTGATAATATGGGTAAACTGTAGTAACCACATTGTTTTTCATGTGAAACCTTCCTAAGAGTGTATATCAATAGAACCTTAATAAAAATTCTTGAAAAACAAAAATAAATCACATGTTCATCTCAAGAGATACAGAAAAATCATTTGAGAAATCCCTCAACATGTATTCAAGACAAAAACTCTCAACAACTTACATACAGAGGGAATATATCTAAACATAATAAAAGTCATATGTAGTAAGGCAACAATGTGAAAAACTGAAAGCTTTTCCTCTGAGATCAGGATCAAAACAAGGGGGCCACTCCTGCTTTATTATTCAAC
Organism: Manis pentadactyla; assembly: GCF_030020395.1. Lineage (NCBI taxonomy): Eukaryota > Metazoa > Chordata > Mammalia > Pholidota > Manidae > Manis > Manis pentadactyla. Next base: position 4,633,942 of record NC_080039.1, on the reverse strand, counting down.
AAAGTAGTGGAAGTCCTACCCAGAGCAATTAGGCAAGAAAAAGAAACAAAAGGCAAACAAATCAAAACAAAAAAAGCAAAAACATCATTATATGTATGACTATACATAACACTGAAGACTTAAAAAGCTCTTACCATTAACTGAATGAAGTCAATAATATTTAGAATGTAAAATCAATATACAAAACTCAGCTGTGTTTCTACATACTAATAGTGAACTATCAGTAAGAGATATTAAGAAACTACTCCCATTTATAACTGCACTGAAAATAGTAAAATAAATAAATCAAACCAATGAGGTGAAAAATCTGTATGTTGAAATCTATAAGACATTGATAAAAGAAGCTGAAGAATAGGTAAAGAAATGGAAACAGTCTGTGCTCGTAGACTGAAATGATTACTATCACATACTACACAAACAAACAAATCCACAGATTCAGTGTAACCCCTTACCAAAACTGCCATGGCATTTTTCATGGAACTAGCACAAACCTAAAATGTGTATGGAACCATGGAAGTCTGAACAGCCAAAGCAATCTTGAGAAAGAACAACAAAGCTGGAGGCATCAAGCTCCCTGATTTCAAAATGTATCAATAAAGCTATAATAATCAAAACAGTACAGTACAGACACCAAGATCCATGGAACAGAATAGAGAGTTCAGAGGTAAACCCAGTCATAGAGGGTTAATTAACTTACAGCAAAGGAGCCAGGAATATACAGAGGGAAAGAACAGTCTTTTGAACAAATCGCTGGGAAAACTGTACAGCAAAATAACAAAACAGGATGATTATATTGTACCATAAACAAAAAGAACTCAAAATGGATCAAAGACTGACACATTAAGGCCTAAAGTCATGAACTTCCCAGAAGAAAACATAAGAGGGTAAACTCATTGACACTGGATTAGTCAATGGTTTTTTGAATTTGACACCAAGAGTAAAAGAAGGCAATAAAAGTGAGAAGAAAAGTAGGATTCTATCAAACTAAAAAGGTTCTGTACAGCAAAGGAAGCAATCAACAAAATAAAAAGACAATCTATAGATTGAGAGAAAATATTTTGAAACCACATATCTGATAAGGAATTAATATCTAAAATATAGGAAGAATTAATGCAATTCAGTAGTGGAAAAAACCCAACAAACAACCCAATTACTAAATGCGCAGAGATGTAAATGGATGTGTTTCCAAAGAACACATACAAATCGCCAATGTGCACATGAAAAGGTGCTACATATCACTAATCATTAAGAAATGCAAATCAAATGCAGTGAGATATCACCTCGTACCTGTTAGAATGTCTATTATCAGAAAGGCAAGTAATACCAAGTGTTGGCGAGGATGTGGAAAAAAGTGTTCTGTTTTGGTGCACTGTTACAAGGTAAATTGGACCTGCTGCTCTCTAAAACAGTATGGAGCTTCAATAAAAAATAAAAAAATGGAACTACCACGTGATTCAGCAATTCCACTTATGAGTATTTATCCAAAGGAGATGAAATCACGATATTAAAATGTCTGCTTTGTTCAGTGCAGCATTGTTTCCAGTAGCCAGGACATAGAAACAATCTAAGTGTCCACTGATGGATGAATGGACAAAGAAAATGTTGTATATATATATGCACAATGTGATATTATTCAGTTACCAATAAATGGAAAATCTGCCATTTATTATTACAACATGGATGTACTCTAAGTGAAATAAGTCAAATAATGTATGATATCACTTACATTTGGAATCTAAAACAAAACAGAACAAAAAAGAGAGAATTCATACATATACAGAACACACTGGTGAATAACAGAGAAGGCGGGGGTGAGGGGTAGGGGGTAGGCACAATGGGTGAAGGTCAAAAGTTACAGACGTCCAGTTACCAGACGCATTAAGTCCTGGGATGTAATATATAGCATGGTGAATATAGTTAACAATGTTGCATTTGTATATTTAAATGTTGAGAGAGTAGATATTAAAAGTTCTCATCCAAGAAGAATCCTATGTAAATATAGTGATGGATGTTATCTAAACTTACTGTTATAATCATTTCACAATGTATAACACATATCAAATCATTATGCAGCACACGTAAAATTAACAAAATACAATATGTCAATATATCTCAATTATAAAACTATTAATTTTAGAATAATCTAGCAGCTCGTAAAAAAGTACAATTGATGGCGCACCGTTTGGGCAGTGGGCACGGGCGGGTCCAAGTGGGCGCCCCGGGGCGGAGCCAGGTGGCCGCGAGGGGCGGGCGCGGGAAGCCTTCGGCGTCCGCTTGCCGCTAGGCCGCCCTGCTGGCTGTAGCCCCCTGCCTGGCGAAGGCCTTCACGGAACCTCGGCAGTGGCGGCGGCACCGGGGCAGGGGGTCGAGGCAGGCTGCCGCTTCCGGTGGAGTGAGGAGCGATTGTCTGAGCGAGGCCAGACTGGAGGCCTTCCCTCAATGGCCCCCCTAGCACGCGCCCGTACCCGCCTCACTCATCCCAGTGGCGCCGGGCGCCCGCTCCCGCTGCTCGGGGCCTGGAAGTTCCCCAAGGGCACCCAGGAGCTGGAGGCTCAGCGGCCAACGTGGCCTCGGGGTACTGAGGGTGGGAGGGAGCTAGGGCGCAGAGGGCCGGCGCGGAGCGCCACGCAGGCGCCGTGGGAAAATGACCCCAGGGGTCACCGCGGCGCGCTGCCTGATGGGGGGAGGCCCGGGAACCCTGGCGGACTGACGGCGAGAGCGCGGGAGCTCCGCAGGGCCCGCCGGGAGCTGACGCTGTGGCTGCTCTCTCCTCTCCAATCTCTCTTTTTTTTCAGTCTCACCATTATGTAGTCTGGACTATGCGGGCTTTTTTATTTTTATATTTTTTAGTGTCATTAATCTACAATTATATGAGCAACATTATGGTGACTAGACTCCCCCCATCATCCAGTCCCCCCCCCCAACATACCCCATTACAGTCACTGGCCATCAGCATAGTAAGATGCTACAGAATCAGTACTTGACTTCTCTGTGCGATACTGACCTCCCCGTGGGACCCTCCCCCACATTATGAGCACTAATCGCAATGCCCCTTTTCCCTCTTCCCCCTCCCTCCCCAGATAGTCAGCCCAGTCCCTTTCCCTTTGGTAACTTGGTTATAGGGGGAGTCTAGTAAACATAATGTTACTCATGTAACTGCATATAAATGATAAAAAATTAATAATAATAATAATAATAGATGATAGATAGACATACAAATAAAAAAATAAATAACATGAAGTCACAGTGGTGCCTCTTTCCAAGATACACAATGTGTACGCTGAGAAGAGCAGGTTTCCCCTTCAGAGCATGGTGTCCTAGACTGGAATGTGATTTCAGTGAGGTGGGCACTGGCCACGTTGACAGCATGAGGGAAAATGGAAACCGCATCCAAGGTACTGTGTGTTTCATTTTATTTGGGGTCAGTACTAAACAGTTATATGTTCACCATAATGGTTCCTATACTCCCACCATTATCTTATCAAGTCCCCACCGCATATGCCATACGAGTCACTGACCATCAGCCCAGTAATATGCTGTTGAAGCACTACTTGTCTTCTCTGTGTTGTACAGCCCTCCCCGTGCCCCACCTCCCACATTATACATGCTAATCGTAATGGACCTTTATTTCCCCGCCCTTATCCCTCCCTTCCCACCAAGCCACCCCAGTCCCTTTCCCATTGGTAACTGTTAGTCCATTCTCGTGATTCTGCTGCTGTTTTGCTCCTTCAGTTTTCTCTTTGTTCTTATACTCCATAGATGAGTGAAATCATTTCATGCTTTGTCTTTCTGTTCCTGGCTTATTTCACTGAGCATAATACCCTGTAGCTCCATCCATGTTGTTGCAAATGGTAGGATTTGTTTTCATCATATGGCTGATTAATATTTCACTGTGTATATGTGCCACATCTTCTTCATCCACTCATCTACTGATGGACACGTATCTTTGCTATTGAGGATAGTGCTGTGTAAACAGAGGAGTGCATAAGCGTTTTTCAAACGGGGTTGCTGCATACTTTTTTTGTACTTATTTATTTATTTTTTAATTTTGATATCATTATTCTACAATTAGATGAGGAACATCATGTTTATGAGACTCCCCCATCAAAAACTTACCCCACATAGCCCATTGCAGTCAGTGTCCATCAGCGTAGTAAGATGCTGTAGAATCACTACTTGTCTGCTCTGTGTGGTTAAGCACTCCCTGTGGCCCCTCCACACTATGCATGTTAATCATAATGTGCTCTTTCTTTACTCCCCCTGATTCCCCCATTCCCACCCATTCATCCCAGTCCCTTTCCCTTTGGTAACTGTTAGTCCATTCTTGGATTTTGTGTGTCTGCTGCTGTTTGCTTCTTCAGTTTTTTCCTTGTTCTCCTTTTCTATTGATGAGTAAAGTTATTTGATACTTGTCTTTTTCCGCCTGGCATATTTCACTGTGCATAACACCCTCTAGCTCCATCCAGGTTGTTGCAAATGGTAGGATTTGTTTTCTTCTTATGGCTGAATAATAGTCCATTGTGTAAATAATCCACGTCTTCTATATTCATTCATCTACTGTTGGACAAGTAGCTTGGCTACTGTGAACATTGCTGTGATAAACATAGGGGTGCATGTTTCTTTTTTAACCTGTGCTGCTGCATTCTTTTTATTTATTTATTTATTTATTATTTGTTTGTTTGCTTATTTGTTTATTTTTATTTAGTATACAATTACATGGGTAACATTATGTTTACTAGACTCCCCCCATCACCAAGTTCCCCCATGATTGATACCCCATTGCAGTCACTATCCATCAGTGTTGTTAGGTACTGTGGAATCACAACTTGTCTTCTCAGTGTTGTTGTACAGCCCTACCTGTGCCCCACCACATGTTATACATGCTAATCATAATGCCACCTTACTTTCCCCCACCCCTTACCCATACAGTCCCAACAATCCACCATAGTGCTTTTCCCTGTAGTAACTGTTAGTCCATTCTTCTGTTCTGTGAGTGTGCTGCTGTTTCGCTCCTTCAGTTTTTTCTTTGTTATTATACTCTAGGAAGACGGAAATCATTTTGTACTTGTCTTTCTCTACCTGGCTTATTTTACTGTGTATAATACCCTATAGCTCCACTGATGTTGCAAATGGTATTATTTTTTTCCTCTTATGGTTGAATAACAGTCCATTGTGTGCATGTACCACATCTTCTTCATCCATTCATCTACTCATGGACACTTAGCTTGGCTATTGTGAATAGTGTTGTGATAAACATAGGGGTGCATATGTCTTTTTGAACAGGGCTGCTGCAATATTTTTATTTATTTATCTATAATTTATGTATTTACTTCTTTATTTCTTATTAATCTACAATTTCATGAGTAAAATTATGTTCACCAGATTCCCTGCACCACCAAGTTTCACCCCAGATACCCCATTACAGTCAGTGTCTATCAGGGTAGAAAGATACTGCAGATTCACTACTTGTCTTCTCAGTTTTGTGCAGCCCTCCACATGCCATCCCTCCCACGTTATACATGCTATTCCTAATGTGCCCTTTCTTCTCACCACCTGTTATCCCTACATTCTCACCCAAACACCTCATTCCCTTTCGCTTTGGTAACGGTTGGTTCATTGGTCAGTGCTGTGTGTCTGCTGCTGTTTTATTCCTTCAGTTTTTTCTTTGTTCTTATACTCCCTAGATGAGTGAAATCATTTCATACTTGTCTTTCACTGCCTTATTTCACTGAGCATAACATGCTGTAGCTCCATCCATATTGCTGCAAATGTTAGGATTTGATTTCCACTTTTGGCTGAATCATGTTGCACTGTGTATATGCAACACATCTCCTTCATCCATTTATCTACTGATGGACACTTACCTTGGCTATTCTGACTAGTGCTGTGGTAAACATAGGGGTGCATACGTCTTTTTGCAATGGAGTTGCTGCATTTTTTTACTTATTTATTTATTTTATTTTGATATCGTTAATCTACAATTAGATGAGTAACATTATGTTTACTAGACTCCCCCATCGAAAAGTTACCTGATATAGCCCATTGCAGTCATGTCCAGCAGCGTAGAAAGATGCTGTGGAATCACTACTTGTCTTCTCTGTGTGTACAGAACACCCTTTGCCGACCCCACATTATACTTGCTAATCATAATACCCCCTTTAAGTAGCCCACCTTTTCCCTCTATTCCCACCTGTCCATGCAAGACCCTTCCCCTTTGATAACTGTTAGTCCATTTTGGGTTCTGTGAGTCTGCTGCTGTTTTGCTTCTTCACTTTATTCTTTGTTCTCCTTCTCTGCAGCTGAGTGAAGTCATTTAATACTTGTCTTTCTTTGCCTGGCTTATTTCACTGTATATAATACCCACTATCTCCATCCATGCTGTTGCAAATCATAGGTTTGTTTTCTTCTTATGGCTGAATAACATTTCATTGCGTATATGTACCACATCTTTATCCATTCGTCTCCTGATGGACACTTTGCGTGGCTATTGTGAATGGTGCTGTGATAAACATAGGGGTGCATATGTTTTATTTAAACTAGGCTGCTGCACTCTATGTGTATATATATTTATTTATATTTCCTTATTTTTTATTTATTTATCATTATCTACAATTACATACGTAACATTATGTTTACTAGACTCCACCCATCACGAAGTTCCCAACAAATAACCCATTGCATTCACTTTCCATCAGCGTAGTAACATACTGTATAATCACTACTTGTCCTCTGTGTCTTACAGACCTCCTGGTGTCCCTCCTCCCACATTATACATGCTAATTGTAATGCACCCTTTCTTTCCCCCAACCCCTTATCCCTCCATTCCCACCCATCCACCCCACTCCCTTTCCCTGTCCATTCTTGCGTCCTGTGAATCTGCTGCTGATTGCTTGTTAAGATTTTTCATTGTTTTTTTACTTCGTTATCATTAATCTACAATTACATGCTGAACACTAAGTTTTCTAGACTACTCCCATCAACAAGTTCTCCCCACATGCCCCATTGCAGTCACTTTACATCACCATGGTAAGATGCAGTGGAAATACTCCTTGTCTTCTCAGTTTTGTACAGCCTTATGTGTGCCTCACGAAACATTATACATGCTAATCATAATGCCCTCTTTCTTTCCCGTGCTCCTTATCCCTCCAGTTCCAGACATCCACCCCATTCCTTTTCCCTTTGGTAACTGTTAGTCCATTCTTGGGGTCTGTGAGTCTGCTACTGTTTTGCTCCTTCAGGTTTTCTTTGTTCTTATACTCCACTGATGATTGAAATCATTATATATATATATAGACCAGAACCAGTAATGTTTGCTAAGATGATGCAGCTACCCATGGCTGGGCCTTGACCACACCCTGGGGGTGGACTTTGCAAGAGCAGCACTCTTGCCTACAGATTCCATGATGTCACAGTGGTGCCTCTTTCCTAGAGACACAATGTGTATGCTGGGTGGATCAGCTTCCCTCTTCAGACCCTGGTGTCCTAGACGGGGATATGATTTCAGTGAGGGGGTCACTGACCACCTTGACAGCATCAGGGAAAATGGAAACCTGATCCAAGGTACTGTGTGTTTCTTTTTATTTTGATATCCATACTAAACAGTTACATAAGCAACATTATGGTCTCTAGACTCCCCCATTATTAAGTACCCACCACCTACCACACAGGAGTCACCATCCATCAGCACAGTAATATTCTGTAGAAGCCATACTGAACTTTGCTCTATTGTACAGCACTCCCCTTATCCCCCTTCCACATTATACATGCTCAGCATAATGCACCCTTTCTCCCCCGCCCTTAAACCTCCATTCCCACCAATCCTCCCCAGTCCATTTCCCTTTGGTAAGTGTTAGACCATTATTGATTTCTCTAAATGTGGTAATGTTTTGCTCCTTCAGTTTTTTCTTTGTTTTTATACTCTTTAGAAGACTGAAATCATTTCATACTTGTCTTTCTCTACCTGGCTTATTTCACTGTGTATAATGCCTTATAGCTCCATCCATTTTGCAAATGGTAGGATTTGTTTTTCTGTTATGGCTGAATAATATTTCATTTTATACATGTACCACATTTTCTTCATCCATTCATCTACTGATGGACACTTAGCTTGGCTGTTGTGAATAGTGTATTGATAAACGTACGTGTGCACGTCTTTTTAAAACTAGGCTGCTGCCTTCTATTTAGTTCATTATATTTATTTATTTATTATTTATTTTTCATTAATCTGCTATTACATGAGTAAAATTATTTTTACTAGACTTATCCCATCACCAAGCTCCCCCTAACACCCCATTACAGTCACTTTCCATCAGTGTAGTAAGATACTGTCAAATCACTGCTTGTCTTCTCTGTATTGTCCAGTCCTCCCCGTGCACTCCGTCTGACATTATACATGCTAATTGTAATGTGCCCTTTCTTCCCACACAGCCTTTGTCCCTCCATTCCCACCCATCCACCCCAGGCTCTTTCACTTTGGTAACTCAGTCCATTCTCGGATTCTGTAAGTCTGCTGCTGTTTTACTCGTTCAATTTTTTCTTTGTTCTTATTTGACAATGATGAGTGAAATCATTTTATGTTTATATGTAGGCAAGAACTACTTATATTCCCTGAAATGATGCAGAACCTCATGGCTGGGCAGTGACCACCATGTTGGGGTGGAGTTTGAAAGAGCAGCACTGTTGCCTGGAGATTCCGTGACGTCACAGAGGTGCCTCTTTACCGGAGACACAATGCATATGCTGAGAGGTGCAGGTTCCCACTTCAAATCCCGATGCCCTAGATGGGGATGTGTTTTCGTTGAGGTGGGCACTGCCCACCTTGACAGCATCATGGAAAATGTAAACCAGATCCAAGGTACTGTGTGTTTCTTTTTATTTTGGTGTCAGTACTAAACAGTTACATGAGCAACATTATGCTTACTAGAATACCCCCATTATCCAGTACCCTCCACATACCCCATAAGAGTCAGTGTCCATGAGCCCAGTAATATGCTGTAGAAGTGCTACGCATGGTCGCTGTACTTTACTGCCTTCCCCGTGCCCGCCCCTTGCCACATTATGTATGCTACTCATAATGCCCCATTTTCCCTCCCTTCCCTCCCTTCCAACCCATCCTCCTCAGTCACTTTCCCTTTGGTAACCATTAGTCAATTCTTGGATTCAGCGGGGATACTACTGTCTTATTCCTTCACTTTTTTTCTTTTTTCTAATAGTCCACAGGTGAATGAAATCATTTGAGACTTTTCTTTCTCTGCCTGGCTTATTTCACTTAGTATAATACCCTCTAGCTCCATCCATGTTGTTGTAAATAGTAGGATTTGTTTTCTTCATATGGCTAAGTAAATTCCTCTTTGTATATGTAACCACAACTTAATCCATGCATATCATGGTGGACACTTCGCTTGGCTGTTGTGTATTATCCTGTGATAAACATAGGGGTGCAGATGCCTTTTTAAATCTAGGCTGCTGCACTCTATTATTTATTTATTATATCTATTTATTTTTATTCATTCATTTATTTTTTATTTGTCATTAATCTAAAATTACATGTATAACATTATGCTTACTAGACTCCCCCCATCACCAAGATGTCCCCAGATTCCCCATTGCAGTCAATGTCCATGAGCATAGTAAGATACCGTAGAATCACTTCTTGTCTTCTTTGTGATGTTGAGTCCTTCCCGTATCCCCCTCACACATTATACATGCTAATCGTAATGCACGCTTTCTTTCTCCCCCCTCCTTATCCCTCCATTGCTACCTGTCGACCCCAGTCTCTTTCGCTTTGTTAACTGTTAGTCCATTCTTGGGTTCTATGAAACTGCTTCTGTTTTGCTCCTTCCGTTCCTTCTTGGTTCTCCTTCTCCACATGTGCGTGAAATCGTTTGATACTTGTCTTTCTCCACCCAGCTTATTTCAAAGTGCATAATGGCCTCTAGCTCCAACCATGTTGTTGCAAATGGTAGAATTTGTACTCTTCTTATGGCTGAATAGTATTCCATTGTGTATATGTACCATGTCTGCTTTATCCATTCATCTACTGATGGACACTTAGCTTTGCTACTGTGAATATTGCTATGATAAACATAGGGGTGCACATGTATTTTTTACACTGGGCTGATACATCATTTCATCTATTTATCCATCTATCTATCTATCCATCTATCTATCTATCTATCTATCTATCTATCTATCTATCTATCTATCTATCTATCTATCTATCTATCTATCTATCTATCTATCTATCTATCTATCTATCTATCCATCCATCCATCCATCCATCCATCCATCCATCCATCCATCCATCCATCCATCCATCCATCCATCCATCCATCCATCCATCCATCCATCCATCCATCCATCCATCTATCTATCTATCTATCTATCTATCTATCTATCTATCTATCTATCTATTTATTTATCATTAATCTACAATTAGATGTCTACCATTGTTTTTACTAGACTCCACCAATGACCAAGTTTCCCCCAGATATCCCACTGCAGTCCCTTTCCATCACCGTAGTTTGGTAAAGTAGAACCACTACTTCTCTTCTCTGTGTTGTTGAGCCCTCCCCATGCCCCCCCTTCCACCTTATACATGCTAAACTTAAGCCACATATTCTACCGCCCCCCTTGTCCCTCCTTTCCCAACCATCCACCCCAGTCTGTTTCCCTTTGGTAACTTTTAGTCCATTCTTCAGCCTGTGAGTTTGCTGCTGTTTTACTACTACAGTTTTTTCTTTGTTCTTGTACTCCAATGATGAGTGAAATCATTTTATATATATATATATATATGTATGCCAGATCCACTGATGTTTGCTCAGATGATGCCACTCCCCACAGCTTCACAATTTGCTCCCTCTGGGCATCCTGGACTGGGGACCGATGTGATGCACTGGCCGAGGCCTGCGACTACTTCCCAGTGTAATTCTATCCTGTGGATAAACGTGTTCCTTCATTTGCTAAACTTGACAGCCTGCAACTGCATTTCCTATATGCGTTTCCACTAGGCAGGGGCAAGGCAGGTGGAGACAAGAATGGAATAACAATGCCATCCTGCCATCTGGGGGTGGAGTTTGCAAGAGCATCACGGTTGCCTGGAGATTCCATGATATCTCAGTGATGCCACGTTCCTAGACACAGAATGTGTATGCTGAGAGATGCAGCTAACCACTTTAGAGCCTGGTGCCCAAGACAGGGGTGTGATTTCAGTGAGGTGGGTGCTGACCACCTTGACAGCATCAGGGAAAATGGAAATAGATCCAAGGTACTGTGTGTTTCTTTTTATTTTGGTGTCAGTACTAAACAGTTACATAAGCAACCTTATGGTTACTGTAATACCCCCATTATCAAATCCCCACCACATAGCCCGTAAGAGTCATAGTCCATCAGCGTAGTATGGTAAATGCATATGCCCTGTAATATGACCTAGAAGCACTACTGAACTTTGCTGTGTTTTACTGCCTTCGTGCCCTCTCCTGGCCCACATTATGCATGCTACTCGTAATGCCCCATTTTCCCTCTCTTCCCTCCCTTCCAACCCATGCTCCTCAGTCACTTTCCCTTTGGTAACCGTTAGTCCATTCTTGGATTTGGCGTGGGTGCTACTGTTTTGTTGCTTCATTTTTCTTCATTTTTCTAATACTCCACATGTGAGAGAAGTCATTTGACACTTTTCTCTCTCTGCGTGGTTTATTTCACTGAGCGTAACACCCTCTGGCTCCATCCATGTTGTTGCAAATGGTATGATTTGATTTCCTCATATGGCTAAATAATATTCCACTGTGTATATGTACCACATGTTCTTCATGCATTCATCTACTGATGGACATTTAGCTTGGCTATTGTGAATACTGCTGTGATAAACATAGGGCCACACATATCTTTTTTAAAGACGACAGTGGCATTCTATTCATTTTTGAACTATTTATTTATTTGTTTCTTTATTGTTTATCATTAATCTACAATTACATGAGTAACTTTATTCACCAAGTTCCCCCTGCATACCCCATTGCAGTCAGTTTACATCAGCATAGTAAGATAGTGTAAAATCACTACTTGACTTCTCTGTGCTGTTCAACCCTCCCCGTGCCCCTATCCCACATTGTACATTTTAATCATAAATTCCATTTCTCCCCCACCCATTATACCTCTGTTCCATCCCATCCTCCCTAGTGCTTTTCCCTTTGTTAATTGTTATTCCATTCTTATCTTCTGTGAGTCTGCTCCTGTTTAGCTCCTTCTGTTTTTCCTTTGTTCTTACACTCCAATGATGTGTGAAATCATTTTATATATATATAAGTAGGCAAGAACCACTGATGTTTGCTAAGATGATGCATCTCCCCATGGCTGGGCTGTCCCAGCCATCTGGGGGTGGAATTTGCAAGAGCAACACTGTTGCCTAGAAGTTCCATGACATCACAGTGGTGCCTCTTTCCTGGAGACACAATGTGTATGCTGAGAGCAGCAAGTTCCCACTTCAGAGCCTGGTGCCCTAAATGGGAGTGTGATATCACTGAGGTGGTTGCTGACCACCTTGACAGCATCAGGGATAATGGAAACCAGATCCAAGGTACTGTGTGTTTCTTTTTATATGGTTTCAGAATGAAACAGTTATATGAGCAACATTATGGTAACTAGACAACCCCCCATTATCAAGTCCCCATCATGTACCATGTAAGACTCAGTGTCCATCAGCCCACTAATATTTGTTAGAAGCCCTACTGATTTTTGCTGTGTGACACTGCCTTCCCCGTGCCCACCCTGTGACCACATTATGTGTGCTACTCTTAATGCCCTATTGTCCCTCTCTTGCCTCCCTTCCAACCCATTCTCCTCAGTCACTTTCCCTTTGGTAACTGTTGGCCCATTCTTGGGTTGGGCAAGGCTGCTACTGCCGTGTTCCTTCACTTTGTTTCTTTTTTCTAATACTCCACATGTGAGTGAAATAATTTGAGACTTTTCTCTCTCTGCCTGGCTTATTTCACTGATTATAATACCCTCTAGCTCCATCCATGTTGTTGTAAATGGTAAAATTTGATTTCTTCATATGGATGAAAAGTATCCCACTGTTTATATGTACCACATGTTATTCATCCATTCATCTACTGATGAACACTTAAATAATAGTGCTGCGATAATCATCGGGGAGCACATACCTTTTTAAAACTCAGCTGCTGCATCCATGTATTTCTTTATACATTTATGTATTTATGTTTATTTATTGTTTATACTTAATCTTCAGTTACAGGAGTAACATAATGTTTGCTAGACTCCCCCCATCACCAATTTCCCCCAAATACCCCATTATAGTCACTTTCCATCAACATCGTAAGGTACTGTAGAACCAATACTTCTCTGTGTTGTAGAGCCATCCCTGTGCCCCTGTCCCACATTATACATGCTAATCATAATTCACAATTTCCTTCCCCACCCCCTTTTCTGTCCATTCCCATCCATCCACCCCAGTCTGTTTCCCTTTTGGAACTGTTAGCCCATTCTTGGGATCGGCGAGGCTGCTACTGTCTTGTTCCTTCACTTTTTTTCTTTTTACAAATACTCCACAGGTGAGTGAAATCATTTGGCACTTTTCTTTCTCTCCCAGCTTATTTCAGTGAGCATAATATCCTCCAGCCTCATTCATGTTCTAGTAAATGGAAGGATTTATTTTCTTCTAAAGGCTGTGTAATATTCCATTGTGTGCACGAACCACATCTTCTTTATCCATTTATCTACAGAAGGACACGTAGGTTGCTTCCATTTCTTTTGTATCCTGTATAGTGCTGTGTTAAATACAGCCGTGTGTATGTCTTTTTTAAACTGTGCTGAAGCATTCTTTTTATTTATATGTTATCACTTATTTGTTTGTTTTTTTAGTTTTCATTTTTCATTAATCGACAATTACATGAGTAACTTTATGTTTCCTAAACGGCCCCCATCACCAAGTACCCCATAAACCCATTGCAGTCACAGTCGATATGTGTAGTAAGATACAGCAGAATCACTGCTTGTCTTCTCTTTGTTTTATAGCCATCCTCGTTCCCAACTCTCACATTATAAATGCTAACTACAATGCGTCCTTTCTTTCCCTTCACCCCTTTGTCACTGCATTCACACCCATCCTCCCCAGTCCCTTTCCTTTTAGTAACTGTTAGTCCATTCTTGGGTTGTGTGGATCTGCTGCTGTACTGCTCCTTCTGTTTTTTATTTCTTCTTATACTCCAATGATGAGCGAAATCATTTTATATATACATATAATAAGGGCTGAACCGCTGATGTTTGCTAAGATGATGCAGCTCCCCATGGCTGGGCAGTGTCCGCCAACTGGGGGTGGAGTTTGTAGGGAGCACTGCTGCCTGCAGATTCCATGACATCACAGTGGTGCTTCTTTCATAGAGACAATTTGTATATGCTGAGAGGTGCAGGTTCCCACTTCAGAGGCTGGTGCCCTAGATGGGGATGTGACTTTGGTGAGTTGGATGCTGACCACTTTGACAGCATCAGGGAAAATGGAAACCAGGTCCAAAGTACTGTCTGTTTCTTTTTATTTTGGTGTCCATACTAAAGAGTTACATGAGCTACATTATGGTTACTAAACTATCCCTACTATCAAGTCCCAACACGTACCCCATAAGAGTCACTGTCCACCAGCACAGTAATATTCTGTAGAAGCGCTACTGATCTTCACTGTGTTATACTCCCTTCCCCGTACTCGCCCCTGGCCACATTATGCATGCTACTCATAATGCCCCATTTTCCTACTCTTCCATCCCTTGCCACCCATCATCCTCAGTCACTTTCCTTTTGGTAACCATTATTCCATTCTTGGGTTCGGCGAGGCTGCTACTCTCTTGTTCCTTCACTTTGTTTCTTTTTTCTAATACTCCACAGATGAGTGAAATGATTTCAGACTTTTCATTCTCTGCCTGTCTTATTTCACTGAGCATAATACCCTCTAGCTCTATCCATGTTGTTGTAAATGGTAGGATTTGTTTTCTTCACTTGGCTGAATAATATTCCACTGCATATGTAACAGATCTTCTTCATCCATTCATCTACTGACGGACACTTAGCTTGGCAGTTGTGAATAGTGCTGTGATAAACTTAGGGCTGCACATGTCCTTTTAAAACTTGGCTGCTGCATTCCATTTATTTATTTATTTATGTCTCTTTATTTTTTATTTATTATTAATCTACAATGTCATGAGTAACATTATGTTTACTAGACTTTACCCATCACCAATATGCCCCAGATACCTCACTGCACTCACTCTCCATGAACCTCTAAAGATACTGAAGAATCACTACTTCTCTTTCCAGTGTTGCACAGCCCTCCCCTTGACCCCCCTCTGACATTATACATGCTAATCATAATGCACATTTTCATTCTCCACCAGCCCATTATCTGTCCTTTCAGACTTACTACCCAGTCCCTTTCCCTTTGGTAACTGTTAGTCCATTCTTAGGTTCTGTGAGTCTACTCTTGTTTGGTTCCTTCAGTTTTTTCTTGGCTCCCCTTCTCCACAGGTGAGTGAAATCATTTGATACCTGTCTTTTTCCACCTGGCTTATTTCACTGAGTATAATGCCCTTTGGCTCCATCCATGTTGTTGCAAGTGATAGGATTTGTATTCTTCTTATGGCTGAATAACATTCCGCTGTGTATATATACCACATCTTCTTTATCCATTCATCTACTGATGGACACGTATCTTGGCTGCTGTGAAAAACATAGGAATGCACATTACTTTTTTACACATTACTTTTTTTACAGTCAGTGTAAAAAAAGCTCCATTCTATTTAGTTATATATCTATTTGTCTGTTTATTTATTTATTTATTCTTTATCATTAATCTACAGTTACATGGGAACATTATGTTTACTGGACTGTCTACATCATCAAGTTCCCCCCAAATACCACATTGCAGTCACTTTCCATCAGCATAGTAAAGTACTGTAGAAACACTATTTCTCTGTGTTGTAGAGGGCCCCTATAGCCCCCCCATCCCACATTATACATGCTCATCATAATGTGCAATTTCATTCCCCTCACATTTGCCCCTCCATACCTACCCATCCACATCAGTCTGTTTCCATTTAGTAACTGTAGGTCCATTCTTTGGCTCTGTGAATCTGCTGCTGTTTTGCAGGTTCTGTTTTCTCTTTGTTCTTATACTCCAATGATGAGTCAAATCATTTTATGTATATATGTAGGCCAGAAACACTGATGTTTGCTAAGATGATGCAGCTCCCCTCGGCTGGGAAGTGCCCACCATCTGGGGGTATAGTTTGCAAGAGCAGCACTGATGCCTGGAGATTCCATGATGTCACAGTGGTGCCCCTTCCTTGAAACAGTATGTGTATGCTGAGAGGACCAGGTTTCTATCCCCTACACGAGGGTGTGATATTGGTGAGGTGAGAACTGACCACCTTGACACCATCAGGGAAAAAGGAAACCAGATACAATGTACTGTGTGTTTCTTTTTCTTTTGGTGTCAGTACTAAAAAGTTTCATGAGCAACATTATGGTTACTAGAGTACCCCCATTATCAAGTCCCCAACACATACCCAATAAGAGTCATGCTCCATCACCCAGTAATATACTGCAGAAGCGCTACTGATCTTCACTGTGTTACACTGTCTTCCCCGTGCCCACCCCCACCCACATTATGTGTACTAGTCATAATGCCCCATTTTCCATCTCTTCCCTCCCTTACAATCCCTCCTCCTCAGTCACTTTCCCTTTGGTAACCGTTAGTCCATTCTTGGGTTTAGCAAGGCTCTTACTGTCTTGTTCCTTCACTTTTTTCTTTTCTCTAATACTCCACAAGTGACTGAAATCATTTGACACTTCTGTTTCTGTGCGTGGCTTATTTCACTGAGCATAATACCCTCTAGCTCCATCCATGTTGCTGACAATGATGTGATTTGTTTTCTTCACATGGCTGAATAATATTCCACTGTGTATATATATATCACGTCTTCTTCATCCATTCATCTACTTATGGACACTTATATTGGCTATTGTGAATTGTGGTGTGATAAACATAAGGGTTTACATGTCTTTTTTAACCTGGGATGCCTCGTTCCATTTATTTATTTATTCATTTACCTTTATATTAAGTCATTAATTTGTTGTTTATCATTAATCTCCAATTACATGAGTAGCATTATGTTTACTAGACTCCACTCATAAACAAGTTCCCCCCAAATACCCCATTGCAGACACTTTCCATCAGTGGAGTGTTGTATTGTAGAATCACTACTTGTCTTCTTGATGTTGTACAGCCCTCCCTGTATCCCCTCATTACACGTGTGAATCAAAAAGCCTCCGTTCTTCCCCCAGCACTTTTCCCTCCATTGCATCCTATCCTCTCCAGTGGCTTTCCCTTTGTTAACTGTTACTCCATTCTTAGCATCTGTGCATCTGCTGCTGCTCTGCTCCTTCAGTGTTTTCTTTGTTCTTACACTCCACAGACGGAAATATTTTGATACTTGTCTTTCTCAGACTCGATTTTTTTCACTTAGCATAATACCTCCTACCTCTATCCATGTTGCCGAAAGTGGTAGGATTTGTTTTCTTCTTATGGCTCAATAATATTCCATTGTCCATATGTACAACATTTTCTTTATCTGTTCATCTCCTGATGGACACTTAGCTTGGCTATCATGAATAGTGTTGTGATATAGAAATGGGTGCATATATCTTTTGGAAACTGGGCTGCTGTAGTGAAATATTTATTTATTTATTTTGGTGTCATTAATCTACAATTACATGAGGAACATTATGTTTACTAGACTGGCCACATCACCAAGTTCCCCACACCCCCCCCATTGCAGCCACTCTCCTTCAGTGTAGTAAGATGCTGTAGAATCACTTCTTGTCTTCTCTGTGTTGCACACCCCTCCTCATGGCCCCCAAATTATAATACATGCTTATCATAGTGCCCCCTTTTCCCCCCACCCTTATTCCTCCATTCCAACCCATCCACGCAGTCCCTATCCCTTTGGTAACTGTTAATCCTTTCTTGGTTAATGTGATTCTGCTGATGTTTGTTCCTTCAGTTTTATCTTTGTTCTTATACTCTAGGAATGAGTGAAATCATTTGATACTTGTCTTTCTCCCCTGGCTTATTTCATTGAGCATAATACCCTCTAGGTGATTGATACTGTTGCAAAAGATAGGTTTTGTTTTCTTCTTATGGGTATATACCACCTCTTCTTTATCCATTCATCTACTGACGGACACTTATGTTGCTTCCATTTCTTGGCTATTGTAAATAGTGCTGTGATAAACATAGGGGTGCATCTGTCTTTTTCAAACTGGGCTGCTGCATTCTTAGGGTAAATTCCTAGAAGTGGAATTCCTGGGTCAAATGGTATTTCTATTTTTAGTTTTTTGAGGAACCTCCATACTGCTTTCCACAATGGTTGAACTAGTTTACATTCGCACCAGCAGTGTACAAGGCGTCCCCTTTCTCCACAACCTCACCAACATTTGTTGTTGTTTGACTTTTGGAAGGTGGCCATCCTTCCTTTGGAAGGGATACCTCATTGTGGTTTTAATTTGCATTTCTCTGATGACTAGTGATGTGGAGCATCTTTTCATTTTCTGTTCGCTATCTGAATTTCTTCATTAGAGAACTGTCTATTCAGCTCCTCTGCCCATTTTTTAATTTCATTAATTGCTTTTTGTTTGTTGAGGTGCGTGAGCTCTTTATATATTTTCAGTGTCAACTCTTTATTGGATCTGTCATTTATGAATATGTTTCCAATACTATAGGATACCTTTTTGTTCTATTGATGGTGTCCTTTGCTGTACAGAAGCTTTTCAGCTTGATATAGTCCTTGTGCATTTTTAATTTTCTTTCCCTTGCCTGGGGAGATATGTTCATGAAGAAGATATGCTCATGTTTATGTCTAGAAGATTTTTGTCTATTTTTTTTCTAAGAGTTTTATGGTTTCATGACTTACATTCAGGTCTTTGATCCATTTCGAATTTACTTTAGCGTATGGGGTTAGACAATGATCCAGTTTCATTCTCTTACATGTAGCTGTCCAGTTTTGCCAGCACCATCTGCTGAAGAGACTGTCATTTCCCCGTTGTATGTCCATGGCTCCTTTATCATATATTAATTGAACATATATGCTTGGGCTAATGTTTGGAGTCTCTATTTTGTTCCACTGGTATGTGGCTCTGTTCTTGTGCTAGTACAAAATTGTCTTGATTACTGTAGCTTTGTAGTAGTACTTGAAGTTGGGGAGCAAGACCCCCCCACTTTATTCAACCTTCTCAGGATTGCTTTGGCTATTTGGGGTCTTTGGTGGTCCCATAAGAAATTTTGAACTATTTGTTCCAGTTTGTTGTGGAATGCTGTTGGTAATTTGATAGGGATTGCATTGAATCTGTATATTGCTTTGGGCTGGATGACCATTTTGACGTTAATTTTTCCTATCCAGGAGCATGGGATGAGTTTTCATTTGTTAGTGTCCTATTTAATTTCTCTTAAGAGTGTCTTATAGTTTTCAGGCTATGGGACTTTCACTTCCTTGGTTAGGTTTATTCCTATGTATTTTATTCTTTCTGATGCAATTCTGAATGGAATTTTCGTAGTTTCTCTTTCTATTAGTTCATTTTTAGTGTATTGGAAAGCCACAGGTTTCTGTGTGTTAATTTTGTATCCTGCAACTTTGCTCTATTCTGATACTAGTTCTAGTAGTTTTGGAGTGGAGTCTTTAGGGATTTTTATGTACAATCCCATGTCGTCTGCAAATAGTGACAGTTTAACTACTTCTTTACCAATCTGGATTCCTTGTATTTCTTTGTTTCGTCTAATTGTTGTGGCTAGGACCTCCAGTACTATGTTGAATTACAGTGGGGAGAGTGGGCATCCCTGTCTTGTTCCCGATCTCAGAGGAAAAGCTTTCAGCTTCTCACTGTTCAGTGTGATGCTGGCTGTGGGTTTATCATACATGGCCTTTACTATATTGAAGTACTTGTCTTGTATACCCATTTTGTTGAGTTTTTATCTTGAATGTATGATGAGTTTTGTCGAATGCTTTTTCCGCATCTATGGAGATTATCATGTGTTTTTTGTCCTTCTTTTTGTTGATGTGGTGAATGATGTTGATGAATTTTCGAATGTTTTACCATCCTTGTATCCCCGGGATGAATCCCACTTGGTCATGGTGTATGATCCTTTCGATGTATTTTTGAGTTTGGTTTGCTAATATTTTATGGAGTATTTTTGCATCTACATTCATCATGGATATTATTCTGTAGTTTTCTGTTTTGGTGGGTTCTTTGCCTGGTTTTGGTATTACGGTGATGCTGGATTCATAGAATGAGTTTGGGAGTATTCTCTCCTCTTCTATTTTTTGGAAAACTTTAAGCAGAGTGGGTATTATGTCTTCTCTGTATGTCTGATAAAATTCCGAGGTAAATCTGTCTGGCCCAGGGATTTTGTTCTTGGTAGTTTTTTATTACTGCTTCAATTTTTTGCTGGTAATTGGCTTGATTTCATAATTTTTGATCATTGTTTTTGTAGCCTGAGAAAGAATGTGAAGTGAAAATCGGAAAGGTTCATTTTAATTATTTTAACAATATTGTAGCTTTAGTGTGATTTGGAGAGTAATTTTTTATAAGCAGCAAACTCACATACAGATAGGATTTTAAAAGCTTACAATTTAAGCCTGATATAAAGAGATCAGACCTGTAGTGTGTCTACCACCATGCTTGGCACATCAGGAGTGTTCAGTAACAATTAGTTTTTCCCTGCCTCTAATAACTCAAGTAGTGTTGTTGCCAAACAGCTGTGTCTGGAAAGGTCTCTCCCTGTGCACTAGGTGAAGCACTTGGAGAAACCTGAACCTGGAGGGGAGCGGGTTTTTTACTCTGGTCGAGAAAGAATTCTCAAGCAGGTCAGATGAGTGTAGGTTAGGAAGGAATTCATTAACACAGAGCAGCAGGGAAGGGCAGCTGCATTTCAGGCAGCAGAGAAAAGGAAAGTGCAGAGGAAAAGTTCTCGGCCTAGGATAGTTTCCCTTGCCTATCGTGAGGCCAAATCATCTGGCATCCTGTGTCCTCTTGGATCTGCATGGCATGGGGACTAGCCACTACAACTCCAGGATTTGGAGGAGCCACAGAACACAGGATGGAGTGAGACTATGTTCTGAGAACTTCCCCAAAAAGGGAGATTTCCAGGTCAGCTACCAAGAGCAGATCGCACAGTTGCAGTTTCATCCATCCAGGTCACCCAGGCGACAGAAACATGCAGGTCCAAATCAGAGCTTTCAGCACTCCCTTCCTACTTAATAGGAGTAAAGTGGAAACAGAATGAAGACTTGGAAATAAAATGAAATAGCAAGGGGACAAATTGCAATAATTTGAGCAGTGACAAAGCTTTATTTGAAAGTATGCAATGAAAGAAAGGAAAATGCAGGCATTCTCAGAGAGGAAGCACACTGAAAGTTTGGGGATTCTGTCTTTTTTACCCAGCAGGGGGTTAACAATATCACTGATCCATACAAGAGGCATATACTCAAGTAATGTTGCACTAGGAGAAATCTCAACTTCTACATAACACACTTTACAAAACTAAGTAAGTTTAAAAGAAATGTAATGCGGCAAAGGGCAGGGGGATGGTTATTGGGCATAGGCTTGACTTGTGGTCTCAAGGTGTTTGTCTTTGGTGAGAGACACCATGTCTCCTCCTTTCCTTTATTATAAGTCCTCCAGCTAATTCTGCTAAATAAACCCAACACAAGGGATTTATTTATCCTGTTCTTCTCCAAGACAGTGGTTACTCTCAAGCAGTGAGGACATATCAGTTAAGACTGCTTGCCCTTCCTTGAGGTAGACTGTGGGGTTATTGTCCAATTACCAGAGAATATGTTAGGAATTTTACTTTATAACTCTCTGCTTTTGAAAATGGAATATTAGTCTTAAGATGGGGTCGCTCCTGTTCTTACAATGCTGTTTATATCTCAGCATTTTTCATCAGCCAGGAAAAGTTAACTATGATGCTTCTCTTGTGTCCTTGGCCCTACCTCATTGTTGCAATCAGCTGTCATTCATCACAGCCCATTAAAAACCCAGTTTTATACTTGTATAGTTTTTCAACCGAAGCCTAACATTTGGATCCAATTTATTTGAATTAATTGTTTCTGTTTCTTCATTTATTCTTATATATGTATATTAAATTTTATTTTGGTATCATTAATCTACAATTACATGAAGGATATTCTGTTTACTAGGCTCCTCCCTTCAACAAGTCTCCCTCACATCCCCATTCAGAGTCACTGTCCATAAACATACTAAGATGCTGTAAAATCACTACTTGTCTTCTCTGTGTTGCACATCCCTCCCTGTGCACCTCCCACTATACATGCAAATCGTAATGCCCGCCCTTTTTTTTTCCTGCTCTTGTCCCTCCCTTCCCACCCGTCCTCCCCAGACCCTTTCCCTTTGGTAACTATTAGTCCATTCTTGGGTTCTGTGATACTGCTGCTGTTTTGTTCCTTCAGTTTTCTTTGTTCTTATACTCCACATATGAGTGAAATCATTTGGTACTTGTCTTTCTCCGCCTGGCTTATTCACTGATTTATTTATTTATTTACTGAGCATAAAACCCTCTAGCTCCCTCCATGTTGTTGCGAATGGTAGGATTTATTTTTTTCTTATGGCTGAGTAATATTCCATTGTGTATATGTACCACATCTTCTTTATCCATTCATCTCCTAATGGACATTTAGGTTGCTTCCATATCTTGGATATTGTAAATAGTGCAGCGATAACCATAGGGGTGCATCTGTCTTTTCAAACTGGGCTGCTGCATTCTTGGGGTAAATTCCTAGAAATAGAATTCCTGGTTCACATGGTATTTCTATTTTCAGCATTTTGAGGTACTGCTTTCCACAATGGTTGAACTAATTTACATTCCCACCAGCAGTGTAGGAGGGTTCCCCTTTCTCCACAAAATTGCCAACATTTGTTGTTTGTCTTTTTGATGGTAGCCATCCTTACTGGTGTGAGATGATATCTCATTGTGGTTTTAATTTGCATTTCCCTGATGACAAGTGATGTGGAGCATCTTTTCATGTGTCTGTTGGCCATCTGAATTTCTTCTGTAGAGAACTGTCTGTTCAGCTCCCCTGCCCATTTTTTAATTGGATTATTTGCTTTTTGTTTGTTGAGGTGTGTGAGCTCTTTATATATTTTGGATGTCAACCCTTTATCGGATCTGTCATTTACAAATATATTCTCCCATACTGTAGGTTACCATGTTGTTCTATTGATGGTGTCCTTTGCTGTACAGAAGCTTTTCAGCTTGATATAGTCCCATTTGTTCATTTTTGTGTTTGTTTCCCTTGCCCGGGGAGATATGTTCAAAAAGAGGTCACTCATGTTTATGTCTAAGAGATTTTTGCCTATGTTTTTTTCTAAGAGTTTTATGGTTTCATGACTTACATTCAAGTCTTTGATTCGTTTCAAATTTACTTTTGTGTATGGCATTAGACAGTGATCCAGTTTCATTCTCTTACATGTAGCTGTCCAGTTTTGCCAGCACCATCTGCTGAAGAGACTGTAATTTCCCCATTGTATGTCCATGGCTCCTTTATCGTACATTAATTGACCATATATGTCTGGGTTAATGTTTGGAGTCTCTATTCTGTTCCACTGGTCTGTGGCTCTGTTCTTGTGCCAGTACCAAATTGTCTTGATTACTGTGGCTTTGTACTAGAGCTTGAAGTTGGGGAGTGAGATCCCCCCCCCACTTTATTCTTCCTTCTCAGGATTGCTTTAGCTATTCGGGGTCTTTGGTGGTTCCATATGAATTTTTGAACTATTTGTTCCAGTTCATTGAAGAATGCTGTTGGTAGTTTGATATGGACTGCATCGAATCTGTATATTGCTTTGGGCAGGATGGCCATTTTGACGATATTAATTCTTCCTAGCCAGGAGCATGGGATGAGTTTCCATTTGTTAGTGTCCTCTTTAATTTCTCTTAAGAGTGTCTTATAGTTTTCAGGGTATAGGTCTTTCACTTCCTTGGTTAGGTTTATTCCTAGGTATTTTATTCTTTTTGATGCTATTGTGAATGGAATTGTCTTCCTGCTTTCTCCTTCTATTAGTTTATTGTTAGTGTATAGGAAAACCACAGATTTCTGTGTGTTAATTTTGTATCCTGCAACTTTGCTGAATTCCGATATTAGCTCTAGTTGTTTCAGAGTGGAGTCTTTAGGGTTTTTTATGTACAATATCCTGTCATCTGCAAATAGTGACAGTTTAACTTCTTCTTTACCAATCTGGATTCCTTGTATTTCTTTGTTTTGTCTGACTGCCATGGCTAGGGCCTCCAGTACTATGTTGAAGAACAGTGGGGAGAGTGGGCATCCCTGTCTTGTTCCCGATCGCAGAGGAAAAGCTTTCAGCTTCTCGCTGTTCAGTATGATGCTGGCTGTGTGTTTATCATATATGGACTTTATTATGTTGATGTACTTGCCCTGTAGAACCATTTTGTTGAGAGTTTTTATCATGAATGGATGTTGAATTTTATCGAATGTTTTTCAGCGTCTATGGTGATGATCATGTGTTTTTTGTCTTTCTTTTCGTTGATGTGGTGGATGACGTTGATGGATTTTCGAATGTTGTACCGTCGTTGGATCCCTGGGATGAATCCCACTTGATCATGGTGTATTGTCCTTTTGATGTATTTTTGAATTCGGTTTCCTAATTTCTTTTTGAGTATTTTTGCATCTATATTCATCAGGGATATTGGTCTGTAGTTTTCTGTTTTGGTAGGTTCTTTGCCTGGTTTTGGTATTAGGATGATGTTGACTTCATAGAATGAGTTTGGGAGTATTCCCTCCTCTTCTATTTTTTGGAAAACTTTAAGGAGAATGGGTATTATGTCTTCTCTGTATGTCTGATAAAATTCCCAGGTAAATCCATCTGACCCGGGGGTTTTGTCCTTTGGTAGTTTTTTTTATTACCACTTCAATTTCGTTGCTGGTAATAGGTCTGTTAAGATTTTCTGTTTCTATCTAGGTCAGTCTTGGATGGTTGTATTTTTCTAGGAAGTTGTCCATTTCTAGGTTTCCCAGCTTGTTAGCATTTAGGTTTTCATAGTACTCTCTAATAATTCTTTGTATTTTTTTGTGGTCCATCCTGAATTTTCCTTTCGCATTTCTGATTCTGTTGGTTTATGTTGACTCTCTTTTCCTCTTAATAAGACTGGCTAGAGGCTTATCTATTTTGTTAATTTTCTCAAAGAACCATCTCTTGGTTTCATTGATTTTTGCTATTGTTTTATTCTTCTCAACTTTATTTATTTCTTCTCTGATCTTTATTTTGTCCCTCCTTGTGCTGACCTTAGGCCTCATTTGTTCTTCTTTTTCCAATTTCAATAATTGTGACATTAGACCATTCATTTGGGATTCATCTTCCTTCTTTAAATATGCATGGATTGCTGTATGCCTTCCCCTTAAGACTGCTTTTGTTGTATCCCACAGTAGTTGGGGCTTTGTGTTGTTGTTGTCATTTGTTTCCATACATTGCTGGATCTCCATTTTAATTTGGTCATTGATCCATTGATTATTTTGGAGCATGTTGTTAAGCCTCTGTGTGTTTGTGAGCCTTTTTGCTTTCTTTGTACAATTTATTTCTAGTTTTATGCCTTTGTGGTATGAAAAGTTGGTTGGTAGGATTTCAATCGTTTGGAATTTACTGAGGCATTTTTTGTGGCCGAGTGTGTGGTATATTCTGGAGAATGTTGCATGTGCACTTGAGAAGTATGTGTATCTATTGCTTTTGGATGTAGAGTTCCGTAGATGTCTATTAGGTCCATCTGTTCTAGTGTGTTTTTCAGTGCCTCTGCGTCCTTAGTTATTTTCCGTCTGGTGGATCAGTCCTTTGGAATGACTGCTATGTTGAAGTCTCCCAGAATGAATGCATTTTATCCTTTTTCTTCCTTTAATTTTGTTAGTATTTGTTTCACATATGTTGGTGCTCCTGTGTTGGGTACATATATATTTATAATGGTTATATACTCTTGTTGGACTCAGCCCTTTATCATTATGTAATGTCCTTCTTTATTTTTTGTTACTTTCTTTATTTTGAAGTCTATTTTGTCTGATACTTTTATTTCAACACCTGCTTTTTTCTCTCTGTTGTTTTCATAAAATATCTTCTTCCATCCCTTGACTTTAAGTCCGTGCATGTCTTGGGGTTTGAGGTGAGTCTCTTGTAAGCAGCATATAGATGGGTCCTGCTTTTTTATCCATTCTTTGTCTTTTGATTGGTGCATTCAGTCCATTTACATTTAGGGTGATTATTGAAGGGTATATACTTATTGCCATTGCAGGCTTTAAGTTTGTGGTTACCAAAGGTTCAAGGTTAGCTTCTTTACTATCTTACTGTCTAACTTAACTTGCTTATTGAGCTATTATAAACACGGTCTGATGATGCTTTATTTCTCTCCCTTCTTATTCCTTCTGCTCCCTTATTCATATGTTGAGTGTTTTGTTCTGTGCTCTTTTTAGGGTGCTCCCATCTAAAGCAGTCCCTGTAAGATGCCCTGTAGAGGTGGTTTGTGGGAGGCAAATTCCCTCAACTTTTGCTTGTCTGGGAATTGTTTAATCCCTCCTTCATATTTAAATGATAATCGTGCTGGATACAGTATCCTTGGTTCGAGGCCCTCCTGTTTCATTGCATTAAGTGTATCATGCCATTCTCTTCTGGCCTGTAGGGTTTCTGTTGAGAAGTCTGATGATAGCCTGATGGGTTTTCCTTTGTAGGTGACCTTTTTTTCTCTCTGGCTGCCTTTAATACTTTGTCCTTGTGTTTGATCTTTGCCATTTTAATTATTATGTGTCTTGGTGTTGCCCTCCTTGGATCCCTTGTCATGGGAGTTCTGTGTACCTCTGTGGTCTGATGGCCATTTCCTCCCCTAGTTTGGGGAAGTTTTCAGCAATTACTTCTTCAAAGACATATTCTATCCCTTTTTCTCTCTTCTCTTCGTCTGGTACCCCTATAAATAGGATATTGTTCCTTTTCCATTGGTCACACAGTTCTCTTAAAATTCTTTCATTCATGGAGATCCTTTTATTTCTCTCTGCATCAGCTTCTCATTGTTCCTGTTCTCCGTTTTCTAGTCCATTAATGGCCTCTTGCATCTTGTCCATTCTATTATGAAGTCCTTCCAGAGACTGTTTAATTTCTGTAGCCTCCCACCTCAGTTCTTGCATATTTCTCTGCAAGTCCATCAGCATGGTTTTGACTTTTGTTTTGAATTCTTTTTCAGGAAGACTGGTTAGCTCTATCTCCCCAGGTTCCTTCTTGGGGGAAGATGTAGAAGATGTCGAAGCTGTCTGGGTTAGTCTTGTCTGGATCAAGTTTTTTTGCCTTTTCATGTTCATAGGTGCAGTGGAATGTTATTGACGCATCTATCAGCTGGAAGGGTCAAGACTCTTTCCACTTGGCCCCTGGCCTTTCTTTACTGGGACAACTGCGACCCCTTGTGGCCTGTGTTGGGAAATTGCCTGTAGACTGGGTCTCTGTATCTTGCCGGGCCGGTATGGAGGAAGCTCCCTTGCTGTGGTCATAGCCAGCCTCAGGCTGCTCTCTGCTATGGCGGGGCCCTGGAGGGGTAATGGACGGGGGGCTGTTTGGCTGTTTACCTCCATGAGGGGTCTCAGAGCTGTTGCCCAGGGGGTTAGTGCGCCCGGAGTTTCCTGGAATTTCCAGCTGCTGGACTGTGACCCGTGATGCTTATGTATAGCTGTGGGGTCCCTGTCCCTTTAAGACTTTCAAAAAGCACTCGCTTTTCTTTGTCTCAGGGGCGCCGGCCGCAGGACTGGCTCACAGGTCTTTCTGTCCTGCTTCCCTAGTACCCAGAACCCCACGCGTGCACTGTGTCTGCGCTCTGGTGGGGATGGCGGGGCTGGGTGTTCAGCAGTGCTGAGCTCCCTCTCCCTCCCTGCTCCGATTCCTCTCCTCCCACCAGGAGCTGGGGTGAGGGGCCGCGGGTCCCGCCAGGCTGCGGCTTATATCTTACCTCTTTCACCCGGCGCTGGGTTCTCACAGGTGTGGATGTAGTCTGGCTGTTGTCCTGTGTCTTCTGGTCTCTCTTTTAGGATTAGTTGTATTTGTTGTATTTTCAAAAATATATATGTTTTTGGGAGGAGATTCCCACTGTCTACTCATGCCACCATCTTGGCTCCACCTTCTTATATATTTTTAAATATCTTTTTGAATCTTTGTTTTATTAGCTGTTTTGCACACTCGGGTAAACGAAGTTCTTCATTTTACTCACTAGTATCTTTAAGAAACTAGGTAACCTAGCCTGAACTTTTAAAATACAGTTGAAATAAAAATATCGATTAGTAAAACAAAGAGGAAAAATATTTTTTGTCCCTTTATATTTCTAGGTTCTCAGCCTGGAGCCTTGCAAATTTAGACTGGCAAAAGACATATCAACAAGCAAAAAGCAAAGAGAAGTTTATTAATATGTGCATTAATGCACACATATAGGAGTACTCAATGATGAGTACCTAAAGGGGTAGTTATAACTTGAGCTTATATAGCATCTCAACAAAAAATACATTTTAAGAGAAGAGACACGAGCGGCAGAGCCAAGATGGTGGTGTGAGTAGGACAGTGGGAATTTCCTCCCAAAAACGTATATATATTGAAAATACAACATATACAACTATCCCTAAAAGAGAGACCAGAAGATACATGACAACCCCCAGACTACATCCACACCCGTGATAACCCAGCGCCAGGTGAAGGGGGTAAGATACAACCCCCAGAATGGCGGGATTCGAGCGCCCCTCACCCCAGCTCCTGGCGGGAGGAGAGGAGTCAGAGCAGGAAGGGAGGGGGGCCCTGGACTGATAAATAGCCAGCCCTAGCCATCTGCACCCAGAGTGCAGACACACAGTGTATGGGGTGCTGGACACTAGGGAAACAGGACAGTAAGACCTGTGACCGGCAGCCTGGGGACAAAGAAAAGCGTGTGCTTTTTCAAAGTCCTAAATGGACAGGGACCCCACAGCTGTACTGAAGCACCCCGGGACACTTAGCCCAGCAGCTGGGAATCCCAGGGAACGCTGGATGCCCTAACCCCCTGGGCAGCAGCTCTGAGACCCGTCACAGTGATAAACGGCCCCCTGTCTGTTCCCCCAGCACCCTGCCATAGCAGAGTAGCAGCCTGAGGCTGGCGACGCCCACAGCAAGGGAGCTTCCTCCATACCAGCCGGGCAAGACACAGAGACACAGTCTACATGCAACTGGCAAACACAGGCTGCTAGGGGTTGCCGTTGTACCCGTACAGAAAGGCCAGGAGCAAGTGGAAAGGGTCTTGGCTCTCCCAGGTGACAGATGCGTCAATAGCATACCACTGCATCTATCAACATGAAAAGGGAAAAAAATTTGATCCAGACCAGACTAACCCAGACAACTTCCACATCCTCCCCTGAGAAGGAATCTGGGGAGATAGATTTAACCAATCTTCCTGAAAAAGAATTCAAAACAAAAGTCATAACCATGCTTATGGACTTGCAGAGAAATATGCAAGAACTAAGGATAGAGAATACAGAAGTAAAACAATCTCTGGAAGGGGTTCAAAGCAGAATGAACGAGATGCAAGAGACCATTAATGGACTAGAAATCAGAGAAAAGGAATGCAGAGAAGCTAACACAAAGAGAGATAAAAGGATCTCCAGGATTGAAAGAATATTAAGAGAACTGTGTGACCAATCGCAACAGAAGAGTATTTGCATCATAGGAGTACCAGAAGAAGAGAGAGAAAAAGGGATAGAAAGTGTCTTTGAAGAAATAATTGCTGAAAACTTCCCCAAACTAGGGGAGGAAATGGCCTCTCAGACAACAGAAGCACACAGAACCCCCACAACAAGGGACTCAAGGAGGGGAACAGCAAGACACATAATAATTAAAATGGCAAAGATCAAAGACAAGGACAAAGTATTAAAGACAGGGAGAGAGGAAAAAAAGGTCACCTACAAAGGCAAACCCATCAGGCTATCATCAGACTTCTCAGCAGAAACCTTACAGGCCAGAAGAGAATGGCATGATATACTTAATGCAATGAAACAGAGGGCCTCGAAGCAAGAATACTGTATCCAGAACGATTATCGTTTAATTATGAAGGAGGGATTAAACAATTCCCAGCCAAGTAAAAGTTGAGGGAATTTGCCTCCCACAAACCACCTCTACACTACACGGTATCTTAGAGGGACTGCTCTAGATGGGAGCACTCCTAAAAAGAGCACAGAACAAAACAACCAACATATGAAGAATGGAGGAGGAGGAATA
This sequence comes from Manis pentadactyla, assembly GCF_030020395.1. Taxonomy (NCBI): domain Eukaryota; kingdom Metazoa; phylum Chordata; class Mammalia; order Pholidota; family Manidae; genus Manis; species Manis pentadactyla. The sequence goes on along the minus strand of NC_080039.1, from coordinate 4,603,606 downwards.
AAAAGGGAGAGAAATAAAGAATCCTCAGACTCTGTTTATAATAGCTCAATAAGTGAGTTAAGTTAGACAGTAATATAGTAAAGAGGCTAACCTTGAAACCTTGGTAACCACAAACTTAAAGCCTGCAATGGCAATAAGTACATATCTTTCAATAATCACCCAAAATGTAAATGGACTGAATGCACCAATCAAAAGACACAGAGTAATAGAATGGATAAAAAAGAAAGACCCATCTATATGCTGCTTACAAGAGACTCACCTCAAACCCAAAGACATGCACAGACTTAACGTCAAGGGATGGAAAAAGATATTTCAAGCAAACAACAGAGAGAAAAAAGCAGGTGTTGCAGTACTAGTATCAGACAAAATAGACTTCAAAACAAAGAAAGTGAGAAGAGGTAAAGAAGGACTTCACATAATGAAAAAGGGGTCAGTCCAACAGTAGTATGTAACCATTATAAATATATATGCACCCAACGTAGGAGCACAAACATATGTGAAACAAATACTAACCGAATTAAGGAGGAAATAGAATGCAATGCGTTCATTTTGGGAGACTTCAACACACCTATTCACTCCAAAGGACAGATCCACCAGAAAGAAAATAAGTAAGGACACAGAGGCACTGTACAACACACTGGAATAGATGGACCTAACAGACATCTATAGAACTCTACATCCAAAAGCAACAGCATACACATTCTTCTCAGTGCACATGGAACGTTCTCCATAATAGACCACATAGGAGGCCACAAAAAGTGTCTCAGTAATTTCAAAGAGATTGAAATCCCACCTGCCAACTTTTCAGACCACAAAGGTATAAAACCAGAAATAAATTGTACAAAGAAAGCAAAAAGGCTCACAAACACACAGTGGCTTAACAACATGCTCCTAAATAATCAATGGACCAACGACCAAATTAGAATGGAGATCCAGCAAGATATGGAAACAAATGATAACAACAACACAAAGCCCCTAGTACTGCGGGATGCTGTGAAATCAGTTTTAAGAGGAAAGGACCTAATGTCACAATTATCAAATTGGAAAAAGGAGAACAAATGAGGCCGAAGGCCAGAAGAAGGAGGGACATAATAAAGATCAGAGAATAAATAAGTAAAATTGAGAAGATTAATACAGAAGAAAAAAATCAATGAAACTAAGAGCTGGTTCTTTGAGAAAATAAACAAAATAGATAAGCCTCTAGACAGACTTATTAAGAGAAAAAGAGAATCAACACACATCAACATAATCAGAAACGAGGCAGAAAACATCATGATGGACCCCAGAGAAATACAAAGAATTATTTGAGACTACTGTGAAAACCTATATGCTAACAAGCTGGAGAACCTAGCAGAAATGGAAAACTTCCTAGAAAAATACAACCTTCCAAGACTGACCCATAAAGAAACAGAAAACTTAAACAAACCAATTACCAGCAACGAAATAGAAGTGGTAATCAAAAAACTACCCAAGAACAAATTCCCGGGCCAGATGGATTTACCTCGGAATTTTTTCAGACATACAGAGAAGACATATTACCCATGCTCCTTAAAGTTTTCCAAAAAATACAAGAGGAGGGAATACTCCCAAACTCATTCTATGAAGCCAACATCACCCTAATACCAAAACCAAGTGGGATTCATCCCATGGATGCAAGGTTGGTACAACATTCGAAAATTCATCAACATCATCCACGACATCAACAAAAAGAAGGACAAAAAATATACATGATCATCTCCATAGATACTGAAAAAGCATTCGACAAAATTCCACATCTATTCATGATAAAAACTCTCAACAAAATGAGTATAGAGGGCAAGTACCTCAACACAATAAAGGCCGTATATGATAAACCCAAAGCCAACATCATACTGAACAGCGAGAAGCTGAAAGCTTTTCCTCTGAGATTGGGAGCAAGACACGGATGCCCACTCTCCCTACTGTTATTCAACATTCTCCTGGAGGTCCTAACCATGACAATTAGACAAAACAAAGAACGTTTTCCAAAAAACACAAGAGGAGGGGATACTCCCAAAGTCATTCTATGAAGCCAACATCACCCTAATACCAAAACCAAGTGGGATTCTTCCCAGGGATGCAAGGATAGAATCCAGATTGGTAAAGAAGAAGTTAAACTGTCACTATTTGCAGATGACATGATACTGTACATAAAAATCCCTAAAGACTCCACTTCAAAACTACTAGAACTGATGCTGGAATAGAGCAAAGTTGCAGGATACAAAGTTAACACACAGAAATCTGTGGCTTTCCTATACACTAACAATAAACTAATAGGAAGAGAAATCAGGAAGACAATTCCATTCACAATAGCATCAAAGAGAATAAAATACCTAGGAATAAACCTAACCAAGGAAGTGAAAGACCTATACCCTGAAATCTGTAAGACACTCTTAAGAGAAATTAAAGAAGACACTAAAAAATGTATAGTCATCCCATGCTCCTGGCTAGGAAGAATTAATATTGTCAAAATTGCCATCCTTCCCAAAACAATATACAGATTCGATGCAATCCCTATCAAATTACCAACAGCATTCTTCAAATGAACTGGAACAAATAGTTCAAAAATTCACATGGAACCACCAAAGACCCCGAATAGTTAAAGCAATCCTGAGAAGGAAGAACAAAGTGGGGGGGAGGGGAAACTCACTCCCCAACTTCAAGCTCTACTACAAAGCCACAGTAATCAAGACAATTTGGTACTGGCACAAGAACAGAGTCACAGACCAATGGAACAGAATAGAGACTCCAAACATTAACCCAGACATATATGGTCAAATTAATATTTGATAAAGAGCCATGGACATACAATGGGGAAATTACAGTCTCTTCAGCAGATGGTGCTGGCAAAACTGGACAGCTACATGTAAGAGAATGAAACTGGATCACTGTCTAACCCCATACACCAAAGTAAATTCAAAATGGATCAAAGGACTTGAACGTAAGTCATGAAACCATAAAACTCTTTAAAAAAAAACGCAGGCAAAAATCTCTTACACATAAACATGAGTGACCTGTTCTTGAACATATCTCCATGGGAAAGGGAAACAGAAGCAAAAATGAATAAGTGGGATTATATGAAGCCGAAAAGCTTCTGTACAGCAAAGGACACCATCAATAGAACAAAAAGGTATCCTACAGTATGGGAGAATATATTTATAAATGACATATCCGATAAGGGCTTGACATCCAAAGTATATAAAGAGCTAACACGCCTCAGCAAACAAAAAGCATATCATCCAATTAAAACATGGGCAGAGGAGCTGAACAGACAGTTTTCCAAAGAAGAAATTCATATGGCCAACAGATAGGTGAAAAGATGATACACATCACTAATTAGCGGAGAAATGCAAATTAAAACCACAATGAGATATCACCTCACACCAGTAAGAATGGCTCCCATCGAAAAGACAAAAAACAACAAATGTTGGCGAGATTGTGGAGAAAGGGGAACCCTCCTACACTGTTGGTGGGAATGTATATTATTTCAACCATTGTGGAAACCAGTATGGAGGTTCCTCAAAATGCTCAAAATAGAAATGACCCAGAATTTACCGTAAGAATGCAGCACTCCAGTTTGAAAAAGACAGATGCACCCCTCTGTTTATCGCTGCACTATTTACAGTAGACAAGATATGGAAGCAACCTAAATGTCCATCAGTAGATGAATGGAGAAAGAAGAGGTGGCACATATACAAAATGGCATATTACTCAGCCATAAGAAAAAAACAGATCCTACCATTTGCAACAGCATGGATGGAGCTAGAGGTATTATGCTCTGTGAAATAAGCCAGGTAGAGAAAGACAAATACCAAATGATTTCACTCATATGTGGAGTATAAGAACAAATGAAAACTGAAGGAACAAAACAGCAGCAGAATCACAGAACCCAAGAAGGGACTAACAGTTACCAAAGGCAAAGGGACTGGGGTGGATGGTTGGGATGGGAGGGATAAAGTTGGGGGAAAAGAAAGGGGGCATTACAATTAGCATGTATAGTATAGGGGGGCACAGGGATTGCTGTGCTACATAGAGAAGACAAGTAGTGATTTTACAGCATCTTACTACACTGATGGACAGTGACTGTGAAGGGGTATTCGTGGGGAACTTGGTGAAGGGAGGAGTCTAGTAAACATAATGTTCTTCATTTAATTTAAATTAATGGTACCAAAAAAAAAAATAGTTGGTGCAGCCAGGGAAGGGAAGGTAAGTTTCAAGGAAAGAACTGCCCAAACTAAACCTCATCATAATCTCATTGAAATAAAATTTACATTGAAAAAAAGAAGAGAAGAGACACGACAAAGGAAGAGGACTGTGAATTTCTTGGGTGGCAAATTGTTGGAAGGTAAACAAATGGGAGAAATGGATCCTAAGTGTTAATTGGCAAAGTTTGCTATGTAGATATGTAGATTCCTATGGTATTCCTATGTAGAATTATCTCTGGTGGTTATCTTCTTCCTTCCTGGTAGAGTGTAGGGAACACCTTTATGATTACTTCTAGGCAAATAAAGGTAAGCAGAGTGTTTTTCTCATGTATCTGCTTCTTCCCAATAGCCTTCAGCTTAAAACAATCCTTATCTCAAAGCACCATATTTTGGGGTGGGGTATTTTGTTACCCTTTAAAATTAAACCATTTTCTTTATGGTTCTCCCAAAATTGACTCATAATTTTGTACTATTATTTTAACCCAAGATTTGACTTGTGTAGCCCAGAAATAATTTTGGTGTCCCTGAAAGTAAGGTAATTGGCATCAACATTTGTGAAGAGGGGGAGGAAAGGGAGAGGCAAGTTTTGGCAACTTTTCAAGAACATAATGGACCCACAAAGCAGAGATTAAAAACAAATGTTTTACAACATGCAACTTTCTGCCTGGTTATCTGATTCTATAGTGGTTTGCGTCTTTTATTGGATTTTGAAAGAGCCCTGGAAATGTTGCCTCAGTTCACTGGTATGCTCTGAACGTTATCTAAGTGATATTGTTAGGCAGAAAGACAGAAATGAGCAGGATGCAAAGGAGAAATGGCCCCCCAAAGATGACGCAGGGAGTTGATCAAATAGAACCAGAAAGAAAAAAGGACTCAGAGAGTTAATCAGATGAAGCCATAGGGTCCAAGAGTGACTCAGGAAATGTCCAGGGTCCCCCCAGATAAGAAACATCAGAAGCACAGACACAGCACAGCCCCCATTTCGCCAATCAGAACAACCTTAGAGAGCCAACAGCTCTCAAGGAAGGACCTCTCTGCCCTGCCAAAACCACATAAAAGAAGCCTCAGAATGAGCATCCTGGCCTGTCTCACCATAGGCAGGCCTGCTCTGTTACTCTATTCAGAGTGCACTGAAAACTTTGCTTTCTTAACTTTGGTCTCTCATCTCACTATATCTGATTTCCCAGCGACACCAAGCCAAGTCCTTTCCTTCCTAACAAAATCGTTTCAGAACCCTGAACCCCAAGTCTATTCTTTGAAGTTCCAATCCCTTGAAGTACTTGGTATGGTTCTTTTCTATGAGGTTCTGAAACTGTTCTTTGTTGAAGATACAAATTCTAGTAGTTTATGGTAGAAGCATCAGGTAAGTTTTAGAGTAAACAATAACATTAACAGATTTAATGGCTGTAGTTAATTTATTACTGTTTCCAATGCTATGTTAATAGAGAGAAGTTAAATTCAGTATTGGAGTACAGTATATAACAGTTTCTTAAGAGTTTTGATGAGGTGAGTTGAGGGTTACCCCTGAAGGCAAAACAGTATTACCTCTGAAGGACCGGGAGGGCACTGACAAATCATCAGGGACTTCCCATAAAGCATATAATTTCTGAAATGTTTATGTAATAATATTTTGTCAAAATAAACTTAATTTAGGGGAGGTTGAATGTCTCTTGATCTGATAGCTCTTCCCATGCGACTTGATAGTAGTAATACATTAAACAAACATAACTCTTTCCCAATATCTCTCTTTATAAGGATAGCAAATCTCGGTGATTCCAGAGGCCCTCTGAGAAGTATTCATGGTTTTATGTATAAAATTGCATTTTAGGTATAAAGTATGCCCTGAAAATTTTATTTGTTCTAAATTTAGGAACTGATTTTGGGAAGGCAAAATCAAGAGTTTCCAGAGATTTGAGCACGTTATTAGACAGGCTCATGAGTGAAAAACCAATTTAATCAAAGCACAGCAGTCCCCCTTACTGGTGGGGGATTCCTAAACCTCAAGTGGGTGCCAGAAACTCTCGACAGTACTAAACCCTATATATACTGTTTCTTCCTGTATTTACATATCCATGATAAAGTTTAACTTATAAATTAGTCACAGTACAGATTAAGAATAATTAACAATAATTACAACAATGTACTGTAATAAAATTATGTGAATGTGGTCCCTCTCACAATATCTTATTGTACTGTACTCACCCTTCTTGCAATAAGTGAGATGATAAAATTCCTACATGATGAGATGAAGTGACGAGAACAATGTAGGCATAATGCACATATTAATAAACTTCTGTTTGCTTTTCTCTTGTTGATCTGTCTTTTGCCAGTCTAAATTTGCAAGGTTCCAGGAGGAGAACCTAGAAAGATAAAGAGACAAAAAAGATTTTTTCCTCTATGTTTTACTAATCAATATTTTTATTTCAACGGCATTTTAAAAGTTCAGGCTAGGTTACCTAATTTCTTAAAGATATGTCAGCAGGATAATCTGCTTCTGGACCATAATAAACAGCGGATAACAAACTGTAGAAAGTGAAACCATGGATGAGATGGGGATTACTGTACAAATAAAGATTTGAAAAGAAACAGAATAAAATACTATTGTAAGTGAAGAGCCTCTGTGCTCTGGGGTTTTCTCCCCTTAAATTATTAAGGACATGATAAAGGCAACTTATTAATTTTAATTTTTTATTGAAGTATAGTTGATATACAATATTATATTGGTTCCAAGTATAAAACTCAGTGATTCAATAGTTACACACATTAAATCCTCACCCCAACTAATGCAGTTATTAACATTGAAAGATGTTACAGAACCACGGACTACATTCTCCATGCTGCACTTCCATCCCCAGGACCAACATATTACAATTGAGATTTGGTGTCCCCTTATCCCCCTTGTAAGATAAATTTTAGCCGAAGTAAGCAGGCAGAGAGAGGCAACAAAGGGCCAGGTACTTTATTTGAATGCCCTGGGGCGAGGTTCCGTGGCCTTCCTGTCACAGGCCAGGGAAGTCACACCTGGTCAGGGAGGTGGGGGCTTATAAGGGATTAGGAGGGGGAGGAGTGGGCAAACTATCCTAGGGGGTGTGGAGAGGTATGATTGGCTAAAGGTGACATAATAGACAACTAGAAACTTTTTTCCTTCCCAGAGGGAGGAGGCTGACATCCGGGTCTTAGTTGGCACTTCAGAAGGATGGAATTCAGGAAGTGCTGTCCCCTTTCCATATAAGGCACGGACCTTGGGGTCTGGTCTGTTCTCCCCCTATGGCATCTCCCTGTTCTGTTTGCATGTCCTTCTTTTTCCTTCCTCCAGCCTAACACCCTCACCCTACCCACTTACCCCAACCCCTCTCCCATGATAACCACCAGCCACTTCTCAGTGTCTATAAGTCTACTACTGATATGTTCATTCTGTTTTGTTTGTATATTTAAAGGTAACTTAAATCATAGAAAATTAGTCTTGTAAGACATAGAATCTCTATCTAGGCAAGATTACACTTAAAGAATGACCTTTCATACTGTAGGAGGAAATATTCATTACTAAATAAAGGAAACAAGACTGTTTAAACTGAGGGAGTACTGTAAACACTAATATATTTTATAGCTTTGTTTCAGCCTCAGGTATTATAAACCAAAGCAAATAAAATTCACTTTCTAAAATGTCCTTTGTCATACTCTCTCATATTCTTTTAGAGGATCTGTGAGGTCAAAATGATTTTCATTATAATACTAAAATGTTATTTGTCTTTTTGACTCTCATCCTCTCATGAGCGTACTGTATTTTCCAGAGGCTATGATAATGCAATAGATTAAGTGCAGAAGAAGATACAAGGATCCATTTCTCTTTTGTGAGCTCAGATAGTAAAGAGATTTGCCAAAAAAATGTGAAACAATCCTATTCTTTTCAGAAAAATTCTGGTTTGAATAATATAGTTATTTTTCATAAAAATTAGGTCATTTAGATTAACATGCAATGTGTTCATCATTGCTACTTTCCAATGAATCAATATTTTTAAACTTTCTCATTTTTAATATCATATGGTAAATATCAATAGTTATAACTCACATTATAATACACATAACCAAGAGCTCTTTGAGGTTCTCAACAATTTTTAAGAGTATAAAGGAGTCTGGAAACCAAAACTCTGCTTTAGAAAAAAAAAGTATTCTTTTTCCTTGAAAAACCAAAGTACATACACATATACTGTTGTACTTCTCTGTCACTGTTACTGATTGAAGACCCTCAACCACCTATATTAATTCTCAATTTTAACCAATGTGACTAACTGTGGGTAAAATTGCAGGATTTCCAGAATCACTCCCCTGGCTTTAGTGCATTTCCATATCAACAGGGGTTCCTAAGGGGTGGAGAGAGGTAGTTCATCTCCATATTAATGGGTAATTATGAGGGCAACCCAGGGCTTATCTGAACCTGAGAGGCTGGAGAGGACGGGTATTTGCTTGCTTCTGACGGAGCAGGAGAGAAACGACCCCGGACCGCTGTTTGTAAACAATAAATAGGTTTTAAACTTTATTTCTCCCTTTGACTGATTTCGGTTTCAGCTAGGTATTTTGCCCCTGGATGTCCTCTCCCCGGAATTACACTAACCTTTATTATAAAAAGAAAAGTGCAGGGTACATAATTGAGAACTGTCTGATTTATGCAAGCATTTTAACAGACTAGCAGAGCTTTAGAATGTACGTGACAGAATTTTCTATAGCCACCAAATCTTTTTCATAACTTCTTATAATGGTGAAAACACATTCCTCAACTCCAAGATAATAGCTTCTCTATAGCATTTCAAAGTATGAAGCAAAAGGATGTCAATTTAGCATTATGCTTTGTATAAACCAGTGTTTCAACATATTACTTACAAAGTAGCTGTGCTATGATTAACTATTAATTTACTCAGTTTAATGTCAGGCCACAACTTTTAGTTGCTTAAAGATTTTGGAAATTATCCTCAAGCTGGTATAATATAAAACAGTTGTTGTTGAAATAACTTTTGTCAGAATACTGATTTAATGTAGTTGAAAACAAATTTCTATTTTTCATAATTATAAACATTTTCAAAGTAACATTAATTTATTTGATCAGTAAGCATGTATGAGTTTAGTAAAAACACCCAAGTAAAATAAAATGCATGCTTGTATTATATTTAACACTAATATAACAGAGAAAAGACTTGCTAAAATTTTCCATTAATTATGTAATCTTGGATTCTTAAAACATTTGTGGATCAGCTTGTGCAAGATGTTTTAAGTTTGGCACATTTAAATTATAAGTTCAGTTTTCTTATTTTCTGGAAGTTGAAGCCTATTTGATTTATATATATGTTTATTCACTCTATGAGCTAATTAAAACAGTGCTCCTTTAATATTTTTCAGATATATGAAAAAATCTTACAGACACAAGAGGTAAAGGCCTTTCTGAGTTTCAGAATACTTTGGAATATTTGTTGTCTTTATAGTTTAATAAGTACTCGTGGTTTATTACTCTTATTGGGCAGAAAACATACGTATGCTTATGTTTTACTATTTAACCACAGCCTTTCTACATTTGTCATTATGAACCTTAGCTGCACTGCATCATTCGTTCTTGAAATTTGGCATCAAGAAAAGGATAGCAAAATACCACTCCTCAAAAATGCAATTAAACAAGCTACAAGATATAAAGAATCCAGCAGAAATAGACTAGGTTTTTTCAGCATATGTTTTAGCCCTAATTCACCTCCAATCCTCTTTCTCTTTCAAAATAATTTCTTCTCACAGCTTTCTTCCTGTATATCATCAGGCAGGACAAAGCATAAATATGGTTTAAAGGGAGATTTTAATCAGGAAAGAAAGAAGACATTAGAATGAAAAAGAGCACCTGATGATCTAATGCTGGGAGGAGAAGTCTTGATAAATCACCTCTCCTGTACTTGGCTACCTGAGTGTAATTATCTGTGCTGTTTATTCAGGCTAATGTATAACTTTAAATTTCATCATACTTTAACATATCCTTACATTTTAAATGGTTCAATGGATGGGTTCAATGAATGATAGATGTAGGTTTCAGGCCTTAATGCCTCTTATTTTACACACAAAACTTATTAATGGAGTTTGACTCTGCAGCTTCCCAGGGACCCCATAAGCGCTCTGACTTCTTGAGAATCACATTTGTAAGAGACCATTGCCAATTACTTTGAAATGGCATTATTTTTGGATTGCAGTCAACAGACTTGAGGCAAAACCATCACTCAAATGTATATGGGCGAAACATGTTCACAGATAAAGAATCCCAAACCTCAGCATCATTGAAAAGATTTGTGGTATCCAACCAATTATGTGAACTCTTAGGATAGGGTATGAGGCTTCACTGTTCTTGCTTAACCACGACGTTTTAAGAGCTAAATTAAGTCTGTCAGTTCCCTCCTCCTTCTCCTCCTGGTGAGGCTGCCGTGACTTATACACGCAGAGGGTTATCATCAGTGGCCGGCTGGTGGGCCATAAATAGTCTTTGACTCCACCCTCCCCGCCCCAAAGATCTGATTTCCATCGCCCTATGGCGGCCGTGGCGGACTTCCGCCTCCCGCACCCCCCGCGGCCCCTGCGCTCCTGGATTCTGTACGTCATATCCGGTCGTTGCGGTTCGGGGAACGAGCCCGCGCGACGAAGTGTTTGTTACTGTAGGGACCATCAGCTTTGACGACCTCATCGCGTGCGTATTGGCGCACGCCAGTCGGCCAGTGAGTTGAGGAGGCGAGCAGGCGGGCAGCGGCGTTGTTCGCTGAGCTCGCCGCTTGTAGCTTGCCACCGCTAGCCTCGGTAACCTCGGCCTGATCGCAGCGCTCACTCAGGTGCCACCGCCCGCTTCGCTAGCTCCTCCCCGCGCCCGGCTGGGCCCTCTTGCGGCCCACCCGGCCCTCAGGGCCCTCTGCCTCCTCAGATCGCTCCCCCACCCTTTTCCGGCGCCTTCTCCTGCCCCTGGCTTTTTTCCTCAGATTCTCCGCCTCCGCCTCTCTGCCCAATAACTTCGCCCCTTCTTCCTGAGGGCCGGGGCTGCTCTCGCCGGCTCCACTGGCTCGCTTTGGGCCGCGTGGTGGGCAGCGGCCGCCTCCGCGCGCTCCGCTGGGCCTGCCAGGCGCGTCGTCTCGGCTCAGCCCCGCCGTGCTGGAGCCGCGCCCGCGCCCAGCCGCCTGAGGCGCCCTCGCGGCAGGCGTTTTTGGGCGCGCGGTGAGTCCTGAGCGCGCCTTCTCCTCAGGGCTCATAGTTCGCGCAGCCCCATCCGGGAGGCCGAGCGGGCCAATTTCTTGGTCTCCTCACTAGTTTTCGACACCCTTTTCAGAGTCCTTGCCTGATCTCATGCCCCTCGAGTGGCCAGTTCTTTCACGGCTTGGTCAGCCAGGTCGCTTACGTCCATTCCGGCCAAGTGAGCTAACTTGCTGGGCCCAGTACAGGGAAAAGTCGTTTTGGAAAACTTACTTTATTCGGTCATTCTTTTGGACAGCCCGTGCTCTGGCCTGAACACCGACCATAGGGTTTGTTGTTACTGCTGTTTTTCACAGTGGCCTGTTGAAAAAGCCCGTTTTTTTCAGTTTTCTCTATTTAGATAATCAAGAGACTTGGTTACAACCGGCTTGTCCTGCAAATAGGTAGAGGAAAGGTGGTACCTGAGCCATTCAGTACGGAGTCATTTACTCTGGATGTTTACAGGTACAAGAATTCCTTGACAGAAGACCTTGGGAAGGCAGATCTTGTTATTAGTCATGCAGGTCAAGTGTTTTAGAATCTCAAAGAGTTCGGTTTTGGTAGACAGTCACAAATCTGAACCTTTTGAGGTACAGTAAAATCACTAGAGTAACTCACTGTAGCCCTTTTGAATGTAATGCTCGAATATAACAATTGAGAACATTTGTGGAGATAATTTATTTCTGGGTGACAGAAGGATGAGAAAAATTAAATCACCAACCCAACTTTAAGAAACCCTTAACACAGGGGAAAAAATAATTTACCTGATAACACATGCCAAAGAGTTGTCAAACTTGAAATTACTGTTTGGGCTTAAGCAGGAGTGTTCAGCCAGCCAATTGGTTGGATTGTTCATGGAGAAATTAGCTTAGAAAGATTTTTTACATATTTGTTAAGATTGAGTGTGAAATGAATGCTTTCAAAAATGTTCTTTAACGATCACATACTGTGTAACTCATTGCTAGCTTCTTAGAGAACCATCCTGTTGTAGTTAGATTGCCAGTACCTTCAAAATAACTGTTTTTGGGGAGGATTGCAGTTTTGACTGCTGGAAAAGTAAGGGAGTAAGTTTCTTGGTTTTTAAAAAGCCTAGTTTGAAGAGAGGTCTTTCAAAATAGACATTACTACTGGGTTTGGTGATTAGAAATGTATACGATACTAATAGATTTTGGTATGGTTTTGCATGATTTGTGTATATAACTTGTTGAATTCTCCCAAACAGTCCTATGAACTGTAGTGTGTGCATTTCACAGGAAGAAACTGAGACAAAGAAGTTAAGTAACTTGTCTAGTCAGTAAATGGTAAACAGTCTGCTGCTAAGAGTTTGTTTTAACTACTACCCTAGCATCACCTAAAGATTTTGCCTAGTCACTTATCAGTCTCTTTGCTCCCGCTTAAAATAGCTAAAATGATTTTAGATTTCAAAGTTGAATTGACCCAAGTATTGTATATACGAACATTAGTGGAGATTTGTTCTTGACTATTTTTAGGGTGGTACCTCACAGGCAGAATCATAAACAGTGTTAAAAATTTTTCTTTATTGGTGTGTCTTCCTATTGAAGGCTTGCTTTTTCTACTTGTGTTTGAATGGAAGTACATTCAGTTTCATGTACAGCGTGTTGAACCTGAGACTGATTTAGATTCAAGACTCATACTTAGGGCTTAGTACTAGAGGGCAGGTGGCAAAGCACTCGGTCATGGGTCATCAGTGGTGAAGAATGTTTTTCAAGTCAGTTTTATAACACTTCATTAGAGAGCAACTGATAATTACATTTTTGTCATTTTAAAGGTATATAATTAAAAGGCCGGGATTGTAGTGTTGCAACTAAGTTTTTTTTTACTTTTTAATTTTGTTATCATTAATCTACAATTACATGAAGAACATTATGTTTACTAGGCTCTCCCCTACCCCAAGTCCCCTGCACAAACCCCCATTACAGCCACTGTCCATCAGCATAGTAACATGTTGTAGAATCACTATTTGTGTTTCTGTGTTGTACAGCCCTCCCCTTTCCCCCACCCCCTACATTACACATGCTAATCATAATACCCCCTTTCTTCTTCCCTGACCTTATTCCTCCCTACGCTTCCATTCTCCCCAGTCTCTTTCCCTTTGGTAACTATTAGTCCGTTCTTGGGTTCTGTGATTGGGTGCTGTTTTGTTCCTTCAGGTTTTCCTTTGTTCTTATACTCCACAGATGAGTGAAATCATTTGGTATTTGTCTTTTCTCTGCATGGCTTATTTCACTGAACATAATACCCTCTAGCTCCATCCATGTTGTTGCAATTGTAGGATTTGTTTTCTTCTTATGGCTGAATAATACTCAATTGTGTATATGTACCACATCTTCTTTATCCATTCATCTACTGATGGACACTTAGGTTGCTTCCATTTCTTGGCTATTGTAACTAGTGCTGCGATAAACATAGGGGTGCATCTGTCTTTTTCAAACAGGAGTGATGCATTCTTCGGGTAAAATCCTAGAAGTGGAATTCCTGGGTCAAATGGTAAGTCTATTTTGAGCATTTCGAGGAGCCTCCATACTGCTTTCCACAACGGTTGAACTAATTTACATTTCCACCAACAGTGTAGGACAGTTCCCCTTTCTCCAGTACCTTGCCAACATTTGTTGTTGTCTGTCTTTGAATTGGTAGCCATCCTTACTGGTGTGAGGTGATATCTCATTGTGGTTTTTATTTGCACTTCTCTGATAACGAGTAATGTGGAGCATCTTTCCATGTGTCTGTTGGCCACATGAATTTCTTCTTTGGAGAACTGTTCAGCTCCTCTGCCCATTTTTTAATTGGACTATTTGCTTTTTGTTTATTGAGGTGTGTGAGCTATTTATATATTTGGATATCAAGCCTTTATTGGATCTGTCATTTTTTAATATATTCTCCCATACTGTAGGGTACCTTTTTGTTCTATTGATGGTGTCCTTTGCTGTACAGAAGCTTTTCAGCTTCATATAGTCCCACTTGTTCATTTTTGCTTTTTTTCCCCTTGCCCGCGGAGATATGTTCATGAAGAAGTCGCTAATGTTTATGTCCAAGAGATTTTTGCCTATGTTTTTTTTAAGAGTTTTATGGTTTCATGACTTACATTCAGGTCTTTGATCCATTTTGAATTTACTTTTGTGTATGGGGTTAGACAATGGTCCAGTTTTATTCTCCTATATGTAGCTGTCCAGTTTTGCCAGCACCATCTGTTGAAGAGACTGTCATTTCCCCATTGTATGTCCATGCCTCATTTATCGAATATTAATTGACCATATATGTTTGGGTTAATGTCTGGAGTCTGTAATCTGTTCTACTGGTCTGTGGCTCTGTTTTGTGCCTGGAACCAAATTGTCTTGCTTAATATGGCTTTGTAGTAGAGCTTGAAGTTGGAGAGTGATATCCCCCTCACTTTATTCTTCTTTCTCAGGATTGCTTTGGCTATTCAGGGTCTTTGGTCGTTCCACATGAATTTTTGAACTATTTGTTCCAGTTCGTTAAAGAATGTTTTTGGTAATTTGATAGGGATTGCTTCAAATCTGTATATTGCTTTGGGCAGGATGGCCATTTTGACTATATTAATTATTCCTAGCTGTGAGCATGGGATGAGTTTCCATGTGTTAGTGTCCCCTTTAATTTCTCTTAAGAGTGTCTTATGGTTTTCAGGGTATAGGTCTTTCACTTCTTTGGGTAGGTTTATTCCTAGGCATGTTATTCTTTTTGATGCAATTGTGAGTGGAATTGTTTTCCTGGTTTCTCTTTCTATTGGTTCATTATTAGTGTATAGGAAAGCCACAGATTTCTGTGTGTTAACTTTGTATCCTGCAACTTTGCTCTATTCCAGCATCAGTAATAGTAGTAGTTTTGGAGTGGAGTCTTTAGGGATTTTTATGTACACTATCATGTCATCTTCAAATAGTGACAGTTTTAACTTCTTCTTTACCAGTCTGGATTCCTTGTATTTCTTTGTTTTGTCTAATTGCTGTGGCTAGGACCTCCAGTACTATGTTAAATAACAGTGGGGAGAGTGGGCATCCCTGTCTTGTCCCCGATCTCAGAGGAAAAGCTTTCAGCTTCTCGCTGTTCAGTATGATGTTGGCTGTGGGTTTACCATATATGTCCTTTATTAAGTTGAGGTACTTGCCCTGTATACCCATTTTGCTGATGGTTTTTATCACGAATGGATGTTGAATTTTGTCGAATGCTTTTTCAGCATCTATGGGGATGATCATGTGTTTTTGTCTTTCTTTTTGTTTATGTGGTGGATGATGAGGATGGATTTTCGAATGCTGTACCGTCCTTGCATCCCTGGGATGAATCCCACTTGGTCATGGTGTATGATCCTTTTTGATATATTTCTGAATTCGGTTTGCTAATATTCTGTTGAGAATTTTTGCATCTTCGTTCATCAGGGATATTGGTCTGTAATTTTCTGTTTTGGTGGGTTCTTTGCCTGGTTTTGGTATTAGGGTGGTGCTGGCTTCATAGAATGAGTTTGGGAGCATTCCCTCCTCTTCTATTTTTGGGAAAACTTTAAGGAGAATGTGTATTATATCTTCTCTGTATGTCTGATAAAATTCCGAGGTAAATACATCTTGCCCGGGGTTTTATTTCTTGGGTAGTTTTTTGATTACCGCTTCAATTTCTTTGGTGGTAATTGGTTTGTTTAGATTTTGTTTCTTCCTTGGTCAGTCTTGGAAGGTTGTATTTTTCTAGGAAGTTGTCCATTTCTTCTAGGTTTTTCAGCTTGTTAGCATATAGGTTTTCATAGTAGTCTCTAATAATTGTTTGTATTTCTGTTGGGTCCGTTGTGATGTTTCCTTTCTCATTTCTGATTCTGTTGATGTGTGTTGATTCTCTTTTTCTCTTAGTAAGTCTGGCTAGAGGCTTATCTATTTTGTTTATTTTCTCAGAGAACCAGCTTTTGGTTTCATTGATTTTTTTCTATTGTTCTATTCTTTTCAATTTTGTTTATTTCTTCTGTGATCTTTATTATGTCCCTCCTTCTGCTGACTTTAGGCCTCATTTACTCTTCTTTTTACAATTTTGATAATTGTGACGTTAGACTATTCATTTGGGTTTGTTCTTCCTTCTTTAAATATGCCTGGATTGCTATATACTTTCCTCTTTAGACTGCTCTCACTGCGTCCCACAGAAGTTGGGGCTTTGTGTTGTTGTCATTTACCGGATCTCCATTTTAATTTGGTCATTGATCCATTGAGTGTTTAGAAGCATGTTGTTAAGGCTCCATGTGTTTGTGAGCCTTTTTGCTTTCTTTGTACAAGTTTTTCTAGTTTTATGACTTTGTGGTCTGAAAAGTTGTTTGGTAGAATTTCAGTCTTTTTGAATTTACTGAGGCTCTTTTTTGGCCAAGTATGTGGTCTATTCTGGAGAATGTTGCATGTGCACGTGAGAAGAATGTGTATCCTGTTACTTTTGGGTGTTGAGTTCTATAGATGTCTGTTAGGTCCGTCTGTTCTACTGTGTTGTTCAGTGCCTCCGTGTCCTTACTTATTTTCTGCCCGGGGATCTATCCTTTGGGGTGAGTGGAGTGTTGAAGTCTCCTAAAATGAATGCATTGCAGTCTATTTCCTCCTTTAGTTCTGTTAGTATTTGTTTCACAGATGCTGGTGCTCCTGTGCTGGGTGCATATATATTTGTAACGGTTATATCCTCTTGTTGGACTGAGCCCTTTATCATTATGTAATGTCCATATTTATCTCTTGTTACTTTCTTTGTTTTGAAGTCTATTTTGTTTGATACTAGTACTGCAACACCTGCTTTTTCTCCCATTGTTTGCATGAAATATCTTTTTCCCTCCCGTGGCTTTTGGTCTGTGCATGTCTTTGGGTTTGAGGTGAGTCTCTTGTAAGCAGCATGTAGATGGGCCTTGTTTTTTTATCCATTCACTGACCCTATATCTTTTGATTGGTTCATTCAGTCCATTTACATTTAGGGTGGTTATCGATAGGTATGTACTTATTGCCATTTCAGGCTTTAGATTCATGGTTACGAAAGGTTCCAGGTTACTTTCCTTACTATCTAAGACTCTAACTTAACTCACTTAGTATGCTGTTACAAACACAATCTAAAGGTTCTTTTCTATTTCTCCTCCTTTTTCTTCCTCCTTCATTTTTTATATATTAGGTATCAAATTCTGTACGTTTTGTCTATCCCTTGATTGACTTTGGGGATAATCAATCTAATTGTTCATTTGCCTTGCAATCAGCTGCTCCACACTCCCTTCCATCATTTTACTACCTCTGGTGACAGCTATCCAACCCTAGGAACACTTCCATCTATAGCAGTCCCTCCAAAATAGGCTGCAGAGATGGTTTGTGGGAGCTAAACTCTCTCAGCTTTTCCTTATCTGGAAATTGTTTAATCCCTCCTTCAAATTTAAATGATAATCTTTCCAGATAAAGTAAGGTTGGTTCCAGGCCCTTCTGCTTCATGGCATTTAATACATCATGCCACTCCCTTCTGGTCTGTAAGGTTTCCACTGAGAAGGCTAATGTTAGCCTGATGGGCTTTCCTTTGTATGTGATCTTATTTCTGCCTCTTGGTGCTTTTAACAGTCTGTCCTTATCCTTGATCTTTCCCGTTTTAATTACTATGTGTCTTGCTGTTGTCTTCCTTGGGTCCCTTATGTTGGGAGATCTGTGGATCTCCGTGGCCTGAGAGACGATCTCCTTCCCCAGATTGGGGAAGTTTTTAGCAACTACCTCCTCAAACACACTTTCTATCCCTTTCTCTCTCTCTTCTTCTTCTTCTCGTATCCCTATAATGCGAATATTGTTCTGCTGGAATTGGTCACACAGTTCTCTCAATATTCTTTCATTTTTAGAGATCCTTTTTTCTCTCTGTGCCTCAGCTTCTTTGTATTCCTCTTCTCTAGTTTCTGTTTCATTTATTGTCTCCTCCACTGTATCCAACCTGCTTTTAATACCCTCCATTGTTCTCTTCTACGATTTGATCTCTGACCTGAGTTCATTCCTGAGTTCTTGGATGTCTTTCCATACCTCCATTAGAATGTTGATAATTTTTATTTTGAACTCTCTTTCAGGAAGAGTCTCGAGGTCCATGTCATTTAAATCTTTCTTGGGAGTTGTATTAATAATTTTACTATGGGGCAGGGTTCCTTTGGCATTTCATGTTTGTATATGGCGCCCTCTAGTGTCCAGAAGCTCTATTCTGGATCTGCTCAGCCTCTGAAGCAATGTCGGGGGTCGCAGGGGAGAGGTACCAGTGCCTTGGGGGAGGAAAGAGCTGTTCCCCGCTTCCCGGCTGCTGTGCCTGTCTCCACCGCCTGAGCCAGTGGGCCGGGCACACAGGTATAAATTTTTGTCTCAGAGCAGCCAGATATGGATCCCTGCTTTCCACAAGTGGCCGGAATCCCAGTCTCCCCAGGAACTCTGTCTGTATTAACTTTCCAACCTGGTAGTCATGCGAGACTCATGAAAGCACCATGAAATGTAGGTTTGTGCTCCCAGAGCAGATCTCTGGAGCTCGGTATTCAGCAGTCCCAAGCCTTCCACTCCCTCCCTGCTCCGTTTCTCTTCCTCCAGCCAGTTAGCTGGGGTCGGGGAAGGGCTCGGGTCCCGCAGAGCTACAGCTCTGGTACTTTACCCTGTTCCATGAGGTCTGCTCTTTTCTCCAGGTGTATGCAGTCTGACACCGTCCTATTTCCTGTTGCTCTTCAGGATTAGTTGTTCCAATTAAATTTTCTCATTGTATTCATTTTTAGGAGGAAGTCTCTGTCTCTCCTCTCACACTACCATCTTTAACCCTCAAAATAGCTCTTCTTCAAGTTTTTTATCTTTTGAGTCCTAGCTGTAAAGCTTGGTGCAACACCTTCATTTTTTTAAAACTGTATTAACACATTTGATTTATTTTTGTAGGTGTGGAAAGTGGTTTGGAGACTCGTGAAAAAGGAAAGCCACTTGTGGTGGTTGTAAATGAAAAATTGATAAGCAATCAGCAGCTGGAATTGTCAAAGCAGTTCTACAAGGACGGACATCTCTTGTATTGTACCTGCAGGTATGCTAGAGACTGATGATTTGACCTATTTAATCTCTCCCTAGCTCTTGCCTACCTGCCTAACCTTTCTGTCTTTTTGACCTCCTACCTTTTCCCACTTCAACTGTCATTTATGTGTTGTATTTCTTTCAAATATAATTTCATTGCATGTGAGTATCTGTGTGTGTGTGTGTGTGTGTGTGTGTGTGTGTGTGCGCGCACATGTATGTATATTCATCTGGACATGCAAGTCACAAGAATATAGTTTTTTAATTTGCTTAGATTTTCTTTATCCAAGGAATGCATTTGCTTATTAATTGAAGTTTTGCCTTCAGTAAATGCACTGGAATCCCTAAATTAAGTTTTTACTCATTCATTAATTCAACTAAACCTAATGAGTGGCAGCCATTACTTTATGTGCTATGGATACAGGGAAATACAAGAGAAAAAGTCCCTTCTTTCATGGTGCTTATGTTCTAGTTGTGGGAGTTAGTAAACAGTTCATAAATAAGCCATCAAGATAGTTACACATGGTGAAATGTGTTGTGAAGAAAATAAGGCAGGATGATGGAATGGCTGTGGTGGGTGAAGACTAATTAGATAAATTCAGGGAAGCCATGACTTGGGTATATAACGTTTGAGGTGATACCTCAGTGACAAGGAAGAAGTAGTAATGGGAAGCTAGAGGCAGAAAGAACAGCAGCAATTGCAAAAGGCCCTAAGTTAGGAATGAACATAGAGTTTGGTGCATTTGAGGAACAGAGGGAAATTTAGTGTGACAGAAGTATAGTGAACAAGGAAGAATGTAGTGTAAAATGAGGCTGAGTGGGGACAGCTCGTATAAGAGTTCTGATTTTATTCTGTTTAATGAGAAGCCATTGGAATATTTTAAGCAAAAGCATTACTTTATGGTAAGGAGTATTATTTTCTAGAAGTATATTAGAATTCTGCAAGAACTGATCAACATCACAATAGAAGGATGAAGAAAATTGCTGTTTTTTTTCCTTACTAATGCTTCTTGAGACAGTAGAAGCTTGACAAAGGGTCAGGTCAGTAATTTCCAATTGTTTGAGTTTAAAAGCTATACTAATTTGATGTTGTAAAAAGTAAAGACCTCAGTGAAGAAGTATTACAAAATAGATAATTTTTAAGTTAAAATAAGTTGAAATTAAGATAAATGAATCTTAGAAGAAACTGACTAGAACATATTGAGCTTTTCTTTTAATTTTATGTGTCTCTTAGGCAATTTAAAATAAAAATGAACACCTGTTTATCATTAAATATTTATTGCATGCCTCCTATGTGCCAGGCATTATTATAGGCACTTAGCATACATCACTGAACAAAACAGATTCCTATTCTCATGGAGAGGAGACAGATTTATTGATTGTTTCAAGAGCAGCTGTTGGTGTCCTATTCCCTATAATGATGGAGAAGAGGGAATGTCAGGGTGGTTTTATAATAATAGAAGCCATTCTAGAAAGCATTGTGAGTCAGGGGAGAAACTAGTTAATCAAAATTATGTGGGCTTCAGATAATGGACATATCTGTCCCTGGTAGTTGAGATTATTAGTGGTTAACAGGCATTTCTAAAGAGAATAAACTCTCACCTTCCTAATTGGTTTATGCAAATCAGTTTTTCCCAGTCACTTTTGATGATGATTTTCATTCTAAATGTTGAATCAGCTTTAATTTTATGTTGGTACATTAAAAAAAGAGAAAACATTGATTTCATAAACATATCCTATACTTTGGTTGAAGAGGAGAAAGCTATACAAGTCTCCACTTTATTCATTTTTTACAGTTTTTTAGAAATCTTTCTTTGTTATATTAATTTCAAGAAAGTCATACACATGAATGCCATAAGAATCAGTAATTGGTTGTATTTTTATTTTAGGTATATCATTTATTTGCCCCAAATCTGGGCTGGGTGGTTGTATGTCTATTCTAATTTAAGTGACTGGTTTAATTAAATTTCTGAATAGCTGTATGTTGTGATTTGGAACCTTATTACCGATGTGCATGGTGGCTGTGCATTGCTTAATTGTATATGTATTTATGTTAGAAAATTATTGGCAAAAGGAGTTTTTCCACAATCTTCATGCATGGTTTAGTAGTCTCCCCAGCTTATTGTTCTTATCTGGTAGCTGTTAGTTAAAGTTGCATTTATTCTGTTTTCATAAATTAATTTTACCTCCAATTACATATGCCCAGTCCTGAGAAGTGTTCCAAAGCCATGTGACCACATCAGTTGACATAAGAGAAAAGGTATGTGTTGGATTGATATCGACATATAGTCTCTTCATACTGCTTTAATCTTGGTATGTATATCTGTAGTATTAAAATACTTACTCATGTGCAGTTTGAGAAGCATCACAGTGTGCTTGGAAGTTAGATTCAGTCATCAAGTGGGTAGCAGATGAATTATGGGATTTTCTTCCATGTTACTAATATTTTTCTTCTATTGTTTTAGCACACTTCCTTGGTTATTACAGCCAATGGACTTATCAACACTGAAATGTTTTCCTCCTGGCCAGCCAAAAAAATTTTCTACATTTTTGGATAAAGTTGTTGGATTGCAAAAATAAACACTTAAAACTCTGAACACTTTAAAAACACCCCACAAGTCCAGCCTATGGAATATGGTTAAGTCAAATAAAATACATAATACATGTTTGCAGAATAATATAAATTTCCTACATTTATAGAATGTATAGAAAATTTTATGGTGTAAATGTTAGCATTTGGGTCCAAATCCTAATTGCAATTTAATAAATTGATTAGATATGTTTCTCATATTTTCGTAAAAGAAATATGTAGTAAGTATTCATAGGTTTTTGTCCTAGAATCCTAAGTGGATTCAGAATCATGAAAAAAATGAACAAAGCTTAAGAACTTGGACAAGAACCTCAAAGATGGTTACTAGTTTGAATTTTAAAAATGAAATAGTAACAAACTTCTTAAAAAAGAGCAAAGAGCACCTTTAGCTTCTTAATCCAAGGAACCAAATTTTTTAAAAAAGACAAGCAAAAATGATGCATTGTGCTCTGAAATAAAAAGCTCAGTAGTTACCTAAAAGAAATGAACAAGATTAACTATCAAGTCATTTGATGTATTGTACTTGGAGAAACTCTTTTTATCCTGAAGGGTGAAGTGGATGTGTTTGTTCACTTTCCTCTAAAATACAAATAGAAAGTGACAAAATAATCTTGCCTGATGTCAAAGCTTTACTGGTTTGAGAAGAGTAAATCAGGAAAGACTTAACGCCAATAGGACTTGATGTTATTTTTTAAGGCCCTCTCTTGCAGTGGTATTGAAACATTTATTGTAACATCAGAGGAATTGATAATTTATGTGCTTAGAAAATTAGTTGTACAAATGTGTAAGTGATCTGATGTGTGTAATGCCTAAATATATCATTCAGAGTTCACACAATTGAAGATACACATATATTAAGGAATTCTGATGAACAGAGATTACCTTTAAGACCAAAAAGTAAACCAGATAAGCCATGAGTGTTCATAGTTTCCTGGTGGAAATTTTAGATATAATCCATTCATAAAACAAGAGCATTCACTATGAAGACCTACTTTCCACTGTATTATCCCAAAATGTTGAATATTCTAAACATTTGACTGGGGATGCATTATGTGATGTTTTTGTAGATTTATTTTCCTCATTGTGTTTTACTTAAGCTAATGTTTATTAAAAATAAATTCTTACTAATGGTAGAAGGTGGTGGCTAAGAAGTACTCTGGGTAGCAGGAGGAAGCCAACTTGGATTACAATTTTGCTGAGAATAAGCTTAAAAGTGAGTGAGTTGCATCTACATGGGTAGGAATTCACAGCACCATAATCATAATTGTATAGTATTTTGATGTGCTCATGTTGTAGAAAAGGCCCTATTCAAATATATGGGGATAATTTGACTTCTGTGCTTTTAAAGTGTTTCTCTGGTTTGAGAAAAACAATTGTGGCTTAAAATTTATGTTTACTCAATCTTTCATCATTTTATGTCATGAAGGACTAACCATAGAGAAACAGGAACAAGTGAAAGGTTTACTTAGAACATCAGACAGCTGAAAAGCAACATAGGGCCCCACAACCTTGGCTTTTTTAATTTCCCTAAGAATACATAACCCAGATTCAGTTTTTTTGTTTAGCAGAAGCTTAAGTCAGTGGTGTCGACTGTGTGTAATGACATCCCTTTGATTACATATTTATGAGAATTGTATCAGTTGTGGGGTTTAAAAATCAAAGGATATCTTCGCATCGATTTGATTTGGCGGGAATCCTCAAGATCGTCTAGTCCAATCTCATCATCTTCTCAGTTGAGAAAGAAGGTCAGAGGTTATAGCTTGTCTAACAGCCTTTGGCAGAGCTGCCATTAGAAGCAGCTCCTCGACTCCTACTCCTGTGCTCTTTCCACCATACCATAATATATGTTGTAAGCTTTTTGTTTCTTTATAGTTTTGTTTAGTGTTTAGTTACTTTAATCTTCAGAGGAAACTTGTTCATTTCCAGAAGCTGTTCATCTCATTTCAGTTGGAATTGAACACTTTGTGTATTTAAGTTTTCTGTTGGTGTATGACAGCCTTACCTCAGACTTATAAATCTGTCATTCCTGAGTGTTTGCAGTCTAGCAAGATGTTCTGAGTGGGATTGGTACTAGATTGAATGAGTGAGGGCTTTAAGACAAATAACTAGATTTTTGGAGTTGGAAGAGAATTTTAAATATACCAGATGGAAACCACTCATTTTACAGATAAGGAAAGAGGCAAAGATGAATTAATTGCCAAGTTTACATGGCATTGGTCCTTATGAAAAAATTAATGATAATCAAAATTCTATTAGAAATAATTTGCTCAGTGGAGTGAAATCACTTTGGTGTTATTACAAGACAGAGCTTCAGGTTCTTGAAAGCAATGAGTAAGTGGAGTGCACTTTATTTAATAGCAGCTTTCTGCTGCATGTATTTCGAGTTCCAGGAATAAGAAAGCAATAGAGAAAGGTTAGTATTTTGAGAAATTTGCATCGTGGATAGGTTCAGAGGTGGAAAAGTAATAGTTAGAAAGTTGATGTTGGAGTAGGTAAAAGATGATGTGAGGTTATAGGATGATGGGAAAGATTTTAGATTACTGTGCTTACAATTTTGGAGGAAAAGTAAGAGCTGGTAGGATTTGGTGTTAGGTAAGAAAGAGTATATGAAATTACTGTCAGGTTTTTTTAATTTCAGGCGCCTTAGAGCACTACTTTGTATGCCTTTAATGGCAAATAATGCAGACACACAGGGAAGTGTAAAAATATGTTCATTCTGATATTTTCAGTCTGAGAAACTCTTCCTCAGACTAAGTCATTAATGACTAGCATGATCTAGATAATTTTCTTGGCCCTTTATTATGGTATAAGCACTTAATCCCACTGATTTGTTCACATATAAAATTTTCAGAGATGACCAGGAATCTTTACACAGTCTGAGAAATGAGATCTATCGGTGAATTACTAGAAATTAATTTTTGAGAACAATTTGGAATGAGTAGTCCTGATAGCTATGCAGTAATCAATTTTCTGCTGTACAATTAGTTTCACATTTCTGTGGGGGAGTAGGGAATGAAAAATAATGCCTGTTGCGTGCTTAGTAATATATCAGGTACTATTCAGAGCACTTTACACATATGAGTACATTTAATCTTTATAATAACCCTATGAAATAGTTACTATTATCTCATTTTACAAACGAGGAGAATGGGCTCAGAGCATAATGTGAAAAAGGAGTTTCATGTTAAATGAAGTGTCCAAAAGATGGCTTTGGAATTGTAATTGGAACACTGAATTATATTTCCACCATTTGTGGGGATAAGGATAGAATATTTGAAATCCAAGAAATTTTGATGGTATGATAGCCACAGGTACTTAATATACTTCAATTTTCACATTGCTATTTAGAATTATACAATTCATGTGGAGAAATTTTCCCAGTAGGTTTACCTAGTTGCAAGTTCTTTACTGGTTCTTTTGTTTTCTCTTTAAATATTTGTGTTTTAGCTTCCATTTTTGTTCTTTAATGTACTTATATTTCCTTGGTATTGTTATCACTTCCACAGCTTGTACTACTGATTGCCCTATCTATAGTCCTCCATCCAGTTGCCTTTTGGTCTTGTTTGTCTGTTAGCTCTCTAGGCACCTTAAACGATGTGCCCCAAACTAAAATCATATTTCTCCTTTTCATCCTTCTGAGATCCTTATCACCATTTAGTGGTAATAATGGTGTTACCGTTTAGTCAGTCCCCCACGCTTTAACTCTTAATCTCCAACACTGTATTGGTCACCATGTATTCTGAGCTTTACCTCCTAAGTGTCTCATGCCCATTTATTTCCTTATTTAGTATTTTAACAAAAATGCATAGTAAGACTTTTTTGTATCACAGGACTCAAGACAGGATTCCTGGCCTGGAGGAATGCTCATACAGTGTAGTTGAGGATGAACTGTTTTACTCATTCTTGAAGCCTCTGCCTGAAACACTTTAGGCTTTCGATAAATGATAAGTGTACTTTTGTAACTTAGTATTCTTTTCTCATTATCTTGCTTAGGAGTTGGTACTGGTTTTAGGAAATACTGTCATCACGCACATACTCATTTCATACAGTCTTTGACTTGACTCCAAAGTATTATGTCTCTTGTTCAGGAGGAAGTTGTGACCCTCACATTGTATGGTGAGTTTGTAGGATCAAGCATTTACAGGAGTAGCATCTAAAACATAGCGGTGCCTATCCTGTGTAATGTCTTAATGGTGTTTAAGTGTCTCTCATAATGGTGCTTATTGGGGATATTTTGGTAAAATGTGATGTAAATTAGTTTTATTAAAAGCAGTAGCTATAGTGTTTTTCAGTAAAAGACTCTGTGGATAAAGGTTAAGGATAACTGCTGAATGACATTTAATTTGGTTCCCTGTTAGTTGATTAATTCCTGAAGTATTTTAGCACAATCTTAATATTGTATGGTCTTTTAATTCTTATAATTTTTGTAGGTGACTAGACAAAAGGCGAGCAAATCTAGTTAGCTTCCAACAGGAAAGTACAATATATGCTTCTTGATTGATACTGATTCCTGTAAAATATTTTGAGACGTTTATATATTGTTATATACCATCTATTAACATTTCAGAAACTTTTAGATCTTTATTGTCTTTATGAATTTTTACCACATTCTGGTCAAAATTATTTATTATGATTGGCACTGATTTTATTTTAATGACTACAGTCCTATTCTTTAAGGCAGTAGTTCTTAAGCTTCCTTGGGTTGTGCAGTCCTTCAAAATATTTAAAACTATTGCTCCTCTCCCTACTGGCACATACACACATTTTGCAGTGAATGACATTTCAGGGAGTTTAAAGATGCCTTGAGGCCCTAAGTAAAGAATCCTTAGACTAAGGGCAACTTCAGTAACTTCATTCCTGCTTGTAGGAATTATAGGTCATTGCTTATTATAATTATTAGACTCCTTTATAATTAAATCCTTTTGTTAAGTACATTTGAGTTTAATAATTCCCAGTTTTTAAAATAATATAGCAAATTATAAACTTTTCTCATCAAGTTTAACACATAACCAAACAACATGTTTTGAAACTAACCTTCATATTATTAACCCAGTATTTATAACCCCCAATGGCTTGTGTAGCACTGTTTCTAATTGGTGAAAGGAACTAAATGGAATTTAGTAATTAGTTTTAGGGTATACTGCATTAGGCTATTTGGTAAACCTGTACAGTAATTTAGTTATTAACTGTCAAGTGTGCTTCTAAAGTATTTGTTTCCTGAGCTGGTAGTCACTGTTGGAGCTGTCTGTGAGAAGCCACATAGTGCATCTTTTTTACTGTTCATTTTCTCTTTTGTACAGAATGTACTGGTTATTTCTCCACTGCCAGTATGAAGTGGGTGGATAATAAGTGCACCAAATATAGGAGTGAAAAACATTCCTAAATCCTTAACCTAACTAATATTCTGGATCTTAGTTTCCCCATTTGTGAATTAGTAAAACTAAATTCCTTCACTGGTGTTTTCTAAGATATAAAACCAATTATGTGGAAAGTTTGAAAATAAATGTCAAAATAAGACCTTTTCTCTTGGTTAAGAGTTTTTGTTTTAAGAAATAGGAATAGTCTTAGAGATAGTTCCCTAGAATTCACAGTAGACAGTCCTAAGTAATACACAAAGCAAAGTCCTCACTGACACCAAATTTCACATTTAAATTCATATTCAGTCTCTGGTTGGGGTTATAGAAAATTGAAGTGAATGGGCATTTCCAGCGCATCAAAACAAAAGAATGGTCTGGTCTTTATTCTCCCTTTCCTCAGTGCCCTGTCTATAGAGTGATGAGACATTGCAAATAACATAAATAAAAAATGAAACCAAAACAAAAATCCTCAGTATTTCTGTGTAAATATGATATATTTTTTAAGCAAGTACCGTTTTCCTCTTTTCTTATCTGTATAGGCATGCTTCAGGTGGAAGTGGGGAAGAGAAGAAAATGAAAGCAAGTAGTTCTTGGTAATGTTTCTTCTGTTTTGTATATCTGAGAAGGATCACTGCTTTATTGGAAATCAATTCTTCCTTGTCTCTATTGTCTTCATTAAACCTGAGGAGGAGGTTGAATAGGGCTGTGTGGCCATATTTTATTGTAGAACCATTGTGTTCCCTTACAAATAGTGCCTTACTAATTCTGTTTAAATGTCTACCATGAAAGAAAGTGACGGGTTCTAGTTGAGGGGGCTGTTAAAAAGTGTTTTTAAAGAAACTTTACCATCATATTTTTCATTAATGAAAGACATTAAAAATAAGTTATCAGAGTTGATGTATTCCCCAAATTGTCCCCATGTTTTTTGGTGCTAAAAATAATTGAAATAAATGATTTAGTATTAGTTTCTAAAATTCCGATTGTCTTCGCAGCAGGTTCTGCCACAAGTTGTTACGTACATGTGTTTGTTATCTCTTTTTTCCCCGTTTTATTTACATACAATTGACATAATACAATTGACTTATATAATTGTATCATATAATTCAGTTATATGATCAATCACCACACAGTTACAAGTTTTGTTGTCTTTTTAAAAATCTAGGTCTATTTCTTTCATTTAGTAATGCAAGATTTATTATTCATTTTTATGTGGCCGAGTCAACCCTACATTTTGCTAGAATGTTAATTCCTCTATGCGCTATTTTCATGGTTAATGTGGATCATTAATTTGACAATATAAATATATTATCCATCATTGAATCACAGAGAATCAGAGTTCCTTAGACATGAACGGGTGCTTAGAGGTCACGCAACCCATCTCCTTTATTTTACAAATGAGGAAACTCACCCAGAGAGATTGAAGGGGCATAATCAAGTTCATAACACTCTTTTCATGGTACCATGATGCCTCTCAGAAACTAAAATAATTCAAGAGCATCATGTCCCATATACATTTACAACTATACTTTGTATATTACAGGTAATACATGCTTTAGAAATATTCCAAGCGTATACCTCATTTGTTTGAAATATGAAGGAGTGTTCTTAGAGTTAAAACTGCTAGTATTCATATGTTGTACTACAAAAAAGAAATAGTTTTAGAAATTAAAAAAATTATATATTTTTATTTTGGTATCCTTACTCTACAATTACATGAGGAACATTATGTTCACTAGAATCCCCCCATCACCAAGTTCCCTCCACATTCCCCATTGCAGTCATTGTCCATCAGTGTTGTAAGATGTTGTAGAATCACTACTTGCCTTCTCTGTGTGTACAGCCCTCCCCGTGAAACCTCCCCCCACATTATACATGCTAATCATAATGAACCCTTTATCCCCCACCCACCTTATTCCCTCCCTTCCCACCTGGTCCTTTTCCCTTAGGTAACTGTTAGTCCATTCCTGGGTTCTGTGAGTCTTCTGGTGTTTTTGCTCCTTCAGCTTTTCCTTTGTACTTAATACTCCACAGATCAGTGAAATCACTTGATACTTGTTTGTGTCCGCCTGGCTTATTTCACCGAGCATAATACCCTCTAGCTCCATCCCTGTTGTTGCAACTGGTAGGATTTGTTTTCTTCTTAAGGCTGAATAACATTCCATTGTGTGTAGGTACCACATCTTCTTTATCCATTCATCTAGTGATGGACACTTAGGTTGCTTCCATTTCTTGGCTGTTGTGAATAGTGCTGGAATAAACATAGGGGTGCATTTGTCTTTTTCAAATGGGGCTCCTGCGTTCTTAGGGTAAATTCCTAGAAGTGGAATTCCTGGGTCAAATGGTATTTCTGTTTTTAGTTTTTTGAGGGGAACCTCCATACTGCTTTCCACAATGGTTGAACTAGTTTACATTCTGACCAGCAGTGTAGGAGGGTTCCCCTTTCTCCACAACCTCACCAGCATTTGTTGTTGTTTGTCTTTTGGATTTGTGGCAATCCTAATGTTGTGGTTTTAATTTGCATTTCTCTGATGACAAGTGATATGGAGCATCTTCTCATGTGTCTGTTTGCCGTCTGAATTTCTTCTTTGGAGAAGTGTCTGTTCAGATCATGTGTCCATTTTTTAATTGGTTGATTTGCTTTTACTTTGTTGAGGTGCATGAACCCTTTATATATTTTGGATGTCAACCCTTTATCAGATCTGTCATTTATGAATATATTCTCCCATACTGTAGGATGCCTTTTTGTTCTATTTGTAGTGTTCTTTGCTGTACAGAAGCTTTTCACTTTGGTGTAGTCCCACTTGTTCATTTTTGCTTTTGTTTCCCTTCCCCGGGGCGATATGTTCATGGAGAAGTTGCTCATGTTTATGTGCAAGAGAATTTTGCCTATGTTTTTTTCTAAGAGTTTTATGGTTTCATGACTCACATTCAGGTCTTGGATCCATTTCGAATTTACTTTTGTGTGTGGGTTTAGACAGTGATCCAGTTTTATTCTCTTACATGTAGCTGTCCAGTTTTGCCAACACTAGCTGTTGAAGAGGCTGTCATTTCCCCTTTGTAAGTCCATGGCTCCTTTATCATGTATTAACTGACCGTATATGTTTGTATTTATATCTGGACTCTCTGTTCTGTTCCACTGGTCTGTGCATCTGTTCTTATGCCAGTACCAAATTGTCTTGATTACTGTGGCTTTTTAGTAGAGCTTGAAGTTGGGAGCGAGACCCCCTCGCTTTATTTTTTCTTCTCAGGATTGCTTTGGCCATTCAGGGTCTTTGTGGATCCATTTGAATTTTCCATCTATTTTTTCCAGTTCGTTAAAGAATGCTGTTGGTATTTTGATAGGCATTGCATTGAATCTGAGGATTGTTTTAGGCAGGATTGCCATTTAGACAATATTAATTCTTCCTAGCCAAGAGCATGGGTTGAGTTTCCATTTGTTAGTGTCCTCTTTAATTTCTTTAAGAGTGTCTTGTAGTTTTCAGGGTATAGGTCTTTTACTTCCTGGCTTAGGTTTATTCCTAGGTATTTTATTCTTTTTGATGCAATTGTGAATGGAATTGTTTTCCTGCTTTCGCTTTCTGCTAGTTCATCGTGAGTGTATATGAAAGCAACAGATTTCTGTGTATTAATTTTGTATTCTGCAACTTTGCTGAATTCAGATATTAGTTCTAGTTGTTTTACAGTGGAGTCTTTAGGGTTTTTTATGTACAATATCATGTCATCTGAAAATAGTGACAGTTTGACTTCTTCTTTACCAATCTGGATGCCTTATATCTCTTTGTTTTGTCTAACTGCCGTGTCTAGGACCTCTAGTACTATGTTGAACAACAGTGAGGAGAGTGGGCATCCCTGTCTTCTTCCCGATTGCAGAGGAAAAGCTTTCAGCTTCTCACTGTTAAATATGATGTTGGCTGTGGCTTCATCATATATGGCCTTTGTTATGTTGAGGTACTTGCCCTGTATACCCATTTTGTTGAGACTTTTTTTTATCATGAATGGATGTTAACTTTTGTTGAATGCTTTTTCAGCATCTATGGAGATGATCATGTGTTTTTGTCCTTCTTTTTGTTTATGTGGTGGATGATGATGGATTTTTGAATGTTCTACCATCCTTGCGTCCCTGAGGTGAATCCCACTTGGTCATGGTGTATGATCCTCTTGATGTATTTTTTAATTCAGTTTGCTAATATTCTGTTGAGTATTTTTACATCTTTGTTCATCAGGGATATTGGTCTGTAATTTTCTTTTTTGATGGGGTCTTTGCCTGGTTTTGGTATAAGAGTGATGCTGGCTTCATAGAATGAATTTGGATATATTCCCTCCTCTTCTGTTTTTTGGAAAACTTTTAAGGAGAATGGGTTTGATGTCTTCTCTATATGTGTCATAAAATTCAGCAGTGAATCCATCGGGACCAGGGGTTTTGTTCTTGGGTACTTTTTTGATTTACCACTTCAATTTCGTTGCTGGTAATTGGTCTGTTTATATTTTCTGCTTCTTCCTTGGTCAGTCTTGGAAGGTTGTATTTTTCTAGGAAGTTGTCCATTTCTCTTAGGTTTCCCAGCTTGTTAGCATATAGGTTTTCATAGTAGTCTCTAATAATTCTTTGTATTTCTGCGGGGTCCGTCGTGATTTTTCCTTTCTCGTTTCTGATACTGTTGATTTGTGTTGACTCTCTTTTCCTCTTAATAAGTCTGGCTAGAGGCTTATCTATTTTGTTTATTTTCTTGAAGAACCAGCTCTTGGTTTCATTGATTTTTGCTATTGTTTTATTCTTCTCAATTTTATTTATTTCTTCTCTGATCTTTGTTATGTCCCTCCTTCTGCTGACCTTAGGCCTCATTTGTTCTTCTTTTTCCAATTTCGATAGTTGTGACATTAGACCGTTCATTTGGGATTGCTCTTCCTTTTTTAAATATGCTTGGGTTGCTATATACTTTCCTCTTAAGACTGCTTTTGCTGTGTCCCACAGAAGTTGGGGCTTAGTGTTGTTGTTGTCATTTGTTTCCATATATTGCTGGATCTCCATTTTGATTTGGTCATTGATCCATTGATTATTTAGGAGCGTGTTGTTTGGCCTCCATGTGTTTGTGAGCCCTTTTGCTTTCTTTGAACAGTTTATTTCTAGTTTAATGCCTTTGTGGTCTGAAAAGTTGGTTGGCAGGATTTCAGTCTTTCGGAATTTACTGAGGCTCTTTTTGTGTCCTAGTATGTGGTCTATTCTGGAGAATGTTCCATGTGCACTTGAGAAGAATGTGTATCCTGTTGCTTCTGGATGTAGAGTTCTGTAGATGTCTATTAGGTCCATCTGTTCTAGTGTGTTGTTCAGTGCCTCTGTGTCCTTACTTATTTTCTGTCTGGTAGATCTGTCCTTTGGAGTGAGTGGTATGTTGAAGTCTCCTAGAATGAATGCATTGCATTCTATTTCCTCCTTTAGTCCTGTTAATATTTGTTTCAGGTATGTTGGTGCTCCTGTATTGGGTGCATATATATTTATAATGGTTATATCCTCTGGATGGACTGAGCCCTTTATCATTATGTAATGTCCTTCTTCGACTTTTGTTACTTTCTTTATTTTGAAGTCTGTTTTGTCTGATACCAGAATTGCAACACCTGCTTTCTTCTCTCTGTTGTTTGCTTGAAATATCTTTTTCCCTCCCTTGACTTTAAGTCTGTGCATGTCTTTGGGTTTGAGGTGAATCTCTTGTAAGCAGCATATGGATGGATCTTGCGTTTTTATCCATTCTGTTACTCTGTGTCTTTTGATTGTTGCATTCAGTCAATTTACATTTAGGGTGATTATTGAAAGGTATGAATTTATTGCCATTGCAGGCTTTAAGTTTTTGGTTACCAAAGGTTTAGGGTTAGCTCCTTTACTATCTTACTGTCTAACTTAACTCGCTTGTTGAGCTATTATAAATGCGGTCTGATGATTCTTTATTTCTCTCCCTTCTTATTCCTCCTCCTCCCTTCTTCATATGTTGGGTGTTTTGTTGTGTGCTCTTTTTAGGAGTGCTCCCATCTAGAGCAGTCCCTGTAGGATGCCCTGTAGAGGTGGTTTGTGGGAGGCAAATTCCCTCAACTTTTGCTTGTCTGGGAATTGTTTAATCCCTCCTTCATATTTAAATGATATTCGTGCTGGATACAGTAGTCTTGGTTCGAGGCCCTTCTGTTTCATTGCATTAAGTATATCATGCCATTCTCTTCTGGCCTGTAGGGTTTCTGTTGAGAAGTCTGATGATAGCCTGATGGGTTTTCCTTTGTAGGTAACCTTTTTTCTCTCTCTGGCTGCCTGTAATACTTTGTCCTTGTCTTTGATCTTTGCCATTTTAATTATTATGTGTCTTGGTGTTGCCCCCCTTGGATCCCTTGTCATGGGAGTTCTGTGTACCTCTGTGGTCTGAGAGGCCATTTCTTCCCCTAGTTTGGGGAAGTTTTCAGCAATTATTTCTTCAAAGACATTTTCTATCCCCTTTTCTCTCTCTACTTCTTCTGGAATACCTGTAATTCTTATATTGTTCCTTTTCGTTTGGTCACTGAGCTCTCTTAAAATTCTTTCATTGCTGGATATCCTTTTATCTCTCTCTGCATCAGCTTCTCTGCGTTCCTGTTCTCTGTTTTCTAGTCCATTAATGGTCTCTTGCATCTCGTCCATTCTGTTTTGAAGTCCTTCCAGAGCTTGTTTTATTTCTGAATTCTCCTTCCTTAGTTCTTGCATATTTCTCTGCAAGTCCATCAGGATGGTTATGACTTTTGTTTTGAATTCTTTTTCAGGAAGACTGGCTAAATCTATCTCCCCAGGTTCCTTCTCAGGGGAAGATGTAGCAGATGCCGAAGCTGTCTGGGTTAGTCTTGTCTGGATCATATTTTTTTGCCTTTTCATGTTGACAGGTGCTATTGACTGTCAGCTGGGAGGGCCAAAATTTTCACTTGCTACTGGCCTTTCTTTACTGGGACAACTGCGACCCCTAGTGGCTTGTGTTGGGTAATTGCGTGTAGACTGGGTCTTTGTGTCTTGCCTGGCTGGAAGGGAGAAATTTCCCTTTCTGTGGGCGGAATTTGTCTCAGGGTGCTTCTCTGCTTTCGCAGCGCCGGGTGGGGTAATGGATGGGGGGGCTGCTTGACTGTTTGCCTCCGTGAGGGGTCTCAGAGCTGTTGCCCAGGGGGTTAGTGCACCCGGTTTTCCCTGTAATTTCCAGCTGCTGTACTGTGACCTGGGTTGTTTCCATCAAGCTGTTAAGTCCCTGTCCCTTTAAGACTTTCAACAAGCCCCCGCTTTTCTTTGTCACAGGGGCATCAGCTTCGGCACCCGCTCAGAGGTCTTACTCCCTGTTCCCCCAGTATCCAGGGCCCCCTGGGCACCTACTGTGTTTGCGTTCTGGCCCGGATGGCGGGGGCTGGG
This sequence comes from Manis pentadactyla, assembly GCF_030020395.1. Classification (NCBI taxonomy): domain Eukaryota; kingdom Metazoa; phylum Chordata; class Mammalia; order Pholidota; family Manidae; genus Manis; species Manis pentadactyla. The sequence continues at coordinate 4,568,777 of NC_080039.1, read as the reverse complement.
TGTTCGGCAGTCCTGGGCTCCGTCTCCCTCCCGCTCTGCCTATTCTTCTCCCGCCGGGAGCTGGGGGGAGGGGCGCTCGGGTCCCGCGGGGCCGGGGCTTGTATCTTACCCCTTTCATCAGGCGCTGGGTTCTCGCTGGTGTAGCTGCAGTCTGGCCACTGTCCTGCGTCTTCTGGTCTCTCTTTTAGGGCTAGTTGTGTTTGTTGTATTTTCAAAAGTATATATGTTTTTGGGAGGAGATTCCCACTGTCGTACTCACGCCGCCATGTTGGCTCTGCCTCTAGTCAAAGACACTTTCTATCCCTTTTTCTCTCTCTTCTTCTGGTAGCCCTATAATGCGAATATTGTTCCGTTTCGATTGGTCACACAGTTCTCTTAGTATTTTTTCATTCCTGGAGATCCTTATATCTCTCTCTGCCTCAGCTTCTCTGTGTTCCTGTTGTCTGAGTTCTATTCCATTAACAGCCTCTTGCACCTCATCCAGTCTTCTCTGAAGTGCTTTCAAAGATTGTTTTTCCTCTGTATTCTCCCTCCTAACTTGATCCTTTAGCTTTTGCGTATTTCTCTCCAGGTCCATCAGCATGGTTATGACCTTTATTTTGAATTCTTTTTCAGGAAGATTGGTTAAATGTATCTGCTTAGGCTCCCTCTCAGGGGTTGTCTTGGTGATTCTGGACTGGATCAGATTCTTCTGCCTTTTTATGGCTATAGAGGTAGTTGTGGGCAGTTTGTGTGTGTGTTAGCTGCAAGAGCAAAGTCCCTTCATGCTTTCTGGTCGCCTTGCCCTCCTCACTGCCTCTGCTGGTTACCCACCCACAGGTAGCAGCTTCCGGTTTTATTTCCTGAGCCGCCATGGGCGGGGCAGCCATCAGGGCATCCCAGGCTCTACAGGGAGTGGCAGGCATGCTGGGTACACTCTGATGCACGAACTGCGACCTTTAGTGCCTTGTCTCGGCTCCCTCTGTTTGTGTGTGCTGGCGGGGCCTCTGAGTCTGCCCCAGCTGGCTGCAGAGGATTCTCTGGGCAGTTGCTGTGGGCGCAGCTGCTCTCAGGCTGCTCACCTGCTATGGCAGGTCTGCCCCGGAGGGGGGATGGGCGGGAGCCTGTTTGTCGCCTTGAGGGGCCTCACAGATGCGCTGCCTCCCAGGGGGCTGGAGCGCCTGAATTTCCCCTGGATTCCCAGCTGCTGGGCTTAGTGTGCCGGCATGCTTCCATCCAGCTGTGAGGCCCCTGTCCCTTTAAGACTTTCAAAAATCACTCGCTTTTCTTTTGTCCCAGGGGAGCCGGCTGCAGGGACCTGCTTGCAGCTTTTACTGTTCTGTTTCCCTAATATCCAGCATACCACGCAACGTGTGTCTGTGCTCCCAGTACGGATGACTAGGGCTGGGTGTTTAGCAGCCCTGGGCTTCCACTCCCTTCCCGCTCTGACTCCTCTCCTCCCGCGGGGGAGCTGGGGTCGGGGGTGGGATGCTCGGGTTCCGCCGGGCCACGGTTTGTATCTTACCCCCTTCGTGAGGCACTGAGTTCTTGCCGATGTGGATGTAGCCTGGCTGTTGTACTGTATCTTCTGGTCTTTCTTGGAGTAATAGTTGTATTATTTGTACTTTCAAAAATATATATGGTTTTGGGAGGAGATTTCGACTGCCCTACTCACCCCGCCATCTTGGCTCCTATGTTATTTATTTTTAAATTTAAATATAACAAAGTATTTTTCTTTTACAGTTCGGTAAGATTTTACAAATGCATAATCGTGTAACCACTACTATACTCAAGGTACATAACTCCATATGTTCTTTCTGCCATCCCTTTTTAGTCAGCCCTTCCCTGCAGTCCTAACTAGTGACAACTGATCTGTTTACCCTTATTATGGTTTTGTCTTTTCCAATATGTCATAAAAATGTAGTCATAAAGTGTGTAGCCTTTTGAATCTGTCTTCTTTCACTTGCCACAGTGCATTTGAGATTCATGCATGTTCTTGTGTATATCCATACCTAACTTTTTATTGCTAAGGAGTATTCTGTTGTATGAATGCCATGGTTTGTCCATTTACCAGTTGAAGTGTGTTTGGATTGTTTCCAGTTTTAGGGGAATCATGGTTATGAATAAAGCTGCTATAAACACTGATGCATGGGTTTTTGTGTGGACTTAAGTTTTCTATTTCTCTTGAACAGATAGCCAGAAATGGGATTGCTGTGCCATATGGTAACTCTCTCCTTATAAGAATTGCCAAACTATTTTGCCAGAGTTCCTGTATTGATTTATAGTCTTAACAGCAACATATGAGAGTTCCAGTTGCACTGCATCCTTGGCAACACTTCAGTTGTTACTATCAGTCTTAAAAAATGTGTTTTAGTCATTCTATGATGTATGTAGTGGTATCTCATTAAAGATATGCAGATGGCCAATAGGCACATGAAGTATGCTCGACCATATTAGCCATAGAGAAATGCAAAGCAAAACCACAAAGAGATACCACTTCATATCTACTAGGATGGCTAAAGAGATAACAGTAAGTGTTGGTAGGATGTGGAGAAACAGGAACCCTCAAAATGCTGGTAAGAATGTAAAATGGTGAAGCTGCTGTGGAAAAACAGTCTGATAGTTCCTTGAACAGTCAAATGTAGAGTTATGTGATTCAGCAACTCCATTCCTAGGTATTACCCAATAAAATGGAAACACGTCCAAACAATAACTTGTCTATGACTTTATAATAGCATTAGTCATAATAGGCAAAAAGTAGAAAGGAACCCAAATGTCTATCAACTCATAAATAGATAATTAAACATAGTTTATACAAAGGGTTTAGATACTGGTAAATGCCACAGCATGGGTGAACCTTGAAACTTCATGCCAAGTGAAAGAATCTAGTTACACAGGACTAAGTACTGTGTGATTCTATTTGAAGTACCCATAATATGTATATAGAGACAAAGTAGATAGTGGTTGCCTGGAATTGGTAGGGATAGGGGGATTAAAGGTTGATGGTAATGGGTGTGTGGGTTTCCTTTTGGGGTAATGAGAATGTTCTAAAATTTGGGTGGTGAATGCACAACTCTTAAGTATCCATTACATGCTTTGAATTGTATGTTTTGTGAATTTCAAAGCTGTTAAAATTACTAGTTTTAAATGTACAATTCAGTTTTTAGTAAATATATATAGAATTGTGCAAACATTACCACAAAACAGTTTTCAAATATTTCTATCACCCCAAAAGATCCTTTGTTCCTGTTTGTAGTTAATAACTATTTCCATCCCACACCAGGCAACCAGTGATTTTCTGTCTCTTCAGATTGGTCTGTTTGGTATATTTCATATGAGTGGAATCATGTATATTTTGGAATCACACTCCTTTTGCCTCTGGCTTCTTTTAATAAGGTTCCAGTTTCTGCATGTCCGTGCTAACACTTGTACTGTTTGTATTTATTATAGTCATCCTAGTGGGTGTGTAGTGATGTCTCACTGTGGCTTTAATTTGAATTTTCTTACTGACTAATGTTGAATATATTTTTACATGCTTAGTAGCCACTCCTGTATCTTTGGTAAATGTGTGGTAAAATTGCCCATTTTAAAAATTGTTATTGTTGACTTTTGAGAGTTCCTTATATATTTTGGCACAAACTTTTTTGTCAAATATGTGATATACAAATGTTTTCTTCCAGATGTGGCTTGTATTTTCATTCTAACAATGTAATTTTCAGAGCAGTTTTTAATTTTGACAAAGTCCAATCAATTTTTTATTACATTGTATTGAAGAAATCTGCCTAACTCAAGGTCCACAAGATTTTCTCCTATGCTTGTGTTTAAAAGTTTCAAAGTTCTACAGTTAGTTCTTTGATCCATGTGGAGTTAATTATTGTACAGGACATGAAGTGCAGGTTGAAGATCATTTTTTTTTCTTTTGCATATTGATGTCAATTATTCTAGCACATTTGATGAAACTACTATCATCTCTTATTGAACTGCTCTTGCACCTTTGTTAAAAATAAATTGACAGTATTTATGTGGGTCTCTTTGTGCTTTCTCTGTTTTAGTCTCTTTTTGCCTGCTTGTCTTTTTCTTCTCTTTGTTCCCTTCTCTCCTATTAGACTCTCTCTCCCTCTCCCAGTTTTCCCTGTTATCTTCCTCATGGTGAACTATGTTGATTAGTATTGATTGAAATTTTATATATACAGCTATAAATATGCAGAATTGTATTTTTCTCTTATTGGTACATTGGTAAAAAAAAATGTCAGAAATGATTAACTTTTTATTATAACCCTTAGTTTTTCTCAGGGAATTTGTGGCCTTAAAGAAAGATGGTGGTCCCTCTTCCCAAACCGTGTTTCAGAACTTTTGCAAAAAGAGTCATTTCCCCAGTGTTACAGTTCCTTTAAAAAAGAAATTAGTTACGGTAATATCAAATTGGTATGCTGAAGGGAGTCAAGAATTCACTCTTTTTTTCTAAAATGCCTATAGTTCATCCCTTAATTATAAGGTTGATTACTGACAGTTCTCCCCTAGGCGGCAGTCATGATTACTACCGGATCCACAGATACAAGAAAAAGTTTTCAAAAAGCAGCTTAATTTTGTAACTTCTCCAAAGCCAGCTTTGATCTATGTTTTTTAACACTTAAACAAATGAAGGAATTAGAATTTTGTATTTAAATAAAAACGAGAGACTTGACAATGAAATCAAGTAATACAAGTGACCAGTCCTGGCTTTGAACCCTAAAAAGCACAGTCATATTTTATTTTGGTTTTCTCAGAATCTAGTTTTTCCAAAAAGTGCCCTGATACATTGAAACATGTCTCTTACCTAGTTTCTTAGAATGTTTGTGGGCAACATGTTTCTTTCATGCTGCTTCAGTTGAAGTTTCCATTGTTTCCATTTGTTTGGAAACACCCTCTTTTGTATTTACTCTTTTTGTTAATGCTATACAATAGTTTGGAAATACTAGTTCAGAATTCTATCAGCATTTCCTAGCATAATTAAGGAATTTAGTTTCTGTGATGCTAGCAGATGGTTATTATTAACTGTGAGAATGAAATGAGATTACATAAACCCCATACCTGAAATCTCCAGCTGCTTGCTTTTGGCACTTTGCCTGAACTGTGATTTCTGCCCCTTCAGGTTAAGAGAGCCTTTCCCCCAACCACAGTCAGTTTATCTGTTTTTTAAGATGTTCTTAATATTAAATCTTACTAGTTCATTAGTTTCAGATTTTTTTTTCTCATCTCCATGAAACTATGGATAGAGCAGGGAACTTGGCAGAGACTGTTGTGGAAAATTTGGGCAGAGATATTAAAGCAATGTAATGTGGGCCAGGCTGCGTCATAACACACCTGAGCCTTATTGCAGACCTTTCTGCCTCCTGCAGCAGTTGCCTCGAGTTAAGAAGCAAACTCGGCTTCTTTTTGGTCCACGCTCAGCTGTTTAATGCATATTTCTCAACCTTGGGCTGATTGGATTAATGTTGCCCTTCCCCTAAAAGGTAGCTCTGCAAGTACCTTCCCCCTCCCACATCTTCTCAAGTCTAACTCTCTATACCTAGGAGCTTTGGCTCTTCCTCTTCTTTTCACAGGGTCGGGACTTGTCCTGGGCAAGCCAGCCCTTTGCTTCTCCTGCTCCTGAGAAATGCCAAGATTCTACAGCGCTGACTCCCAGCTGCCTTCTCATACCTAGACTTTGGGCTGCTTTCCAGATACCTGCATAAGCAAGCCCTTGTCACTGCTACCCATTCCTACCTGCACCCTTTTTCCTCTTTGCCACCCTGTTCCTTTGTCCTTCCCTCCCACCTCCACCCTCTCGTGCACAATGTATAAAAGATGGGAAAAGTACTACGGCCAGAAGTCTCTGAGAGAGGCATCAATGGATGAATATTTAGGCAGCTTAGGGCTGTTTCGGAAGCTGACTGCCAAGGATGCCTCTTGCCTCTTTCGGGCTATTTCGGAGCAGGTAAAAGGAAAACAAATGTGTCTTCCCTATACTGAGTTTTCAGAGTTTGAGACATGGCATGGTACTGTAGCTAGAAGACCTGTAGCCCACCAGAACAAAACTCCCTTATCCCTTCCCTAGTAAAAACATCAGGTCTATAAGCCAATTATTACCTTGCTGTGTGCCTTTACTCGTTAGTCCAAATCTATTGCTTACTTTTGCTATCTTAACTTTTCTAAGTGCCACTTTGGAATGTAATGAAGAATGGGGTTAAACAATATTTTGAAGTGTATCTTGATCCTTTTCAGCAACGTTCCACTTCTTCGAAATTTTATGCCTAAGGAAAAATTTATAGGCTGTTCCCTGACAGAGTAGAAAAGCAGGGGGTGGGGGCATTGACAGAATCATCTCCCCTCATTCTCACTAAAGGAATCACAGATTTTAGTGAGGACTTAATTTCCTAATTTCCTACATATGTTCTGATTAAGGGGTAATGAAGTGTCCAGTTCACAGTCTTAATTTAGAAGCTTCTGTGTCAAATTATTGCTGACAGTGAGCTGGTCTTTCTCTTTTTTTAGTTGTTTTGCAGCCAGGTCCATCATTTGGAAATCAGGAAGGCTTGTGTTTCATATATGAGAGAAAATCCACAACCTTTTGAGTCTGTAAGTAGAAATACATACCCAAGGGAGAGTTGTGGATAGAGTATATAGCAGGTGGGAAATGAATTTTGAGCTTCTATGTATGAAAATTGTATCATTCTCTCAGTAGCAAATATTTAATTTCCAGCTGGCTTCCTTCCCCCTGGCTAGCCATGCTTCTGGACCTCCTTCTGTAATTAGATTGTTTTGTACTCCAGTTAAAAATTGAGAAGAAACAGTTAATCTGTATACTTCCAACTACTTCTCCCCCACACACCAAAAATTCCCCAAAAGTTAACATTTTGACTGCTGTTTTTTATTATCCATACCACTGTTTTCTTGCACAATTAATCATAGTTCACAGAGGTTTGGCTATGTAAGTGTATATTTAAAAATATGTACAAATACAAACCTCCTGTGCAGTAATTCTGTGCACAATGCCCTTCGGCCAGCCAACTTAATCTTATAAAACTTAATTGTAAGGAAACTAAATTAGGAAACCTATTATCATGTGACGAATTGGTAATTGAAGCACTGTCACTAATGATTGACTTTTAAAACAACTTAGAAGACCTCTTTGTGTATGTTGAAGCGTTTGAATTCTTGGAACAAAATAAGGTTTTATCAAGGTGTTTTTTGAATTGTGTCTTTTGTGTGGTTGTTGGGTGTTGTGTTTTTTTTTTTTTTTTACTGTGTTTAGCTTTTCCAGTACTATTTGTTTTCTTCCGACTATATTTTGGGTATTTGCCTGCTGTTCGAGGTTTACTCTTAATTTTCTCAACAGGTTTTGGTGAATTTTAACACTACATAAAGGCTTTTTTACTTTAAAGCTTATTACCTTGAAATTAATTACAATCTTCACCCCACCTGGGGAAGGATTATTCCTGAAATTACTTGAAGTGCAAGACGATGGTGTAAAGCAGTGTATCTCAAGTACTCTTGTGCCTACAAATCACCTGGGGATTTTGTTAAAATACAGATTCTGATTCAGTAGGTCTGAGCAGGGCCCATAATTTCTGCATAGTTAAACTCCCAAGTGATGTTTGCTGTTGTTTGTGCATGGCATTTTGAGTAACAGAGATGTGTGTAAAATTTTAAAACTATGAGGATGAATCTCCAAATAATTATGCCAAGTGCAAGAAGCCAGAACCACCCTCCCACCAAAGTACATATCATACAATTTCCTTTATATAAAACTCTAGAAAATGCAAACCAGTCTATTGTGACAGAAAGCAGATCAGTGATTGCTTGTGGGTCGGTGGGGCTAAAGAGGGGCACAAGGAAACTTGATATTCACTATCAAGATAATCATGGTGGTTTGACATGACATGACTGCGTACATATGTCAAAACTTAACTGCATGTAAATATTTGCAGTTCATATGTCAGTTGTACTTCAAAAAGTTGTTAAAAGGGTTTGAGGAAAAATTAAAATTTGATTTCACATCTTGTGATATATTTTCATGGAACTAGTCATATATAGTCCTTGAATTTTTATTTTTATTTAGGTACTTTACATACAGTAAAATTGGCCATTTTAAGTTGAGTGTTACTAGTTTTGGCAATAATATGCAGTCATATAACTGCCACTGTAATCAAGATACTGAACAATTCCATCACCCCAGAAAGTTGCCTTGTGCCCTGGGCTTTTTTGAAATAAATTTCCTTTAAGATTCCTCAGTTTAACTTGGTAAATGCATGTCTCCTGTCAAGTATGAAATTATTCTAATTATTTGGCTTGCTTGATTCATGAAAATTGTCAGGTTACTTAAATAGGAATTTCAAAACTAAAAGGCATACTATTGGATGAAATGCACAGGTAGGTGAATAAGCCAGGATCAGTTCCGAAGATAATTGTATAGTCCATCTTTTCTCCTCTCAAAACTTTGTGTATGTGCAAATCTTCTTGAGATGCTGTGCAAAGTCGTAATTTAATACTGAGATTGTTGATTTGAACAAAAATCCACTGGGGGATAATATTGCAGAATACGATCAGATTTCGGTAATAAAATGTAATTGGTTAAGTCAAGATTTTTTTTATTTTTGAAGTACGTAGAGGGATCTTTTGAGAAATACCTGGAACAGTTGGGAGATCCCAAGGTAAGATCAAATATGGGGGTTTACACTTTTCAGAGTATTTGGAATAGTAACCTAAGTATTCATTCAGCTGTGTCACTTTAGCTAGACTCAACCTGTTTTCTTAAGTAGCTAGCTGATTTGAATCAAATAGTTCTTGCAAAAGTTTGGAGACTGGCTACAGACCTATTGTTTTGTGTCGAATAATGAGAATTCTGTGTTAAGAATTTTATCATCCATAGACTAGTAAAAGAGTACACACTGGGAACAGGACAAGCCTAAGCCTTTTCACTCTAATCGGGGAGGGGGAATGGTAATGAATGTTACTAGGAGGTTGTTACTTAGAACTCTTCTGATGTGTAGTTATCTTTTTTTGTGTGGGAGTAAGATCCACAAACACATTTATTTAAAAATAATTTATGTGATTAGTTCCATAGTTGTGGACTTAAAACACTTGTACTAAATACCCTGCTGACTTCATATTCGTACACTAATTCCATTTTTATTGTGCCTTTTAAATCTTCCATATTAATTGTCCTTGTTAATACCTAACTAAGGTTGTCTTTAGGTCTATTTTTTTCAGACTAAGTTTATGTTAATGATTAACTATCACAATATCCTAAGCCTCAAAGCAAGTTATAGAAGTTCTTCGTCTAAAGTAGTGTGCTAAGTATCTAGAAAAACAATTGTTAAACTTGGAAAAACTACCTCCTAGCAGCAGAACATTTTTAAAACTTTATGCACTATTTATGTTTAGGAAAGTGCTGGCCAGCTGGAAATAAGGGCTCTTTCTCTAATTTATAAGTAAGTTGAACCTCCTTTTTTCAAAAAGAGAAAGTGTGTGTATGTGTGTGTAAGATTTTTATTAAAGTCCCCTTAGTATTGGGAAAATTTGAGATTTGATGTATCGATATATAGAATGAAGAGACCTAAGGAAAGTCAGTTGGTACAATTTTGGGGTGGAGAACCTCTAGCATTGTGTACATTTGAATGGAAGAATAAAGGACTTTAAGAACTGCTGGTATTATTCCTGTCGAAAATCAGAATATTTATCTTAGAATTTTTATGTGTTTAACTTTGTGCCTCTTTTGCTTGCATCCTCAATGGAACAGTATCACTTCTAAAATAAATTGGTTCTTAAGGACAAAAATATTAGATATTACAATGATGGTTTGTGGTTCTTCAAAGAATTACAATACGTAAGTGTACAGTGTATCTGGTATTAAAATTTCGTAGGGAAATTAAGAAAAGCCTAAAAAGGCTTTTTAGGGAGGTGATAATGGGAAATTTGAGAAACACTGCCCTACTGCTTTTGCAAGTTCTATTTTGGTCTTTAGAACTGTAAAAGCATTTTTGAAAGCTGTGCGATTTTGAAAAATAGCTACATAATGTAGGTTAGAGGTGTGGAAATCTTGTTCATTTGAGAAGTTTAATCTGTTTTGACTCCTTAAAAATTTTTAAGATGATGAGATGGCATAAACTTTGGTAGGGTTAGAACCCTCTTCTGGGGAGTTGTTCAAGTTAGTATTTTGCAATCTTCTCCTTTCTTAGTTAAGTCCAGCAATAAGTAGTATTGAAGAGGCATTGGGCAGGCTGATGTCAGTTGTTGGCTTTTAACTCACTGGCTCCCGGCTTGTAAATTGGCTTGCTTCTGTTTTTGTGTGACCCTCAGGCTAAGAATGCTTTAAAAATTTCTTTAAATGGTTAAGAAATCAGAAGACTATTTCATGGCATGTTAAAATTTCATGAAATTCAAATTTCAGTCTGCATAAAAATAGTTTTATTGGGACACAGTTATCTGCGTTTGTGCATTGTCTCTGTCTGCTTTCAGAGCTACAATGTCAAAGTTAAACCATATGGCATGCAAAAACTGAAATGCGTAGTGTCTGGTGTTTACCAAGAAAAAATTTGTCGACCCCTACCTTAAATAAATGGGAGCCCCGAAAACTCGAAAACCTACATACACTTGTTAATCTTCTTTGCTCTTTCTCCCATGTTAAGATACATATATTAAGCAATCCACTGGACTTGACCTACCTCAATTTAGCATTCTTTAGTCTTTTAAACATTTGGATTATTTTATATAAATGAAATATGCAGTTTAAAAGCACAAATACTTGTTCTTACAAGTTTCTCATTTATATACTAAGTTACCTGTTCTCGCCCACCATTGTTTTCTATTCATGTAGACGGGATTTCATTCTTTATCGCTATCCCAGAAAGCCTCCAATTTATGTCACAGATAACGGCTATGAAGACAAGGTAAGAAGATGAGTGAGTGTTTACTAAAATAAACTGAATGATACTGCTGGCTTACCAGGGCATAGGAAATCCTTTTTTTTTTTTACCTAATTAATGGAAAAAATAAGCATAGTCTAAATGAGAATTTTCTCTGCTACCAGCCTTTTCCTCTCCAGTCAGTCCTCCAACCTTAGTATACCATGCTTCCAGATAGTTTTCCTTTGTATCTCAAATGTCAATTCTCTTGAAACTTTCCCAGCTCCCCTGGAGTTATTTCCTCCCTTTGATTTCCTCTAACATGACCTGAAGTAATTATAATATTTATCACATTGTATTGTTTTCATTTCTACGTTCTCATTAGTCTGAAGAGTGTGCTACTACTGACCAGTAGGTTGCTTGGAAAATAGTAGGTTGTTTTGTTGGCTGAGAACTCTCAACAGGTAAACAAATTGCTCTTCAGCATACAATTTTTATTTCAAGAAGATTTTAAGAAAAGCCTTTTATCCAGATTATTTGATTAGTAAATATAGACTGCACAGTATTTGAGTTTTGTAAGTTGTTTCGTTCCATGGAGCAAAATTCAGGCAACATTTTTATTATGGTGAGAGAAGACTAGACACTGAGAGAACTGTTAAGATGTTTAAGTAACCTAGATAAAAGATGTGAACTACACAAATGGCATTAGGAATAGGGGAAGACCAAGTGGGCTGCAAGAGATAATTTGGAAAATAAGTATAAATTGGGGCGCATTGTTTTACTAATGGTACTTCCATCTGTTTTACTCAGCAAACATTAATCCAATGTAGTGTACCATACACTTTACTGGGCTTTGGGGATACCAAAGTAAATACAACAAAATCCTTGCCAGGGGTCTTAAGGGGTTATCAAGACAGACATGTAATAGTTAACTACAGCAAAGTAATATGTTTTATAAAGAAGTATGTACAAAGAGCATAGGAAAAAAAGCCCTTCACTCTGCTTGAGTTTAGAAAGTTTCATGGTGGTAGTGACATTTATGGGGAATACCAAAAAATGAATCCAACAAGTATGAAGGCAATCTATTTAGAGGAAACATATGCAAAGGAATGGAAGCAAGAGATCCTTTGGGACTCAAATAATTGGGTGGGGAGAGGTCAATGCTGAAAAGACAGGCTAGAGTTACATGAGGGGTGTTAGAGAAGAATTTGGCTTTTTATTGTACAGAATAGTCAATTGAAGTTTTCTTCTACTATTTTATTATTGAGCTTTTAAAACATACAGAAAACCTAAAAGTATTTTACAGTGAGCATCCATATACTCACCACCTAGTCTGCTGTCAGTATTTGGTTTCCTTGTTTATCATATATCTATCCCATCTCTGTTTACCAGTCCATCTTAATTTTTGGTGTCTGAAATGTACTTTGAAATACATCAGTACAGGTGCCCCTGAACAGTTTTTAAACAAAGGTGTGACATAGTCTGAATTGTTTGAAGAAGAGGAGTGTTATCTTTTTTTATTTTAGCAATTTTACACAGCATTGCCTGAGGAGATTTAGACATTTAGATCTTTATTAGGACGCTTTAGACCTGCAATTCATTTTTTCCCTGGACATTTTATTCTGAAAGTTTTCATATAGAGAAAAGTTTTGAAAGAGTTGAGTAGTGAATATCCATATACCCAGCCCTTAGTCCCTACAGTTACACAGCTCCATTTTCAAATGAGTCCTATACATCTTAGAGATATTACTGAACTAATTAAGGGGAAAGCATCATACATTGGGAGCCATGATACTACAAAAATGCAAGGTCTTTTGAGTATGCAGCCATGAGAATAGCATGTATAAATCTCATCCTTGAGCTGATGAGACTCTTATTAGCTTATAGAGAGAGAGCTAATACTTACCAGCATTTGTGTATTTACATGCAAAGGATTGTGTATATATGTCTAATTTGGGAGTGTTTAAGTGTGTTTGTTCATACTGAAACTTAAGAATGGAAAAGCCAGGTGGCAGCAGAGTATTTTTGTTAGGTGACACCTTGATTTGCCTTAAACTTGTACTGTATTTCATTTTAGGCTCTTAAGATTTGTGTTTGAATTGTTTGGGTTTTCAAAAATGACTATCACAGACAGTGAGCATTATCAGTGAGCCTTCCATAAAATATATTCTAGAGCAAATTCTCAAATAAATGCCTAATGGTCACCTTGGTTCCTTTCATCGTCTATATTGACTTAAGTCTGTATTTCACATAGTTATCCAGTATCAGAGAAAATGCTACTGGAAACTAGCCATCTTCACTCAGCCTATTCGTCTATCTAGAAAGAATAGAAATAAATTAATATATTAAAAACGAAATAAAACTTAAACCTGGGCATGTAGAGTAAGAAATCAAATACCCGTTCATGCTCTTAAATCTCATGCTTTAAACTAGTTTGGGTGGGTATCCCTCTGTATCGTTCTCTTTGCATTTATTTTCTAAATGTAGATGGGCTCAACTTAACATTCTGTTACTTGTTCTTTTCAAATATCTATCCTCATCAATAATGCAGATCTACTTCATTTTTTCACTACTTTATTGCCATTACATCCCACCCGCCTACCCCCAACAGACAGACCACCCACAAGTTTATATGAACGAATTATTTTATGTTGGGATACCACCAAGAACATGAAAGCCATCATGCCTAGTTTTGCCTCTTCTGTCAAAATTGAACTCATTGCTACTTGAATAGAGAAATTGTACAGTCATCTTTCTTCTTTCCTGCTTGTTCATCAGTTTTGGAACTGGCAACGTTTTTATTATGTTTTATTAGTTTATTATGTTTAGTTTTATTGTAACTACTCCTTAACAACTACCGTCAGTTATTAACCTTTCTTAGTTTGAGTTCCCAGTTCTAGTCCAAAATACAGAGGCTTCTCTGCTCAAATTTGCTTACTGTTCCTTGTGGATTAAAAAACTCCTCTTAAATGTAAATACCCCTGGGGGTGGGTAAAACTTAAAAAGTTAAACTTTTCTGTGAGTAACTTTAGCGTGACACTTGCCCTCAGTTCTCTGAATTGGATTATACTGTTGGGATTAAAGTTGTGATCTCAAACAAAAGGCTAGGGAAGAATAAAAAATCTAGAATCAGAGAATTTGATTATTGGGAGAAGTTTGCCCAGGGTAGTGTAAGAAGGTAGAAAAAAAGTAAAAAAGAAAAATAATAAAAGAGTAAAAAATTAAAAAGATTAATTTTCTGCCAAGGAACTTTGGTGGCAACATCTTCCCATAGAATCACCTTTGGTACTTCAGGTTGCTGATAACCAGAGATATCTTCAAATTAGGCTAAATCACTAAGGATTACATCTCTTACACAAGACACAGGGTTTTGAGCAAAAATTCAAAAAGGTTTTGGAGCAGTTTATAAACATATTTCCTCACATGGAACTAGGGAGCATTTTTACTGAAATAATTTGGTTAGGGAACATGGCCTTTGAATTGGTGTTTGGAAAAACTAGAAGACAAAGGAATCAACTAAGAAATTAACTCATTCTTTAGCCATCTCAGTGCCTTAATTCATTAAGGAAGTCTCTTTAGTAGTATTGATAGCTTGGTGTATTGCTATTTGATACAGTGGAAAACATATTTAATAAAACTGAAGTCCATTCCCAATCCCCCATACTGTGGGTTTGGGGTATTTGAGTATTTGACCTAATTTTTCCAGTCATTTTTAGAAGTTAAGCTAAGTCTTTTAACTTCTGGTAGGCTTTCTGTTTTATTTACCCAATTTGTAGAAGTTCCCATGTTTTGCAAATCTGTACATCAATACTTGTTTCTTGTATTTACAAGAATGTGATCGAGGCTTACAGTGAAGTCTGAGCAGGGGTTTTAATTTTAACCTCGGCATTTAAAAGTCACTGTCAGGAAAATCTCTGAGGTATAGCTTGCATTTATCTATATGTAAATTTCAAAAATCACTTTTCTTCAGCTTTATTGAGATACAATTGGCACATTATGCAAGATGAAATAAGAGACAAACACTGTATGATATCACTCATATGTATAATTTAGAAATCATTGTTTTTAAAAAGACATCAGTTTCTGATTAGCAACTTAATTTCAAGTAGTTATGGTTGTAAGATGTGTAACATTCACTTAATTGTTGTGTGTGTGGTTTTTTTCTTCAGATTCTACTCTGCTCTTCAAGTAATGGGCATTATGATTCAGTATACTCAAAACAGTTTCAGTCAAGTGCTGCTGTTTGCCAAGGTACTTGAAGACTTTATAAATGTTTTGGTGTGATTTCAGGTGATTTGTTGGCCATCTTTAAATTGAAGGACCCACCATGAATAGCTCTTTTAAAACCCTGTTGATACCTATTGAATTTGTATACTGGTTAATAGCTGTTTACATTGTTATAAAACCACCTTATTTTGATAATTTGCATTTTGGTCATTTCTTCCTTTAGCTGTATTGTATGAAATTCTCTATAAAGATGTGTTTGTTTTGGATGAAGAAGAGTTGAAGACTGCAGTTCAATTGTTTCGAAGTAGTTCCAAAAAGAACAGAAACAATGTGACTGGCAGTGAGGATGACCTTATTGACTACAGGAGTTCAACTCAGGATAGGTAATAAGGGGAAAGGGGAAGTCAATCACAAGATCGTTGATGTTCATGTTTCTATGCATCATCATTTGAAAGTGGAAGGGACCTGGAAGCTTATGCCTTAGACAACACATATGAATGTAGGTATATGTGTGTTTATAAGGATATACATTTTTTTTAATGGGGAAAGAGAAGTTTTACCAAAAAGATAGCCTGTACTGTGAGTTGCTCAGGCTTTGGGGTGTTCGGTGCAAGTTGGAATCTATTTTTTTTTTTTTTGCTAGAAGAGACTTTAGAACTATCAAATCCCATGATTCTCAAACTTCAGTTGTATACAAATTGTTTAGGGTGCTTGTTAGAAAGGCAGATTCTGGGGCCTACCTTCACAAAATTTGATGTCAGAGTGAAGTTAAGAATCTGCTTCTTTAACAAGTACACCCAAGTATTCAGATGTAGGTAAACTGTGGACCACATATTGACAAAAAACTGATTCAGAACCAGCCCCATCGTTCTTTAGAAGGTAACTGAGGTTCAGAGTGGTTACTTGACACACGTCCATCTAGTAAAGAATCTCTCAGGCTAACACAAGTTTTAGAAGCTTTTGAGTATCTGCTTTTGGTACCCCTAAGGATGTAGATTGTGGCAGCTATTAAACAGATTTAGTCAAAAACTTACATTTAAAATTGTAGTTTTCTATTCTTGATTCCTAGTTCTGTCTGGAAATTCAGATAGGTTTGGCTCCAGTAAGGTATCACATTGTCTTTTTGTCATACAGTTGTATTTCTAGGATGTTTAATGCTTGCAATTATTTTCTTTTTTTGGTAGAAGAGGGTTTTCTTGGGTGTTTTTTTTTTTAAAGCTTATATGGGAATGCAGGAGGTAGCTGCCATATATCAGGGTAAAAGTTTCTTTTCACTGATTTTGTCTTAAGGGCTTCAGGCTTACAGAAACTACAGTAGTAGGAAGTCAAGGTATATTAGTTATCTATTGCGTAGCAATATTACCACAAACTCAGCAGCTTAGAATAACACACTTATCTCTCAATTTATGTGGGTTAGGAGTCTGGGTATAGCTTATCTGGGTTTTCTGCTTAGGGTCTCACTCTAGTATGCAATGAGGATGTTAGTATTGAGTTCTTACCTGGAGTTTTGACTGGGGAAGGATCCACTTCCCTACTCACATGGTTCTTGGCAGCATTCCGTTCCTTTCAGCTGTAGGACTAAGATTTTTTTTCTGGCTGTCAGCTAGAGGTAACCCTCAGCTCTTTACTACATGGGGCTGGAGAACATGGCTACTTGTTTTCTTAGAGTCATAGAGCTACCAGCAACATAGTCATTACATTCTTATGTTAATGTAATGATACACATCCTATTGGTTAGAAGCAAACTTAGGAAGAGGGGAATCACAGAAGGGCATGATTATAGGGGCCATCTTTAGAGTGTTTCCCCACAGGGGGTATGAAATATAGGAGGTAATCTGCTGAGTATACTTTCAGAAAGGAAGCATAAAGGTAAATGTTGGGGTGAAAAAGTATTTGCCTCATTTTTAGAACTGAGCTACTTTAACCGCTAGGTGGTGCTACAGATGTCAGGCTTAAGACTTCTTAGCTTCTGCATTTATATAAAGCTCTTTGTTCTAAATCTTTTTAATTAGGACTGAAGAGTTAGGTGCCTGCTGCGATGCTGAAAATATGCCAGAGGAGTACAGTGAAGGAACAGATGAAGCAAAGGTTTGAGATTTTCTAGGGCAAAGAAATTTCATATTCTTGGCATATGGCATCATAACTTAAACTAGTTAAGGTCAAATAAGTCCATCCTAGTTAAATGGGGTGGTGGAAGAGTTGATGTTTTCCTTTGTGGAAGTCTTAATCTGAAAATGTAAAATACATGCTTAATTGTTCTCTCTATTTCTATTCTTCAGGAGTTGTAGATTTTTTTTCAAAGTAAACCAAACCCTTGATAAATTTCAGCTCTTTTCATGTTACATTACAAACCCAATAGATAATTAGTTTGTAATCAGTCTTCTGATGCTAAGGTTTCTTTTTGTCATTAAAAATATAATAACCCTGTTCTGCAAAGAAAATAGTTGATAACCATGGTTGAAGAAACAGGAAAAATGTTACCATCTGTATAGGCATAAAATCAAGCAAACCTTCCATTTGAAGCTAGCTATGTAGGACATTATTACAGTAATCACTGTGCATGCTTCAAGTGCTGATAATTTGCAGAAAGAATTGAACATAGTGAAATTCTCAGAAGTAGAAGAGTAGAAGAAGGTAATTCCTTTGGAAATCATAACAAATTTTGATGAAAGCAAACTTTTCAGATTTTTTCCCAGCGATTTTAGGGTATAGAAACACTTGCACCTCTGTGTGCATATCAAGATGAGACTCGTTGAATATTTGTGACTGAATCTTTAATGCTGGTCTGTATTGCATTGATTTATATATGTCATGTCTTGAGCTGTTGGCTGCTTTAGACAAAATTTCCCTTCTGCAGTCTTTTTAGATCATTTGCATAACTGCTTCTTTAGTCTCCTCACCTTTCAGATGCAATAAATAAAATTTATTTTCGCATACATTTATTCTTTTAATAAAGAAGGAAAGGAAGCCATATGTACAAATTTTTTTAAAAAAAAGAAAAGGAAGGAAAAGAACCTAATTCTTCCTTCTTCATAGAAGGAAGACTTAAGCTAAGGATGGGGAGTTTGTAGCATGATAATTTTTATTTTAGTCTCTAGGAAACCAGTCAAAGATGCCCTTCCCCTACAAGGTGCTCAAAGCCCTGGATCCAGAAATCTATCATAATGTAGAATTTGATGTTTGGTTGGACAGCATAAAAGGTAATGACATGTCAACAGAATACTTTTGAATCCTGACAGATCCAGGAGAATAATTTCGCAGATTGTTTCTAACAAGAGATGTTATTAGATGTCAATGTACTGTTATGTTAAAAAAAACCAGCCTGGGACTTTTTAGCTTAATACATGGTTTAAATCTAAAGAGGAAACAAATAAACTTAGAAGTGAGGATGGATCTTAGAATCTGATGTTTATCTGGGACATCAACTTTGCAAAGACTGTGTGGTGATAGTTTGTAGGTAGCTAGGACTACCAGACACTTAAAACTGGAAATAAGCTTATTTAAATTGTTAAGACTTCCCTCATTAATAATACATCAGATGTCTGCAAACCATGGCCTGTGGACCGAATCTGACCTGCCACCTGTTTTTATGTGTTCCATGAGATAAGAATGGTCTCTATATTTTTAAGTGGCAGAAAAACTTGAAAGAACAGTGTATTGTGACACATGAAAATTAAATGAAATTTAGATTTCAGTATCCAAATTTCAGTGACAGCGTTGAGTAGCTGGAACAGTCTTTGTGGCCCACAGAGGTTAAAACATTTACTATGTGGCTTTTTACAGAGAAAGGTTGCCAACCCTTAAAATAGGTCATTGTTTTCTCCTTTTTAGGTAACTAAGTTGATCAAAGTAAGCCTTAAGTTCTGCCTTCAAGGTAGCCCTTAATGTTTAATATTCAACAACTTGAACTTTGCTGAACCTAGCTATTGTTAACAATCTAGAATGAGGTTATGACCTCATGGAACACAAAGTGTTGTTAACAATAAGAGACTACTTGAGGAAGCTGTGTAGTGATACTTTTTTTTACCTTTATTTTTTAATTGAGGTGTGTTACTTTTAAATGGTACCTTCTTGGTGTTTGACCAATTCTAAGATTACAACCTCCAGTTTTCACCTATTTGTGTTTTGTAGAACAAAAATATTCTGGCAGGTCTCCTTAAATTGATTTAGAGAAAAACCCATGAAGAGGAATAGTATGACTCATTAAAACTTTTTTAAAAGAAACTTAGCTTATAGTGGTAGCATTATCAAAGACCCTGATAAAATTTACAAAATCAAATGATGTAGAGCACTTGAGCTTGAATCTTCATTTTCTCTTAATAGAACTTCAAAAACTGAATTACATGGAGTATGCTGGGAGACTGTACTTTTTGGGAGACAAGTGTCAGGTTAGTTCTTTCTTTAAAGAATTAGTAATATGTTTTTCCAAATAATCTGTGGCTTTAGTTATTAATATAAAGTTTAGAAAACTAATTTACAAAGTGCTAGAAAAATGTGCCTTCTAATGTTTGTGTTAAATTTTAATTACACATGTTTGTGATTACATATAAGGCTCTTTCAGCATGTGCTGCCTCCATTGAACCAGACTGCCAGTGTTGATTATCAACTGGTTTAATAAGTACACGTCTGAACTCCATTTGGGAGAACTGATCTTTTTATTTGGCAGAAGCCAGATAATGTCTACCAACCTGAGACTAGATATATTCTTACTGTCTCTTCCCATTTCAGGTTCACTTGGATTCAGGTGGAAGATACTATAATGCTTATATTCAGGAAGTTGGAAATGAGAACAGTTCAGTAACAGTCTTCATTGAAGAACTGGCAGAAAAGTGAGAATATAAAAAGTTGTTGAATTACCAAAATCTTTGGCTCTTGATGCTTTTTTGTTGAGAATTCCCAGCATGCTAGTAAAAGAACCCAAGTTATATCTGGTAGAAGCTTAAGATAACTTACTTCAAATTGTAAAAGCATATCCTGAAGTGTATGATGTTTCAGTATACGTACTTGTATAAAAGTTTCCAAATCCTAGGCATTAGCAAACTTATTAGGAATATTAATACAACAGAATTCTGGTATAAACCTGTTCAGATGAATTAGAAAGCTGCTTTGCTAACTGAGCCTCTGCCAGTTGAGAACATTAAATTAGTTTATGCTGTCCTAACAACCAAAGAAATCTCAGGCTTAAACCAATAATGTTCATTTCTTGTTTAGCATGGTTACAGTCTGTCAGCAAAGAGGACCCAGTCCAGTAAAGTCTCTATCTAGGCCTATGTTTCCATGATCACAGTTAGGGAATGAGACCATGACAAATCATTTGAATGTTCTTCAGGTATCTGCTCACATTTTATAGGCTAAAGTGGGTTACACAGATGAGCCTGAAGTCAGTGGGGGTGGGAAAATATAATCATCTTCCAAGGAGAGGGAACAAGTATTTGTAAACTTTATATCACAATCTCTCCTCTGGAACAGGATACATGCTATAAATAGCTATGAAATTGTACAAACTATTGTTAGATTTTCTAGTCTGAATAGAAAACCTTAACGGATAGCTAGTGTCAATGGTTTAAGAGGAATACACTTGAAAATGAAGCAGGAGGGGTTGGGGTATGTGTAACTACTGAGAATCGAGTCTTGTTGCAATGGCTTCATGGTGACATCTTTAAAATTTTAAGGCATGTTGTTCCACTGGCTAACTTAAAACCAGTTACCCAAGTGTCACCTGTTCCTGTCTGGAATCCTGTGCTTGTTCAGAAAGGAAGAAGTTACCAGAAAACTTCGGGGATCTATGGCCCAGAAATGGGTTTGTATACTGAAGGTTTTATTATTTTCCCCTTCTTGTACTTGTCTATATTGTATTTTTTTTAAGGTATAACATAAGTCTTGTTCTAAGATAGGGTTTCTCAACTTTAGCACTGCTGACATTTTGGGACAGATAATACTTTGTTTTGGGACGTGATCCTATGCATTGTAGGGTGTTTACCTGCATCTCTGGCCTCTGTCCATTGAATACTGGTAGCATCCTCTCCCCCGTTGTGCCAACGAAAAATGCCTCCAGACATTGCCAAATGTGCCCCAAGTAGCAAATTTATCCCTGATTGAAAATCAGGTTCCCAGGGGATTTTGTATAAAGTTAAGCTGATATAGATTTTAGAGACAAAAGATTTCTCAAAAGAATGAGGAAAAACACCTCACAGAAGCAGCCAGGGATATTAATAGGCATAATTTCTTGGATAATAGTAATGTAAGCAATGAGAATGACTTTTTTGAGGACCAAAGTTGCCTATACAAAAGATAGAGTTGAGATGTCTATTGATAGAGATTACCTGCTCATTTTGCTCTTCCAAATACAAAATTTCCCTCCCTGTATTTATTTGGTTTGTTAAAAAAAAATCCGATAGTTTTAGGCATTTGTGAGAGTTGGGAGGAGACACTACATCTTTTGGTTTGGTTATGAAGTTTATTTGCTGCCTCTTGGTTTGCCTGAAAGCTACGTCAGACGTGAACATGAAGCAATGGAAGAAGATGTTCAAGAAAGTTAGAGGAAAGGAGATTCATATGACTATGGCTTACATCGAGGGAGACACTTCGTTCCCGCCAAGACTTCAGCAGAGTACGCATTACGGGCATAACCAGTCACAGGAAGCTGGCAGTACTACGTCTAGTGAATATTCTCATCCTCAACATTCATCTCAGAGACCCAGTTGGATATATGGGATGCCCAGGTAAGGCTTTACTGACTTTAACGATAATGTACATCTCTATTTAAATACTGTAAATCATTCCTGGACAGAATTACTGTAGAATTTAGAAATATCTTAATAGTTTACATTTCTCTTATAATATCTGCCTAAAGGGAGCATAGAGGATAGAAGTTATGTATACTTAAATTCTCATCTAATAGATGTATTGGAAGATAAGTATTCTCAGAGTCTAGGGAAATGTGGAGCAGTTGGAAGAGATGCTAGGTGATAGAATGCTATCAAGGTGAGCGCCGTAAGTGTGGCATTATATTCTTGAATGATGGATAGACCTAATACCAGTGGTGAGGAGAGCAAGGCTGTATTTGGATGATTTTAGAAAGATGTTGTTTATTCTGTTTAACTTGAAGAACTGACTTCTCAAGCACTACTGAATAAAGAATTATATTTTCCCATCCCTCTGTTCTTAGGGATTCATCTTGCTTTATAAATAGGCACGATGTGGAGGGCCCTAAAGTTGGTTTTTACTCTGGCCCAGGTAAAAGGTGCTGCCAGAGCTATGATAACTTCTCCTATAGATCTCGGTAAGTGAATATTCAGTGTTGAAAGAGAAAATGGGTAAGTTTGGCTTCATTGCTAAGTAACAAATATGTGATCGAAATTTTTTTAAAGTTTCAACATTGAAATGTTTTAATTGTTATTTAGAAATTAGAAACAAGTTACTATCATGTTCTGTCATTTTTTTCTCCTTCTCATACTCTGAAATACTTAAGTTCCTTTAGGCGTAGTCAGCGCCAAATGCATTGTGTGAATAAGAAGAGTGAGAATAGCTTTGCTCCCGAGAATGGACAGATGCCCAGGGACTTGGAAGAAACCATTACTGTTTGTGAAGTTGAAGAAGAGAGTGGGACTGCTTATCCAACTATAGCTGTAAGTAGGTCAAAGCTTCACTCAAAAAGCTGTTTACCTTTCCCTTTTCCTTTTTTTTAAAATAAAGGCTATGTGGATAAATTTTAGCTTTTTACACAGACAACCAAATAAAGCCCTTCTGATAAACATGAGTTTTGCATCTTAGAGCTTTTAAAGGTGAAAAACTTATTTTTTAAGCTGTTCTTAGAGATTTGTTGATAGAGGTGGACAAATAATTTGGGCAGTATTTTCTGTTTTCTTGATTATTATTTCTTCATTTTTCTAATGTCCAGTACATTTAATATATTTATAACTCTCTTCTCCTGACTACAGAGGCAGAGAACTGCATGTGTATGTTTATGTGTGTGTGTGTCTTTGGTACAGAATCATGGAGGACCCTCTACAATGGTGCCTGTTCCTTCGAGACACTATGTTGCAAGGCAAGGACATAGCTCAGGCACACAGACTTTGAATTCAGAGGAGGGCAGTGACCAGAATGACAATGGTGAGTCAGTTACAATTAAATAAATTGTTTTTTTTTTTGAAGATGATTCTGTGGCATCGTAGATTCAAAGTTTTGTGGGTATATATTCTGGTTTTTGAAAGTTACCAGTTCTTGTCTTAGAGCTTAGGTTTTTGAAGATGTTTTGGTATTTTTTAGAAGAACAGACTTCTATTTCTGTAGGCCACTAAATCGTTATAACTTATTTTCAGGTCTCTGCATATGTCTTTAGTGAATTTGATTTGGTGGTACTCCAGTATGGAAAACAACTATTCCTTATTAGTAAAACACTATTCATGTTGTCCTCACAATTTGTATAACTACTGTAGGCTTTTCACATGACTAGCTATTATTTTACGAGATTTCTATGAGATAACTCTTTCATCCGAAGTAATCTGCTTTGTTTATGAACATTACTATTCATTGAATCCTATTGACCATCCACTGTACTAAGTAATTATATTGATAATTTAATAAAATACTTTATCCCTCTGATGGATGTGGTGTCCTTATTTTGTATATGAGTAAACTGAGATAGAAAGGGTAAGTGACATGGCCAAAGTCATACCCTTGGTAAGTGACAGAGATTTATATTTTTAATAATTGCTCCATTTAGATATCTGCATACCATACAATTCACCTATTTAAAGCATACAATTCAGTGGTGTTTAGTATAGTCAGTGTTGCATACCAATCATCAGCACAATCAATTTTAGAACATTTTAATCATCCCAAAATGAAACCCTGTACTCATTAGCAGCTACTCCCCATTTTCTGCCCATCTGCCTCCACCCAGCCCTAGGAAACCACCAGTCCGATGTCTGTCTGAATGGATTTGTCTATTCTGGACATTTCATGTAAATGGAATCATGTAATATGCGGTTCTTTGTGACTGGCAGAGATAATTTTGAATTTAGGTTTGTCTGGCTCTAAAATGTATACATATATGCCCTTAACGGTTGTTACAGTGCCTCTCACCACAAGTGTGCTTATTTTTACCATTTTACTGTAAGGTGGCATGACAGCTGAAGCATTTCTGGAGGAATTGGGTGATTAAAGAGATGCAAAGCAGCTGAATGACTTAATAGTCAAGTTGCTTAATTTCTTGTGATGCTCCTCTTTCTGTTACTTATGTAGAAGGAAATAGATATTTCTAGAAATTTAATAAGAAAACATATAGCACAGGATCAATCTGTGAAGACTTTGTAGGTGCATGTGCTTAAGGATATGTACTCTCTGCTCTTTTACTCAGCATGGTCCTTTTGTCTTCACCCTTTATCCTGGTGGGTACCTTCAGATGTACCGCTCACTTGTAGTGGCATAATCACAGTCTTTGTTTCTCACCTTAAATCCTGATGTTTGGAGTGGTTGCATGCATGTGTGTTTGATAAGTGATGTGTTTAAGAATCAAATCCAGTATTGACCTGTGGGATTTTGCTTGGTGGAAAACTGTCCAGTTGAAGATTGACTTTCTCTGCATTTCAATGGCATAGCAATCTTAAAGTAAAGTACCTGAGTCCACTAAGCCATCCTTTGAGAACAAACCGATTTTAAATGTATTATTTACCTGAAACAGGTGGAAAAAACAGATGAGGCATGACATATCTGTAATGTTTAACCTTCTCAAACTATGGATTATACTCAGATTACTTTGTACACCATTTATTCTTATGTCAAGCACCGTGTCCTTTTCACCCATCCCCACCTATTGATGAGCTGTTTTCCATGTCTTACGGTGAAGAAATTGAGATACAAACTAAATAACCTGCCTAAAGTAATACAGTTCATCAGGATTCAAATATAGACAGTCCTAACTCTAGAGCAATGAACTTAATCACTGGAAAAATTGGACATAGCTGTTTTTCTTTTTTTAACCTCTGCCTGACCTCTAAGAGCTAAGGGAATTTTCAGAGGAGAGATATGTATTGTTTACAGCCAATTTCTGGCTGTAATATCTCCAATCACTTGTTTCAAGGATGTATACATTTTGGCTTTGAACACGTATCAATAAAACTTGAGAAAAAGCAAGTTTTATTTGGCCATTTGGCTCTGCTGAGCTAAAAAGCCCTACACGAACATCCTTCTTCTGTCTTTTATACAATTGCAAAGAATATATGTATCCTTCAGGTCAGTGAGATCTAGATGTAATCTGACATTAATCATTATTTTATAAAATTTCAGACTCTAAAATAATGCTCACTTTTTACTTTACTTTGGCTATATTCTCTAGAACCAGACTACGAAACTTCAGATGTTCATAGCACAACTGAATCTACAGCAAACTTGGTAGGTATTTAACAGTAATGGCCAGCACCTATAGCTCCTACTGTGTACTAGGGCACAGTTCTAACAGCTATACATATAAATATATTTTAATCATAACAGTCCTGTAAGGTATTTAGGGTATCATTCCCATCCTAAGGATGAAGACACTGAGATCCAGAAATTAAGTAACTCATTCAAGATCACACCCCTTTTCCAAAATTAATCTGTTTACAGATATTCCTAATACTTGTCAATACAAGAGGAAATTAAAACATCAGGCATGATATTTTAGAGGATTTCATCGTGCTTTTGTATTAGTAGGAATGGTCCATAATCTCACTTAATATAACAAAAGTTTGCTTCTTGGTCATGCTGCATGTCCAGTGGAGGTCTACAGGAGGGCTCTGCTCAGGGACTCAGGCTGATGGAAGCTCCAACCATGATTTCCAAGGCAGGAACCAAAAGGTAGTGAATGGTGCACTGCCTCTTACAGCTTCCACCTGGAGATGCTATGAGTCACTTTCTTTGCACTTCTTTTTCATCAGCCAGAGTATGTCCCACCGAAGAATCTAACTTCTCTGTGCCTGGAAGTCAAAAAGCTGGAAATATTTTAAAAGCACTTAAGGACTAAAACAGTTCAGCTCAAACTCCCTCCTATAGGCAGAATGCTTGATTTCACCTGAAGGGTGTCAACCTCAAAATCATGTTCAGTGTAATTAAACTCAGTCCAAGGTTTCTGGGAAATGTGTAGTGCTTTCTGTATTGTGTCCACATGTGGCTCCTCTTGATCTGGAAGCCTAAAATTAAAGAGACAAAATAATTTACCTCATACACACCCAGGTTATGACAGGGGAGTGGGGACTGAAAAACTGCAGTAAAAATTCCCACTTGGGGAAAATGGGAGAAACATTACCTGCTTGTAACAAGTGTGTTATGATAGACAGACATTGTGAGGACCCTCAGCTGAGGCCTGGGGACTGCTCCCCAGAGGGGCTCCCTCGTTCACTGTTTTCTAGAACTCTTCGTTACTCAACCTACTTTTTACTTATAGGAAATTGGGGGCCCAAGGGACATTTTATCTCAGTTGCACAGTTTTAGTTGTTACAGTTTCTTCGACTGATTTACTATGCTGCTGCTTTGGTTCCTGTTAGTTTCAAGTGCCAATAGCCATACTGCTAGTTCTTTTTTTTAAATAGATATACTACTTAGATTTGCTATAATTCTTTGCTTTCTTATTCCTATGTCTCTCTCTTACCTAACTGCAGATACCTTGAGCTTATCAGGAATTGATGGAAGATCCATCTTTGGATGCTTTTTCATGAGCCATTTTGGTAAAGTTCAAGATTCATTAGGTGCTATATCCTTAGTTTGGATTCTTGCTTTGAAGCCAAGTTTTAACTGTTCTTTGTTGTTCAGAGCATTTATCAATTTTATGTGTATAGTTGTGTGTTGAAGCAGTTTCTTCAACCCTACAAGTTTCTGTATTCAAGTACTCTATTCCCTTCATTTTTGCCTGCAAACTACTTTTATATACATGTCTGTCTTAGGATACCTTATTAAACTCGTCTACTAGTAATCACAATATGAAACTTACATTGTTTTCTAAATCTCTTCCCCCAATGGCTTCAAGTTCATAATCTTCTCAAGTTAGGTTTTTGTTACAGCAGCACCCTACTTCTAGTTACCAGCTACTGTTTAGTCAGGTTAGCTGTAGTACCAACCTCCGAAAATCTCAGCAGCATCACACAGGAAAGTTTTCTTGCTGATATTGTATGTCCAGTGCAGGTTAGTTGCAGGCCTTTGTTCATCATAGTCAGTCAGGGACCCAGACTGTTGGACTTGGGCTTTCACAGTCACCTTGGCAGGGCTAAAGATAGGAAATTGAACACTGGTTCTTAGTATTTCTGCTTGTATTTCATTGGCCAAGCAAGTCACATGGCCATACCTCACTTTAGATGAGGCCAGAAGAGCAACCTACCATGTACCCAGGAGAACTGGAATATTTGTGAAGAACTTGAATAACTACCCTCCGTTCTCTAACTTTGATAGCTTCAGGTACAAGATTTTTGTTTTTACTGTTTAGGCCATCTTATGAAGGTGAAAACTATGATGTGTAATTCTTTTCCCCTTACTTCTCCTTTCCTTTCTTTGCCCCATCTAGAGAAATAGGTTTTTCCCCCTCCATCATTACTAGTCTCATATCACGTGTCTCTTAAAATAGCCTTTCACTTAAAATAGCGACTTGCACAAAAAAATGAAGAAAACAAGTAAAAAATCTTAACATCAGGGATAATAAGAGTAGACATTTCTTTCTGTTCACTTATTTTCACTTGCCACATGTTCTCTTTTGTTCTGAATTTACTTTATCATACATCACCAGTAGCTTTCAATCTCTTCATAATGTGCTCCACTTCTACCCTCTAGTCACCAAATCCATAGCAAGTTCATAAGTAATTTTTTCACAGCATTCTGAGGGGAGAGGACCAATGCAGAACTTAGAGATTTCTGGGCACAGGACTTCTGAAAAACTGTGAACATTTATTCTTACATCTTATTTCCATGCCCAGTTCTCAACTAAATATTTTCCTAGAGTTTTAACATTGATACTGGATCTTCAGAGCCAGGGCCAAAGATTGCTTTTTGGCAGGTGCTTTGGCTGTAGTTGAACAGACTTTAGAAACGTGCAATCTTACGTCCATGTAAGTTAGACTCACCTTTGTCACAGTGTGATTCCTCTTGTTTCCTGTGATTACTTCCCTTGATACCCTCTGAGTTATCATTATTACCAATTTACACTGCTAGTTTTTCTTTCTGTCATGACAGTTTGCCATGCATAACTCTGAGCATTTTTAAATCATTTTACTTTGACAAAGACAAGGTCTTGAACCAGAGGGGAGCAGTGTTTGCACTATACTACATCCTTCTTGGATAGGATGTGGCTGAACACCAGATACCTACCTTTGTCCTAAGTTACATCTTCGAATGGCATGCTTTCTTTTAGCAAAACTGCTGCTGGTCCTACTGATGTTGAAGCTTCTAAGGCAAGGAAGGCCACGAAGAAAGTGTTTACATTACAGTCCTCCATATTATTTTAGTATCTATGTTGGGACTAGAGTTGCATATGATCAGGATCTCTGTAGATCAGAAATAGAGCAGTCACCTCAGTCAGGCAGCAGATTGATACCTTCTGGAATATTACCTTAGTAGTCACTTCCAAATTTGAATACTTTGAGGGTATACCATATTCGCTTAATTTTAGGAGATGTTGAAACACAGCAGATTTTTTTATTAATGTGTTGTTTGTTTTCTTGATTTCCCTTCATTTAACTATATTTCTGTATTCATTAAAGTCTCTTCAGGACAGAGGACCATGTTCTATGTCTCCTCAGGACACAGTTACCTCATACAACTACCCCCAGAAGGTAATCTTCATTGTGTTATCAAGCAGTTGCAATGGTCTGTACAGAGGAGAATCATTTTTTTCCCCTTGTTCACTTTGCCCTTCATCGTACTTTCAAGAAGCTGCTTTTATTTCTATATTAAGTATTATTGTACTTTGTGGTGCCTGGCACAATGAGTAGTAAATTCATTCAACAAATTGAGCATCTATTGTGATCAAGACACGGTTCTGTGTGCTGGCATTAGACTACTCATATTCTACTCTGGATCTCTTGTATAATGAGTAAGCTAATACAAATTACCTGTCAAGTCTATGTCATTTACTAAAACTTCCCAAAACTTCCTTCCCATATAGGGTTTACATAAAGATTGACTTCTCGGTGTTTTAGTTGTCAGAATACTAATTCATGAAATTTAGGATCAGGTAAGAGACCAATATTGTTTGAAAAATTGAACTTAGAGTTTTAAACTTTCTTTCACACTTACAGGTGCTGGTAAATTCTGCAGCAGTTGCAGCTTCCTGTGCCAGTAATGTTCCAGCTTCAGTCTTATCAAACTGTGCAGCAGCTAATCAAGCTGGTAATACCACTTCAGTTCCCTCAGAGAATGTTATGCAGCCTCTATTTGTATCTCCACCTACACAAGGCAGGCCAGGTAGGTTATCAGTGGTTGCTACTTTGGAAACCTCTTTTGCTATTCACGAACATGCACATACAACAATTCTAGTAATTAGATAGGATTACTTTAATAACCAGTATTAAATTTAAGCTAGTTAATAAAGAATGTTCTATAGTTGAGGAAACCATGATATTTAAGAGCCAGAGTTTCAGTATTTTTCTTGCAGATTTGGCTTTGATATGATTTTGTAGCAATTTTGCTACTCCACTGAGAGTTTAGAGGACTTCACAAGTTTCTTAAACTTTGAGTCAAGTTTTATTGTACAGGAATTAGAGATGTTTCGCCCTTCACAGATAATTTGTAAAAAGTTTGCTATAAAATACTTGCCATATAATGAATCATTTTCCCATGAATGTTGTAATAATTATGGGTTCCAGAATTTAAGAAATCTTGGTTTAACAACATAGTAGCTGTGTAATTTTCGGTAAGTTTTTGAACCTTTCTGATCTGATAGTAACAACTTACATGTAGAATTCCATTGAGTCAATTAATTTAAAGTTCTCAGAATTCTGGAAAGGTAATGTCAGCAGCATAGGTTTTCAATCTGAGTCCCCAAATAAAAATGGAAATAGCAAAACCAAACCATGGATAATACTTACAACAAAACTAGGTGACCAAGGCATCACTCTGAACCCCCCAGATTTAAACAGGTCGGGACAAACCACAAGTCACAAGACTTGCATGCTATCAGGTCTGTGTGGGTGCAAGAAAACAGAATCACTGGGGCTGTTGTCTGATGGATCTGAGAACAGGAGAACTACTAAAGAGCTAATAATTCATGGGAAAGTGAGGCAGCCAATTTGGAAGGAGCAGCTAAGACTGGGAAGGGATTTGACCTCTCCAATACTGGGTGAGTGCTTTGGGTACATGGTAAAGGAATTGAAGGGCTTGGAACAATTTAGCCCCTAAGAACACTCAAAACTGACATTCCAAGGAGAAACTGCTGAGAGTGCAATCAAAATTGATCAGTATAGTAAAAAGAGCAGGTCCTGATTAAAGTTGAGAACAGAGTCAAGGCATCCTAGAAAGCATTCATGGTTTTTAATACTGCACAAGAAAATAAAATCCTACGAAGTTAGAAAAGCTTTCCTGTACTCATTCTAAAGTTCATGAAAAATAATTTCACTTAAAAATGAATGGAAGAAAAGTGCAAAATAAAATTCTGTACAAAGATATTTTGAGGGGAAAAAAAGAATAATCTCCCTAAAGGCATGAGGTATGTCAGAAATATGACTACTTAACTATTTCAGAATGAGCTAAAGACATTAAAAAATGGTATAAAAATAGCAAATGAGTTAGAAAAACTCATATGTGACAGACCTCAGGAAAGCATTAGAAATGGAAGAAAGTAATTTCAGTAATGAAGGCAAAACTATAACAAACATGACCAAAAATATACAACAGATAATGCTTTCAGAGAAAGATATAAGAAAGAAGGGAAATCTAAAATGAAGAAAAGGAAGATTAAAAAAATCAAAAGTGATGTATTAAACATAGGCAGAGGAGACTAAACACTGTAGAAGTCCTCCCTGAAGAAGAAAACCAAAGTAAGGAGAAAGAACAAATGGTAACACCTCTAATTCAGAAAACTTTTATGAAATTGAAAAAGCTTTAAAACTGTGTACTGAAATAGCACTCTGCTTATCTGAGAATATTGACCCAGAGCAAGCAATACCAGAACATTCTAGTAAAATGTCTGGACTTTAAAGAAAAAGTCCTTTTGTAATCTAGATGAAAGAGCCTATGGGACATAAAAAAATGAAATGCAATTCATCAAACTTAATAGCCTCTGCCAGAAGAAAATGGAGTAACATTTGAGATAATAAATAAGAATGTAAACCAAAGATTTTATATCTAATTAAACTGATTATCAAGCCTAAAGTCAGATGTAAGAATTGAGAGAATCTTAGTTGCATGAGCCCTTCCTGGAGAATCTACTAAAGCCATGCCATCAAGCAGGGTAATCACTAGCCACATGTGACAATTTAAATTTCAGTTAATTATAGTTGAGTAAGGTTTCAGTTGCTCAGTCACCAACCACATGTAAACTGCTCAAAGTCACATGGAGATAGAGGCAACTATATTGGACATCCCAGAAGTGTTATTTCTGCCATCACAGAAAGTTGTATTGAATGGACATCAGTGTACTAGAGAATGAGCTTTGACTTTAAGACTACTAAAACAATTAGAAACATCAGCATAAGATCTGATGGTATTAAATACATAATTACTGGAAGAATTAATACAAACAGGCTAGAGGTTGAGAATTTACTGTGTAATAGCAACAGCCTTATACTTAGACATTGTAGATACAGCATAGCTATTTTTAAAAATGGGGGAGTTGAGAGACCATGTGGTAAGCATTTTTTAATGCTTTCATGAATCATATCAAGTTCACTCAGATTGTTGTTCTGAAACAAATGTTGTCTAAAACAAGAGTGAGTATGGGATATTCTAATTTTATCCCCTCATGTCCTAGCAAACCAGGAGTCTCAATATGGAAGAAAGGTAATACAGATGTGATAAAGAGGCTGAGTAAAAGCTTCTGTGGTCCTAAATTTGAAAGTATCGATATAAACTTAAGGTATTTTATCTTTAAATATGTGTGTATTTTTCGTAGCTTTGTCCACAGAAAAGGCCTAGAAATGATGAATAACCTTAGCACTCAATTTGTAGTCTTGAAATACTATTTCTCACTTAAAAAAAAGGTGGGGCCTTTGTGGAGAAATGGCTGCAAGAAATGTTCAAGATTAGCCTGGATCATTTTGTCATGGCAGATAGCTAGGAAGAGTTACTAGACTCACGTCAAAAGGACTTAGGACCTGTCTTGAACAGGTTCCCACTGGCCAAAAATGGAATAATTTAAGCCTCAGCAATGATAATTACAGTAGGTTAGAACACATAAAATGTGTTAAATTTTTAAGTACTTAATGTTTTTAAATTTGTTACCTTAAGAGGATGATAGGAAACCAGTTCATTTTCTTGAACACTGCAAAATTAAGTGAAAGCAGCGTTTATCTTGCTTGCCTTATACGAACTGAACCAATGTGTAACCAAATAGTAGTTGGGGGCAAATGTGTGCGTGCATGCGTGCGTGCGTGTGTGTGTGTGTGTGTGTGTGTGTGTGTTTTATATATATATATATATATATATATATATATATATATGATCAGTGAATAAAAGGGGCAGAACATAATCATTTTGCAGTCCTTACTGAATGAATGGGTATTAAGCAGAAATAGCTGCTGAGATTGCAGAGGCAGTCACATGTTACTTACAGAAGTGCCAAGGGAATTAATCCTAGTCTGATCCAGCCTCCTGGATCCAACTGCCCAATTGCAGGAAATGTGGTAGAACATATTGAAATGCACCAAGCGTATGTGATCAGCAAAATCCAGACTGGGAAAT
Organism: Manis pentadactyla; assembly: GCF_030020395.1. NCBI lineage: Eukaryota > Metazoa > Chordata > Mammalia > Pholidota > Manidae > Manis > Manis pentadactyla. The sequence continues at coordinate 4,535,847 of NC_080039.1, read as the reverse complement.
TTAACAGGTCCAAGGGCCCAGATTCTTCAAAAAAAAAAAAAACTGAAAGGAAATGACAGAGGTGGAGAAAGGACCAACAGACTTAAAGAGATTCAAGACATAAACTTAAAAAAACTATCTAGGGATACATATTTGGGTAACAAAACCCTTAAGACCATAAGGAAATGATATTATGAAAGGATAACAGTTAATTATGGTGGGAAAGGGAGGGTTATGATTGGGATGGGGCACATGGAATTTTTCTTGAATGGCTGGCAAAGTTTTACTTGACCTTCATAGTGTCCACTTTAAAATAATTCATTTGATGTGTTTTCTTTGATGTAGAACTTAAAAATTAACTGTTTAGCACAGTGCCTAGAACAAAACCATGCAGTATATGTTAATTACCATAGAAAATTTTCACTGCAAATGTTAATGTAGACCCTCTTTTACTACTTTGTGCTAATTGTAAGGAAAAACTGCTCTGTTTCTAGCAGATGCATGAGCTTAAAAACAAATGAAGTAACAGCTGAACTAAACATTGTAATGCCTCACTTACAGTCATCGAACGCTTACTTTTTAAATGCCAAATTGTGTTCTATGTAGGTATTTCTAAAAATGTATACTGCCTTCATTTATTTTACTTTTTGTTTTTTGAGTCGCTTAGGAACCTCAGCTGTAAGTCTACTAGTTCATGGCTGCTTTTTAGTTATTCTTTATCATTCCCGTCAGTCCTCTAGATGAAACAAATCATATTTCGCATTGTGTTATTCACGTGTTTCTCTGGCACCCCATTTCATCCTGTTTTAAGCCACTTCTTACCTACTAGATGCTATGATTGCATTTAACATGAGTCTCCTCATAAGCATTAAATGCTGTCAACTGAGTTTTGGTAACTTTGAAGGTGCTTGTCAGAGCTGCGACTAGGGACTCATTTGCCTTGGATGCAAGATTTAAGGAAGTGCCGAAAACCCACGATCATCAAGATAGTACTTTAATGCACTATTTAAAAAAATAAAGGTTAATGCAGAAAATATCCATGATAAAGTACTGAAACTTTAAATATAAAATCTGTGTGCCAGGCTTAGGGTGAGTTGAATGAGACATTCATTGTTGGGGGTCATGCAGGTGCAGGCTTGGATCCTGTCTTAATTTAGAATTTTTATATTTTACTTGCCATGAGTTATTCTGAGTGTTAACTTGGTGGCCCCTTCAGTTTTGCACCTCACTACACCTAGGTCCAGGCCTGATCTGTAAGAAGCCGAATCTTACTATGCATATTCATATTCTCCCCTGAAATGTCCTGAAGCGCACTGCACCTACAAAGACAAGGGAGAATAAGTATTTTTAGGACATTACATTGGTTTCCACTAATACTTTAGAAAAGTTCCATTGTCCTGGAGTTACCTCTTGAATTATATACCCTTTAAGCCTATAGAGCCCTATTAAAACTGTGCATGAGAATGCTCATGTTTCTCTAGAGAGTAGCTAGAAATTATGAAAGCTTTTTCTTAGGGGGTTTATTACATTATGTACTTAGAAGTACAGTGAGTTCAGATAAAGTTAACCTCCATATCTCTTCTGCCCTTGATCCTCTCAGGCCCATGAGAACTTACTTAGCTACGTCTGTGTCTAATACTTGGTTTTTATTTAGTGATCATCACCACATTCTGTCTTCATCTGAGTGAATTTACTCCATTTGCTTTTTTAAAATGGTGTGATTTGAGTGCTAGTTTAAGAGGAATAAGAGTAAACATCCATGAGGTCTTCAAAACATTTGGAGATGTTCTAAAAATTAGATTCCTTTTCCAAAACTGTACAAGTGGATATTTCTATATGCAAGACAAAACTCCAAAACAGTTGAGCAAGTTTTTAAAGTTTAACTTAGATACAATAAAATTTGTCTTTTGGTGCCCAGTTGTTTAAGTTTTCACAATGCATAGAGTTGTATAACACCACAACCAAAAAAGAAGTTTCATCACCCCTAAAGAGCTGTTTATCAAGTTTTATATTACACTAAGACACAGATTTCCTATTACTATTAGCCTGTAACTGTATAAAGAGTATAGATAAGTGTGTTATTAACATTTATGTCAGTGAATGAAAACAGTGTGGGTTCCTTCTAATACTTGGCCTTATTCCTCATTAAATTACTAGGATAACAAATTCAGCTTGTGTGGACTGTTAGTTGAACTAAGTGTTCTAAAACTGAATTTAAACCTTTATTGAAGAACAAGACTAAATTTTTCTATACTTCTCAGGATTAAAATTAAAGTGCAGGTAACAATGATAAAATTTAGTACTTGACTTTCTAAGTCAGTTAAAATGATTCAGTTAAACTTGAAAGGTTCTATCACTCACCTTTTGTCAAAAATGTAACACATTTTCTGGCATACTATGTATATATAGGGATATTTTAACTAGGTTGGAACTGCATTGTTTCCTTTATCCTCATAGAGAAATGTATTCATACTTGAACATATTTGTATTTTAATTGTCAAAAACTGACTCCTATATGAATATTGTTTTTAAAACATAGTAACAGGTGTAGAAAGTTAAAGGAATAAGGTATTTCAGCTAGCCTGTTTTAGATTCTGTACATGCTTAGAAATGGAAATATGATTTAGAGTTCCTTATGTTACTCCAATGCTACAAGTAGAAACCTTCAAGGATTACTTCATCTGTAATCTGTGCAATTTAGTCTCTCTTACTAGCTTCTTAATGATCTAAGAGTGGCAGATGTCTGAAAACATCCTTAATTTTGTATTAAGCTAAGTAAAAATTTTGCTTTAATGGTATTTTATTTATGTACCTGTTAGCTAATGTTTAAAGTCTTTGGTAGTCAAAGTTCTTCAGTTTCAGTTTTTTTTCCTCTTAATTTCAAGTAATTTACAAAACTAAAACTAACCTGTAATAAATCCTAGTTTTTGACTGGCTTGTCTAAGAGAGTATGGGCAACTTACCTTCCAAGTTTTTTATTTTAAGTCAACACATAAGAATTAGAGTTGTTCGACATATTGGGGGTGGAGGAGGAGTAGACAATGAGCTATTGCTTGTAAGGTATTAAGGTTGTGCATTGCTACTTTTTGTTTCTTTTTTAGTGATCACCTCACCATCCTGTCCATACCTCTCTGCTCCTATTCCTGCTGCCTATCTACCACCACCACCTGTTTCTCCTCTTCCTCCTCCTTTTCCTCCTCATCCTTCCTATCCTTCCTATCCTTCCTATCCTTCCTATCCTTCCTATCCTTCCTATCCTTCCTATTCTCTTTATCCTCTTGAGGTGGGGGAGGCTTCAAACTTACCACCTCCACCTCTTCCACCTCCACCTCCACCTTATTCCTGTGATCCAAGTGGCAATGATCTGCCTCAAGGTAAGTAGATTTTGAGACTTGGGTGAGGGTTATTTAGGTCTGAGATGTTTCTCCCTGAAGAACATTCTCAACTGGATATCTTTGCTTTCTCAACTGTTTTTCTTGAAAAGCAGGAGTCGATAACAAATTTTTCTTCATTTCGTAAATTCCTACCATAAGTGTATGAAACTGTTGTAATCTTTGGTATTTAGGATTAAATACCTAAATGTAATTCCAACTTAATTTCAAAGATTTGGAGAATGTTTTTGTTTGGAGGAATTGGGGGTCTGATTTGTCATGGATTTCAGCCATGTGTTGTTTCCTCCATCAAAGTAAAGAGCAGTTTCCCATAGGAAATTCTTTGTTTTACACCTCTGTTTGGCAGTGTTTTTCAAAAGAGATTTGTAGTTGAAAATTGTAGCTTATTTATACTTTCTTTACTTTAATGTTATCTTGATTTTTTAGCTGCTTCTCTGTTCTGTTTTTTTTTCTTCCTAGCCCATATGGTAGTTACCAAGATCATCTTCACCTCCATTCTTTCCTTTTTCTTTACCTTAAAGCTTCATTATCACCTTTATATAGATGGTTCCTAAATCTGTCTAGCCCTGGCCTCTGAATTTTCAGGTACTTGTGTCTAGCCACTTGCTACATTTGGCTTTCTTACTTTCAAACTCAGTCTGTCTATAATGAAATTCATTGTTATCTCCCTTTTTCTTCTCCCAGGCCATGTAAAACATGGACTCTTCTTGGTTTCCTGTTTTGTTAATAATGTGTCATTTCTACCTAATTTACCCAGTATCTAAACCCTTACCCCTTCCCTTCACTTACGTACACCTGCCCGGGATCTACTCAGTTGGCACATAATGCTAATTATACATATTCCAGCATTTTATGAAAATGTTCAAACATACATGAAAGTTGAATTTTAAAATAAATATTGATATATCCACTACCTGGATTTTATCATTAACATGTAACTGTACTTCATGTATCCATCTTTCCCTTCAATCCATCTTATTTTTGGTGCATTTCAAAGTAAATTGTAGACTTCAACGATCTATTGCATAAAAACTTCAGCATACATATCTTTAACTAGAGTTTGATACTTATTTTTTCTTCTGATGTAAAGTTTACATATAATGAAATGCACAAATCTTAAATGTACACTTGCTGAGTTTTGACAAATAGATACTTGCACCTCTGTAACCTAAATCCTGGTCAAGATAGAAAATACTACCATTATCCCACAAAGTTCCCTTGTGCCCCTTTCTAGTCATTCCCCACCCCTAGCTCCACTTCCTTTAAGAGGCAATCACTGTTCTCTTTTTTCTGCCAGTTTTATCTGTTTTAGAACTTCATGTAAATATAATCATACAGTATGTGCCCTTTGTGGAAGGCTTCTTAAACTCAGCATTATGCTTCTGAGGTTTTTCCATGTTGCTGCATATGTACCAATGGTTGTCCATTGCTTACCAGTATAATTTAATTGTATGGATATTCCACAGGTTGTCCATTCTATTAATGGACATCAGGGCTATTTCCAGTTTGGGGCTCCTATGAATAAACCTTCCATGAACATTCTCATAAAAGTCTTTGCGAGCATGTTTTCATTTCCTTTGGGTAAATTCCTAGGAGTGGAATTGATGGGTCATAGATTGGTGTTTGTTAGTTTTGTGTAAAATAGTTGAACCTTATCTCCTCCTACTTTTTTTTCCCCAAACTTGAACCTTAGCACCTACTTTACAAGAACTCTATTCACCTGGTTTTCTGCTTCTGAGATGGTGATTCCACTGAAATTCTCTCCATCCACTTAGACATTTTCATGATAATCCCCCATTGCATTTCAAAATGATTTTTTTGAATTTTTATGGTTCTTACTGTGCCACTTGTTTTTAACAGCTTGAGCTATAATTCACATACCATATAAGTCTCCCAGTTAAAGTTTACAACTCAGTGGTCTTTAACACATTCGCAAATATGTGCAACTATCACTAATTCCGGAATGTTTTTATCACCCCAGAAAGAAACCCTATCTGCATTATTAGTCGCTCCTCATTCTCGTCCCTGGCAGCCACTATTCTACTTCCTGCCTCCATAGATTTGCCTGTTTTGGACATCTCATATAAGTAGAATCATACAATATGGGGTCTCTTGAAGTTGGTTCTTTTGACTTAGTATAGTGTTTTCAAAAGTCATCCATGATTGTAGCATGTATCTATTCTTCATTCTTTTCTGTGGCTGAATAATCCATTGTATGGATATGCTGCATTTTTATCTGTTGGTTTATTGACATTTGGGTTTCCACTTTTTTGCTATTGTGAATAATACTGCTCATGATATTTTTTTGAAGAATCATAGATACACCATCTTATGAAGGTTCCACATGAACACAACATTCACCTGTATTATCAAGTCCACACCACCGCCCACCATTGCAGTCACTGTCTATCAGTGTAGTAAGATGCTATAGAGTCATTGCTTGTCTTTTCCATGCTGTATTGCCTTCCCCATGACCTACCTATACTGTGACTGTGAATTATAGTGCCCCTTAATTCCCTTCTCCCTCTCCATCTTAGCATTGGGAGAGCATTCATTTGTACAGTGTGGAGCTCCATTAATAGAGGACCAATATGATTGCTTATGTAGTAGATTTGTATTAAAGTAAAATTTTAGTCTTGAGACAAGCATGAAAATACCTCTACTGTATTTTTTCTAAATATTAGCCAACGTGGCACTCCTGTAATGTCTGCCTAATATTAAGAATAGAAATAAAATACGTATTTGGTAAATTAAACTTTGGATCAGAAAATGGTCTCTATAGTGATAGGTAAGTAGTCATTTACATTTACTAAGGGAGAATTGAGGGTGATGTTAATGTGTTGATAAGGTATCTACCTTAGTACTCAAAGAAAAGCTTCTAAGTGTTCTAATTGCTTATGTCATGTAATCACTAAAATTAAAATTTTTAATTTTAGATATGGAAGTTCTGCAGTACTATTTCAATTTGGGATTGCAGGTAAGAGTCATGTTAAAATTGCTTTGATAAAGTCTGTTCTATTAAAAATGAAGCTGTTTTGATAAGCAGACTCTTGAACTTTAATAGCCAAGAATACTGACAGGGGCCTAAAAGTTTAATTCCTGTCTTTCATAATGTATCTCTGAAGGTGATGCAGGTCAGTTTTCTACTTTAGCCTCATAGTGCTTCAGTTTCTCTTAAAAATAGTTGTTAAATTATGGTGAGTAGGGGCTCTAAGCACCCTAGCTTTGGCATATATTGGCCTCCACATTTAATATACGCCAATCCTTCATTATGTTGTTCTGTCTCAAAATAACAAATGGATTATTTTTCCATACTTAAAACATTTTTATGACTATTTCTGCATTTCATTGGAAAAGTAATCAGACTAATTCAAAGACATTTAAAGAGCTCTATTATTTTTAAAGTGTTCATATACATACGTAATTGCCAAACACTGATTTCACTACCCTGAATTGTTGAAGGGCGGTTACTGACTGATATGTTAATGTCACTGACAGGTGTTTCTGATTTCAGGAAAGACCTCTTTTATCATTTCAGCCATCATTTTCTCCCTGAAATACACTTGACTTCTGATACAACAAGATGGCATATTTCCTGAAAAGGAATAATACATCTTAAGGTCTGGTGAATGATCCAGTCTCCTGGATAATGTTCAGAATAGTTCATATTCCCAAACATGGATTTCTCTAAAACTTTGGACATACCATTTCCAGAAAACTATATTCTCCAATTGTCACACATTTTTAAATTGAGTAGTAGAGTTTGTTTTGTTCTTCAAGACTGTATTTCTTAAATGTAGTTTCAAGAATTGAAAAATAAACTATTTTCCCCTTCGGTTATGTTAGTTTATTATAGTCACATAAGGAAATGTAACTCATTCCACAAGTTATGGCATTTTAAAATATTCTGCATTTTACATCATGGGAATGCAAATAAATGCAGAATAGATATTTTAATGATTTTTTCATATTAAAAGTAATAGCATTCATTGTCATTAATTTCAGAAATGCTATAACAGCCAAATTATAACCACTGTACACTGATGTTTCCTTACAGCTTATATCCTTTTTTACAAAATACGCGCTGCTATGTAATCTTACAAATTTTTAAGTTAACAATGTGAGTACTTTTTTTCTATTACAGCATTTTCATATTGCCTCTATTTGAATTCATCATTCCATTTCCTGTTGTCAAATAGTTGTGTTGTTCATTGTTTTTTTGCTTTTAAATATAATGCTATAAAAGACATCTTTGTATACAGGTCATTGTGTGTATCTCTAATTAGGATGCTCTCTTAAAAGAATTTCTAGGTCCAACTATGAGATTGGGACACTGGAAAATATCCTAAAAGTTATAATAGAGAATAGATTTACTAAATGTCATATCTTTTAGGTCAAAAAGTCATTGCTACCCCACCTAAAAATCATGGCCCTACTTTTTTTTAAGTGAGTAACCATACTATTTTAAGAAAAGGTAACCGTAAAGTATGTGTGTTTTCCCTCTCTTATCTAAGTGCTATCACCACAACTACTGGCACTCCTTGGTCTATGTGCCATATATGCACCAGCAGCGGCAGCTTCATGTGCAGAATTATCCAGGCTATACTGAGACACCTTCTCTGGCAGACCAAACCAGTTCTCAGTTGTACAGTGAGGTGGAGAGTCAAGATGGCACACAGGCAGAAGCATCAGCAAGTGGTGAGTATATAGTAAGATTGCCTGCAAGAAAGACAATTAGATTTTATTGTAAATAATAGTCTTCAGGTATTTCATTAGGTCTATATACCAGAGCAGTGTTTCTCAAAGCATGCTATGCATGTCCTTTAGGGTCTGTGAGACCCTTTTAAGGGATCCATGAGGCCCAAAGTATTCATCATCATCCACAGATTTTAACGGTCTCTTTCACTGTCTTATATTTGCACCGAGGGTGCAAAAATCAGTGGTGGGTAAAGCTGCTGGTGCCTAAGCCCCAAATTAAGGCAGGAGCAATGAAACTGTGTGCTAGTGATCAGCATCTTGTTCATTCCCACACCCACAATACAAAAAAATGCCAGTTTTATTTTTTGTTTCATCAAAGATACTCTTATTTCTATTAAATGTTTATCATTGAATAATTGTACCTATTCTGTGTAACAAAATGGTAAGTAGTAATAAGCACTCTGCATATTGATGACTACCTTAAAAGGATTTGTGAGGTTGAGTTCTGATCTGAACTAGCTTTTTTCATAGAACACTATTTTTACTTGAAAAAATGATGGACTGACTATGGTTATTCAGACTTGGGGATCTGGCAGAAATTTTCTCAAATGAACAATGTGAGCCTGTCATTTCAAGTAAAACTACTGGTAGTATTTGTGGTCCAAGGTAACAATTACAGTTTTTGAATAAAAATTAAAATTTTTGAAAACTTGTCTTCCACTATGAGTTTGACAGCTTCCTAGTACTTAACTCTCGTAATAAGATAGATGGGTCTATTAATGAATGTCATTTTTTTACACTGTATAATGAAGTGTGTCAACATTTGGGATATCGGTATATCTCAGTGAAATAATATTTTCTCTTTTACCAATGTATAATGTCACCTGTGCATGATTTTGTAACATCTCTCAAAAGTACAAGATAAAACTGTATTTTAATACTGACAGAGTACAAAAAGTCCACATTGCTACCGACCTTTAAAAAACTACCACTTACCTAGTTTGGGTGTAGTGTCAGAAGTTATCTACAATTACCTGGAAAGGCTAGTTATTTGAAGACTTCCCTTCTTTCCAACTACAAATCTGTATGAGGCCAGATTTTCTTCAAATACTCCAACCAAAACAACATTATCATGATCGATTAAATGCAGAAGCAGATAAGAAAATCCAGCTGTCTATATTCACCCATACATTAGAGATTTGCACAAGTGTAAAACAATGCCACTTGTCTCAATTTTTGTTTTGGAAAATCGTTTTCTGTAAAAAAATTTTGTGTTACCAGTAGTGGGCTTATTTTTACATGAATTAAATAATATTAACTTTCTTAGTTTATTTACTAATACAGTAAATATTGATAGTTATAACCCACACAAGCAAAAGCTATTTCAGATCCTAAATTTTTAAGTATGTAAAGGAATCCTCAGACTGTTGTACCACACCATAAAGATGGTTGCTCTGTCTATGAGTTCACAGTATAATGTAAGGAGGCAATATGAAGGATTGAGAACAGGATCTTTGGACTGCCCTTGGAAAGAGTCAGCAGGAGGTGGAAGAAAGGATGTAGACTAACCTAACCAAATCTGTTCCCCATCCAGCACTGCTCGCTTGATGGTGGCGATCTTGGCTGAGTTACTTAACCTCCCTAACTATCTGTAAAATGGGAAATACTTGATTTGCCAGGATTGTTCTAAGAACTAAATGAGAGAGATACCCTGTATTTATATACTAAACGCATAAGTATACTGTGTCAGGGTCATGTGAGGAATATGAATATCCTTCCTTCCCTTTTTATTTTAAAACATACTAATGGTTTTGGAACGTTAGCCTTATGGAATCTTATTCCTAGTCTGGTGGTGTGATGTGGCCTGTGGTAATAAAAATTTTTAAGTTTCAACCTTTAATGTATTTTTGTACCATGTACCATTTATAAATTTTCAATTGTAGTAAACCATGAGACCTTGGCAGTCTTAATTTCACAGAATGAGCTAATCTATGTTATCCCAAGTAATGAAGGACTCCTTTTTGTTACTATTTATATACTCACTATAGCAGGGTCAGAACAGCGTCTGTGTCCACTAAAACTGACTTAAGGTAGCTCAAGTGCTGTAAAATGAAACTTAGGCTAATATCTTTATGACATTCAAGACATGACACTTAAATTGTTGGTCTTTTAGGATGCTCTTTAGACCTTTACCTTAAAGTGTAGGCTAGATGGTATAGACACCCAAGTTTTCTTTATTAAGGTATCATTAATACATACTCTTATGAAGGTTTAATGTGAAAAACAATGTCATAACTACATTCACGCATTTTATCAAGTCCCCCCCTTACCCCATTGCAGTCACTGTCCATTAGTGAAGTAAGATGCAGATGCCACAGTCACTACTTTAGACATCTGAATTATTAATTGCTTAAGAAATACAGAATAGTTATTTGGATGATATGCATTACACTGAAAGCTATTGAATAACTTAATTGCAACTGACTGTTAAAAGAATTGAATTGACTAGAAGGACTCTAGAGAAAGTAGCATCTAGTCTGTTTTGGTACTTATATGATCCCAGAGAGATAGTTTTCTCTAGGTAGAATATATTTGACACATTATATACACACAACACACACTTTTTTTAGGAAATTTTCATACAATCTTCTGATAACCTCTCAAATTACCAACGCTGATATCTAAAGTGCTCCCACCATAATTGTTGTGATCTTTCCTATATTTAGTGATAAATTTTATTTTTACCTGTAAGATCATCCATTTATGTTGTTGTTTTGTGTATTTTTGTATATAAAGCATACTGTTTACATTCTTTATTTCAGATACTTTTCCAAATGCTGACCCTGCACCTGTGCCTCATGGAGCAGTCCAATATCCAGTGATGTCAGATCCCTTTGGGCAGCCATCTTTGCTTGGTTTTGAATCCTGCCTTCCTGTTGTGCCTTATTATCCTTACGGTGTCCCTTGGCATCCAGTTGGTGCAGCATATGGTGGTTCTTGTCATATTCATGGTACTATGAGACCTGGGCCAGTTGGCTATATTGCTTTACCTCCATTAGCTTCTCATCATGTATCTCAAAATATGTAAGATTCAGCAGTATGAAGCATTCTTAACACTGCCATTTTTCTTGCTGTTCTGGTTTTTTAAAAATTGTTTTATGTTAGTGTTTGAGTTAGGTTGTTAGAGTGGTTACTATTATATTTGTCTCTAAAATTATTTTATCTTCTGGTTTAAATAGTACTTTAAAATAAAGGAGTATTACTCTAGGTTGTGATTAAGGAAATTGAGGTGGATGTGCAGCTAGCCACATACTGAGCATACTTCATTGTACTCAAGTGTTTTCCTTTCAGCAGGCTTGTCAACTTTGTATTAGCTGATGGTACCAACTGACAAAAAGAATAAATCACATGAACTATATCCTTGGTTCAGATATTACATACCATATTAAACCATGAAAAGTGCAACAACTGCTTTTTTATGAAACCAAGAGCACTTGCTTCTGGGTAACTAGCAGTATTGAATTCTTTCTTAATTGTCTGAACTGAGTTGTGTTCTGTGATAACCATATCAAAGGCTCATGGTACTCTGCTTTAGATTTATCCCATATGCTCTGTTTAATACTGGATTTATGTAAGTGTTCTACTGCACACTACTGAATTGGTGTTCTTTGCAGTTAGCAGTGAATAAAATTTGCATTTAAAATTGCTCAAATTAGTGTGATTTTCTTTTCACTTTTTCCTGGCAGCAAAGAGTAACAGACATTTGATTGTTCTAGTATGTTTTCTTCCACTGGTAGTTTGGTTGCAAAACAACAAATTTATGGCAAGAATTGATGGGACCAGTTGAAAAGTTATTTGATCGTAAGATACTGCAATGCTTGTACTACCATATCTGGTTGTTTTCCCTTGAGAATGTTTCTTTTTAGTTTGCATTTTTTTAAGTCTGTTTACTTCCTTCTGGAACTTTGATCCAGACTTACTTTTTCATTCTCCTGTACTTCCAGTTGTTGTTATATCTTTCAGTTTTTGTCTTTAGACTTGTATCTCTCCAGGCCTGCCTTGTCTCTGACTTTGTGAGATGTATTTCATCAGCCTTTCTGCCTTCTCCCTTTCATCTACCTAAAGACCAGAAGATTCTTCTGAGTCAGTTCTCTGAGGACTAATTGATCACGAATGCTTTGCAGTTTCTCACCTGACAAACATCTATTTAAAGTGTATTCTTTGTTTGCCACAAAAGTTATTTATATTGTCTTAATATTTATAAAGTCTTTATATTAAGATCATTAATGCTTGTCCTTTCCAACCTTGAGTTACACCCCAGGCAAAAAATACTGAGACTTTGGGACTTGAGCTGCTGTAACAGCTGAAAGAACTGGACTGGAATCCATTTCAAAAAAGGTATCATATCTTCAATGTGCTATTCTCGAGACGAATGATATTAATGAGTTCCAAATCAGTGACCTAGTTAAGGCTTGTGCTTCATAAGACACGGAACTGGTTGTGTTTTGTTTTTGCATCCTTGATCTTAAATCCTTGTGGTACAAGTATGTGACAACTTTAGTAAAGAAAGATGGAAGGCAGTGAGTGTACTGGCTTCATAACAATTTGTCTATTAGTGTTTTAACTTCTCTGCTAATCTCCTGTTTTATACAGGTACAAATTGTTTTATGTTACAAGGGAATATTTGCTTTAGTCAAGCTTAAAACATGGAGCAGTCTCTGTCTAACATTTTTCTATGCTAATGTTTCTGAAACACACATGACTGTCAACAAATGAATTGTCCTGTACCTTCAACTGTCAGTGATTCACTAAATTAGCTTCTAAGGGGTGTTTTAGATTATTGCAGTCTTGTCTTGAGAACGTGGGCCTTGAAACTGGTTTTAAGACAGGCACACTTGTCTTAGGCTTCCACTTGGTTTGTTTTTAATTTTAAATTTGTAGGTTGCTGTGTTCTGTTCCTAATTAATGTAATTTGATGAGATGCTTGTTAAATTACAAACTAGGGACCAGTGGTATCTACTAGATCAGCTTAATTGTTACTGTCACCTGTGTTGAAGTCACCAGGATGTGTGGTCTGTTTAAATCATCCAAGTATAGTCTATACTTGTTTATGTATTACAGTCTTCTCAGAGAAATAATCAAGGAGTATACACTGATCCTTTTATTGTCTTGGGGGTAGGGAAGATGGAGGTAATCTGTTGTCTTGCCAGTGGGTTTCATCCCTGGGTAAGTTCACTATGGATTCAGTGTGACCAAAGAAACTGACAGCAAAACGTTCTCTGGGGTGAAAGGGTTTATTACCCGGCTTGTTCTCTGGTGGTAGGTCGAGCACTAGCGTCTCTGCCTCCACCCAGAGCACTGGGCCAAGTTCTCTATGTAACGCAATGATAGCTTACTGTCTAAAGGTATGGAAGCAGCAGCCCAGCAACAGGCCAGTTACATCATCAGGTGGTTTGAATACTAAAAATTAAACATAAGATTTTAGAGAGGGTGACATGAAATGTCTATAGGTAGGTACCTTCTTAATATATCTGGGGGTTAAGGCAACCCTATGCTGTAGGCAGCTATTGGTAAATTCTGTAATTCTCAAGAATATTCACTAGCTACATGTAGAAATTAATTTTTTTTAATCCATGACATTTATTTGTATTTAAAACTAATTGAAGTGAGCAAACCATTTTAGGTTTTACTGCTTCATTGTGTTTTCTAATCACCACCACTCTGAGTTCACTTTTCTCCTAAATAGCCAGTCTAGAGCTTGAAAACCAAGCAATCCTTTACTGTTGAACAGCTTTTTGTTTTTTTAATTTTAACTCTTTCCTGGTAGATGGCTCTTGCCACTGGCTAAACCTTTTGTGAAAAAAGTGATTTCAACAGTATTAAAGTTAAACGGAATAAATTCTTATGAATTCAGGCCAGTCAATAAAAATGTTAAGATCTATTTTAGCCAGATATTACTGATTAACAATATTGATTTATTGGGGTTAAGTGAGTGGTCAGCCCTTGTACCTAATCAACAGGCAGATCTTTTCTTGGAGACCTTTTGGCTTTTCCAAACTATGTCATACAGGCTTTTCACATTGTTTACAAAATTATAGAAAAGTTTCTGTCCTAGTAATGGGGTAGTAAAGTTTTAGACTTAAAAAAAAAACTAATGTGTTTTGCAACACCATGGATTAATATAGAGGGTGTTATGCTCAGTTAAATAAGCCAGGTAGAGGAAGACAAATACCACAGGATTTCACTTACTTGTGGAGTATAACTCCCAACAGAGCAAAACAGAAGAAAAAAATACCAGTAGGCTAATAGACACCAAGAAGGGACTAATGGTTACCAAAGGGGAGGGGTTGGGGATCATGGGGGTGTGGTTGAAGGGAGGGGTCTAAGGGGCACAATAGTCCACAATCATAATATAGGTTGGTCACAGGAACAGTAGTACAGCATGGAGAATACAATGAATGATTCTGTAATGTTTTCCAGTGTTGACGAATAGCGATTGCACTAGAGGGAATGAGGACTTGATAACATGGGTAAATGTCAAACCACTGTGTTGTGTATTTGAAACTAACATAAGATTGTATGTCAGTGACTTTAATAAACAAAAAAACTAATGTTTTGTTTCCTTGTTGGTATATTAGCCTGATCAAAGTGACAATTTTTATCCTGATAAATTTCAGTTATGTAAGATGAATAAGTTCTAGAGATCTGCTGTACAACTTTGTGTCTATAGAAAACAATACTGTATTACACTTCAAAATATGTTAAGAGGGTAGCTCTCATGGTATGTGTTCTTAGCACAATAGAAATGAAATGTTCTATCACATGTATAGCCCTACCAAAAAGAACTCCACCATTTTATAGTCAATTGTTTTGCTTACTTCTGCAGTTGAACTTTGTTTCAATTTTCTTTCATTCCTTTAGCTCTGCTGAAATAGTTTCAGCTACCCAAAAAGTTTTCCTCCTAGTTGTTTTGAAGCATAATGTAGATTTGGCTTTTGTTAACCTAGTTCTTTTCCTTTGCTCACTGCTTATTTTCCAGTGTTTTATTTTGAAAAAATTTAAACGTGATAGGAAGTAGAAATAATTGCCAATGAGCATATGTATATCCACCACCTAGATTCTACAATTAACATTTACTATACCTGCCTTATAAATCCTTATTTTTGATGCATTACAAAGAAAATTGCAAACTTAAGTACAGTTTACTCTTAAATATTTCAGCATGCGTCTTGTCAACTGGAAGTCAGTGTTAAAAGGTTTTTTTTTTTTGCTCTTGTAAAGTTTCCATGCACTGCAATGCATGAATAGGTCTTTGATGTAGTGAATTTTGACAAATGACACATCTGTGAAACCCAAGCTCTTATCAAGGTAACATTTTCATAACTCAAGAAAATTCCCCCATGCTCCTTCCCAATCCCCGCTTCCCTGATCCCCACCCCTATTCAAACACTGTTCTGATATTTCCCCCATCATAGATTAGTTTCTATTTTTCACAGTGTATGTAAATGAATCAGACTATGTGTACATTTGCATAAGGCTTCTTTCAGCATAATGTATTTGGAATCTCATCAATGTTGTGTCAGTATTTCCCTTTTATTACTGAGCAGCATTCATTGTAAAGATATGCCATTGTTTGTCCATTCTGTTAATGGACACCGGGGACATTTCCAGTTTTTAGATATGAATAAAACTGAACCTTTTTGTACAAGTCTTTATTAGCATTTTTCTTTTCATCCCTCTTGGAATGGAACTGCTTGGTCTTTAAGTTAGGTGTATATTTAGTTTTTTAAGGAACTGCAGAACATTCTTCTAAAGTAGTTGTGCCAGTTTACACTCCCACCAGCAATGTATGACAGTTCCACTTTTCATCCTGGTCAAGATATGGTTGTGTCAGTTTTTTTGGTTTTAGCCATTCTGGTGGGTGTGTAGTAAGTGATATCTTGTTATGGTTTTAATTTGCATTTCCCTGATTGTGTTTAGCATTTCTTCACTTGTTTATTTGCTAGTTGTGTATATTCCCTTTTGAAGTATATTCAAATTGTGTTCTATTATTGAGTTATAGGAGTTCTTTGTGTATGTTGGTTGCAGAGCTTTTTCAGATATTAATTTTTAATTGTCCTGAATTATCTAACCAATATATAAATGTTACATACGCAATCATGCTTAAAAGAAATTAGGCTGGGACTTGGAATGAGTTATTTGACTGAAAGGGAAATAAGCTATTCTTATATGCTAACCAGTGCTCTGGTGGCCTAAAAGTTAATATTGATTAGAAAAATAAAAGACAGTAAAACTTAAGGAATCTAAATTAATGAGGGGAAAGCTAATTGCTGAAAAGTCTATTACTACAAAATCTTAAAAAGAAATGTCAACTCATACTTGAGAAAATATTGCCCAAATGTACCCAGATTATACTAGTTTATACTAGATTTATACCCATTTATAGCCACCTATTATTAATTATACTAGTTTAATAATTATTTGCTTGATCCAGTTTACATGTGTTCTCACGCACAGATGCAAACTGTTCTGTATAACATGTGTCATATTTGGGGTACTCTTATAAGAAATTTCCAGGAGAAGGCCTGTAAGTTTTCTCAGTGTTGTAAGCTATAGCTTTATAGCTGTATTGGTCCTATCGTATCATCATCTCCAAGTTCTTTATAAATGCTATTCAATGCTTAAATATTCAATAGTCACAGCTTGGTTTAATGGGAAACACAAGTTAGAATGATACTTATTTTCAATCATGTATTTTTTCAAATATATTGGAATGGGGAGGTCTCCTTTAAGTGTTTCTGCTGTTTCAATGATAGTGTAAAATGCATTGTTTATAAGTGTTTATTAATAATAGTTGGCTATAAATGATTACATTGGAAAAGGAACAAAACAGCTTAATCTGAGCAGCCGTACATTTCAGGGGAAAAAATGAAATGCTCTATTTCTGTTTATACTGAAGCTAAAAATACACAAAATCATTTTATTGAACAAGATATTTTTGAACACATTTAAGGATGACACTGAATTTGCACTTTTTACAGAAAGTATTTAAAGTTATAGTTACTCAAGGAGGTTTTAGTTTTCAAAATGGTATTCTGCAAAGCCAAAGTGTGATTTACACAACTACATTTGAAATTTTCCATGTTCATGGTTAAGCTCAGGAGATACAATTTTAGCCTTAAGTTTGATGCAAACATTTTCTGTATGGTGATTCGTGACTGAGGTCTCCAGCTAGGCTAAGAAAGTGAATGAAACACCACTGGTTTTCTGCTCTGCTTTATTGTCTATCAAATGTTACCTCCAAACTACATTGTTTGTTTCAAATAAGAAGAAACTCTTCATCCTCAATTTCAACCCTGTGGAGAAATATTTGAAACAATCCTGTGAAAAGTTTAAATACTGATATTTTCTTGAATACTACCACTGGTGCACATTCTTATAAGAAGGACAAAATTCTTCACTTGAGAAGGGTGTGTTTGTTTATCCTTGTCTGAATTAAAATTTCCTTGAAAAAGTCTTTGTGTTTAGGTTGAAATAAGAGAACATGCAGCTTTACTTTTACTATCCTAAAAGAGTAATTCGAACAGTTAAAAATTTTTAAATGAATGACTTGTCAAATTGGATTGCCTTTAACATTAAAACCACAGACTAACTAATGTGTTAACCCTTTGGGTTTCGAGGTTTCCTCATGAACTGACACAGCATTCATTTTAAGTGCCATTGGTTCCATTGGTCCTATCGGACACTTGAGAATTCTGCCTCTCTTGACCAAGTATACTAAATACAGTTACCACTCTCCTTGTTGGGACTACAGGCTACATTGCTTTAGCTATTTAAATTGATCACTTAATACATGTTGTAAAAGGAAGTCCTACAAGGTGTGACCACAGAGTGATCAAGCTGTACTTTCATGTGACTAGATCGTATACAGGAAATACCTCGTCCAAACATGTGATTTTCAAATGACCTGAAAATTCAGCTGCTGCCGTCCTCCTACTAGAGTAGCAGCCTACTTCTGCTACCAAAGATTCCTGAGTCCAAAACTCTCCCTTCCATTTTTCTTTGACAGCTGGGCTTTTCTTCGTGCTGGAGTCTAGTCACACAGTGTCATTCCTTATGGATCAGATAAGCTTTGGGTTGCCAATTCTGGGTTTGTTTACAACATTAGCCTTTGAAACTGGGAATGTGTTTTACTGTTAAACACAGATGTTTCAAGGGTTCACTCAGGGTCCTTCCCAAATTAGTGGAGGTTCTATACCTAAATACCATGTTATCTCATGTCTCCTCCTTGGGAGGCTATAAACTTACTCTGGTAAGGCTCCCACATTTCAAGCATGTTTGATACTAGCTAGATTCCAGACTGCAAAGAGGAACAAGGACTCTTAGGGGTGTTGGAAATTTTTGTATTGTGATTTTTGTGGTGATCCCAGGGATATATATAACTGAAAATTCACTGAATTATATACCCTTTTAAATGGGTAAAGGTAATTGTAACCAGTAAAGTTAAGTATGTTGATTTCTCAATATTAAGTTGAGAAAAAAAGGACTGGATGTCTCACTGTTTTATAGTGGTGCCTATCAAAGTGCCTTTTGTGTATTATCGCTTGAGCCAGAAAAAGTAGAACTCATTTTGATCACCCAATTTTTTACCTAATATGAATCTAAAATTACTTCTGAACATTTCTAGAAATTTAATCATATAAGATGATGATTTTCTACCATGGAGGATATTCAGAGGTTATATTGTGGATTTTGAAAGTCCTCCCAAAAGCAGAAGTCCATGGTGATTTGACTAACGCCAGAATTTGAATATGGGTACAGCTTCAGGTAAACTGCTATAAAAACCAATGTTCATCTGGGTGTGTAAATTCTGGCATGTTTATGAAAATATCAGTCTCATTTATACCCTCACTTCATGTGTTTATTTCAAATATGTGAGGCTAAAATATGACACCAGATGTAGAATCTAGATTTCTCTCATACCAACCAATTTTCCCTTTTGTTTCCTCTCAAAGTATTTTGGCAAATTCATTTATTAGATAAAACTTGGAGAAATCAATCCTTCCAGTAATTGCTCAAATGTGCATATTTAGAAAAGCCAGTCTATATTTCATAGTTTAAAATATAATCGTATTATATGTCTGATGTGTTCAACTAAGGAATATGTGATCACTAGGGGAGAACTTGCTATGATATGAAATTCAACCTAAATATTTACAATTCATAGCTAGTTTTAATATACTGTTACACTTCTGGGTTTTGTTGAAGGGGAAAGTGATGTTGATAATGTTTTAATCCAGAAACATTTTTTTCCCCGTGGGAAGCACCATGTCATTTTGGTCAGCTAAAATGTTTGACAGTTTGGTGGCCTTATGTTTTAAAGTGCCTATCCGTGCTTGTCCTTACTTTGAAAGCTTTTCTGTTTCTTTGCTACCACCATGTAAGTACCTCAAGTTTATCCCACAAACATCCAAAGCCTCATTTTTATCTTGTCTTCCAAAGGTTAGTTTTAAAGGTTGAATAAGACCAGAGAACTGCCAAGAGGGTTTCTAGGTTGGAAGGCAACCAGCGGGAGTGAGTATTTGGGAATATAATGAACTTTGTGGGAAAAGACATAAAATGGCCCAGCCTTTCTTAAATGTATGTGCAAGTGATTGGCCACTTCATGCTAAAATAAAAGTCACACTGCCATACAGTCACTGAAGTGCCACTAAGGGTGATGCGTTTGTATGTGTGTGTGCATGTGCTGAGTTACAGCTCCTGGGATGTTAGGTTGCCCTGAAAACTGCTCATAGATAAAGTCAAAGGGGAAAATATGCTGCTAATTGGTGAAAATGACCTTCACACTGCAGGCCATTGTTACCTCTTCATCTTTTTTGGCACTGCAAGGTTGTTTGGAATTGTAAAGTCTTTTTGACAGTAAGTGATGAGGCTAAGGCAGATGTGCAACAATCATGGATTTATGAAGGTTGATTATAATGGTCAAAAGTTGCAGGCACATTCTGCTATTACATAAATTGTTTGCCTTTCATTTGTGTAATAACAGGAAGCTTCTACAGAGCTTTCACAACTTTTCACAGGTAAGAAAACTACCTTTTGGTATAAGGGCATTTCACTTAACTTTATATTTAAACAATTATTAATATGTTCATGTCTCAAGTACCATAAGCACTGATGGTATAGCTTCAGAAAAAGACCACAACTTACAGACAATAAATGAAAACATATACAAATCCACTCTAGAGTGGGAATAAAACAAATATAATGAGCTTGAAAATCCTAGAACATGGAGGAGCCAAGATGGCGACATGAGTAGGGCAGTGGAAATCTCCTCCCAAAACCATATGTATTTTTGAAAATACAACAAATACAACTATTCCTAAAAGAGGCGCCAGAGAATACAGTACAACAGCCAGGCTACATCTACATCTGTGAGGACTTGGCATCTCAGGAAGCGGGTAAGATACAAGCTGCGGCTGGCGGGACCCAAGCGCTTCCCCAACCCCAGCTCCCTGGCGGGAGGGGAGGAGTCAGACCGGGAAGGGAGTGGAAGCCCAGGACTGCTCAATAACCAGGCCTAGTAATCCACACCGGGAGCACAGACACACATTGCATGGTGCGCTGGATACTGGGGAAACGGGATAGTAAAATCTGCGAGCGGGTCCCTGCAGCCGGCTCCCCTGGGACAAAAGAAAAGCAAGTGATTTTTGAAAGTCTTAAAGGGACAGGGGCCTCACAGCTGGATGGAAATGTTACGGCACACTTGGCCCAGCAGGCTGGGAATCCTGAGGAACTCCAGGCACCCCAGCCCCCTGGGAGGCAACGCAGCCCCGAAGCCCCTCACGGCAAAAGCAGCCTGCTGTTCATTCCCCCTCCGGCATGGCCCCACCACAGCAGCTGAGCAGCCTGAGAGCAGCCGTGCCCACAGCAGCCGCCCAGGCCAGTCCCAGGGCTGCCAGTGGCGAGCAGCTTCTTGGCACAGAGGCACGAAGGGGTGCCATTCTTGCAGGAGAGCACACTTGGCGTGCCTCCTCTCCCTGCAGGGCTCTGGGCTACCCAGAGGGCTGCTCCCAGTGTGCGGGGAACCAACACAGGCAGCAGAGAGGGGCAGGGCGGCCAGCAAGCAGGAAGGGACTTTGTTGTCCCAGCTAACACATGCGCAACCTGCCTACGACTACCTCTATCGCCATGAAAAGGCAGAAGAATTTGGTGAGTCCAGAATCACCCAGACAACCCCTGAGAGAGGAGGGCCTGGGGAGACATATAACCAATCTTCCTGAAAAAGAATGCAAAATGAAGGTCATAACCATGCTGATGGACCTGCATAGAAATATGCAAGAGCTAAAGGAACAAGTTAGGAGGAAGAATACAGAAATAAAAGACTCTCTGGAAGGACTTTTAAGAGCAGACTGGATGAGGTGCAAGAGACCATTAATTGAATAGAAATCAGACAACAGGAATACAGAGAAGCTGAGGCAGAGAGAGATACTAGGATTTCGAGGAATGAAAGAATATTAAGAGAACTGTGTGACCAATCCAAACGGAACAATATTCACATAATAGGGGTACCAGAAGAATAAGAGAGAGAAAAAGGAATAGAAAGTATCTTTGAAAAAATAATTGCTGAAAACTTCCCCAAACTGGGGGAGGAAATAGTCTCTCAGACCATGGAAGCTCTCAGATCTCCCAACCAAGGGACCCAAGGAGGACAACACCAAGACATAATAATTAAAATGGCAAAGATCCAAGACAAGAAAAGGGTATTAAAGGCAGCCACAGACAGAGAAAAGTTCACCTACAAAGGAAAACCCATCAGGCTATCATCAGACTTCTCAGCAGAAACCTTACAGGCCAGAAGAGAATGGCATCATGTATTTAATGCAATGAAACAGAAGGGCCTTGAAACAAGGATACTGTATCCAGCATGATTATCATTTAAATATTAAGAAGGGATGAAATAGTTCCCAGACAGGCAAAAGTTGGAGGGATTTGCCTCCCACTAACCACGTCTACAGGATATTTTAAAGGGACTGGTCTAGATGGAAGCACTCCTAAGGCTAAATAGATTTCACCAGAGAAAATAAACTCACAGCAAAGAGAGGATCAACCAAATACTAACTAAAGGCAAAAAAATAAAATCAACTATTCACAAAAGCAATCAAAGGGAACACGAAGAGAACAGAATAAAACACATAACATAAAGAATGCAGGAGGAGGATTAGTAAAGGAGAAAATAAAGAATCATCAGACTGTGTTTCTAATAGCTTAGCAAGAGAGTTAAATTAGATGGTTAGATAGTAAAGAAACCACCCTTGAACCAAATTCAAAAATACATCAAGAGGATCATACACCATGATCAAATGGGATTCATCTCACAGATGTAAGGATGGTAGAACATTCAAAAATCCATCAATGTCATCCACCACATTAACAAAAAGTAGGGCAAAAACCACATGATCGTCCATGATCATCTCTATAGCTGCTGAAAAAGAACTCAACAAAATTCAACATCCATTTGTAATAAAAAACTCAACAAAATGTGTATAGAGAGCAAGTACCTCAAGATAATAAAGGCCATATATGATAAACCCACAGCCATCACCATACTTAACAGCGAGAAGCTGAAAGCTTTTCCTGTGAGATCAGGAACAAGACAGGGATGCCCACTCTCCCCACTGTTACTCAACATAGTACTGGAGGTCCTAGCCATGGAAATTAGACAAAACAAAGAAATACAAGGCATCTAAATTGGTAAAGAAGACATCAAACTGACATAATTTGCAGAAGACATGATATTGTACATAAGAAAAACCCTAAAGACTTCAGTCCAAAACTACTAGAATATCTGAATTCGGCAAAGTTGCAGGATATAAAATTAATACACAGAAATCTGTGGGTTCCTATACACTAATGAACTAGCAGAAAGAGAAACCAGGAAAACAATTCCATTCACAATTGCATCAAAAAGAATAAAATACTTAGGAATAAGTCTAACCAAGGAAGTAAAAGCCCTATACCCTGAAAACTACACGACAGTCTTAAGAGAAATTAAAGAGGACACTAACAAATGGAAACTCATGCTATGCTCTTGGCTAGGAAGAATTAATATTGTCAAAATGGCCATCCTGCCTAAGGCAATCTACAGATTCAATGCAATGCCTATCAAAATACCGACAGCATTCTTCAATGAGCTGTATTCTTCAACAAACTGGAATAGTTTTAAAATTCATATGGACCCACAAAAGACCCCAAATCACCAAAGTGATCCTGAGAAGGAAGAATAAAGCAAGGGCGATCTTGCTTCCCAAATTCAAACTCTACTATAAAGCCACAGTAATTAAGACAATCTGGTACTGTCACCAGAACAGACACACAGATCAGTGGAACAGAATAGAAAGTACCAAAATTAACCCCAACATATGGTCAGTTAATATATGATAAAGGAGCCATGGGCATACAACGGGGAAATGACAGTCTGTTCAACAGATGGTGCTGGCAAAACTATACAGCTACATGTAAGAGAATGAAACTTGATCACTGTATGACCCCATACACAAAAGTAAATTCAAAATGGATTAAAGACCTGAATGCAAGTCATGAAACCATAAAACTCTTAGAAAAAAACATAGGCAAAAATCTCTTGGACATAAACATGAGCAACTTCTTCATGAACATATCTCCCTGGGCAAGGAGAACAAAAGCATAAATGAACAAGTGGGACTATATCAAGCTGAAAAGCTTCTATACAGCAATGGACACCACCAATAGAACAAAAAGGCATCCTAAAGTATGGGAGAATATATTCATAAACGACAATCCGATAAAGGGTTGACATACAAAATATATAAAGAGCTCACCCACCTCAACAAAAATAAAAGAAATTAATCCAATTTAAAGATGGTCAGAGGATCTGAACAGACACTTCTCCAAAGAAGAAATTCAGATGGCCAACAGACACATGAAATGGTGCTGCACATCGCTAGTCATCAGAGAATTGCAAATTAAAACCACAATGAGATATCACCTCACACCAGTAAGGATGGCCACCATCCAAAAGACAAACAACAACAAATGGTGAGGTTGTGGAGAAAGGGGAACCATCCTACACTGCTGGTGGGAATGTAAATTTGTTCAACCATTGTGGAAAGCAGTATGGAGGTTCCTCAACTCAAAATAGAAATACCATTTGCCCCAGGAATTCCACTGCTCAGAATTTACCCTATTAATGCAGCAGCCCAGTTTGAAAAAGACATATGCACCCCTATGTTTATTACAGCACTATTTACAATAGCCAAGAAATGGAAGCAACCCAAGTGTCCATCAGTAGATGAATGAATAAAGAAGATGTGGTTCATATACACAATGGAATATTATTCAGCCATAAGAAAAAACAAATCCTACCATTTGCAACAACATGGATGGAGCTAGAGGGTATTATGCTCAGTGAAATAAGCCAGGAGGACAAAGACAAGTAACAAATTATTTCATTCTTCTGTGGAGTATAAGAACAAAGAAAAAAACTGAAGGAGCAAAACAGCAGCAAAATCACAGAACCCAAGAATGGACTAACAAGTTACCAAAGGGAAAGGGACTAGGGGGGGTGGGTGGGAAGGAAGGGATAAGGAGGTGGGGAAGGAAGGGGCAGCATGATTAGCATGTGTAATGTGGCGGGGGACACAGGGAAGGCTGTACAATACAGAGAAGACAAGCAGTGATTCTACAGCATCTTACTACACTGATGGACAGTGACTGTAATGGGGTATGTGAAGGGGCGTTGGTGATGGGGGAGTCTAGTAAAATGTTCCTCATGTAATTGTAGATTCATAGTATCAAGAAAAAGTACGAGAACATCCTGGTGTGCTGCCTGAATCATTCCATCAATTAACTCCTTTACTTCTTGAACATTCCATTTTTAAAAATCATTGCAGCAATAACTCTTTTTCTTCTTGAACATTCCATTTTCAAAACCCCCTACCAGCTCCTTTTTCTCTGGACCACCATGCAGCATACAGATAGAAATCCTAGGCCACATATCAGCATACATACCGTAATATCTCAAGTATGCAGTAAGCCTAAGCTATGCAGACTTAATTCTCCAAAAATATTTATATTTTTACAGGTAGGTTCTTCTGACCTAAATGATCATTTTATCTTCAAACCAGGTACCCCAAGTCCTGTGAACTCTCAATATTAGCATTGCAATTGTGCCACAGGGGATGCTGTAATGACAATTCATTTTAGCAAATCCTCACATCTTGTGAAGTTTCTTTCCATTGAAGTTATTCCTGCTCCTGCTCCCTTCAAAATGATTTTGTAGTTACCAAAAGTTATGAAGGGCCATGGCCAGAGCAACCAAATTCTATCAAGTTTCATTGGATGAGTTCTCACTTTTACAAATATCCTCCAAAAATCTATGCAAACCAAATCCCACAACTGTTGGAAAAGTTGATGGAAAAGATCACCAGAAATACAGTGAAGATAGCATTTATCTGTACTAAAGTATGTCTACATTGAATTGGGGTATTGGGTATTTGGTTCCCAATGGCTGGTTCTATACCAACAAAATTGATTTTTTGGAACAAATTTCTAGATAAAGCAAGCCAAGGAAACCATCTAAAATGCCTATAAATTTGAGGCCCAGACACAGGGCGTGGATTGGAGGGAGCTGACAAGTAGGTATAATGAGGTTATTTAAATGATGTGAACAATCACATCAGCTTCTATTGGCTATGTCTATACAAGCAATGTTTATTAGCACTGTTTTGAAAACTCTGTCACCAAAATAATATCAATTTTTCTTATGTCCTTTTTAACAGGAAAAATACATCTGCTCTTAAGTACTTTTTACCAGATGAGCTAACAATCTAAGGTCTGGGCCACTTAATACCACTTGACTTAATCAAACCATTTGAGTCTCACCCACAAGGCAATATGAACATCAAATGATTTTATTTTCTTGCTAATGTATCAACTTAATTTTCACCAAAATTCTCAGCTTTGCAGGAGAGGTTTTGCACTGTAATAAGAATTATAAAGTCCTTATTGAAAAAGTATTTGATTATTATTTAAGTCATTCAAAGGCAGAGGGTCTAGTTTTTTGTAAGTTGTTTAATCAAATTGTGGAGATACTTAGATGTTTAGGACTTCATTGAAATAGAGTAAATTAGGTCAGAGTGGAATGAAAAATGAATATGGGAAGCAGAAAATTTCCAAGATTCCCATATAACCAGACAGAAGTATAACCTGGAGTGTTTATCTCCCTGTAAAGTTTGGCATCTTCCAAAAATGATTTTGAGTTTGCAGTCTTTCCCTTGTGTTCCACAGGACTTAAAAGTAGAGGAGATATTTTAACAATGGCCATTTTCTAATATAATTAAGACATTTTCTTTGTAGCATTTTTACCTTTACTAATTATCAGGGAGACTTTGATGAAGCAAATGAATACAGGTGTCTAGAAGTGATAAAGCCAACAGTAATGGAGGTGAACCATGTTATAGACATTTAGACAAAGAGTAAATAATTTCTGTGCCACTTACCATTATATTTGGTGGAGTACATTTTTAATTTTGCATTTAAATGCATATGTCATTTTGAAATTTGTGCATTTCACAGCATTTGGGAAAATGAACAAAAATATATGTGTTGGTCATCCCATTTCCACATCTGCTATGTACAACATATATATGCTTACTAATGTATAAGTTTATGGTATAGAAGATTTGGATTTATTGGCAGCTGTGTGACTTGAGCAAGTCATTATGCTTTTCTGGGTGTGTTGTTTTTCCTATTTGTAAAAGAAGAGGTTAAATAGAGTAGATCCTCTTAAGGTTCTCTTTTAGCTCTAATTTTTTGTTTATATAAATTTACTCTCAAGATGGCTCATACTCTTTCTGGGGTCAGAGGACATACTTAAGCATTGGATTTGAAATACCTTTCTTGATAGTAGCTGATCCAGAGGGTGGAGAGTGGAACAGAAATCTCTTTCCCTTCCTATGTTTTACTGAGTTAGAGTTAATAAAAATGTTGGTGTCACCAACATAGAAGTTAGGGCAATAGCTGTTCAGCTTTAACAAATAACTGGCCCAGTCCCCAACATAGCTAGACCTCCACACAGCTAGTGACGTTTTAATCCCAAGGTACAAAGATAACCCTGAGAAGATCTGAAAAGGAATGTACTGCCCATGAAATAGGGCACTTATTTCTTTGAGTAGTAGAGACTGGCTGCTGTGATTCGTACACATTCTCTCTTTAGAACATAACTGGGAGGTGACTGTCTAGACCCTCTGCCTTTTGAATCACTTAATAATCAAATACTTTTTCAATAAGGACTATACAATTCTTATTATAGAAGTTAGGACAGTAGCTGTTCTGCTTTAACAACTAACTGGCCCAGTCCCCAACATAGCTAGACCTCCACACAGCTAGTGAAGTTTTAAGCCCAAGTTACAAAGATAACCCTGAGAAGATCTGAAAAGGAATGTACTGCCCATGAAATATGGAACTGCTTTCTTTCAGTAGTAGAGATTGGCTGCTGTGATTTGTATACATTCTCCTTTAGAACATAACTGGGAGCATGACTATACCTAGCTACCCTTTTCTGACAGGTTGATAAGCTGCCAGAACAATTATACTTAGGTTATCATAAGTATATTGCATTCAGGAGAAAGACTCATCTTTCTCTTGTGATGAAATAGGGCCATGTATTAGGTTTTGGTGCCATCAATATTAGAAATATAATCCAGATTCTATTTATTATTCAGAGTGAATTTGCCCATTGGAAAAGTTGGATCTGTTACTTTAGAAAACTTCCTTCTGGAAAGCAATCTGTTTTTTATGTCAGGGAAATTTATGATAGCCCTACTTAGCAAAGCAAGAGAAAAGTTGTATTTTTTAATAAATGATCATTCAGATATGAGCAAGAAATTATTTTGGGACCATGTCTTGCCAAATGGGTCTTGATTCAGCTTGTTCTCTTAATAACTTTTCCCTGGATAGATCTGAGCTTTATTTTTCAACTCCCTCTCTTCTCCGACCCCTGCCCAATTTGTCTCTTTTTCATGTGGACTATTTTGACCATCAGTCGATGAAGCTAGGCTGGAAATGAGAATCAATTCAAATAACAGAAACTACACTGTCAAAAAATATGTTTTGGGGGCATATTTACATTGTTTTAAAATGATTCATTTCACTCTCTTACTAGAAAGTAAACATGAATTTAGATGGATTTCTATAGCTGTTGACATTTACAAGAACAGAGTGACACTAGCTTTCCTACTCTTCTCAGCGTTACACTATTAATTTAATCTCCAGAATGCAGACTTAGGGCTGTTTCAGGTCAAATGTTAGAGTGTAAATTGGGGATACTTTTCTGCTAATGTTGGAAAAGCCACCCCTGTTCAGTAGGTTATCACACAGTTGTTATTAGGTCTAATGTGATGGCCATACACATTACAGACTTCATTTCTAACCTGCATTTTTATATACTGATGAGGTACTCTTAAGCTGTATAAAACAATTTGTTTGGATGTATAAATGCAGAATTCTTTGAAGACTGAATTTGGTTCATGTTTATAGTTCTAAACATGGGTTTAGAACTATAGGGTTCTTTGTTGTCTGGGCCACTTAATACCACTTGAGTTAGTCAAACCATTGGAGTCTCACCCACAAGGCAATATGAACATAGGGTTCTTTGTTGTCATATATGTAACATAAGTTTACACATGCAATTCCACTGTCTCCAATGAATATTAGAAGTGCAACCTCAATCAGGTTATCTAGATGTAAAATTGTTTTGTTGCTTTTATCAGAAAGCAATTAATTAAAATGAAGGTGCTCTTTTTATATTTCAATACCTCAACAGGATGTTATTTTTCTCATAAAAAATTTCAAATCCAGGCTTTTAGAAATGCTTTTGAAAGCAATAATGATTAAAGCTATCAACAGTAGATAGGACCCTATAAATATATCAGCTAGTTATTTTTTCTTGCCAATATATGAAATGTAGTGACTATTCGTTAGAGTACAGAAGTTTTTAAAAACAGTACACATCCTAAATACTAATCTCAATGCTATCAAAATGTAAAATGTAAGTTAACTGAAATACAGAAACACACAGATTCTCATTGTCCAGTTTCTTGGCTTTTTCTCTTTTGTCCAGTTCTTTTTCATCTCCTTTTCTGGTGACTTAAGCAGCTTTAAAGAAAAACAAATTTATTTTTATTTTGAAGGGTCGAACACTCTCGTCTGACTCCATCAAAAAGAACAGTATACTAAATATTCTAAATTTAGGCTATTGAAGGCCTTTATCTCTGCAGGTACTCAAACTTTCAGGTGAACAACTAGTGCACAAGAGCACTAAAAGGATGCTGCTAATGTGAAAGTGTTACCCACTCAAATGAAGAGGTTTAATCACTTTGTGGCAATAGGATCAAGGCTCCTTTGGCTTGAAATGCACTAACCTTCAAGTGAACCAGTGCACACTTCCATGTATGCCTTCTGTACCAAGGCAACATGTTTCTATAACTTGATGCAAAAATATGCCACAAATTTAAAAGGGTAGGCAGGTCACTAATGTGAGATTGTTTTTATGTTGTACTTGAAATGACAAATACTTTGGTCATCAAAGGAGTGATCCATTGCAAGAATAATTCTGCCTTGAGCCTGAGAGTAACATACTTATGATGGCACAATTGTACTATTAGAGGTGAACAGCAAGAATTACTTGGCATTTGGTTTAAAAATTAAAATACCTCATACAATGGAACAGTGAAGTCCCATCTGTACTGAGCAGGAACTCTATTCAGTGTCATAAAGATACGACAGAATGCAATTCCAAAGTAAATATGGTTTACAAAGTCCAAATTGCTAAGAAACATTTTCTCACACTACTGCTATAAATCTCTCTAGAACACCCCCAAGTGTTGGATATTCAGAGAGATTCTTAGGCAAAATCAAAGAATTTCATGTCTCAGAGTGAAGGCTTCATACATACATAGGCTCATCTCAGGGTGAAGGTTTCACACGAGTCACCAAGCAAAAGGCAAATCACACAAGACTTAAGCACGAGGTGTTTCAGCACAGCCGCTGCAAATGACAAGTCCAACACTAAGAAAGCACCATTGTAAAGTGAGGCTACCATGTTCAGGTTTCACTGGAAGTGTTCTTATTTCTCTAATGGACATCTTTGTTAGGAGCCAAGATGCTCATTACGCTAATAAGAACTTTAATGAACATCTGTAGCACAGCTGTCTCTACCTCCTGTCTTGCTATGGTTAAGAATAGCAAGTCAGGTCACTTGTGGCACGGCAGACAGAGCGACTGCTAGAAAGAATTAAATGGGAACCTCCACACCCTGCCACCAATGAGTCCTGGAGAGCCTTGGGGAACCCTAGCCACATAAACTATATTCTGAGATGGTAGGAGACCCTGTTACCATCTCTGTGGCACATTTTCTTTCTCTGACATGGTAGGTCTTAGTACTTCACCAGGAAATTTTTTGGAGCAAGAGCTGCCTAAGCCATGCCCTCAGAAGGGAAGCAGTAAGGCTGGGAGCTTTCTACAAGTTTTTCCCTTCCTAAGTGCAATGCATTAATCACAGTCTGCTGCTCACAGATTCCCAGGTAGATGCAAGAACATAATGGGGGGAATCGTGAGAAGGGAAAGCAGGGAATGCAGGATATTTATCCCTAGTATTCCCACAGGGAGGCTAGTTATGATAGGCACATAAACAGAAGACAAAGAGCTATGTATGCATGGTTGTCCTCTAACTGTCTATTGGTGAAGCTTCTGGGTACACAGCACATCAGGAAGTCATCTGGGCTTTCTCTAAATTAAAAATTTATAGCAGTTAAGCTTTAAGAAGCCTCAAGTCAGTCTGAATGGGTTTTCTACAGGTAAGACTACCATCAACACCAAAAGGGTTTAACGAAGACCTGGGTGTGAGGCATGATAGTAGGTGCTCTGTATCATGTACTTGGTCCTTACATTTTTCTGATTCACAGCTTGTAACAGGAACCTGTGAACCTGAAGACAGTGGAAAACAAACAGATGAGGCAACTTCATGTATCAAATATGAAGGAAAAGCTGAATAAAAACCTGTAATTCATGCCAGCCAGCCCTAAGCCTTTATTTATGAAGAATAGAGAACAATAATCCAAAAAGTGAGTATCTACAATGGTAAAAATAATACATATCTGCACCGAATATGTAAACTACTTAATCCTTTAAAATTATCTTAAACTAAAAAAAAAGAATGTTATAGGAAAGATTTCTATTGGTTTACCTCCCCCTCCCAAAAAGACAAAACCAAAACCAAAACACTATTTACACCAACACAAGGTGCATGCGTATATAAAGAAGTAAATACATGCAATTTTCAGCAACATGCATTCACTTTAAGTTATTTTCATAACTTAATCTTTGGTTCATCATTTAAATTGTCCCTTTCTGGAACACTATCTTCCTTAACTTTTCTCTATCTTTCCTTTTTTGTTTCTCTTCTTCTTTCCAGTTTATCCTCTCTTCTTCTCTTTGTCTTTCTCTTTCTATTTCTTGTCTCCTCCTTTCTTCTTTTTTTCTCTCATTCTCTAGAAAGAAATATCAACACAAGCCTTCAAACAAGATAATCATCACCAAAAACTCAATCCCAAAGGTATGATGTGCACCCACTAAAATGGATCATCTTTCCTTCCTATGTTCTACAAGTGGCATTCTATCTCCTTTACCCCCTCCCCACCCCATTCAGAACATGAGAGAGAATTAAGACCAAGGCCTGCTAGTGGCAGAGTCTCCTACTGCTGCCTTGTGCTATTTCCAGAAATTTTCAGAAAATCAAGAGAGTGGACTCTCTGGGTTTGCAGAGTGAATCCCTGGTCCAACAACCAGAGTGAAGGAAAAGGCCAGAGAGTGAAGCCAATGAGCTAAATCTTTACAGAATAATGGTAGAAAAAGAAACTATTTATCCTATAGTATCCCAATGCTCTTACATTTACAGAATGCAAACAATATATAAAAGTATTGAGAAAACTATAAAAACAAAAGGTTTACCTACTTGTCTTTTCAGGAAACTCAAAAGTGGGGTTGTCTTTTTAGCTACATAAATGTAAACATATTATTAATAATACTTATCAACCCCTAGAAAGGATTCCATTTTCTGACATTCCCTGACAACCACCAAGGTGGGAAAATAAGACCCCTTAACAGAAAGTTCACAGCTATACTGTCAAACAGATGTCTTACAGTATTCTATTTCAATTGTGAAGGTTTAAAATACTTCTGAAAAAGTGAAGAAATTCAAATGAAAACAGTACAATTATTTCAAAAGAGAAATTCCCAGTGTCAGTGAGAGTTAAGCACAAAAGATATTCTATTTTTTTCATATGTCACTATAAATTTGTTCAACTGGGAAGAAATTGGAAGAAGGGACTAAAATATCCTTTTGACACCTATTTCCATTTCTGTAAATTCATTGTAACATTAGAGATAAGCTTATACTATGCATCCATTAATAAAAACCAAGTTTTAGAATAATATTTATTTCATTTTTCAATATTCTGAACAATGCTATTTAGTCTCAGAGCTAGCGTTTTGAAAACACACTTCCTTTGGATGAATTCCTAGGACTACAAATCCTGTGTCAGAGGCTATGCTTATGTTTAGAGCTGATACATTAGCAACAGTGTATTAGAAACCAACATCCAAACTAGAATTTCTTAAGAGGTTTTCAATTTTGCAGTACCTCATTTCATTTTTTGATATTTTCAGGTCAAGAAAAAATTTTTAGGAATGTGAGTTTATTAGAAGAAAACACCAATTGATGTTCAAAGGCTTACCAAAATCTAAAGGTCCCGTGAGTCTCTTAACTTTTTATACTTATGTTCATTTGTGTGGCACTAAATAAAGGTCACAGAGAATTTCTCCCGTCTTACCAATGCATTCTCATCCTGTGAGGCTGGTATTATCATTCTCATTTTACAGTAGAAGAAACACAGTTTCAAGGAACTTAGTGCCTTCCCAGTGGCCACACAGCTAAGCTAGGATGGAAGTGGGAGTCACACAGGTCTTCTGAGGAAAAAGAATGCTTTAATTCCTCCTGCCCACTTACTATTAATTCTCTATTTTTTGCTTCCATTTCCTCTAGCAGTGTTTCTGGAGTAGATGTTATTTTCTCATTATCTGCAACATAACATTCCAAAAATGTTCTATATTCTGGATCTAAATAATTGTTTTAAGTAAACAAAATAGGAAATATTACCTAGGATGTTTATCAAAGGTGGTAATTTTCTACTTCACTGAAGATTGAAAACCAACCTAACCATACCCACAAGATAAACCTTTTAGAGCTTTACTGGTCACTTAACTCTCAGAACTCCTGATATCCACTAAGGGAGTGTGGGACTAACATGGGGTCAGGGAAAATGAGACACAGCACATTAAAACAGAACTTCCAGGGTTGTTAGTTGGCTTTTAAAATGCACTATTCCTACTAATCAGTCACACTTACGGGAGAACTGAAAGTCAGTTATGGGAACTTCAGAGGGTACTATGTATAAGCATGTAGCAATTCCTGTATGGGTATATCTCAGTTTAAGTGAACTCAACAAATGCAACTCAGTTGTTCAGCAAAAAGATAAATTGGGTGTATGTCCTAGCTGTGGCACTGGAGGTGATGTTAATTCCTGGAGTTCTTTCCTAGATATGTCTGACATCAGAAAGGGTAACAAACCCGAGTCACCCTATTGCTTATACTTGGGAGTTTCTATGCACTCTGGAGCATGTTACTTGATCTGGTCTTCCAGGCCTGAATCTGTGATACAACCAATAAGCAATGGTGTCTTGAGTCTTTTGTTTTTTCTACAAAATAACCATTATAGTAGTAAATAACGAAAATAAAATTAGATGATTCTAAAATAGCAGTGTGATACAAAAAATACTGCAGCTAAGTCCTTATCCAACATAACAAATTATGGAGAGCTCAGAATCTGGATCCAGTTTACCTTAAATGGCAATTATTAGTTTTTCAGTTCCTGTATTTCAGTTAAATGTAATTCCTAGGCATGCAGTTAACTGCATATTTAAAACAGAGAAAATAGGACTGGCCACTTCATCTACTTTATGTTAACTTACTTGAGTACAGAACATTTTCTATCACAGCTCTCAATGGTAATTCCTCCTCTTTATAAGAATAATGGAAACCAGAAGTCAAAAATATTATCATAAAAATGGTAATAAAAGGCGTTAAGGAGTTGCTATACTTTGAAACATCTGAATTTTTCCACTGTGTTCTAATCAAAATACCTAAGCTGATTTACTGCTCAAAAGACAGCAATAGATTGCTTAATTGTGGAGGAATGAAATGCTACCAGCCAAAGAGAGTGGAAATTATAGAGGAACCCCACCTACATTCTAACAATTAAGCAAAGTTTTCATCAGTGAATTACATTTCTCATGAACTTTATTCCATGTTTCACTATTTAAAAGACTGGAGTCCAATTAATTCCCACAAAGGTAATGTATTTTCAAAACCCAATGCAATAGTTTTACATAACTAGAACTATACTGTACCATCATCGATAGTCCCAACTTTGGTAACTCTTTTCTTAGTCTTCTTTTTTTGCAGCTTTTTGAAAAGTTGCAAATTCTACTATAGCAGGATATTCCTGACCTGTTTAGAAAAAATACCACACTTGCTACAACAAAGAAAATATCAAAGGTGGATACAAGAGTCAACCCACTGTTTTTCAGGCCTCTTTGGTGGTGGTCATCTTAATAGGACTTCTCCACAGACATAAATAACACTCACATAATTAAAATAAGCATATTACCAAAGGAAGCCCAAGTTCATACTGATAACATAATGAAAAGATACGGCAGGGAAGTAAAATATTCATTTAAGTTGAACTTTGAAAGCATGATATTTTGATACATAGGGGAAAAACTACAAATTAATTTTAATTTAAAAATATATCAGAAATCTCTAGAATAGGCAAATCTATGTAGATAGAATGTGGATTAGTTAGAGCTGGGGGTAGTTTTGGTGAGAATGAGGAGTGACAGCTAATAGGTATAGGGTTTCTCTTTGGAGTGACACATGTTCTTAAATTAGAGTGGTGAGAGTTGCACAACACGGCGAATATACTAAAAAAATACTGCACTGTACACTTTAAAAGGGTGAATTTTGTGGCATATGAATTGTATCTCAATAAAACTGTTATTAAAACATGCACCAGGAGCCACTAAAAGCATGGGCAATAAAAATAGATAAATTGGACTATATCAAAAATAAAAACTTCTGTGCATGTAAAGACACAATCAACTGAGTGAAAAGAAAACCTACAAAACAGGAGAAAATATTTGTGAATCACATATCTGATAAAGGTCAATATACAGAATATATAAAGAACTAGAACAACAAAATACCTACTTAAAAAATGTTCAAAGGACTTGAATAGATATGTTTCCAAATATAGTATACAAGTAGCCAAAAAGCATAAGAAAAGATGGTCATATGCTCAAGCATACGCTAAGATTAAAATATTACTTGACTAATCATTAGGGAAGTGCAAATCAAAACCACAATGAGCTATCCCCTCACACCCATCAGAATGTTTACTATTGAAGGAAAAAAGCAACAAGTGCTGGTGAGGACTTGGAGAAATTAGGGTAAATTAGAACCCTCATGCATTACACTGTGTGGGAATGCAAAATGGTGCAGCTGCTCTAGAAAATAGAATGCTGCTTCCATACAAAATTAAAACAATTTACCATATGACCTAGCAATTCCACTTTTGGGCAATGTTCAAAAGATGAACAGATGTTTGTACACCCACACGCATAGCACCATTATTCACAACAGCCAAGAGGTAGAAGCAACCCAAGTGTCCACTGATGGTTGAATATACAAAATGTAGTATATACATACAGTGGAATATTACTTAGCCTTAAAATGTAAATCCTAACACATGCTACAGGATGGATCAACCTTGAAGACATTACGCTAAGTGAAATAAGCCAGTCCCATAAAGCCAAATACTATATGAGTCCACTTACATGAAGTACCTAGAATGGTCAACTTCATAGAGAGAGAATGGTAGTTCACAGGTAGAATGGTAGTTGTCAGGGGATGGGAGGAAGAGGAAATGGGAAGTTGTTGAATGGGTATAGTTTCAGTCTTGCAAGATGAAAAGGTTCTAGAGATTGGTTATACAACAATGTGAAATGTACTCACCACTACTAAACTGTACACTTAAAAATAGTTAAGATGGTAATTTGTGTATTTCACCACAATTTTTAAAAATGCAAATAAAAGGGAATGAGGTAATGACACATGCTATATAAAATGGATGAAACCTGAAAACATGCCAAGTAAATGGGGCAGTCACAAAAGGCCACACGTTGTATGATTCAGCTTATATGAAATGTCCAGAATCCACAGCTAGATTAGGATCTACTGAAGCTGTAAGTGGAGGAAAGAAGGGGAGATGACTGCTAATGGATGTAGAATTCTTTTTTGAGTGATGAAAACACTCTGGAATTATATAGTGATGATGGTGGCACAACTTTGTGAAAGCACTAAAAACCACTGAGTTGTATGATATGTGAGTTGTATCTCAATTTTAAAAAGTGACTACTGGAAAAAATACACCAGATCGCTGCTATAGAGTAATGTCATACAAGATATGAAACGCTATGGTCAGATCATTGGCATACAGAATAAGTCACAATAAAATAAGTAGAATTGACCAGAAGGTGTCAGAAGGCAGTCATGGAAGAAACATGATTTTGGAAATTCTAGTGAATGCAGAATCAGATTAGCTTAATAACTGATATACGTGAGAAGAAATAGATAAACCAAACTGAATCAGAAGAAAACAGTGGAAGATAAGCTGAGAAAACAA
Organism: Manis pentadactyla; assembly: GCF_030020395.1. Taxonomy (NCBI): domain Eukaryota; kingdom Metazoa; phylum Chordata; class Mammalia; order Pholidota; family Manidae; genus Manis; species Manis pentadactyla. The sequence continues at coordinate 4,498,883 of NC_080039.1, read as the reverse complement.
AAGTGAGGCCAAACTGTGGAGACTTCTGCCTAGCAAGCTAGGAAGGAGTTTGAATATTTTTCCCACAACTGTTATATTTAATGAGTATTTCAAAAAGACTAATTTCATGGCAATTTAATGGACTGAATTACGTTGAAATGGAAAAATTGAAAATCCCGTAAGCTTAGATACAGTGGTTATTAATCATTAGGTGATGACAATATTAAGTGAAAGTTTTGGTAAGCCTAGGTGAACAAGATATTAAAAAACAATAAAATGAAAAGATTCATTATTTGTTTAATGTGAAGAGGAAAAAGTTAAACACAGCTCAGAATACCAGGAAATCACTGTCTACTGGAATAAAGTCTGAGTGGAGAAGTTGGTAGTTTGGGGAAACTGGCGGGGGGGGAGGATTAATAAAAGCTGGATAAACACAGTGGCAATCCTTCAACTTTTATTGACATGTTTCCTGACAAAGATTTCATTTTTACAAACTCTGAATTGATACTGAAAAAAACAACAAAAAGACACATCATTCACCTATGATTGCAAAGCCAAAAGAAAAGTGGAAAAATGCAGTTTAGACATTCTCTGGCTAAATGTTGTAAGCAGCAGATAATAAATAAAAGGAGTTGGGCCATACCCTTCAGACTCCTGGACACAAAGTGGGAGATCACCAGGTTCAGTGTTTTAATGAGGTACAACAAAATGTTAAACAGTATTCCACCTGGGAACTATTGGCTTAAAGGATTTGAATTGAGTTAACAAATGTTGATCCTTGAACCAAGATGAGAATTATACATTTAAAATTTGTCATACAAGTTTAGAGAGTCATTTATCAGTATTATTGCTGAAACTAGTAAACAGATCACCTAATCCAGGGCAAAAAAATTGTCATAGAAGAGAAAAGAGCAGCAATTTCATTCAGTTGATCAAACTACAGAAATAGCAGGTTAATAAAAGTACTGGACGGCTTCATATCTTAGAAAAGATATGAAGGCATTAAGAAAAAACTGTGAAACACTGTAATGCAATGTTAAAACATACAAATGATAAACTCCCCTTCAGTTTCAAAGACACACCTTTATTGTCAAGGAATACATAACCGTCAAAGCGATCCCTGAACAAAATAATGTCCTCCTGGTTTTTAAAGTTCATGTATGCTCTGGTGTACATATGAGGATAAAGACAGCAGAGAGGAAAGCAATTCTGTAAATGTGCTCGCAGGTACCTGGCTGAATTACAAGTATACATACATTAAAGAGACAGGCTCAAAAATCAAATGTAAAACGGGATAAAAAAGAATGGGAGAAACTATTTTTCATTTACCCTCTTCCCTCTTTTATTTATTTATTTTACATAGTATCATTAGGAAAAAAACTCAAAGTAATCATGCTCGGGCAGAGGCTGAAGATGTTCCTGAAGGTGCTCCTTGGTCAAACTGGGAGGTAATCTCCGAATTACCACCTTAAAACTGTGTCAGGAAAATAAAATTAGTACAAAGCAATTTTCTGTCATACCTGAAAGAAAGAAATCACCACCCCTGAAGAAGTCTGGGCTTTAAAAGATTATGAGATCATTTATACAAACCTAGGACAAAATATTCTTTTAATGCTCAAAACTAGTCAAACATAACAGTAACGTGGTTTTTAAAAACTCTTAGAAACGAGAACTGCACGGAGAAAGGAAAATTTCAGGTTCAGTTAACCCGAAGCCCCGCAGTTAACTAGGTTTTCGCATTTTCTGTCGCTCATCTTTCAATAAATACTAGTAGTGTTAAGAAATTAGTAGACCAACCCTGGTCTTTTGAGGATGCCACGAGTTCTTGATTATTTCCCCTCCACCTCCAACACATCCGAAAACAAAATCCTTCCTCTCATTAAGCATAAAGAACTCAAAACTCTAAGGAATACCAAATTCCCTTATTGCTCCCGAAACAGGATGCACCCTATCTGGCCCCAGACCATTAATCCCACCACACTCCCTCGGCCCGCCGCCATTAATATGCACACAAACCAGTCCCACCTGATGGCCCCTTCACTGCTTAGTAATTCTCCCCAGCTAACCTTTCAATTTCTCGTCCTCTTCACCCAGTGCTTCCCCGGCCCATTGGCCATCTCAGAGCTGTGACCTAAACCTTCTCGTCTGGGATTCCCCCGTTTTCCTCACACCCACGCAGGGGCTTCCCCCATTTCGGGCAAGTGGATGGGACAGGGTGATGCGGTTCTCACTCAGGTGAAGGAACAAGAGGGGGAAGCTGGGTGGGAAAGAGGACAGCCCCACTCCCAACCTTCCTCCACGGGTGTGGGACCTGTCCCGCCCTTTCCTGGGCCAACAGCCAGTCCAGAACCTTGCTCAGCGCCTCTTCTCCTTGTTTCGATCCTGCTTGTCTTCCCCTTTTGTGCTCTCCCCCGAAGCCCTTCCGCCTGCGTGTGGCCCGCGGGGGATTCAAGAGGGTTACTCGCTTCTCCTTAGGCCCGTGGTCCTTCTCCGCCTTCACTGCTACGGCTCTCTGCTCTCAACGCCGGCAGACGCGCCTAAATGTAGCTCGCGGCCCACTCGTGCGCCCCCAAGCAGCGCCCCTAGTTCTAAGCTGGGGCCAGTGTTCCATTGGGCCCAGCCAGGACCTCGCGAGACTTCTAGGCGCCCAGGCTTCCCTCTGTGGAAAGGTTCTAATTTCTGGTCTTAACCTCCCGCCTCCCGTATCGCACTGCCCAATCCGCTCGCGGCCCGGAGTCTCAGGGCCCGCTCTTCGGACGTCCTTAGTCACTCAGCCATCTGGATTAGGGTGACGCTTTCGCGAACCCCAAATCCCGGAATACAAAGCAGTAACCCATTTCGGGCCGGGCCTTCTGGAGTTGTAGATACCTCCATTTGTAAGCAAATGGAATTCTGAATCTTGGAAGTTTAGTATTTTTCCGATCAAAAGATACGTTTTGCGGGCTTCATTTTCCTCAGATAAACCCGATGTTTATCCAAAGTTTTGCCTCACCAGGGAAACAACTAATATTTTTTATTGTTTGTGAAAGTGTGCTTTCAGAAGCTTTAGAATTTATTTTCCTTCCATGGATTAGAATTCACAGATTTTTTAGTTAACAACTTTCACAGATACTTAAAGGGGTGATAATAACCAAAATATATGAGATTTGTTTTCATCACCCCTTTTTTAAGTAAAAGCATTCTATCATGGTAGTGATACCCCACAGGGAGGAGACAATAAAACCTAACTTGGGTTTAGATGGGATCACTCTCCTTCCTGCTTTAAAAGGGCCAATTATACATTATTTAAAATAGTCCCAAATTTAACAATCCAAATCTGTCAATGGGCAAATGAATAAACAAAATGTGATACATCCATAGAATTAAATACTACTCAGCAATAAAAATGAACTGATATGTCCATCAATGAGATTTAATCTCAGAATGATTATGCTGAGTGAAAGAATTCAGACACAAGGAGAATATACACTGTGCAATATCACTGTATAAAATTCTACAAAAGGTAAAACTATTTGATGGAAAGCAGAATAAATGATTGCTAGGGATGAGGAGAAGCAAGTGACTTCAGAGAAGCTCCAGGGAACTTGCAGCCATGAAAATGTTCTTACCATGATTATGATGGTGGTTGCATGACTGCACACATTCATGTAAACTCATTGAGTTGTACACTTAAAATTGGTGAGTAGAATTTTGTGTAAATTTATACTTCAGTAAAAGCCAGCCCCCCAATTTATAAAATGCAAAATTTGAAAAATATTGCCTTAGATTATAGAGCATTTGTATTTCATCAGCTCTAAGATACAATTGAATCTAATGTCACAGTTATTTTATATACAATAAAGAAAGAAATGATGCCAATTACTCTTTGATACACCATCAATTTCAAGATGTATCCTGATTTCAGAGGTCTTAATATGTGAAAAAAAATCTATTTGAATTAATTGAACATATTATTTCTTTGCTTTTGTATCACATGCAATTAAGAAAAAAGGAAGAGAAATGGGAAAAGAGGGCAAGTGATAAGTAGAGAACTATAGATACAACCACAGAGGTTAGTACCAAGTTAAGGATGCAATAGAATCCCAAGGAAGAAGGCTGGCTCAGGTCCCCAGTCTCATTTGGTTGACAGCTAGAATGCATTATCCAGACTTTGTACTTTTCTCACCTTTAATGCCAAGCATATGCTTGGGTTAGTTCCTAATTCCTGTTCCCAAGAACAGTCCGCTGTATTTGGGTCTATCACTCACTGTTGCCTCCAATACCTGCCTGTTCTTACAAGACTAGCTTAAGTATCTGCCTCTGACCTGCCATTTGGCTCTGTATTTACATCTTGGTGTATGCCTCGTTTTTGGAGTGCTTGTTAGCTTTTAACCACTGACAATATGTCGGTCATCAGAGTTGCGTGGTGGAAAAGTAAAAGGATTCTGTCTTGGTACTGATGCCCTACTGGGAGGACAAAATAAAACTCAACTTTCATTAGATGGGATCACTCTTCTTCTTGCTTTAGAAAGGAGCAATTATATATTATTTAAAATAGTCCCAAACTGGAAACAATCCAAATATTTGTCAGTGGGCAAATGGATAAACAAATGTGGTACATGCATGGAATGAAATACTACCCAAAGTAAGGTCCAAGGCTCAGTCCTTAGACAAGCTCTTTTCTATCTACAATTACTTCTTTTTTAATCTTACTCATTCTTTTCACTATTCTCTCTTTGCAAAAATTTCAATATTTATACTTCCAGCCCATAGCTCTTCCCAAAATTTCAGGCTCATATTTCCACCTGCCTATTTGACATCTCCACTTAGATATCTAACACATTCAGATTCCTTGAACACATCGAAAACTGAACATTTCACCATTCCCCACACCAACTGTACTAGTTTCCTACTGCTGCATTAAGAAATTACCCAAATTTTATGGGTTAAAATAACAAGTTTATTATCTTAAGGTTCTGAAGGTTTAAAGTCCAACAACGTGTCTCACTGGTCTAAAATCAAAGGACTGACTTCCTTCCTGGAGACTCCAGGAAAGAATCAAGTTCCTTGTCTTTTTTAGACTTTGAGGCTGCTTGTATTCCTTGGCTGGTGGTCGCTTCCTACATCTTCAAAGTGAGCAATGTAGCACCTAATTCTTTCCATGCTTCATCTGTGTCTCTATTTCACTCTCTCTTCTGACTCAACTTTTTACTTCTGAAGACCCCTGTGATTATACTGTGCTGAACTGGATAATCCAGAATACTCTCCCTTTGTTTATGTGAGGTGATTAACAACCTTAATTCCCTTTGACATAAAATTTATGTCATAAAACAAAATTTGAAATGGGTAAATTTGAAGATCTAATTGGCTTTATTAAGTGGGCAGCATGCCATTCAGCAATCAGATGTTCCAATGAGCTATAAAAAAATGGAAGGATTTTATTGACAGGAGTATGGGGCAAGGAAATGATTAGCAAAAGAAAATAAAGGATTGTTTGAGGCCAGGACATCTTCTATTATGGGATGGGGGTGGATGGCAGGGATTTTTTTTTGGTATAATTAATCTTCAATTAAATGAGGAACATTACATTTACTAGACTGCCCACATCACCAAGTCCCCCACACAAACCCCATTAAAGTCACTGTCCATCAGTGTAGTAACATGCCATAGAATCACTACTAGTTTTCTTCTCTGTGTCACGCAGCCCTCCTGTTCCCCGCACCTTATACATGCTATTTGTAATGCCCCCTTTCTTACACCCCCCATTATCACTCCCTCACCACCCATCCTCCCCAGTCCCGTTCCCTTTGGTAACTGTTAGTCCATTCTTGGTTTCTGTGTTTTTGCTGCTGTTTTGTAACTTCGGTTTTTTCTTTGTTGTTATACTCCACATATGAGTGAAATCATTTTGTGTTTGCCTTCTCTGCCTGGCTTATTTCACTGAGGATAATGCCCTCTAGTTCCATCAATGTTGTTTCAAATGGTAGGATTTTTTTCTTCTTATGGCTGAATAATATTCCATTGTATGTATGTACCACATCTTCTTTATCCATTCATCTACTGATGGACACTTAGGTTGCTTCCATTCCTTGGGTATTGTAAATAGTGTTGCAATAAAGATAGGGGTGCATCTCTTTTTTCAAACTGGGATGCTTCATTCTTACGGTAAATTCCTAGAAGTGGAATTTCTGGGTCAAATGGTATTTCTATTTTGAGCATTTGGAGGAATATTCATACTGTTTTCCACAATGGTTGAACTAGTTTACATTCCCACCAGCAGTGCAGGAAGGTTTCTATTTCTCTACAACTTCGCCAACATTTGTTTTTGTTTCTCTTTTGGATGGTGGCCATCCTTATGGTGTGATGTGATATCTCATTGTGGTTTTAATTTGCATTTCTCTGATGACTAGCGATGTGGAGCATATTTTCATGTGTCTGTTGGCCATCTGAATTTCTTCCTTGGAGAAATGTCTGTTTATCACTTCTGCCCATTTTTTAATAGGATGATTTGCTTTTAGTTTGCTGAGATGAGTGAGCTCTTTATATATTTTGGATGTCAACCCTTTATCAGATCTTTCCTTTATGGGTATGTTCTCCCAGACTGTAGGATGCCTTTTTCTTCTGTTGGTGGTGTCCTTTGCTGTACAAAAGATATTCAACTTGATATCCTCCCACTGGTTCATTTTTGCTTTTGATTCCCTTTCCCAGGGAGATATGTTCATAAAGAAGTCACTCATGTTTATGTCTAACACATTTTTTCCTGTATTTTCCTCCAAGAGTTTTATCGTTTCATGACTTACATTCAGGGCTTTGATCCATTTAGGATTTACTTTTGTGTATGGGGTTAGACAGTGATCTGGTTTCATTCTGTTACATGTAGCTGCCCAGTTTTGCCAACGTCAGGTGTTGAAGAGGCTGTCATTTCCGCATTGTATGTCCATGGCTCCTATATCATATATTAATTGACGGTGTATGTTTGGGTTAATATCTGAACTCTTTATTCTGTTTCACTGATCTGTGGCTCTGTTCTTTTTCCAGTACCAGATTGTCTTGATTACTGTGGCTTTGTAGTAGAGTTTGAAGTTGGGGAGTGAGATACCGCCTGTTTTATTCTTCCTTCTCAGGGTTGCTTTGCTATCTGGGGTCTTTTGTGGTTTTATATGAATTTTAAAACTGTTTTTTTCCAGTTTGTTAAAGAAAGTTGTTGGTAATTTAATAGACATGGCATTTAATCCGTAGATTGCTTTAGGCAGAATGGCCTTTTTGACAATATTAATTCTTCCTATCCAGGAGCATGGAATGAGTTTCCATTTGTTAGTGTCCTCTCTAATTTATCTTCAGAGTTTCTTGTAGTTTTCAGGGTATAGGTCTCTCACTTCCTTGGCTAGATTTATTCCTATGCATTTTTTCTTCTTCATGCAATTGTGGATGGAATTGTTTTCCTGATTTATCTTTCTGTTAATTCATCACTAGTGTATAGGAAAGTAACAGATTTCTATGTATTAATTTGGTGTCCTGCAAATTCACTGAATTCTGATATTAGGTCTAGTAGTATTGGAACGGAGTCTTTACAGTTTTCTAGGTAAAATATCATGTCATCTGCAAATAGTGACAGTTTGACTTCTTCTCTTCTATGAATCTGGATGCATTTTATTTCTTTCTTTTCTCTGAGATCTGTGTCTAGGTCCTCCAGTACTATATTGAATAACAGTACAGAGAGTGGGCAGCTCTGTCTTGTTCCCAATCTTAGAGGAAAACCTTTCAGCTTCTCACTGTTAAGTACAATGTTGACTGTGGGTTTTTCATATATTACTTTTATTATGTTGAGGTACTAGGCCTCTATACCCATTATGTTGAGAGTTTTTATCATGAATGGATGTTGAATCTTGTCGAATGCTTATTCAGCATTTATGGAGATGATCATGTGACTTCTGTCCTTCTTTTTGTTGATGTGGTGGATGATGTTGATAGATCGTCCAATGTTGGGGTATGTTACATCCTTGCATCCCTGAGATGAATCCCACTTGATCATGGTGTATGATCCACTTGATGTATTTTTTAATTCGGTTTGCTAATATTTTGTTGAGTATTTTTACATCTATGTTCAGCAGGGATATTAGTCTGTAATTTTCTTTTTTGGTGGGGTCTTTGCCTGCTTTATGTATTAGGGTGATTCTGGGTTCATGGAATGAGTTTGGAAGTATTCCCTCCCCTTCTATTTTTTGGAAAACTTTAAGGATAATGGGTATTATGTTTTCTCTATAAGTCTGAAAAAAATTCAGCCATGAATCCATCTGGCCCAGGGATTTTATTCTTGGGTAGGTTTTTGATTATCGCTTCAATTTCTTTGCTTCTAATTGGTGTGTTTAGACTTTCTGTTTCATCCTTGGTCAGTCTTGGAAGGTTGTATTTTTCTAGGAAGTCGTCCATTTTTTCTAGGTTTTCCTGCTTTTTAGCATAGAGAATCTCATAGTATTCTATAATAATTATTTGTATTTCTGTGGGATCCATCATGACTTTTCCTTCCCATTTGTTATTCTGTTGATGTGTGTAGCTTCTTTTTTTCTCTTAATAATTCTGGCTAGGGGCTTATCTATTTTGTTTATCTTCTCAAAGAACTAGCCCTTGGTTTCATTGTTTTTTTCTATTGTTTTATTCTGCTCAGTTTCTTTATTTCTTCTCTGATCTTTATTATGTCCCTACTTTTGCTGACTTGAGGCCTCATTTGTTCTTCTTTTTCCAGTTTCAATAATTGTGACTTTAGACTATTCATTTGGGATTTTTCTTCCTTCTTTAGATAGGCCTGTATTGCTGTATACTTTCCTCTTAGAACTGCCTTTGCTGCACCCCACAGAATTTGCGGCTTTATGCTGTCAGTGTCATTTGTCACCGTGAAAGGAAAAATCATGACAGATCCCACACAAATACAAATAATTATTATAGAATACTATGACATTCTATATGTTTGATCTCTGGTTTAATTTGGACATTGATCAATTGATTATCAGGGAGCATGTTGTTTAGCCTCGATGTGTTTGAGTCTTTTTGTTTTCTTTGTACAATTAATTTCTAGTTTTATGCCTTTGTGGTCTGAGAAGTTCGTTGGTAGAATTCCAATCTTTTTGAATTAGTGAGGCTCTTTTTGTGGCCCAGTATGTGATATATTCTGGAGAATGTTCCATGTGCCCTTGAGGATAATGTGTATCCTGCTGCTTTTGGGTGTAGAGTTCTGTAGATGTCTGTTAAGTCCATCTATTCCAGTGTGTTGTTCAGTGCCTCTGTGTCCTTACTTATTTTCTGCCTGCTACATCTGTCCTTTGGAGTGAGTGGTGTGTTGAAGTCTCCTGAATGAATACATTGTATTCTATTTCCTCCTTTAATTCTTTTAGTATTTCATTCACATATATTAGTGCTCCTGTATTGGGTACATATTTATTTATAATGGTTATATTATCTTGTTGGGCTGACCTCTTTATTATTATGTAATATCCTTTATCTCTTGTCACTTTCTTTGTTTTGAAGTCTATTTTGTCTGTTACCAGTACTGCTACACCTGCTTATTTCTCTCTATTTTTTACATGAAATATCTTTTTCCATCCGTCGACTTTTAACCTGTATATGTCTTTGGGTTTGAGGTGAGTCTCTTGTAAGCAGCATAAAGATGGGTCTTACTTTTTTATCTATTCTCTTACTCTGTGTCTTTTGATTGGTGCATTTAGTCTCGTCACATTTAGTGTGATTATTAAAAGATCGGTACTTATTGCCATTTCAGGATTTAGATTTGTAGTTACCAAATGTTCAAGATTCGCTTCTTTACCATGTAACTGTCTAACATAACTCACTATTAAGCTATTGTAAGCACAGTCTGATGATTCTTATTTCTCTCCCTTCTTATTCCACCTCCTCCATTCTTTATATGTTAGGTGTTTTTTATGTGTTCTTCTGTGTTTCCTTTAACTGGTCTTGTTAGTAGTTGATTTTATTTTTGCCTTTAGTTAGTATTTGGCTGGTCTGCTTTCTTTGCTGTGATGTTGTTCTCTCTGGTGATACCTATTTAGCCTGAGGAGTGCTCCCATCTAGAGCTCCCTCTAAAATACCCTGTAGAGGTGGTTTGTGGGAGGCAAATTCCCTCAACTTTTGCTTCTCTGGGAATTGTTTAATCCCTCCTTCATATTTAAATGATAATCATGTTGGATACAGTATTCTTGGTTCAAGGCCCTTCTGTTTCATTGAATTAAATATATCATGCCATTCTCATCTGGCCTGTAAGGGTTCAGTTGAGAAGTCTGATGATAGCCTAATGGGTTTTCCTTTATAAGTGATCTTTTTTCTCTCTCTGGCTGCCTTTAATACTCTGTCCTTGTCTTTGATCTTTGCCATTTTAATTATTATATGTCTTGGTGTTGTCCTCCTTGGATCCCTTCTGTTGGGAGTTCTGTGGGCCTCCATGATCTGAGAGACTATTTCCTCCCCCAGTTTGGGGAAGTTTTCAGCAGTTATTTCTTCAAAGACAGTTTCTATACCTTTTTTTCTCTCTCCCTTTTCTGGGACCTGTATAATGTGAATATTATTCCATTTGGTTTTGTTACACAGATCTCTTAATATTATTTCATTCTTGGAGATTCTTTTATCTCTCTCCGCCTCAGCTACTCTGTGTATCTGTTTTCTGATTTCCATTCCATTAAAGACTTCTTACACCTCATCCAGTCTGTGCTTAAGTCCTTCTAGCAATTGTTTTATATTTGTATTCTCCCCCCTAACTTGCTCCTTTAACTCTTGCATATTTTTCTGAAGATCCATCAGCATGGTCATGACCTTTATTTTGAATTATTTTTTTGTGGGGATTGGTTAATTCTATATCCCCAGGCCCTCTCTTGGGTGTTTTCTGTGTAATTCTGGACTGGCCCAAATTCTTCTGCCCTTCATAGCAATTTAGGTAGCTGTAGGCAGGTAGCACATGTGTCAACGTCCTTTCCTGTTTTCTGGGCACCTTGCCTTCTCCAATGCCTGAGTTGGTTACCCACACTCCTGGAGTAGCCTCCGGCTTAGTCCCCCAAGCTGCTGTGGGCCCTAGAATGAACCTCAATAAATGTAAAAGGATTGAGAGAATACAAAGTATGTTCTCTGCCCACTGAGGAATGGAATTAGAAATCAATAAATAGAAGAAAATTGGAAAACTTACCAATATATGGAAATCAATATGCTCCAGAACAATCAACAAAGTAAAGAGGAAATCAAATGGAAAATTAGAAAATACTCAGAGATGAATGAAAATGAAGACAGAACATACCAAAACTGAGGAGTCACTGCAAAAGCCATGCTTAGAGGGAAATGTAGAGCCACAAACTATTACATAAAAAAAAAGAACCATAGATGGGTGGAATCAAGATGGTGATGTGAGTAGGGCAGTGGAAATCTCCGTGCAAGACCATATATATTTTGAAAATACAACAAACACAACTCCTCCTAAAAGAGAGACCAGAGGATACAGTACAACAGCCAGACAACATCTACATCTGTGAGAACTCAGCATCTTATGAAGAGGGTAAGATACAAGCCACAGCCCAGCGAGACATATGCACTTTCCCCACCCCAGCTCACCAGCAGGAGGAAAGGAGTCAGAGGGGGAGGGATTGGAAGTGCAGAACTGCTACATAACCTGCCCCAGTAATTTGCACTGGGAGCACAGACACACATTGCATGGTGTACTGGATTAGAAAAATGGAAAAGTAAAATATGTGAGTGCATCCCTGCATCTGCCTCCCCCAGGACAAAAGAAAATTAAATGATTTTTGAAAGTCTTAAAGGGACAGTGACCTCACAGCTGGATGGAGTCATCCTGACACACTCAACTGAGCAGGCTGGGAATGTTGAGGAACTTCAGGCACCCCAATCACCTGGGTGGCAATGCAACCTTGAAGCCCCTCACAGTGATAAGCAGCCTACCATTTGTTCCTCACAGGAGTGGCTCCACCACAGCAGCCGAGGATCAGGAGAGTGGCCGAGTCCACAGCAGCTGCCCAGAGTCTCCTGTCTGCATGCAGCTGCCGGGGAAAGACCCAGAGGTTGCTGCCAGTGTGCAGATGCTCCACATAGATGAGGCTGGTGCAAGGCATGAAGGAGAGCACCCCTGATGCACCTGAAACTCCCTGCAGTGCTCTCAGCTGCCCCAAAGGCTGTCCCACATGTGATGGCTAAAAGGATTTACCTGATTGCTATTCCCAGTGTGTGGGTAATCACAGGAAGCAGAGAAGGGCAAGGCAACCAACTATTAGGTAGTGACTTTGTTCTCCCAGCTGATAAACGTGCCACCTGCCTGTGACTATCTCCAATGTCTTGAAAAGGTAGAAGAATTTTGTCCAGTCCAAAATTACCCAGACAACTTCTGAGAGAGAATCTGGGGAGATCAATGTAACCAAACTTCCTGAAAAAGAATTCAAATCATTAGATTAAATATATCATGCCATTCTCTTCTGGCCTGTAAGGTTTCTTTTGAGAAGTCTGATGTTAGCCTGATGGGTTTTCCTTTATAAGTGACCTTTTCTCTCTCTCTAGCTGCCTTTAATACTCTGTCCTTGTCCTTAATCTTTGCCGTTTTAATTATGATGTGTCTCGGTGTTGTCCACTTTGAGTCCCATCCCTTGGGAGTTCTCTGTGCTTCTGTAGTCTGAGAAACTATTTCTGCCCCCAGTAGGGGGAAGTTCTCAGCAATTATTTATTCAAAGACATTTTCTATCCATTTTTCTCTCTCTGTTCTTCTTCTGGTACCCCTATAATGAGGATATTGTTCCTTTAGGATTGGTCACACCGTTCTCTTAATATTGTTTCATTCCTGGAGATCCTTTTATCTCTCTGTGGATCAGCTTCTATTTGTTCCTGTTCTCTGGTTTCTATTCCATTAATGGCCTCTTGCATCTTATCCATTCTGCTTGTAAATCCTTCCAGAGTTTGTTTCACTTCTGTAATCTCCCTCCAGATGTCTGAAATCTCCCTCTGGACGTCATCACATAGCTCTTTCATATTTCTCTGCAGCTCTGTCAGCATGTTTATGATGATTATTTTGAATTCTTTTTCAGGGAGACTGGTTAGGTCTGTCTCTGCAGCTCCTCTCTCCAGTGTTGTCTGAACTATCTCAGACTGGAGTGTATTTTTTTGCCTTTTCATGATGACAGCGGTGGCTTTAGGCAGGTTGTGGTGTGTTAGCTGGGAGAAAAAAGTCCTTTCCTGCTTGCTGGATGCCTTGCCCTTCCCCACTGCCTGTGTTGGTTACCCGCACTCCTGGAGCAGCCACCGGGTTAATCCCCTAAGCTGCTGTGGGCGGGGTCTCTGTCAGAGCAGCACGGAGCCCTGCCGGGAGTGGCAGGCATGCCAGGTGCGCTCCTCTGTGAAAGCAGCACCCCTGTCTAGCAGCTCTGTGCCAGCAGCGGCCTTTGGGTCTGGCCCAGGTGGCTATGCATTGGGCTGGGATTCTGGTCGGCTGCTGGGAGCATGCCTGCTCCCTCTGGCACCACTGCAGGTGTGCACAGGGCTCTCCTGCATGAACCTCTCCCAGGCTCGTCTGTCTCTGCTGCTGCTGGTGCACACATGCCACACCCGGGCTGTTCTGTCGCCACTGCTATGGGCTCACGCAACTCTCTACCTGTCCCCTCTGGTGCCTTTGGCGCACACATCTGCTCCCAGTCCCTTCCAGTGCTGCTGCCTCCGGAACATGCTGCCACTCTCCTGCTACTGGCTCAGTGTTTTGGGGTCCGTGCTGGTTGGAGGAATGACTGGCAGGCTGCTTGTAGTGCCATGAGGGGCTTCATAACTGTGCTGCCTCCCCGGGGTTTATGCTGCCTAAAGTTTCCCAGGATTCCCAGCTGCTGGCTAAGTGTGCTGGGATGACTTTGCCCAGCTGTGGGGTCCCTGTCTCTTTAAGACTTGCAGAAAGCACTCACTTTTCTTTTGTCTCAGGGGCACCGGTTGCGGGGACCTGCCCACAGGTTTTGCTTTTCCTTTTCTCTAATATCTAGCACACTGTGCACCTTGTGTCTGCACTCTGGGTTCGGATTTCTAGAGCTGGTTGTTTAGCAGTTCTGAGCTTTCACTCCTTCCTGGTTCCAACTCCTTTCATCCTACTGGTTTCTGGGGTGGGGGAGCGTTCGGGTCCCTCCTGGCCGCGGCTTGTATCTTACCCCTTTCTTGTGATGTTGAGTTCTCACAGATGTACATGTATCCTGGCTGTTGTACTGCATCCACTGGTGTCTCTTTTAGGAATAGTTGTATTTATTGTATTTTCATAAATATATATGTTTTTGGGAGATTTCCTCTCAACTACTCCAGCCGCCATCTTCCTGTGATTCCTACTGTATAATTTTTAAAAATAAATATGATTGTATTTAAAAGAAGTAAAAAATGTGAAGTTGTTTTCAACTTCAAAATTTATTTCTGCTCTATGTCTGCTTTGTTAATGGTGGTAGCAGGGAGGTACTCAAGATGATAACTTATTCAAAGATTTATCAGAGAAACAATATTAGAAATGCTGCCAGTTGTCAAGAAAAACCATTTCAATTGAGCCATTAATTTTAGAAGTCAAAATTGCCAGTGAACTCAAACCTGAAGAGTTGGTATTATTAGTTTCCCCTTTCATACTTCAGATTACTCTTGAAGTTTAAAAAAGCTGTCATAATTTTATTTGGTTACATAAAATTTTCACACCCACTTAAGCTTTAAACTCAGGTCTGATTTTTAAACCCAGTCAACTAATTTTATCCAGCAACTTGACTGGTTTTTAGGATCAATTCATAACATGTCTTTGAAGATACATATGATAAATGATAAATGTATTTCACAGTATTTCTTCAGTTTCTCATAGCATATCCTATTCATTGTCATAAAGGTAAAACATCAAAATGTAACATGATCCAATAGCAGTATGTATCAGACAGAAAGTAACATTATGGAACAAGATGCTAATTAGTTTCTGTATCACATAATTTTTGCAGTTCTCAGCAAATGAGAGACTAGGTATTTTTAGGTTGAGTATAAATGTTTTGAATAAGTCACTGTGAAAGGTGGCTTTGTGTTCATTATTATTTAGTCATCTATTTGTAAATGTAGATAGATCATGAAGTTTTAAATTCTATTGCTTAATATTTTATTTGGATTATAAAAACATGCATTTATATTCTCTGTTTCTTGTAGATTGATACAGTAAAGTGCTTGCTAATGTAAAAATAACCTCCTGTTCTTGCTATCCAATTTAAACGATTTGGCTCTGACTGGGAAAGAGACTGTACAGTTAAATTCAATAATTACTTTGAATTTCCACAAGAACTGGATATGGAACCTTACACAGTACCGGTGTTGCAAAGCTGGAAAGAGATAATACCCAGAGAGTCAACTGATAAAACAGTATGTGCAGTCTGAAAGTGAGACACAGTAAGCACAAAATACAGACATGTGGGTGTGCTTGTACACAGTGGTCAAACAAGTGTTGGAATTATTCTTTTTTACTTCTTTTAAATTTTTTTCTTTTTTTTTCTTCTTTTTACTTCTTTTAAATACAATCATATTTATTTTTAAAAATTATACAGTAGGAATCATGGGAAGATGGCGACTGGAGTAGTTGAGAGGAAATCTCCTCCCAAAAACATATATATTTATGAAAATACAATACAACTATTCCTAAAAGAGACACCAGTGGATGCAGTACAACAGCCAAGATTCATCTACATCTGTGAGAACTCAACATCACAAGAAGGGGGCAAGATACAAGCCGTGGCCAGGCGGTAACCAAACAGAGGAATGATAAAGATGAGACAAATTGCTGGTATAAATTTGATGAAGGAAACGTAACAGTGTAAAATGGATGATGATGAAGAAATGAAAAATGAGTGCTTTGGTGGAGAATACGTCAGACAAGTATTTGATCATATGACGAAATGCGTGTCATTCAGGCAGCAGAAAAGGTGGTGGAATGCTTATGTACTTGTTTATAAACGAATGGACACAATAGACCAAGATGATGAAATGATAAGATACATATCAGAGCTCACATGATCACATCAGATTATGTCACCAGCCATTGAGAGAAGTGTATGGAAACAAAATGTGCAATTCATGCATAACCAAATGCAGTACAGTGTAGAGTATTTTTAGTTTATAAAAAACTACTTACATGTAATGGTATTTACTTAATTAAGCTGTGCTCCAGGTAAGTCAGGCATTTAGCTTCTTACTAGTAAAGAATACTTTTAATTTCACTTTTAGGATTTCTTATCAGGTATCGATATGTGTTTAATATTTTTGTTTCATTTTACCTTTTTTTCCCATAAAATCATTAATCTCATTTCATCTTAAATATGTGAGCATATTCAGTTCCAGTTACTTCAGAGTCAAATATTTAAGTGGCCATACATTTGAATTGTGTCTATCAGTATCTACAAATGTAAAACAGCTTTTATTTTGAATAGTTCTTTTTGTTACAAAAGCATTGCTTTGAAATATGATTTGTTGAAGTGCTAAGATAAGCAATAAAGATTACAAAATTTTATGTAAGACGTTTTAAACATAGAGCATTTATTTAAACAAAAATTTGTTTATATATGTGTGTTACATTTAAGGACAAGATTGCTTGTTGCCTGAAGCACAAGAAATAACTATGACTAGTATTCAACTTGCAGCTAAATTCCTCGTCACCAATAGGTTTCACACAAAGAAAATAGTCCATGGCCCTGCCAGTGATTGGTATATAGCTATTCATTGTATTCATATTAGACTTAAGAGTTGGTTTGTTTCATTACTGTAGTGCTTTGTTTTTCCCTATTATTGGAATCCTTTTTCAAATTTCCAATATAGAATAAAAATCTTAGTAGGAATATTGAGAGAAAATCAGAATAAAATTGCTTGATGTGCTTTTAATATTCAGAAATTGGCTCCTGTTTCTATTTCATCTTTTGTGTATTTTATCATGAAAGCATTAAGCTTTAATCTTTGTTGATGGAATTCTGTGTTTAATAAAGATACAAGATCTTAAAATTGTTATACTCTTCAGGTTAAGATTCTGATTGCAAAAATAATGGGGACATTAAGATATCTTGATTTCACAACTATTTTCAGCATCTTTCAGAATACTTGTTAAGGAAATATCACTGAATCAGGAAGAGGCTGATGATAGATTTGTATCTACCTACACATGTTTTCATTTAATTCATTTCTGTAATCGTGGGACTAGACTAAGTCTCAGGCCTAATTAATCCTAAAGAACATCTTTTTGGTTCACAGAAACCTGTTGATTTACTTGAGCCATCAAAATAGAAGCATGTCAATAAAAGTGATACTCGTATATTTTTCTGTCTTAGGTATGATGCACTGTGCATTCTACTCCATCACTGCAAGAATGTACATTTTTGGGCTCAATATGTTTTGTTAATATTCTGAATCCCTTCTCTGAATATCTTCTGGAGTGCCCTAGTACCGAAGTGAGGGGTGCGTTTGCAAAACCTGTAGTATTTATTGCACATTTTTCATTGCAAGATGGGCCTTGCCCTTCATCTTTTACAACTCTGGGGCCTTCCAGTCAGGTAATTGAAAGCTTTTCACTAATAATGCAATAAGAATAAAGTCTCTTTTTATCAAGATCAAAGAAGTAAACATATTCATTTATTTAACATAATACATGCCTGTATTACTGAGTTGATTAAAAGTATTTCATGTTAATGAATAATGATTATTGGGCAACTTAAAACATAAGGAAAGTTTCTTCTGTTTATTCAGTTATTTGCTGTTATATAGTCAGGTTTCCGACTGTATGTTCAGTTAAGGTTTACTTTTATAATGGCTAATTTTAAATCTTCAAGTCAGCTTTTTATTCACATGGGGTATTTTTTGCAGTTTCAACATCATAAAGCTTCTATAGTGAAATCCTCAGTTCTTCATTCCCTTCTGAGATTATATTTAATAATTTTTCTCTTGACATTTCTAAGTAATGCAGCTTTATATATATATATATATATATATATATATATATATATATATATATATATGAGCTTGTTGCCAATAAAATATTTTGTCTTTTACAGGCATGTGAAAACATAAGCCTGAGTGACCACTTACTAAGAGCAGTCTTAAATCTCCTGAGAAGGGAAGTTTCAGAGCATGGCCATCATTTACAGCAGTATTTCATTCTATTGTAGTGCATGCCAATTTAGGTAAGAACTTCTCACTCGGTTTACTGTATTATTTCATATTTGATGAAAGCATTTAATTGAAGTGATGAGATCTAATATATTCTAGACAGAAGTGGTATTCCATACTTAAAATTTTTTAACCCATTTCATACTTTCTATATAACTCTTTAATGGCACTTCGCATCTTGTACAGTAAAGTATTTTGGTATACTTTTTCCCTTGATAATTGTTCTAACCTTAGTTCAGAAACTGTCTTCCTCTTATTTTTATCTCTTAATGCCATTTTAAAATCTACTGATTTCCAGGCCACATCCCACACATATAAATAAAAATTCCTAGAGCTAAGGAAAGATATGTGTATTTTTTAAAAAGATCCTACTTTTTTGTGCTTGTCAGGCATGAAGTTGGCCTTTACATATGTTTTGCTAAAATTAAGATAAATTAAAATCACAGATAATGTTACATACATTATTCTCTTAAATTCTTCTGTTGAAACCAGTGTCAGTTAAAAATTATAATTTTCAAAAATACCTTTTTACAGGAACCTGCTTTTTCTCACAGCATCTGTGCATTTCTTCTCTGTGGTTTCAGATGCTTACCTAAAAAATTACCCTGCGTTATGCTGTTATACCATTGTATTTTGGTAGTTTTAAGTACTTTTGTCTTCCTCTCCAACTAGACTGCAAAATTCTGTGATCAGGAGTTGGCATAGTAGTACTCATTCACAGCTGAATGAATGAATGGATAGCCAAAAGTGTACATAAGAAATTCTACAGTATTTTCAGTGTTGTTTTAAGTCATTGTTAATTTATTAAAAAAGGAAAGAATAAATGTGTTATAATTGAGTTATAAATTTAACTGTCAGGGATTCAGGTGTTGGTGTCCCAGCAACTCAGAGTTCCAAATTTCTTGAGGTGTAGTCTAGATATGAGGTTTGCAATTAATATTTTAGGTTGTTATGAGGAAATGATTCAAAGAATTAGCATATTTGAAATTTGTTGACATTTTGAAGAATTAGCATACTGATACATGCCAAATATAAGTAAAATCCTTGTTTTAATCCTTTTTTAATGCAAAACTACAAATTTAAAGATTAAGAAATCCTATTTTATACAGTTTCCATTTTTAATACTGCTTCATAAGCTGCTCACAACTGGCCCCTGATATAATCTAATACCAATTTTCACTTCCATAAGTGAGTATAGATTGAACATCTTAATCTTAAATCCTTATGGCCAGATACAGGTTTGGGTTTCAGAATTTTTTAGATTTTAGGAAGGTAAAACTGCATTTGCCATACATGTGACATCCCCAAAACAGTATGCATCAGCACCCTACAGTCAATCATATAAATATTTCTGTGATGTATAATGAATTTTCATTCCTGGGCAATCAGTGGTTAATGGATAAGTGAAAAGATAGCCCATGTCTACTCAAGTAGGTTTTTGCCAAAAATGCCATAACTACAACTTTATGAAAAAACTTCATAGAACTTTTTGAATGTCAAATAAATCTTTGTGAATTCTTTTTGTGGTCCTTGGAATACAGCAACATATGAAGAATTTTAATGGATTACGAGTATTACATGATGCAACAGAAAATGCAAAGTGCTATGAAATACAAGCGGGGAATATCTGAACTACTCTTAGAGAGTAAGAAAAGACTTGCTAGAGAAAGTGGTGTGGGAATTGGTTGGTAAACAGAGTGAATGGTAGATGGAAAGACCTGGCTCATTGGATTTTGAAAACCATTTTGTGACTGAAAATCGCAGAAGGGACTCGCAAAATCCTATAATCATGCCCTCTCAGCAAGCCTTGTTAGACAGTCTGTGCTTAACCATGAGGGTGTTGAGAACCATTTTAGCATACACTGGTTCCCCTGTATCTGTGGTTTTGAAAGTTTCTGCAATTTTAATTACTGGAAGCCGACCTCAGCCAGGTAAGCCAGTGATTTGATCCTCCTTCTGACGTAGCATCAGAAGGTCAATGGGAAGCATAACACTATGTCATGTGCCTACATCATTCACCTTCATTTCATATCACACAGGCATTTCATTATCTCATATCAAAATAAGAATGAAGAGTACAGTAAAATACTTTGAGAGACCATATTATACAGCTTTTATTACAGTACAATTGTTATGTCCTTTTACTGTTAATCTTTTACTATGTCATATTTACAAATTAAGCTTCATCATAGATATGCATGTATACATTATATCCACACACACGCACATTTTTGGTTTTTATTTCAGTACTATCCACAGTTTCAAGCACCCACTGAGTGTCTTAAAATTTAACCACCAAGGATGAAAGGGCTACTTTACTAATGAGGTTTACCAAGTCCAAGGTGTGACTTGAAGAATAGCAGGTTAAATTTTGTCAGTGTTGGACATCTAAGAAGACCACAAAACAGTGTGATATCCAAAATTTGAAATCTGCATACAGACACTCATTACTGTAGATTGGGAGTAAGAAATTTTCAAAAAAGAGAGGTAGAATTAAAATGAGGGCAAGGGAATACAAAGCTAAAGCGTTTCAAGAACAGTAAGGTAGTTAAGTGTGAGAGCTGTTCTTGCACTTCAAACCAACAAGGTTGGGACGCAAATTAAATTGGCATGAGGAAGGGGAAAATAAGGAAAGTACAAATAGCAAATCTAGGTGCTTTTTTTCCTCAAAAAGTTTCTTTGATATAAAGGAAGGTGGAGGAAGAGGCAGGTTTACTAAAGATTTTTCTCATTGTATTTAGTTTATTTTTATCACCTTATCTTTCTCTGTTGAGAATTGCTATCATAGCCCCCAACTCTCAGTTCTAAAAAAAGGTACTTTTCCCTTAGGGCTCTGTAATTGGAATTCCAAAGTCATGATCACTACTCCATAGTTAGACTAAGTCAATGTATTTTCTGTTTTTTTCTGCATTCCATCTGCAGCTCTGTAATCTAAATAAATGGGATGAGCTTTAATCATAACAATAGTATGTGGCTATATTAATTACTTTTTTCAGTAATGCAGCACTTTCCATTTTAATTGTTTTTGTTTCTCTGTTTTTCCTATACATTATTTTTCTCCTTTTTTTACAGGTGTGACAGAAAAGACACAGATCCTGAAATTGGATGTACCTGCTACCTTTATGCTTGTGTCTTTAGATGAAGGGCCAGGTTCTCCAATCTAGTATGAATATGCTGAATTAGGCGAGTTATACTCAGTAGTAGCTCAGCTGATCTGCTGTTGCAATGTCTCATCAAGGATGCAGTCTTCAATCAATGGTAAAGTGGAATGTTCCATCCATTCTTCAGTAGTTCAAAAATAATGCTACTTTCCTATATAGCACTTAGTTAAAATTCTGAACATTTACAAAAACGAAAAACAGTGAAGATCCATGCTTTGGGTATATTATATCTTAAACCATTAACTTTCTCACATGTTTAAAAGAGAACCTTTTATAATTTACTAGGATAAAAATTCCTTATTTGTGAAATGGTTGCATTAAGAATCTTAACTAGGTTTTTTCCTTCAATGTCAGCATTTAGTTATGTGTCTTTATCATCTTAACTCTGCCTGATCATTTTATTGTGCTTAGAAATTTAATTTAACTTGCCAGTTTAGAAATAAAATTCAGTATTGTAAGTTTGCAAAGAAGTCAGTTGGCTTTTCATTGATGACAAATCTGTTCTAGGTAATCCTCCTCTTCCAAATCCTTTTGGTGACCCTAATTTATCACAGCCTATAATGCCAACTCAGCAGAATGTTGCGGACATTTTATTTGTGAGAACAAGTTACCTGAAGAAAATTATTGAAGATTGTAGTGACTCAGAGGAAACCATCAGCTTGCTTCATTTTTGCTGCTGGGAGAATCCTCAGTTCTCATCTACTGTCCTCAGTGAACTTCTCCGACAGATTCAAGGAAAATAAACATTCAAATGTCTATGATTTGATTCACTTCCTTTAAATAAGTAATTCAGTTATACCCATGTTTAGGTTACCTCCTCATACACCTGTGAACTTCGGCCATATTTGGATATGCTTTTGCAGATTTTACCGATTGACGATTCCTGGCAGACTCTCAGGTACACACTCTTTGCTACCAGAGTAAATACACTTTTTATGATTCTAGAAATGAATGAAATTGCCAGTAGCAAAATATATTCTTAATTCTTGAAGCTCTATTAAATGTGTTACCTTTAAAAAAATATGATGACATCATAAAAATGAACGAGGAGTTGCACCCATCCCAATATAAGCACATTTTAAATTCTTTTCTCTTAGTTGTTTCATACTTAATACTAGTTTTTCTCTTTAATTTATTTAAAGAAAACAAATAGTTTTTTTTGTTAAATACTTAAGTTCTATTAATATTGTAGGATTACATTGCACTCATTTTCTTAGTTAGTTATACTAGGTAATACTTGTTTTCTAAAAATAATCCCCAGCATTTTAGTAGTCTAATTAGTATATGAGGAGTTAATATAAGTTTTTAGAACGGTTAGCTTCCTAAAAGGCCTCAGACTTCCTCCTAGAATTCCTCCTATGTGTGTTCATTGTACTAAAATTCAGCCTGCAAGTTTCACTGGTGAAACTAGTTTAATATGGGAAATAAATAGTTTAATATAGGAAACAAATATGTGTACATACTGTTACCTTAGTTATTAGGAAAAACTAAAACAAGTTTTTATAAGAACACAATGCTTAAAAGATAGATCACTAAATTTCAGGGGGACTGGAAATACAAGATTCTTGAATTAATTTGTTTTCAAATTGTTAACTAATTCACCATCATAGATTTCAAGCAAATTAGTATTGTCAAAATAGCATTAACCAAAGTAAAAATTATGGACTATATACTTCATACACATTGTGGGACTGCTTAAGTGACATTTATTAAAACTATATTAACAAGGAAAATAATAGAGACATAATAAAATTTTTTAAATAAGGAAATACACAATTAAACATAAAATTGGTGACAATAATGTATAATTCCCCTCAAAGAATAAAACAAAAACCTAGCCATAAAGTATAGAAAAAAATTTTTAATGAACCATGAATGTATTAGATTACTCCAGAGAAAACAGGACCAGTAAGATGGAGATGCATAAGAAAAAGAGAAAGAGAGGAGGTAGGGGAGAGAGATTGAAGGTTAAAGAATTGGCTCACACAATTGTAAAGGCTGACAAGGTCAAAATGTGCAGTGTAGGCTGGAGATGCAGGAAGGAGTGCACACAGCAATTCAAGTCCAAAGAGAGAGTGGAGGAAGAATTCCCTGCATCTTGGGGGACGTCAATCTTTTCTATTAAGGCCTTCAAAGGATTGAATGAGACTCTTCCACATTACTGGGGGTGGGGGTAACCTCTTTTATTCAAAGTCTTCTGATTTAAATGTTAATCTCATCTAAAAATTACCTTCACAGAAACATCTAGAATAATGTTTGGCCAAATACCTGGTTACTGTGACCTAGCCAAGTTGACACATAACATTAACCATAACGGTGACCTGGGGTTGCATACTCTCTAATTTTCTTTCTAAATTATTTCCTATGTTTTCCAAATACCTGATAATGATAATTTACTTTTATGATGGAAAAAGACCTGTAAACGCACTTTAAAACACAGCTCCCTTGGAGTCAGCCCCAAGCCCCAGTGCTCTTCCCGGGGCTCTCAGTGCCCCTTGGAGGGCTCCCACAGCACTTCTCACCTGGGTCCTCTATCACTGCTATCTGTGTCCACCATGTGGCTTCCTCTGCTAAATGTCAAACTCTTAAGAGGTCAGAAGCCCAGTCTTACCCCTTCTTGACTCTCCTTACAGCATGGGAAACTCTTTTCTCAATTAACTGTCCAGTTGGACTGTATTAAAAACTTCAAATATTTCCTTCTTTAGGAGCATCTTCAAAGGAGTTTTAGAAACTAGGATTTTAGTGAACTAAGGAAGATGTGGAGGCAGTGGGAACCTGTGTGAAGGCATTAAGTTCAGCCCCAGGTTATATGCAGACTCCTAGGTGCACACCCTCCTGAGAGGAGTAGTTGTGTGTGAGTGGATGGCACTTGTATACCAGTTTTTAATAAAATCCGATAAATAAGATATTTTTACCTCTGTTAAAATTGCCTAAAAGTTATCAGTACTTTGTTTTCTGAAAATTCCCTTGAGTTTTAATTTGTTGCATATGCTTTATCTTTTTAGTTTTTGCTATATGTAATATTGATACATCTGCTTCACTTATTTCTGGTAGGTTCCTCATGGATGGAATGTCTATAGACTAAACCAATCTTGCTTTGATTTTCATGGTTGGAAATAATTTTCCAAAGATGAAATATGCTGCTCTCAAGACATAATTTAAATGTTACTTAAAATGATGTCAACTGCTTGATATATATACGTATTTAAAATAACATGTGATGAGATTAACTGTAATACTACATTGTGATAAAGAATTTAAATTCCACCATATGTATGAGAAACCTATTTTTGGAACGATAACCAGGGAAGAAAATAAAGATGCACCAAGTATTGTCTGGACCTTAAAAAAATAGCATTAACCAAAACCAGGGCCATGAAACTAAAATTTAAAATTTCTAAGCTACCATTATGTATTACTCAGTACCTATTTCAGTGTTATGAGACAGTTTGATAAGTCTTAAGGGATATATTTTAATGAGCTCTTTTTTTTTAAAAGAACTTCTAATCTTACATTGTTTACTGTAACTTATATATGTTTTAAAACTCATCAGTCACACCTGGCTTTCCTTTTTCTACTAAGGAAGTGATAGTAAAAGTATAAATACTGGGTTAATGTGGGAAACAGTGGGCTTTTGGGTACAAATTGACAGGGAATTATGAGCACAAGCTTGAAATGTTTTGTATAACGAATGTTTATTTTATTCAGTAAACCCTATTTAAGAGACATTTACAAACTATCTACTATGTGCCAGACACTGTTACAGGCAACAAAACAAGAAGGGCAAGGCAGAATTTGATTGCAATTTACATGAAAGCAGTTGCACTGATGATACTATGTCAGAAATAGTGAGTTGTCAACTTTGTTATCAACTAAAACTGAAGAATGAAGAAAACTATATACTACATGTGTTTCAAAGTAAACTGCCTATACATGTTACATTTTTTTGTCTGAAATGATTAGGCTGAAAAATCACTGAAATTATCAACGTGCTTGTGGTGAATCAAGCCTACCCATACATATACACACATATTTGTTTTGATTGGGAATATAATTATGCTCTATTCAGTAAAATTAAAGGATTTTTTTTGTTTAGATAACTTTGTCCAGGTAGTCGCAAAGCAAAAAGTTTTTTTTTTTTTTGCCAACAAATGATTTTTAAATTGGCAATGTAAAATGTTATGTTGAGATTTGGCTAGAACTGAGGTGCAATAATTGTCAATGGCAAATAAACCATATTTTACTCTTGCCAGTGAAAATTGCTTTACCCACCATATGTGTATTCTAAGGAAGATAATTCAAGTTAATTTTGTATTCACTTTAATAATCACTAGAAACTCACTTTGCATTCCAAGAAGCAATCTTTCAAAATGATCTGATTCAAAGCAAACAATTCTCAAGCCACAAAGGTAGGACATACTGGTAGATACCTTCAATAAAAATAATGCAGCATTGGTATTCTTATAGCAAAAGCATTTTGGATTGATAACAGTTTGTTAAGACTTCAAATTCTCAGGTCGGACTGGTAGCCAACTAACCAAATTGATTGTAACTCTGGCATATTGGCTGCTTTTTTATTTCTGTACTTGTTTTCTCAACAAGTAAATGAGTTTACTAAAGCTTAAGAGTGTTAAATAGATTAGATCATCACATCCAAAAACGTATGCTGAACAGTGCATAGTAGGCTTCAAATGTTTACTACCTGTCACAAATTTTTATATCTTCCCCTTTTTTAGAATTTGTAATGCTCTTAAAGGAATCCCAGATGATCAAGATGGATTAATTGATATAATAATCAATTGTTCTAAAAATCACTATTAAAAATGAGCGTATCAGTGTATAAAATGTGTGGTAGCTCTGTTTAGCCGCTGTCCTGTTGCTCACCAAATGTTAAAGGTGGAAGTCTTTCCTCAAGATTTGTAGTAACTGGAATCATGAAAATTTGGAATTTGCATTTTAAATTAACATTGAAATTATTCTAAATTCTTTTTCATAAATAGTTTTATTTCTTTTGAAGGGTAGTGGAGATCTTACAAGAAAGTGAATCTGGGCTGTAGAATGGCTTGCAGATGAACTTGAAAGAAGACTGTACCCTTGCAACCCTCAATACACTTATAGAAATTGGTCTTATCCAGTGCAAAGCAATAAAATATCATCATGTGGTTATTTATTAGGGAGGTCACATAGTGCTAGGATGACACTTGAAAAGGCTTGTGAATTCTGTCCAGAGGAAGTAAAAAAAAAAAAGCCACCAATGGACAGCAAATCGAAATGGAAGAAAATAAAGTAATTTTTTATAGGGCATGTTAATGTGTAAAGAATATGTGTGGCAGTTTGTTGGTTTTAGTGTTTTGTGATGATTGATTTTTTTAAGAAATCAACAGAGCCTAACCTCCTCTGTTCTCATTATTTTGAAGTACTTTCTGCAAAACTATCTAAAAACATATTTAGGATACTCTAAATGTTTTCCTCTAATTGCAGTTTATTTTATCACAGTAAATGAAAAAACATTAAATAAACATGGCAGCATTTAGGATTTAAAAAAAATATCTCACTGGTAGATTGAAAATAAATTTAAGTTGCTTTTATAATCAACCTTTTAATCTCTTTTAAATATTTAAAATTAGGATCCACAAGACCAAGATGCCCCAGATGAGCATCAGTCCCCTGCACCAGAAGATGCCCATTACATACTAAGTCATCTGGATCTCACTATCAGCAGGTAAATAGGAGTTGGAGTATTTTTGTTTTTAATTTTTATCACCCAAACCAATTCTTTGTGCTTTACTTAAACAGCATTTATTTTTCTTAACTGTTTTGTAACTTACTAGTTGTGATGTAACATAATAAGGGATTATCTAGAATAGCTTGCCAGGTTGATAAGGAGGTATTGGATTGAAATAGCATGTTTCTATCTGCCCGCACGGTATTCTCTCTGCCAACTACACAGGCCTTAATTAATAAAATTGTGTGATGTTTTACATTAACATAAAATTGATAGCTATCAAATAAATGTTAAGAAAGGGATGTCTTGATTGGTTTGGCTGCAGTATTGAATTTCATAAATTTTTTTTAAATTAAGTTTTTGATTTTTCAATAGATGGTTCACTGAGAAACACAGATGATCAAATGTTCATTTAAAAATAACAATTTTGGGGACAAGTTTTATGAGGATGGTTCTGAGTTTAAACCACAAACATGACTAATTCAAATCTTTCAAGACTGTAGTTCTTAAATTTAGAATGCCTCAGAATCACCTACAGGCATTTGTTAGAAATAGAGGTTGCTTCGTCCCACCTTCAATATTTTTCACTCAGTCAGAGTGAGTGTATTTGCAACACTTTTCATTTCTAACAAGTTTCCCACTGATGTTGATAGTGTTAATCAAGGACCACACTTGGAGGAACCAATGCTCTTAGCAGAGGCATTGGTGAAAAACAGTGTCAAAACACTTCCTTGATGAGGGGAAAATCATATTATATCATAGCCTCACAGATTTACGTGTAGCTTTTTCTCAAAACACTGTTTATCATAGCAGTACTTGTAGCAATTCAGGAATTGACTTCTAAGTTATTTCTTAATTACTGCATTTTTTAAAGATAAATTCCTAGAAATAGGAGACATATCTGCTTTTAGACAACCTTCAGCTCATGCATTTTAATTGATTGTGATATGTGAGATGTTTAACCTACAGGTCTCTTTCACCCTCAGAGTAATCATGTGCATGGACAGCCATATACAGGGCCTGCAGCACAAACCTTGAACAACTACTAGCAAACTGGTCAACAAGCACAAGAAAATTATGAAGGCAATGAAAAAGTATCCTTATCTCAAGTGAAGGATCAGTGAAACACCCGTATTTAACTGGTTCCTTTAACCACACACTCAGGCTTTACAGTCCAACTTTTTCTGTGTCTGGCTTCTATTTACAGTCCAAACTTTTACTGTGTCTGGCTTGTATTTAAAACTAGAAAAATTGTTTACCACAGAGGGTATATTCACTGTTTCATTTTCAGAAATTTGCTATGAATATATAAGCCAATTTAAGGGAAAGTGTACAGTCTTTTGTAATAAATAGCTGGTACTAATATGTAAATGGCAAAGGGGTATATGGTATATTAATATTTGTTAATTCTTAGGCAAGAAAAAGTTTTGGATTAGGAGTCAACTACAAAAAATAATTTTTCTTACGTCTGCTGCATTCTGCAACCAGTATATCTTCTTCAAAGCAATTGGATCAAAAGAGCTCATCCATATCAATCATGCCAGTAGTATCTTGTTGATTTTTAGTTATTGCAGCTTTGCTAAGGCTGAGAAGTAGCCCTTGAATTAATATGGATAATACTGGAAAAACTGGTATATAACATTGTTTCTGGGTATTTTTCATTGTCCCATTATTCTGTTACTACTTCAATAATTCAAATATGGGTAGTTATGCTAATGGTAACATTTAGCATGTCACACTGTGAGTTTGTGTAGCCACTGAGGACAAAATTACCTGAATGACAGAAATTTACTCCCAAAAGATCTTTTCACCAAGAGTTTTTATGTCTTATGGAAGAAAAAATACAATAAGGGGAGATATGTGACAAACAAGCAGTTTTTAGTTATAGATATTCTTTATTTTCAATGTTTGACAGTACATTCTTTTGATGGGATTAAAAAACATGGAAGTTTTAAAAATTGGAATTTTAAGATATTAAAATAAATATGCAAAACTTTGCTCTGTCAGAATGTATGGAACATAATAGGAAACTGTATTTGATGTGTTTTATTTCTGATAGTGATTATTAGGTGAAGGTTCTAAAATTTTGTCTCCACAGGAGACCAGTGAAGTGGATGTCATCAGAATTCCACAGTGTTTTGAAGCAACATTGCACCAAGATGTCTGGCTGATTTTCTAGTCAGTCACAATTTACTTGAGGCAAGAAATATCCCAGATCCTTTTCCATTCCAAAACTCGATTGTTGTGGAGTTTGAAATATAAACTTCTCAAGTGTAATTCTGAAGTACTGTTTTAGAATAAACATTTGCCTCAGAATTCCAAGAAACTCAAGTTAATGCTCTATTTTAAAAAGAATTGGTAACTCGTGAATGTGTGTAATATTTTGGAACCAGTTTATAAAACAAATATCCCTGCAAAAAAAGATACATCCCATTCTGTACTATTTAATATTTTTCTGTTTTGTTTTATAGAAATTATTTTGCTTAATTCACAAATAGAATTTGGCTTGAGAATAATTTTGTCCTGTGCTTGGCTTTGGTTCTGGTTATTCTTTTGTTCTTAAGGACTACACATTAAAATTAATTATTTGCAAAATATGCATTGGAATAACAATGAGTTCAGTATTTCAAATACATTGTGCTGTTATGCTAAAAACGGATTCATCCTTTGCCCACGTGTATAAGGATTAAGAGGAAAGAAAACTAAGCACTGATACTTCAAAAATTTCCCACATTAAACAGAATCATACTTTTGGCACATTTTTACAGGCAGTTCTTGTTATTTACATTAGTTATATTCTATAAAGTCATTGTGCACACTGAGTTAGCAAACATTGAACCAGTGCTCATAGGGGAAATACAGGGTTAGATCCTATAAACCTCTGATCATATTTTCATCAGCCTATTGATATATTAACTGGTCTTATATTCATATATGCATGAAGACACCTTACTTCATATCCGTTGTTAATCCACATTGAACTCAAGTCTACCAGGCTTATGACTCATCCTTAGTCAATGCTTATCTAAAATGTAATTTCTCCATAAGGCATGACAGAGCCTTCCTATGCTTCAGAATATTAGGCAGCACTTAGTGTTTTGCTTGGGGACCATTAATAGCAAAAGCCCAACAAGAAGCAGGAAGAAAAGGAGTAGAAGTGGCACTCACCAAGAAAAATACATATATATGAAGGTCATTTTCACCTCCCTTAGCTTTGTCTGGGGACATTCATACCAGGCTACTAAAATTTTTGACTGTTTTGTGCACTTCAGTGAATGGCAACACAGTATTGAGTGTGAGGTTAAAAGTGAATTTTACTAACCAGACATATTAGTAAATACAGAATCTACAAATGTTAACTATATTTCTGTGAATTTGATGGTATTTTAATGGACAAGGAGGTTTGGCGGTTTTTTGACATAAAGCGTTTGGAACTGAAAAAGTAGAAATACAAATATAAATGGAAGGTATTATTTCCACTATATATAATCACTACTGTACATAACCAATCTCTTATTTTAGGGTTTCTTTGGTACTACAGAAATATAAAGCCAGAGAGATTCTTTTTTTATACATGTGATTAAAAAAGTATTTTATTGGGATATAATATGTCAAAAGCTGTATTTACTTAATGGTGTACAAGACAGTGACTTTCGGAACAAGTATACACCTGTGAAAACATCACCATCAAGGACATAGATTATATCCATCACCGCCCACAGTAACCTCCCACTGTTTTTCCTTGGTATCATTAATCTACAGTTACATGAGGAACATTATGGTTACTAGACTCCCCCCATCACCAAGTCCCCACAAATCCCATTACAGTCAGTGTCCTTCACCGTAGTAAGATGCTGTAGACTCACTACTTGTCTTCTCTGTGTTTCAACAGCCCTCCCCGTGCCCTGACCATCACATTATACATGCTATTCGTAAGGCCCCCTTTCTTTCCCTCCACTCCCCCTTACCCCTCCCTTCCCACCCATCCTCCCTAGTCCCTTTCCCTTTGGTAACTGTTAGTTCATTCCTGGGTTCTGTGATTCTGCTGTTGTTTTGTTCCTTCAGTTTTTGCTTTGTTCTTATACTCCACATATGAGTGAAATCATTTGGTACTTGTCTTTCTCCGCCTGGCTTAGTTCACTGAGCTTATACCCTCTAGCTCCATCCATGTTGTTGCAAATGGTAGGATTCGTTTCCTTCTTATGGCTGAATAATATTCCATTGTGTATATGTACCACCTCTTCTTTATCCATTCATCTACTTATGGACACTTAGGTTGCTTCCATTTCTTGGCTATTGTAAATAGTGCACAGATAAGACAAGTAGTGATTCTATAGCATCTTACTATGCTGATGGACAGTGTCTTAATAGGGTATGTGGGTGGGCGGACTTGGTGATGGGGAGAGTCTAGTCAGCGTAATGTTCCTCATGTAATTTTAGATTAATCATGCCAAAATAAAAGAAAGTAAAAAAGTTTCTGTTTTTTACTGGCTTACTTGTCAATCGAAATTTAATTTCTCAGTCTTCTCCCTTAGTTACTTATATACAAAAATTAGAACTGCACAAATAATATTTCTTCATGGTTAATTTTTAAAAGTGAATCATAACAATATCTAAACCTAATATTGGTTAAAAAAACACAGAGCAGGAGGCACTTCAATTTGAATTTCAGTGATTAGGGAACATAACTACATATTCAAATAACTAAATTAGAATATCAGAATATGTTTTTCCCCAGTATTTATTAGTATTTTTCCTCTTTCTGCTCACCCATGAGTTACTTTTACTTTATTTGGAAGTTCTATGAATTTCAAATTGAATTTTAAGTACCTGTAATGACCCAGGTTTCCCCCAAGACGACCCCAAGGTTTGATAATTCACTTGAAAGAGTCGTGTTAACTCAATAAGAGCTATGAAATTGGTTCTTGTTTGTAACCTACTTACATAAAAGGCTACAGATTAGAATAAAATCAGCCAGCTGAAAAGACACATGAGGCAGAGTTGTGGGAGTTAAAATTAGGTCAAAGCTCCTAGTTTCCCTCCCTCCATGAAGTTATGGATAATGCTAAGTAGTTCCACTAGCAATGATGTGTAACAGTATGCATAGAGTATTAACAGGAAAGTGCACATAAACTTTAATGCTGAGTTTTTATTGGATCAATCTTTTAGATATGAATCTTGATACTGCAATGTAGGCTCCTCAATAAATCTCACTGTGGTAAGTATCAGCTGAAACCCCAAAACAACAGGAAAACAAAGACAGGTTTTATCAGGGAAGACATTCTGAGGCTTAGAGGCTTACCACTGTGCAGGAGGTAGACCCTTTTCTACACAGCCCACCCTCCAGCTGTTCTACATAAAAACTATTTATATTTTGCTGAGCATCTACATTTAGTCTTGCTTTTGTATAGCATATACAGCAATACATTATCAATATAGATATCCCTAACATTTGAAGGAACCAGTATGGGTGGACGTAGATTTTAAAAAATAAATGCTTCCTTTAAATCCTATTACATAGGTTTTCACATTTCTGTACTAATTTGATTACTAATTTTTCCTTTGACCTGCTAAGTATATCTTCAGATGAACTTTTGTAAAACTATTTAGTATAGATGACTAGTTAACACCATTTCTTCCTCAGCCAGTCATTTTCTGTAATATTAACATGCTAAAGGGACTTCAAATCAGTTTCCCAATACATCTCATCAATTCTAGTACTATATACATAAAGTAGTTAAATCTTATCAACTATGCTGGTATCACATTAAGTAAATATACAATTCAGTTTAATTATAGAACTTATCAGTAAGGATTGCAAAGGCATTACTTGCTATGGCTATGTGACAGAATCAGTGCTTGCTCTTATATCCCATATCATTATGGATAGGCATTATTACAGTTCACTGTGATTTCAGTTTTCTCTGGATATCACTTTCCCAAACCTAGCCCAAAAGTCTAAAAGGGTAGAAGAAATTTTCCCATACCCTACAGCATCATGCTAATCCACTTAAACTTTACTGGTCCTATGTTTTGATTCTTCTGTAAGAACATAAAAATAAATGATTTAACAGTGCTTTCTCAGTAAATGCAGGATATCGTTCAGAATGTCCTTAGCTTGCGTTCTTGCTCTCATGTAGAGTCATTATGAGCAGGAAACTGTCGGGAGCCACAGGCCATAGAAACAATGGTCTCGCCCTTTTCGCCTAGGTCTCTATTTTCTCAAGCCTGCCGTGTTTACGAAAGATCAGTTGACCCAGCTTGCGATTAGACCGATTAGACCGCTGGGATAGAGATTAAGCAGCTGCCGTGATAACATCTCCTCCTTAGTAAAACATTCTGTCTTTCCTCAGTAATCCCCCACCCATGATCTTTTCCAGAGAACATTCTTCAGTTAGGTATCCTAGCAACCTAGATAATCCTTGCCACTTCAGCTGGGGCTGTTTCCCCCTCCTAGCTCCTATATAATCTACCTTGTAAGAATAAACTTTGAGACCTTGATCAGACTTTCGACTTGGTCTCCTTCTTTGTGTCTGGTTTGTCCCTCATCCAGGTTAACTTCCCCTCGAGCCCTTGTTGAACTCCCTGCCAGCCGGGGCAGGAAACAACTAGAAAAACCAACAATTTACAGCTTTATTTTAATGTCAGTTTATAGTGATTTGATAAGAACACAGCCATAGGAGCTCTACTAGTAACCTCATTATTAACCTCTGGTAAGTAATATGACTCCTATATATTTTGTTTTCATCATGTGTAAAATGAACAAATGTGTGAGAGTTAAGAAGTAGTATATTCTAAGAGCCTACACAGTACTTAAGATGAATTCCTACATCTTTTCATTATCGAAATTTTTACTACAAAATTAGCTTGAAGACACAGACACTTCTGTTTTATTTCTACAGAAGCCGCAAACAATAAATTTCATCCCTTGTATTGTTTTCCATCATTATGACAATCATTTTATTTACTCCTGCAAGATCATAACCACGGGGGAATACAGTGCCAAATAGCTAACATTTCCTTTTCCCTAAGGGTCTTAATACTACTACTGTTTTTAGAGAAAGTTTGAAATACCCTGTTAGTCTCCCCTAATTTTTTTCATACCTGAATATTTAATTGATTGCATTTAGCCTTTCAAATAATCACTAGCCATCCTGGAAGCAGCTTCTAGGATGCCAATAGCTAGGTCTTCCATGTGTCTTTTCTGGTAACTTTCCCATCCATCAGTGGTTATTTGTGAAAGGAAATAATTTGTTAACCAGTGAGTTTAAATAGAGGCAAGCCCCTTAGTTAATGTGAACCATTGAACATTAATCAGAAATGAAAGCATAGTTAGGGAAGACTCAGGTATTGACAACACTTAAGGAATTTTTTAATCCTGTATATTACTATCACTAATCCAGATTAAAAGAATAGGTAAGAGCCTTTGAGCATTTCTGAAATGTCAATTTGCTGTAAACACTTTACGTATATTACCTCAGTTCTCAAAGCAGCCTTATTTTGGGGGTGGGTGCTTAATTATTCCAAGTTGTAGGTAAGAGTTAGACTTGAAGAGAATAAAGGTCTCAGTAATATGTGATACAGCAGTGATTTGAATTCATTGCATAGTAAGTTCATTGCATAGTACAAATTTCACCATCCTACGATAATAACAAATCTCAGAGGTAAGTTTTGTATCATGGTTTTTCTCACCCAGGGTGGACTTACTCTTTTCAGTCAAAATAATTATAATCTGTATGTGGAAAATTTGGTCCATAAACATTTATTTTTCTAGTTTCATTTTTTAAAGTGCCCAAAAATGAAGAGCAAATTCACTCTTGGTTCTCATAAGCACCAACAAGAAAATCCTGTTATGTGCAAGCAGGTATGTTAAGCACCAACTCTTTAATAGCTAATACTTTATATAGAGACCATCTAGCTCAACTGATTTCCAACACTGACTGCAGATCAGAATTCTGAGTTTAAAAAATAAATAACAAAGTCCCATCCTGAAACAAACTAAACCTCAAGTTACTTAGGGCTGAGTTTGGGTGCAGTTTGCTTTCAAAGCTCTAAATGTAAAAAATTTTCAGATGCCAGGGCCTATTCTTAAAATATGAGAAAATGTGATTGCCAGATTATCTGTCAACTCAATTTTTTTAAGCTCCCAAGGCATGTTTGAGAACCATGATCTAAAGCTCATACTTCATAAATAGTGTTTTATTATACCACATTATCCTCAGAGTTTCTGAAACAGGAATATGGGAGTAGTTTACTTGGGAGTTTCTGGCTTTGAAGTTTTAGGTTGTTGGCCAGGGATGCAGTCATGTAAACCCTTCACTGAGTTGGAGGAGCCACTTCTTGGAGGTTCAATCACATGGATGTCAAGTTGATGTTCAACATTTGTTGACAGATGATCTTGCTTGCAACCCACATGGAGCTGTCCTAAGGTTTTTCTAAGTGTCCTCAAAACATAGTAACTTCCTTGAAAGAGCAATCCTTGTAAGTCACACCTTGCTACTTTGGCCATATTCTATTTGATAGAAAAATGTTTTCATGTAAAACCTGACTGGGCCACAGTGTACTGAGATATTTGGTCAACTATCTGGTATTTCTAGGTAAGATCAACATTTGAATGGTAAAATGAGTAAAGCAGATTTTTCTGTCTAGGATAGATAACGTTTTCCAATCAACTGAAGACCTGAATAGAGCACAAAGGATAATATGGAATTCCTCCTACCTGTTTGAGCTAGGACACTAGTCCTTTTGGCTTTTGGAATCACAGTGAAAATCAGGTCTTCCTGGGTCTCAAGATCAAGGCTGCTGGCTTTCATACTGTGAATTGAGCCACTGGGTCTACACCTTGCTGTATGCAGATAATAGGGCTTGTCAAACTCCATAATTTTGGGAAAAGTAATTCCTTATAGTAATTCTCTTTGCATAAACACATATATACATTCATGTATATTGTTTCTGTTTCTCTGAAGAACTCTAAATAAAAGGAAATCACAGGTCCATCCTACATTAAAGGTAACAATTGCAAATTTTTCCAACTATCTTACACATCATGCTAACAGGTAAGCTTTTTATCTCCATAATTTTTAAAAATTGCAACAGCAATCAGACCACATGCCTTTTAATCAGAATTAAAAGGCATCCATATTGTTATGGAAGAAGTTTAACTGTCACTGTTTGCAGATGACATGATATTGTACATAAAAAACCCTAAAGAATCCACTCCATAATTACTAAATGTAATACCTGAATTCAAAGTTTAAGGATACAAAAGTAATACACAGAAATCTGTTGCATTGCTATACACTAGTGATGAACAGGCATAAAGAGAAATCAAGAAAACAATTCCATTCACAACTGTATCAAAAAGAAAAAATACCTAGGAATAAACCTATCCATGGAAGAGAAGACCTTGTGGGTAAAATTGCAATATTTCCAGAATGTCTCACCTGGCTTTGGTGCATTCGAATACCCTCAGGGCTGGAGAGAAATTCATCTCCTTGTCAGTGGGTAATTACCTGGGCAACCATGAGTGTATGAACCTGAGAGGTTAGGGGAAAGAGTTTGCTTGGTTGCTTCTTCCAGAGCAAGGGAAAGAGATGGTGCTGGACTGT
Source organism: Manis pentadactyla (assembly GCF_030020395.1). Classification (NCBI taxonomy): domain Eukaryota; kingdom Metazoa; phylum Chordata; class Mammalia; order Pholidota; family Manidae; genus Manis; species Manis pentadactyla. The sequence continues at coordinate 4,462,254 of NC_080039.1, read as the reverse complement.
AGTTTGTAAGCAATAAACAGATTTTAAACTTTATTTATCCCTTTGATCTCAGTTTTTAGAGATACTTTGCCCTGGGATTTCCTCCCCGTGGACTTACAGACATACACAATGAAAACTACAAGACACCCCTGAGAGAAATGAAAGAAGATACCAATAAATGGAAGCACATGCTGTGTTCAAGGATAGAATTAAAATAGTCAAAATGGCCATCCGGCCTATAACAATCTGCAGATTAAATGCCATCCCTACCAAAATAGCAACAGCATTCCACAATGAGCTAGAGCAAATAGTTCTAAAGTTCATATGGAATACAAAAGACCCCAAATACCCAAAGCAATCCTGAGAAGGAAGAATAAAGCTGGGGAAATTATGCTCCCCAACTTCCAGCTCTATTACAAAGCCATGGTAACCAAGAGAATTTGGTCCTGGCATAAGAACAGACACATAGACCAATGGAACAGGCTAGGCAGTCCAGATACAAAACCAAGCAAATATGGTCAATTAATATACGATAAAGGAACCATGGATATACAAAGAAGAAATGGCTGCCTCTTCAACAGCTAGTGTTGACAAAAGTGGGCAGCTACATGAAAGAGAATGAAACTGGATTATTGTCTAACCCCATACACAAAACAAAACTCAAAATGGATCAAATACCTGAATATAAGACATGAAACCATAAAACTCTTAGAAGAAAACATATGCAAACATCTCTTAAATATAAACAACTTTTTCCTGAAAGCATTTCCTCAGGCAAGGAAAACAAAAGCAAAAATGAACAATTGGGACTACATCAAGCTAAAAACCTTCTGTACAGTAATGGACACTCTCCATAGAACAAAAAGACATCCTACCGTATGAGAGAATATATTTGTAAAAGATATCTGACAATGGGTTAATATCCAAAATATTGAAGAACTCACACACCTCAAACACCCAATAGAGCAAATAACTCTATTAAAAAATAGACATAGGACATGAACAGACACTTCTCCAAAGAAGACATTCAGATGGCCAAAAGGCACATGAAAAGGTGCTCCACGTCACTAATCATCAGGGTAATGCAAATTAAAACCACAAGGAGATATCACCTCACACCAGTTAAGATGGCCAAAACAGAGAAGATTAGGTGGGGTAGGAGGAGGGTCCATGCTTAATAAACTGAGGATTTACTGGACGGAACAATGTCAGACGGATTTCTTTGTTGCAGAGCTTTGCAGAATCTTTAATATGTTCATTCAGTCTTCAAAGATCATTACAATGTGCATTACTTATATGGCCAAGGAAGGCTTGCTTTAATGAGTACCTTGCACTTTTGGAAATGTCCCTCTAGACGAACAATCACTTCCATAACTATTGTTATGATTATAAGGGAAGTCAAACTACTACTCTTTATCGAAATGTCATCTTTAAAGACGTAAGAACAAGGATCTGCATCTTCCCATCTTTCCTCCCTTAATTTGGCTTTGTAGTTCCATTCCAAGTAATACATTATTAGTGATCATAAAAGATTGCACGTAGGGCACTTACCACTTCACAGTGAACTTCCCCCCTTCCTCTTTCTGCTCTCAACACATCCTACTCATTAAAGAACTAGAAAGATCTATATTCTCATCTCCATATTAAAAGGATGCAAAAAAAATGAATCCCATAGAAACTGAGCTTCAAAGTCACACTCAGTCAGTGACTGAGCTGGTTCTGGAGAACAAGCTTCCCAACTCTGGACTATACCCATGGCAAAGCCTGTCCCTCTTCTGTCATCACTGGTCCTTCCCTCCCTATCAGCTGCTGCATTTATCTCACTGTGCATCGGAAAGTGGGTGGTAATGCTGTGGACTCCTTTCTGGCTCGATTTGGGCCTTTTCTTTCATCTGCTAATTGAATTATGCACTTCTCTTATAGGAGAGCAGAATCTTCAAAAGGGGCGGAAAAAGACTAGGAACAACAAATGCTGATGAGGATGTGGAGAAAGGGAACCCTCCTAGAGTGCTGGTAGGAAGGTAAACTAGTTCAACCATTGTAGAAAGCAATATGGAGGTTCCTCAAAAATCATAAAATAGAAATACCATCTGACCCAGAAATTCCACTCCTAGAAATTTACACTAGGAATGGAGGATCTCAGATTCAAAAAGATATGCACCCGTATTTTTATTGCAGCACTATTTACAGTAGTCAAGATAGGGAAGCAAACTAAGTTTCCATCAGTAGATGAATGGATAAAGAAGAGGTGGTACATATACACAATGGAATATAATTCAGCTATAGGAAACAAACAAATCCTACCATTTGCAACAACATGGATGGAGCTAGAAGGTATAATGCTCAGTGAAATAAGTCAGACAGAGAAAGACAAGTGCCAAATGATTTCCCTCAATTGTGGAGCAGAGCAATGAAGCAAAACTGAAGGAACAAAATACCAGGATACTTGTAGACTCCAACAAGGGACTAGTAGTTACCAAAGGGTAGGGGTGTGGAAGGGTTGGTGGGGAAGGAGAGAGAAGCTGATTGTGTTGTATCATGATTGGTGCACATGGTGTCTGTGTGGAGTCACAGGGAAGACAGTGTAGCTCAAGAAGACAAATAGGGAGTCTGTGGCATCTTACTACATTGATGCACAGTGACTGCAATTGGATAAGGGGGGTCGACTCAATAAGAGTGAATGTAATAACCACGTTTTCCATGTGAAAGCTTCATAAGAATGTATATCAATGATACCTTAATAAAAAATAATAATAAATAAATAAAATTAAAACAAGAAATTTACTGCTCTGGTCACCTCCCAGGAGAGCAGCTTGGTTTGAGAACATATCAATTAAAACTACCTGCCCAGCTCCGCAAGTTGGGCTAAGTTATTGTCTGCTAAAGAGTACATAAAGAATCTTACTTCTTATTTTCCTGAATGGTAAAATGCAATTTTATCTTTAAGAAGGAATCCTTCTTGTATTTCACTATGGTGTTTACAGCTGGGCCTGCATGCTAAATTCAATGCAAAGGTTTCAAATTACTTGATAAGGGCTAAAGGAGAAAAAACAGCTTATAGATAGGTTAATAAGATCTGGGCCTGCATGTTTAACAGAATAAAGACATGGGCTATGGTTGACATACGTTCCTTTATCTCGGTAACATTCAAACATTGCAGGCCAAGTTACTCCTGGGTTGTTGAGCTTTAAGTGAGCAACTCATTAACTCTGAGTCTTTTTTAGTGGGCTTTCCTGGACTTTTTCCTCTTTCCACCCCACTCATATCTATTTTCCTAACACGTATAAGCAATCATCCATTTTGGCTCACCCATGTCTCTGGGAACTCAACTGCAAAAAGGGTCTCCACCAAACCTCCCAATCCAGGTATATACCCTTGATCGCCCCACCTTGTAATCAGCTATTGATATGGAAATGTACTACTTTTCTCCACCCTTGGAAACACTACTGATATGGAGATGTACAAAGGCCAGGCAAGAGATTCTGGAAATACTGCAATTTGACCCACATTTATGTCTGTTGTTAGGGCTAATTTTCACATACATACATAAGACCTGTCAGAAACATAGCTTTGAGACAGGAATGGTGGGTGTAGTCAGAGTAGGGTGAGGGCCTCCGGGAAAAGCAGGGTGGAATATTTACAGTCAGAGCCATGTAACAATGGGCAAAGAAGTTCCTACTGAAAGTTTGTGCTAAGCACTTTGCAAATTCAAGATCACACTAATTCTCTAGGGTAAAGATACAGACATCTTCAGTGAGATCAGTGAAAGGTCAAATGGCCAGGAGCAACTTGGCCTTGAATGTTTGAGTGTTCTGCAAGGGTATCTGCATAACCCAGGACTCTGCTGTCAGACCTAGCAATCAGACTATGTCCCAGCCCACCTTTAGGACAGGGCAGGTGATGCAATCCCACATCCCTAAGTTTCTTTCATGTTCTCGAAAAATCCTCAACTGCCTATAAAACCCCCTAGACAATGCACCACTATGGACTCTCTTGTCCTCTCCTGGTGTGAGCCGAGAGCTCTGTCCTTTCACTTTATCTCTAAATAAAAGCCTGTACCTTGCTCTACTTCCTTGAGTGTTTGTGAAGCTCATTCTTCGGCTTCGTCATCAAGAACCCCTGCATCATCTTCTAAGTCTCAGACTCACATTTTGTTCTACTCTAAATGAAAAGGAAATGATGCGAATACACCTCCCTAGTGCTCCATAGCATGAACTCACCAATCTCAGAGTTCAAAAAGGTCCTTAATATTAGGAAGATTAGTTTCTCAGGAAAGCATTTTGCAAATTTGTGTAATCTGGTTTTCACGATGACTGACAAGTGCCACTGGCCACGGTTAGCAAAGGGTCAGGCATGTCCTATGTCCTGAAATGCAGTGAACAGTTAGTTCTTTACAATCTTTCACATGGGTGAAAATGCAAAAACCCTTTCTGTCAGAACTCTGCTTTTCATATAAATACAAAGTATTTTGACTAGTCTCAACATATTAGGATATTTTTAGGAATAGGAATGCCATATAATTGTAAATACATATTTCCACCATTTTGGAAAACATTAGCTCTGTTTACATAAGCAATTATGAACACATTGTATTTGTATATGTGGACATTTACATATTAAATAATTTTTATGTATATTCCTTTTATTTTGTTGTGTTAGATCATTTTGGGGAGGAAATGCATTAGGGAATTTAGTTTATATCATACCTTTTAATCATATTTATGCATTAAGTTCACAATGGTAAGTGTCCTGGTTTTTTACTTGCTGAAAAAACGTTTATGTAAGCTAGCTTTCCAGCTAGAAGTTGAAAAAGCAGTAAAGAAACTTGATCCAGTCACATTTGAGTGTTTTAAAACTGAAAAAGCAGAAATATCTTTTATGTGACAAATTTTTTGAGAATGTAATATGAATCCCAGCAGCAGGACACCCATGGAGGATGGTGCAGAACCTTGCATATTTAATTGTTTCCCTAAGAGGAATGTTAGTGCATTTCTTACACAGAAGCTGTTGCTCACTTGAATGTTCTCTTTCATTTGAGGGGCCTATGGCGCTAAATCTGAACTAAGGAACCTAAGAGAGAAGTGATTCTTCTGACAACAGTTGCTCACTTCCTTCCATTCCAAGCCTATGTGGACAAGCACAGTTCTTTCAGCAGGTGGATTATGCCCATCCAAACAGCACTAAAGCCGTTGGGCCCCAAGAGTATCATCCACAACCTCCAGGGCCCAGTGGCTTTGGACAGCAGTGCAGCAGTAGAAGCTACAGAGCCTACACCACCGGAGAAAAACGAAATGCCTCCTGCCAAGAGGAAGGAGAGGAGGAGATGGGATGGCACTTTACCTAATCGTCATTCACCTTAAAGTAGTTTCATTGTCCACTCACGAAATAACGGGTGGCCCCCAGAGCATGGGTTACCTCTCGGCCGCTGCGAAAGCAGAGAGGCCTTGGGTTCCTGCCCAAGACCCCAGCATCCTAAACCATTCAGACGGGCAGCTTCCCACAGCCAGCTGGAATAACCCCTCCGATGTTCCTCAACCTGAACATCCTCTGCAGACTCTACCCACAACGTCTTTTCTTTCCCCTCCCAGAGTATTCTACTCAAGCCACTGTTGACTTCTGCACAAACTGGCCACGCACCCGACGACACCTGAGGTCACATGAATCAAACGTTATTTGGGTGTTTTTTCTGTATTTTTTAATTAAGGTATTATTGATAGACACTCTTACTTAGGTTTCACATTCACATGAAAAACAGTGTGGTTACTACATTTACCTCTATTATCAAGTCACCACCCATACCCCAGTGCTGTCCAGTCACTGTCCATCAGCACAGCAAGATGCCACAGATTCACTGTGTGCCTTCTCTGTCCTACGCTGTTCTCCCGGTGATCCCCTCACACAGTGCGTACTATGGATATTTTAATAGTCTTGCATAGGAAAAACTTCCCAAAGGCAAACGAGGGCTAGTAAAAACGTAAACATTTTGTGTGAATTCTGACTACTGGAAGGGAAAAGGAAAAGAGCGCTAGCTCAGTAAAGAAGGAAACCTACGAAAACACGGAGGAGAAGAGGAGTTAAAGGGGATTTGGCACTACGTTTAAGCTCTCGCGATAGTTCGAAGAATGACCGCTTATTCTCAGCTCCCAAGAAGTCCAAGACGTTGCGGAAGGACGGAAGAAATAAAGCTCTCGCGAGTTCTGAGAGCTTTAGGGAAACGCGATTAACCAGAAGACCCTAACGCGATTTAGTCATTTATACGTAAGAGGGGTGGTGCCGGGAGAACGTAAGAGGAATACACAGAACGGACAACGCTGGACCGAAGGTGGAAAGCTCCGGTTTCTTGGTTCGCTTCTGGCATGAGTGAGCTTGAGCGGGTCCACCAGCAGGTAAGGAGAAATGTGCCTTCTGGGCTGTTTGCGTGCTCCCCCTTCCCTGCTTAAGGTAGCCTATGGCGTAATGGAAACTAGACGCCTTGAAGGAAACTGTGGCTTGAGGTGAGTGGGAGTCTAGGCGGTGAGAAAACCCTATTAAGCTTGTGCAGAGGCGGCGGCAGTATTTCCGGCTTTCACTGTTACTAGGGTCAGGCTCGACTCAGGTATCTTACCCGGCTGCCCACAGTGGCGGCTTCTGTATGTGTGCGCGTGCAGTCTCCCAGAGGTGCACGTGTGCTGCGATAACTAATTAGTAAATGGATGGAAGTACGCGAAAGGGTACGAGAGGCTTGGTTGTCATTGGTCGGCCTTGATTAAAGCTTGGAAGTGTCGTTGGTGTGCGCATGAGAGTAGTTGGCGGCCGCGGAATGTGAGAGCGTCGGGAAGGAGTGAGGCCGTCTCTTAGCGGTAATGGCGGCGGCCGCTTTGTTTAGGCTGTTTGGCTGTGCCTCGCTGTTGTCGGGTAACAAGCCTCAGGCCCACCCGATCTGGGTCGGTGGGAGCGGGGTCGCCGAATGACTGACTACAAAATAAACTATGAAACGGTTATTTAGTTTTGTCTCGCGGGCCTTCTGCCTCCTTGTAATAGCCGGGTGCTGCCGATAACGAGGCCGCGTTTCGGTAGTGGAAAGTTTTGTGATGCAGGAGAGCCGGAAGAGTCACTAGAGGAGGGAACAATGGCCTCTGTGTGCCTCCCTTAACCGGTGACTGGGGGTAATGGAAGCTGGACGCAGGCTGGAAGACTCTTGGGAAGTTAGGAAGCTAGTACTGCCCTGCTCCCTCTCCTAAATCAGTGAAGTCGCGGGATGACTGTTTAGCCGTGGGCCGTGCGTATTTGCGGAGTGGTACAATGTGGTGTTCATGTTCTTCTGTTAATCGTTCAACTTTGGGGTTAATGAGACAAAAAGTACTCGGACAGTAGATCAGCTGAGTAGATAAGGTTTTTGTTACTGACTTTATTGTGCCTAAGGAGAGAAACCTTGAAATAGTCAAAGCTAAGGATTTCCCTAATTAAGCAGAATAAATTTTTCGCCAAACTACTGGGAATGGGGGAAAGGATACGTAGTCTGAGTAGCCAGGAGAGCTACTCTATTTCATTTTTCTCTATTTTCTCCAGAGAAACAGTAAATGAGTCGTTTTGCACTTTCAAGGCACACCTTATGTCTTCCATATTTAGTAGAAGGAATTTATAGAGCATAACTTTTTACACAAACTGACGAACTCCTACTAAATTGTGCAAGAATCTTAATGACACTAATTGTTCCTAAATTTTAGTTACATGTATATTTAAGGGATTTGATAGATCTCACCGCTTGCTTTTATGAGGATGTTTTCCTGCTAATGATGCGTTATGTTAAAAGCCTGCAATTTTATGAGATTTGACGTGTTTAAAAGAGCACAAAAGTTGAAAATAAATCTAGAGCAAAGGCATTCACACTTGTAAAATTACCTGTGCAAATGGAATCTGTTTAACTCGAAAAACTGCACCCCGCAGCTCATTAGAATTAAGTAGTAAACAAATTCGTCCAGGAAAAGTTGTGATAATTAAGATTTAATGCCTTAATGTTGACCCTTGGTGTAATTTGGTAACGTTATCTTAAACTTTTACTCCAGTGTTTATAAACGTTATTGTGTTAGTAACATTTGGTGACAATGCTGTTTGCTCTTCGTGGGTTGTTTTTTCTTTTGGTGTATATAACTGTTCTGCTTCTAAATAGAACTTAATTAAGCTTCTTTGGTTAGTTACAGTGCAACAAAGCGGAATAACCATTTTCTATGGTGTTGAAATCTCACCAGTGTGTTGGCAGGTAGGAACTGAGATTGAAGACAGACTTTTACAAGAATGAAATGTCAGTTGTGCCACACTATAATCCCTGCAATGCGAGAAATAACTGCTTTTCAGTTGAATGATCCAGTGTTAGTAAAGTGCCACAATGCTTAACTGCCAGTTGGTGATGAGGGGTGGGTTTCTGCTTAGGGATTAACCGAATTGAATAGTTGATCAGTCTTGAGATAGGGTTATTTAAGGAGATTTCAAATTGTGCTAAACGTTTTTTGGGTAGATGTTTTTAGGCTTAAAAGAATACCAAGCAGAAAACCAGTGGCTTTGAGAAATGATTAACGATTTAGTTTGATAATTAAAGATCTTTTAGTAAGGAAAATTTTTGCAGGGAAAATTGCTTTAAATGAAGGTGTTTGAACTATCTGTAGTGGGGTGCTGGCGTCCTGCCTCTTGCATTTGTCCTTTGTAGGGTTTATAAGTAATTTTTAGTATCTTTGGTGACAGTAACTACATTTTTCTTGGTGAGTAGTTCATAATGGGTATAAGTATTGAATCACTATGTTGTACAGTTGCAACCAGTAGTATATTGTGTATCAACTATACTTAAGATTTTTAACAGCTGCAGACAGGGCAGCTAGCCTATATATAGGGTTAAAGGGAATGTAAGTCTTGAGATTTGTATTTTGTTTGTAATGCTATCTATACTTGATTTTTACCTTAGTAGTGTAGTAATGCGTGTGTCAGCATGTGAAGTTTTAATATCTTATCTTTCAGTTTGCTGGTCTAGACCTGAAATCCTCTGATAATCAAAGTGAAGGAGGAATTACAACAAGCAGTAAGTAATTTTTTTCTCTCTAAAATCTTCATTAGCTTAATGTTCACATGTCATTGTTTTTGCTAATTTTAATTGAAGCTTTTTTCCCTTCTGTTTTCCACATGAATTACTTTGACAGGCCTGGACAGTAAGAGACTTGTGGTTCTTTTTGAGTGGTAACTTGGTTTAGAAGAAAATTAATGTAGTACCAATACATTTTTATTGTTGTTTCCTGGGCAAGCAGGAAGGAGGTGGAAGACATGTTCTATCTGTGAAATTACCTGAACTGTTACCATATTGTACAGAACCTGTATTTGTTTATGTGTTAAAGTTACTGCCATTTATTTCCCATGAAGAATCTGAGACAAATAGAACTAGGCTGTATGGGTTGTTAGGTGGTAGTGAGAATTTAAAATGTCAGCTGTATGGTGGGGACTTGGTGCTGGGAATCTAGTAACCACCATGTTGCTCATGTAATTATCTGACACCAAAATAAAACAAATAAAATGTCAGCTGTATTAAATTCTTTAAAATGTTTCTACATCTTTTTGTTAGCTCTTGAAATATTTTGTTCTTTGGGGGAGCAGAGTTGGCTTGATTTCCTGTTTTGAGGACTTCATAGACATTACTGTTTGGGTAGGGAGAGGAATTGGTGGTGGTTTATCATTTGGCAGCTGATCTCACCTTGGGCTCAGGCTTGCAGGAAAGCAGTGGATACCCTTCAAAAAACTTCTTTAACTATATGGTTAGTTCAGGTAATGTTATTTGCCATTATATGGATAATTTAATTCTAACGGTTTGGGATACTTAATTCAGTCGGAAAGTTAGAGATTAAAATTTGAGTTTTAAGGTATAAAACTGACTTTCTTCTTCTACTATGTAGATTTAAGTGTTTTTATTCCTTGGTGATAGACCAGGCTGTTCATTTACAAACAATCGAGGTAACACACACTGTTCTTATTGTCATTTTCCTTTCCCTGCTCTTTAATTTAAACTTGGACTTCATTTACCAGAATAGAAACAAAGCCTTATTTTGGGTAATTGGAGTTGATTTAGTGCATTTTTTCCCCTCAGATCTGTGTTTTTTGTTTGTTTGTTTGGTATCATTAGTGTACAATTACATGAGGAACATTATGTATACTAGACTCCCCCAATCACTAAGTTCCCCCCACATACAATATTACAATCACTGTCCATCAGCATAGTAGGATGGTGCATGTTTTTTTATTTTTTTAATTTTAATTTTGTTATCATGAATCTACAGTTACATGAAGAGCATTATGTTTACTAGGCTCTCCCCTACCCCAAGTACGCCCCACAAACCCCATTACAGTTACTGTCCATCAGCATGGTAAGATGTTGTAGAATCATTGCTTGTCTTCTCTGTGTTGCACAGCCCTCCCCTTTCCCACACCCAGGACATTATACATGCTAATCATAATGCCCCCTATCTTCTTCCCCGCCCTTATCCCTCCCTACCCTCCTGTTCTCCCCAGTCTCTCTCCCTTTGGTAACTGTTAGTCCATTCCTGGGTTCTGTGGTTCTGCTGCTGTTTTGTTCCTTCAGTTTTTCCTTTGTTCTTATACTCCACATATGAGTGAAATCATTTGGTACTTGTCTTTCTCCTCTTGGCTTATTTCACTGAGCATCATACCCTCTAGCTCCATCCATGTTGTTGCAAATTTTAGGATTTGTTTTCTCCTTATGGCTGAATAATACTCCATTGTGTATATGTACCACATCTTCTTTATCCATTCATCTACTGATGGACACTTAGGTTGCTTCCATTTCTTGGCTATTGTAAATAATGCTGCGATAAACATAGGGGTGCGTCTGTGTTTTTCAAAGTGGAGTGCTGCATTTTTAGGGTAAATTCCTAGAAGTGGAATTCCTGGGTCAAATGATAAGTCTATTTTGAGCATTTTGAGGAACCTCCATGCTGCTTTCCACAATGGTTGAACTAAGTTACATTCCCACCAGCAGTGTAGGAGAGTTCACCTTTCTCCACAACCTCGCCAACATTTGTTGTTTGTCTTTTGGATGGTAGCCATCCTTACTGGTCTGAGGTGATATCTCATTGTGGTTTTAATTTCCATTTCTATGATAATTAGCGATGTGGACCATCTTTTCATGTGTGTCTTGGCAATCTGAATTTCTTTTTTGGAGAACTGTCTGTTCAATTCCTCTGCCCATTTTTTGATGGGATTATTTGTTTTTTGTTTGTTTAGGTGGGTGAGCTCTTTATATATTTTGAATCTAAATCCTTTATCTGATCTGTAATTTACAAATATATTATCCCATTCTCTAGGGTACCTTTTTTTTCTATTGATGGTGTCTTTTTCTGTACACAAACTTTTCAGCCTAATATAGTCCTGTTCATTTTTGCTTTTGTTTTCCTTGCCTGGGGAGATATGTTCAAGAAGAGGTCACTCATTTTTATGTCTAAGAGATTTTTGCCTATGTTTTTTTCCAAGAGTTTTATGGTTTCATGACTTACATTCAGGTCTCTGATCCATTTTGAATTCACTTTTGTGTATGGGGTTAAATAGTGATCCACTTTCATTCTCTTACATGTAGCTGTCCAGTTTTGCCAGCACCATCTGTTGAAGAGATTGTCATTTCCCGATTGTATGCCCATGGCTCCTTTATCGAATATTAATGACCATATATGTTTGGGTTAATGTCTAGAGTCTCTAGTCTGTTCCACTGGTCTTTGGCTCTGTTCTTGTGCCAGTACCAAATTGTCTTGATTACTATGGCTTTGTAGGAGAGCTTGAAGTTGTGGAGTGAGTTACCCCTCCCCCACTTTATTCTTCTTTCTCAGGATTGCTTTCGCTATTCGGGGTCTTTGGTGTTTCCAGATGAACTTTTGAACTATTTGTTCCAGTTTGTTGAAGAATATTGTTGGTAATTTGATAGGGATTGTATCAAATCTGTGTATTGCTTTGGGCAGGATGGCCATTTTGACGATATTAATTCTTCCTAGCCAAGAGCATGGGATGTGTTTCCAATTTTTAGTGTCCTCTTTAATTTCTCTTAAGAGTGTCTTATAGTTTTCAGGGTATAAGGCTTTCACTTCTTTGGTTAGGTTTATTCCTAGGTATTTTATTCTTTTTGATGCAATTGTGAATGGAATTGTTTTCCTGATTTCTCTTTCTATTGGGTCATTGTTAGTGTATAGGAAAGCCACAGATTTCTGTGTGTTAATTTTTTATCCTGCAACTTTGCTGTATTCTGGTATCAGTTCTAGTAGTTTTGGAGTGGAGTCTTTTGGGTTTTTTATGTACAATATCCTGTTATCTGCAAATAGTGACAGTTTAACTTCTTCTTTACCAATCCGGATTCCTTGTATTTCTTTGTTTTGTCTGATTGCCGTGTCTAGGACCTCCAGTACTATGTTAAATAACAGTGGGGACAGTGGGCGTCCCTGTCTTGTTCCCGATCTCAGAGGAAAAGCTTTCAGCTTCTCGCTGTTCAATATGATGTTGGCTGTGGGTTTATCATATATGGCCTTTATTAATGTGAGGTACATGCCCTCTATACTCATTTAGCTGAGAGTTTTTATCATGAATGGATGTTGAATTTTGTCAAAAGCTTTTTCAGCATCTATGGAGACGCTCTTGTGGTTTTTGCCTTTCTTTTTTTTTGATGTGGTGAATGATGTTGATGGATTTTCGAATGTTGTACAAGCCTTGCATCCCCGGGATGAATCCCACTTGGTTGTGGTGTATGATCCTCTTGATATATTTTTGAATTCAGTTTGTTAATATTTTATTGAGTATTTTTTCATCTACGTTCTTCAGGGATATTGGTCTGTAATTTTCTTTTCTGGTGTAGTCTTTGCCTGGTTTTGGTATTATGGTGATATTGGCTTCATAGAATGAGTTTGGGAGTATTTCCTCCTGTTTTACTTTTTGGAAAACTTTAAGGAGAATGGGCATTATATCTTTTCTTTATGTCCGATAAAATTCTGAAGTAAATCAATCCATCTGGCCTGGGTTTTTTTTTCTTGGGTAGGTTTTTGATTACTGCTTCAATTTCGTTGCTGGTAAAGGATTTCTTTAGATTTTGTGTTTCTTACTTGGTCAGTCTTGGAAGGTTGTATTTTTCTAGGAAGTTGGCCATTTCTTCTAGGTTTTCCAGCTTCTCAGCATATAGGTTTTTATAGTAGTCTCTAATAATTCTTTGTATTTCTGTTCGTTCCATCGTGATGTTTCCTTTCTTGTTTCTGATTCTGTTGATGTGTGTTGTTTCTCTTTTTCTTAATAAATTTGGCTAGAGGCTTATCTATTTTGTGTATTTTCTCAAAGAACTAGCTTAGTTTCATTGATTTTTTTTCTATTGTTTTATTCTTCTCAATTTTGTTTATTTCTTCTCTGATCTTTATTATGTCCCTCCTTCTGCTGACTTAGGCCTCTTTTGTTCTTCTTTTTCCAATTTTGATAATTTTGACATTAGACTATTTATTCTGGTTTATTCTTCCTTCTTTAAGTATGCCTGGGTTGCTATGTACGTTCATCTGAAGACTGCTTTAGCCGTGTCCCACAGAAATAGGGCTTTTGTGTTGTTGTCATTTATTTCCATATATTGCTGGATCTCCATTTTAATCTGGTCGTTGATCCATTGACTATTTAGAAGCATGTTGTTAAGCCTCCATGTGTTTGTGAGCCTTTTTGCCTTCTTTTTACAATTTCTAGTTTTATACCTTTGTCGTCTGAAAAGTTGGTTGGTAGAATTTCAATCTTTTTTAATTTTCTGAAGCTCTTTTTGTGGCCTAGTATGTGGTCTATTCTGGAGAATGTTCCATGTGCACTTGAGAAGAATATGTATCCTGCTGCTTTTGGGTGTAGAGTTCTATAGATGTCTATTAGGTCCATCTGTTCTAGTGTGTTGTTCAGTGCCTCTGTGTCCTTACTTATTTTCTGTCTGGTGGATTTGTCCTTTGGAGGGAATGGTGTGTTGAATTCTCCTAAGATGAATACATTGCATTCTATTTCCTCTTTAATTCTGTTAGTATTTGTTGCACATATGCTGGTGCTCCTGTGTTGGGTGTATATCTATTTATAAAGGTTATATCCTCATGGTGGACTGAGCCCTTTATCATTATGTAATGTCCTTGTTTATCTCTTTTTACTTTCTTTGTTTTGAATTCTATTGTGTCTAATACTATTACAGCTACACCTGCTTTTTACTCCCTATTGTTTGCATGAAATATCTTTTTTGGATGGTGTATTTTTTGAGGATATTTTCTTAGGCTTTTACAGTGATGGCCATACATGCTATATGTTATAATTCATGCAAGTTAACTAAGAGATGGCCCTTTTTAAATGTTTGTTAAGTAACTATGAGTAACTGAACTGAATTTGATATGAGGAATTTTTTCTTAATCCATGTTCCCAAGATTGCCAGGCTTGTCTCCCACCCTTCAATTTTAGGGTAAAAATTATATTATTTAAGCAATAATTGATTTTTCGGTATTTATTCCCTACTGCAAAACAACGTTTAGAGGAGGCTTTAAAGCTTGCTTTTGTAAAAAGCTGTGTGTTGGATGTTATAATGTGCTTTTAATTTTTTTTTCTCTTAGAACGGAGTTATATACCACCTCACTTAAGGAACAGAGAAGCATCTAAAGGTAGGTGATTAACAGCAACTTTGTAACCAACTTTTTGTACGTTTAGAGATGAGTTAGCTTAGGGAAAATGAGGTACCTGGGAAGTCTGTACACATTTTCTCTTGTTCAAGAACAAGCATTTCCTAACTTTGAAAAGGTTCATCTAATTTTATGTAATTCAGAGTTACTTCTTTTCACCCACTTTCACTAGTATAATTTTACTGTTAACAGTTCCCACTAGTCTGCGGTTGTATCTGTAAACATTGATAACATGATTGATTTTAATTTGAAAATGGGTATGTCTCTATTAAATATGTATATTAAAACTGCACATGTATTAAGCCACCTTATACAGGTTTACTGTAGAACAGTTAAATGCAGGAGTACAAGCTTGTGCACACTTAGTAAGTTGGATAGATTCTCTGATGTTAGCTTTTTGCCTGAACTGCTTCATTTGAAAGGTTTGCTTAAAATGTTATGAAAATCCTGAATATATTTTACTGTTTGTTTTTTAATGTACAGTGGTGAAAGCTTATTAAATATATTGTTAGAATGATTTGTATGACTGAAATTTTTGAAAGAAGGGAAAGGTCAGGAAAAATATTTAAAGCTGAAAGGGAAGAATAAAGACTGGTAAATAAGTAAGGGTAGGGGGGTGTTTTAGGAAGGGAGAAGATAAACTATAGCTTGAGGTCTGTGGTTTTCCTGAATGAAACTTTTAAGTGTGTATAGGTCTACCAGAATGTAACTCAGCTAATGCTGGGTTTTTTTTCAAAGTAACTGCAGAGTTATGAAAAGGGTTAATGAGTTCTCCTCAGTGTATCTTGCTGGCATAGCATCCAGAGTATATTGAGTGTTTTGAAAGGGAGTTGTCAGTACCTTCAGGAGTTTTTGGAACAGATCTTAAAAATTCAACAATCACCCTGCTAATGGCTGTGTCTCATCCATCTCGCAAATGGTGGAGCTACAAATTTAATAAAATGTCTGATTCTCGTCTTTATCAGCTTGTGGTGTAAGTTTACTCTTAACTTTTCAATGTCTGTAGATGAGCCTTAGAGACATGTCCAATTAGGAAATTAGGCAAGGGAGTAACTGGAGTCTCCTTTTTTCCTTGACATATTTGTGTTCTCCCCAAGCTAGATCCAACATTGTTGTATTCTAGTATTTGACAATAGTTTATGTAAGTGTACCTATACAAATAACGTTCACACCAATTGTTAGTTTTGTTTTTTTAATACTGAACTGGGGAGGTGCTTACCAATACCGCATGTAAGGTAAATTCAAAAATAGGGAGATCTTCATGAGAATGGATTGAGGAACCTTTCTGGGAGATCCGAGGGTGTTAAAAGTTTTAACAAATGGACATGTTTACTAAATTTAGGGTTCTTACTGAAAACTCTACCTGCTGCAAATGTTTTGTGGTTTATTCCTTGAGGATCATGTGAAAAAATCCAGTGGTATTTTTTGAATACAGATAGCTTCATTTTATAGATAGGTACGTCTGAAGACATTTAAAAGTGCACTGGAGTCAAATAGAAATATCAAAACTGCTTTTACGAGTCAAATAGAAATAGTAAAACTCCTTTTACACTGTTTCCATTCACTTAATTTATTTCTTGTAAGAGTAACTAGAACAGTGCTTATGTATTGAAGATGTTCAACTGACTTCTCATATTTATATCGCTGCTGATAAAGTTCCTACCAAGTTGCCTTCTCCAAGTCTTCTAATTGACTAAATCCTGTTTTCACAGTGCCACTTATTTTCTACAGGGAGCCCATAAGAAGTAGACAAAGCATAATTCAGTGCCTGGAATTTAGTGCTTCAGCCATTATAAAATTTGAAATTTTTTGTCCTAGTATATCTGACCTGTTTCTTACTAATCACGTAGTGTATCTATTCGTTTTTTTTTTGTTTCCCTAGGCTACTAACAGGACCTGAGGTTAATTAACCTTTTGTTACACTGGGAATTCCAGAAAGGGTATATTGTCTGGCAATAATACGTATTTTTATTTTACCAACTTTTGTATTATGGTTTGTGAGGTATTTAGGGGTGGGCATAACTAAAATGCTTCCGTAGAGCTACCCTAGCTACTTGCTTACTTCTGAAGGTAAAGATTTGGGAGAGGCACTTGAAATTTCTCTGAGAGAGCAGTCTCAGCTTTTAAGAAGAATTATCTGTGGTCTTTTCAAAATAATCTTATTGGAATAAGCCTAGGTTTTAGGAGTATAGCAAACCATGACACTTGAATGGAATATAAACTGTGTGTTTTATGGTCAATGTAAAAGTACTCATGCAAGTTAACTAAGAGATGGCCCTTTTGAAATGTTTGTTAAGTAACTATTAGTAACTGAACTGAATTTTATATGAGGAACTTTTTCTTAATCCATGTTCCCAAGTTTGCGAGGCTTGTCTCCCACCCGTCAATTTTAGGGTAAGAATTATATTAATTAAGCAATAATTTATTTCTCGGTATTTATTCCCTACTGCAAAACAACTTTTCAAGGAGGCTTTAAAGCTTGCTGTTGTAAGAAGCTGTGTGTTGGATGCTAAAGTGGGCTTTTAATTTTTGTTTTTCTCTTAGAAGGGTGTTATATACCTCCTCACTTAAGGAACAGAGAAGCATCTAAAGGTAGGTGATTGACAGCAAGTTTGTATCCAACTTTTTGTATGTTTAGAGATGAGTTAGCCTAGGGAAAATGAGGTACCTGGGAAGTCTGTACACATTTTCTCTTATTCAAGAACAAGCGTTTCCTAACTTTGAAAAGGTTCATGTAATTTTAAGTAATACAGAGTTACTTCTTTTGACCCACTTTCACTAGTATAATTTTACTGTTAACAGTTCCCACTAGTCTTGGGTTGTACCTGTAAACATTGACAACATGATTGATTTCACTTTGAAAATGTGTGTGTCTCTATTAAATATGTATATTAAAACTGCACATGTATTAAGCCACCTTATTAGAGGTTTATTGTAGTACAGTTAATTGCAGGCATATATAAGCTTGGGCATGCTTAGTAAGTTGGATAGATTGTCTGATCGTAGCTTTTTGCCTGAACTGCTTCATTTGAAAGGTTTGCCTAAAATGTTATGAAAATCCTGAATATATTTTACTGTTTATTTTTAATGTAGAGTGGTGAAAGCTTATTAAATATATTATTGGAATGATTTGGGTGACTGAAATATTTGAAAGAAGGGAAAGGTCAGGAAAAGTATTTAAAGCTGAAAGGGAAGAATAAAGACTGGTAAATAAGTAAGGGTAGGGGGGTGTTTTAGGAAGGGAGAAGATAAACTATAGCTTGAGGTCTGTGGTTTTCCTGAATGAAACTTTTAAGTGTGTATAGGTCTACCAGAAGGTAACTCAGCTAATGCTGGGTTTTTTTTTCAAAGTAACTGCAGAGTTATGAAAAGGGTTAATGAGTTCTCCTCAGTGTATCTTGCTGGCATAGCATCCAGAGTATATTAAGTGTTTTGAAAGGGAGTTGTCAGTACCTTCAGGAGATTTTGGAATAGATCTTAAAAATTCAACAATCGCCCTGCTAATGGCCATGGCTCATCCATCTGGCAAATGGTGGAGCTACAAATTTAATCAAGTGTCTGATTCTGGTTTTTGTCAGCTTGTGGAGTGAGTTTACTCTTAACTTTTCTTTTTTTTTTTTTTTTTTTTAGATAATTATTTTTTATTGAAGGGTAGTTGACACACAGTATTACATTACATTAGTTTCAGGTGTACAACACAGTGATTCAACATTTATATACATGATAATTCTAAGTACCAGCTATCACCATACCAAGTTGTTACAATATTTTGACTATATTCCTTATGCTATACATTACATCCCGGTTGCTTATTTATTTTACAATTGGAAGTGTGTACATTTTCTTGGTTGTTGTTGTTAGGGCATCTCTCATATTTATTGATCAAATGGTTGTTAACAAAAATAAAATTCTGTATAGGGGAGTCAATGCTCAATGCACAATCATTAATCCACCCCAAGCCTAATTTTCGTCAGTCTCCAATCTTCTGATGCATAACGAACAAGTTCTTACATGGAGAACAAATTCTTACATAGTGAATAAGTTACATGGTGAACAGTACAAGGGCAGTCATCACAGAAACTTTTGGTTTTGCTCATGCATTATGAACTATAAACAGTCAGTTCAAATATGAATACACATTTGATTTTTATACTTGATTTATATGTGGATACCACATTTCTCTCATTATTATTTTTAATAAGATGCTGAAGTGGTAGGTAGATACAACATAAAGGTAGAAAACATAGTTTAGTGTTGTAAGAGAGCAAATGTAGATGATCAGGTGTGTGCCTGTAGACTATGTGTTAATCCAAGCTAGACAAGGGCAATAAAACATCCACATATGCAGAAGATTTCTCTCAGAACAGGGGGGGTGAGGTTCTAAGCCTCACCTCTGTTGATCCCCAATTTCTCACCTGATGACCCCCCTGCGACTGTGCCTGTCTTAGGTTGTTCCTCCCTTGAGGAATCTTACCCGTCTCTGGCTAACCAGTCATCTTCCGGGGCCATACAGGGAAATGTTAAGTTGGTAAGTGAGAGAGAAGCCTTATTGTTTGAAATGGTTAGCTTTTTATTTCTTTGCATATTTATGCCCTGTGGCTTCTATGCCCAGCTTTTGTCTTGAGGTATCTTTACCACTTGGAGGAGTTATGATACTGGGTAAATTTGATATGAGGCACGAATTCTATTTAAGAATTCGTTGTAATTAGGAAGGAAGAAGAAAAGCTATAGAAGTAGCAGGCGGGAGAAAACATGGGAAGATTGATTATTTCTTTGACATATCTTCTTGTAGAGTAACTTCAGCATGAATAGGTTTTAAGCTACTACTTAAATTGCGCACACACATTAACATAATAGGAGTATAGTTACATAACCAAAGCATATCTGTAATTACCAGCCATCTCCAGTGAAACCAAGAAAACCAGTTAGGCACCCTAGGCATTTGTGAAAACTTATCAATGATATGATGGTTATTATCTAACTGAATTTGAATAGTTTGAGAAAAATCAGACAAATTAAAACAACCCATTCCTGGGCACTGTTCACATCCCATATGTTCTTTTAACAGTAAATAGTCTGTAGTTGTAAGATTTTGGAGCGCTACAATTTGCACTTCTCCTAATTCTTGGTTGAGTTCCAACAGTATAGATCCAGTCAAATTTGTTGTTTTACTGTATGCACAGGCCAGCTTAGATATCTCCTTCATTCCCATGGCAAGTCCAGGAGCTGGTGGGATGAGTGCATCTACACCTGTAGCAGTGCGTGGATCTTTGTTGGGGTTTTTTGATGATCATCTTCTGGCACGAGTCTTCCCGAGAGTGCTGATGTTGGAAGTTCTCTTTCATATCGTTTCTTAGTTCATTTTTGGGGTAGCCAAATTAGGCTTTGATCCTCTGTATAAACACAAACAGACCCTTTGCCTACACTTTTATATGTCCTTTATATCATTGTGTAGAACTCATTAGAGGTCACCACATAGGAACTGCATTTTTTTTTTTAATCATTAATCTACACTTACATGACGAATACTTTGTTTACTAGGCTCTCCCCTATACCAGGTCCCCCCTATATACTCCTTTACAGTCACTGTCCATCAGCGTAGCAACCTGTTGTAGAATCACTACTTGTCTTCTCTGTGTTGTACAGCCCTCCCCTTTCTCCCACCCCGCTATGGATGCTAATCTTAATACCCCCCAACTTCTCCCCCCCTTATCCCTCCCTACCCACCCATCCTCCCCAGTCCCTTTCCCTTTGGTACCTGTTAGTCCATTCTTGAGTTCTGTGATTCTGCTGCTGTTTTGTTCCTTCAGTTTTTCCTTTGTTCTTATATTCCACAGATGAGTGAAATCATTTGGTATTTCTCTTTCTCTGCTTGGCTTGTTTCACTGAGCAAAATACCCTCCAGCTCCATCCATGTTGCTGCAAATGGTTGGATTTGCCCTTTTCTTATGGCTGAGTAGTATTCCATTGTGTATATGTACCACATCTTCTTTATCCATTCATCTGTCGATGGACATTTAGGTTGCTTCCAATTGTAAATAGTGCTGCGATAAACATAGGGGTGCACTGATCTTTCTCATACTTGATTGCTGCATTCTTAGGGTAAATTCCTAGGAGTGCAATTCCTGGGTCAAATGGTAAGTCTGTTTTGAGCATTTTGATGTACCTCCATACTGCTTTCCACAATGGTTGAACAAGTTTACATTCCCACCAGCAGTGTAGGAGGGTTCCCCTTTCTCCACAGCCTCGCCAACATTTGTTGTTGTTTGTCTTTTGGATGGCAGCCATCCTTACTGGTATGAGGTGATATCTCATTGTAGTTTTAATTTGCATTTCTCTGATAATTAGCGATGTGGAGCATCTTTTCATGTGTCTGTTGGCCATCTGTATTTCTTTTTTGGAGAACCGTCTGTTCAGTTCCTTTGCCCATTTTTTAATTGGGTTATTTGTTTTTTGTTTGTTGAGGCGTGTGAGCTCTTTATATATTCTGGACGTCAATCCTTTATCAGATGTGTCATTTTCAAAGATATTCTCCCATACTGTAGGGTTTCTTTTTGTTCTATTGATGGTGTCTTTTGCTGTACAGAAGCTTTTCAGCTTAATATAGTCCCACTTGTTCATTTTTGCTGCTGTTTTCCTTGCCCGGGGAGATATGTTCAAGAAGAGGTCACTCATGTTTATGTCTAAGAGGTTTGTGCCTATGTTTTCTTCCAAGAGTTTAATGGTTTCATGACTTACATTCAGGTCTTTGATCCATTTTGAGTTTACTTTTGTATATGGGGTTAGACGATGGTCCAGTTTCATTCTCCTACATGTAGCTGTCCAGTTTTGCCAGCACCATCTGTTGAAGAGACTGTCATTTCGCCATTGAATGTCCATGGCTCCTTTATCAAATATTAATTGACCATATATGTCTGAGTTAATGTCTGGATTCTCTAGTCTGTTCCATTGGTCTGTGGCTCTGTTCTTGTGCCAGTACCAAATTGTCTTGATTACTATGGCTTTATAATAGAGCTTGAAGTTGGGGAGTGAGATCCCCCCTACTTTATTCCTCTATCTCAGGATTGCTTTGGCTATTCGGGGTCTTTGGTGGTTCTATATGAATTTTTGAATTATTTGATCCAGTTCATTGAAGAATGTTGCTGGTAGTTTCATAGGGATTGCATCAAATCTGTATATTGCTTTGGGCAGGATGGCCATTTTGACTGTATTAATTCTTCCTAGCCATGAGCATGGGATGCATTTCCATCTGTTAGTGTCCCCTTTAATTTCTTTTAAGAGTGACTTGTAGTTTTCAGAATATAAGTCTTTCACTTCTTTGGTTAGGTTTATTCCTAGGTATTTTATTTTTTTGGATGCAATTGTGAATGGAGTTGTTTTCCTGATTTCTCTTTCTGTTGGTTCATTGTTGGTATATAGGAAAGCCACAGATTTCTGTGTGTTGATTTTGTATCCTGCAACTTTGCTGTATTCCGATATCAGTTCTAGTAGTTCTGGGGTGGAGTCTTTAGGGTTTTTTATGTACAGTATCATGTCATCTGCAAATAGTGACAGTTTGACTTCTTCTTTGCCAATCTGGATTCCTTGTATTTTTTTGTTTTGTCTGATTGCCGTGGCTAGGACCTCTAGTACAATGTTAAATAACAGTGGGGAGAGTGGGCATCCCTGTCTAGTTCCCGATCTCAGCGGAAATGCTTTCAGCTTCTCGCTATTCAATATAATGTTGGCTGTGGGTTTTTCATAGATGGCCTTTATTATGTTGAGGTACTTGCCCTCTATTCCCATTTTGCTGAGAGTTTTTATCATGAATGGATGTTGAACTTTGTCAAATGCTTTTTCAGCATCTATGGAGGTGATCATGTGGTTTTTGTCTTTCTTTTTGTTGATGTGGTGGATGATATTAATGGACTTTCGAATGTTGTGCCATCCTTGCATCCCTGGGATGAATCTCACTTGGTCATGGTGTACGATGGTTTTGATGTATTTTTGAATTCGGTTTGCTAAAATTTTGTTGAGTATTTTTGCGTCTACGTTCATCAGGGATATTGGTCTATAGTTTTCTTTTTTGGTGGTGTCTTTGCCTGGTTTTGGTATTAGGGTGATGTTAGCTTCATAGAATGAGTTTGGGAGTATCCCCTCCTCTTCTATTTCTTGGAAAACTTTAAGGAGAATGGGTATTATGTCTTCCCTGTATGTCTGATAAAATTCCGAGGTAAATCCATCTGGCCCGGGGGTTTTGTTCTTTGGTAGTTTTTTGATTACCGCTACGTTTTTGTTGCTGGTAATTGGTCTGTTTAGATTTTCTGTTTCTTTCTGGGTCAGTCTTGGAAGGTTGTATTTTTCTAAGAAGTTGTCCATTTCTCCTAGGTTTCCCAGCTTGTTAGCATATAGGTTTTCATAGTAGTCTCTAATAATTCTTTGTATTTCTGCAGGATCTGTTGTGATTTTTCCTTTCTCATTTCTGATACTGTTGATTTGTGTTGACTCTCTTTTCCTCTTAATAAGTCTGGCTAGAGGCTTATCTATTTTGTTTATTTTCTCGAAGAAGCAGCTCTTGGTTTCATTGATTTTTGCTATTGTTTTATTCTTCTCAATTTTATTTATTTCTTCTCTGTTCTTTATTATGTCCCTCCTTATGCTGACCTTAGGCCTCATTTGTTCTTCTTTTTCCAATTTTGATAGTTGTGACATTAGACCGTTCATTTGGGATTGCTCTTCCTTTTTTAAATATGCTTGGAGTGCTATATACTTTCCTCTTAAGACTGCTTTTGCTGCATCCCACAGAAGTTGGGGCTTAGTGTTGTTGTTGTCATTTGTTTCCATATATTGCTGGATCTCCATTTTGATTTGGTCATTGATCCATTGATTATTTAGGAGCGTGTTGTTTAGCCTCCATGTGTTTGTGAGCCTTTTTGCTTTCTTTGAACAGTTTATTTCTAGTTTAATGCCTTTGTGGTCTGAAAAGTTGGTTGGTAGGATTTCAATCTTTTGGAATTTACTGAGGCTCTTTTTGTGTCCTAGTATGTGGTCTATTCTGGAGAATGTTCCATGTGCACTTGAGAAGAATGTGTATCCTGTTGCTTCTGGATGTAGAGTTCTGTAGATGTCTATTAGGTCCATCTGTTCTAGTGTGTTGTTCAGTGCCTCTGTGTCCTCACTTATTTTCTGTCTGGTGGATCTGTCCTTTGGAGTGAGTGGTGTGTTGAAGTCTCCTAGAATGAATGCATTGCATTCTATTTCCTCCTTTAGTTCTGTTAATATTTGTTTCAGGTATGTTGGTGCTCCTGTATTGGGTGCATATATATTTATAATGGTTATATCCTCTTGATGGACTGAGCCCTTTATCATTATGTAATGTCCTTCTTTGTCTTTTGTTACTTTCTTTATTTTGAAGTCTGTTTTGTCTGATACCAGAATTGCAACACCTGCTTTCTTCTCTCTGTTGTTTGCTTGAAATATCTTTTTCCATCCCTTGACTTTAAGTCTGTGCGCGTCTTTGGGTTTGAGGTGAGTCTCTTGTAAGCAGCATATGAATGGGTCTTGCTTTTTTATCCATTCTATTACTCTGTGTCTTTTGATTGGTGCATTCAGTCCATTTACATTTAGGGTGATTATTGAAAGGTATGAATTTATTGCCATTGCAGGCTTTAAGTTTGTGGTTACCAAAGGTTTAGGGTTAGCTTCTTTACTGTCTTACTGTCTAACTTAACTCGCTTGTTGAGCTATTATAAACACAATCTGATGATTCTTTATTTCTCTCCCTTCTTATTCCTCCTCCTCCCTTCTTCATATGTTGGGTGTTTTGTTGTGTGCTCTTTTTAGGAGTGCTCCCATCTAGAGCAGTCCCTGTAGGATGCCCTGTAGAGGTGGTTTGTGGGAGGCAAATTCCCTCAACTTTTGCTTGTCTGGGAATTGTTTAATCCCTCCTTCATATTTAAATGATATTCGTGCTGGATACAGTAGTCTTGGTTCGAGGCCCTTCTGTTTCATTGCATTAAGTATATCATGCCATTCTCTTCTGGCCTGTAGGGTTTCTGTTGAGAAGTCTGATGATAGCCTGATGGGTTTTCCTTTGTAGGTAACCTTTTTTTTCTCTCTGGCTGCTTGCAATACTTTGTCCTTGTCTTTGATCTTTGCCATTTTAATTATTATGTGTCTTGGTGTTGCCCTCCTTGGATCCCTTGTCATGGGAGTTCTGTGTACCTCTGTGGTCTGAGAGGCCATTTATTCCCCTAGTTTGGGGAAATTTTCAGCAATTATTTCTTCAAAGACATATTCTATCCCCTTTTCTCTCTCTACTTCTTCTGGAATGCCTATGATTCTTATATTATTTCTTTTATATTGATCACTCAGCTCTCTTAAAATTCTTTCATTCCTGGAGATCCTTTTATCTCTCTCTGCATCAGCTTCTCTGCGTTCCTGTTCTCTGTTTTCTAGTCCATTAATGGTCTCTTGCATCTCGTCCATTCTGTTTTGAAGTCCTTCCAGAGCTTGTTTTATTTCTGAATTCTCCTTCCTTAGTTCTTGCATATTTCTCTGCAAGTCCATCAGCATGGTTATGACTTTTGTTTTGAATTCTTTTTCAGGTAGACTGGCTAAATCTATCTCCCCAGATTCCTTCTCAGGGGAAGATGTAGCAGATGCCGAAGCTGTCTGGGTTAGTCTTGTCTGAATCATATTTTTTTGCCTTTTCATGTTGACCGGTGCTATTGACTGTCAGCTGGGAGGGCCAAAATTTTCACTTACTACTGGCCTTTCTTTACTGGGGCAACTGCGACCCCTAGTGGCTTGTGTTGGGTAATTGCGTGTAGACTGGGTCTTTGTGTCTTGCCTGGCCGGGAGGGAGAAATTTCCCTTTCTGTGGGCGGAATTTGTCTCAGGCTGCTTCTCTGCTTTCGCAGCGCCCGGTGGGGTGATGGATGGGGGGGCTGCTTGACTGTTTGCCTCCGTGAGGGGTCTCAGAGCTGTTGCCCAGGGGGTTAGTTTACCCGGTTTTCCCTGTAATTTCCAGCTGCTGTACTGTGACCTGGGTTGTTTCCGTCAAGCTGTTAAGTCCCTGTCCCTTTAAGACTTTCAAAAAGCCCCCGCTTTTCTTTGTCACAGGGGCATCAGCTTTGGCACCCGCTCAGAGGTCTTACCCCCTGTTCTCCCAGTATCCAGGGCCCCCTGGGCACGTACTGTGTCTGCGCTCTGGCCCGGATGGCTGGGGCTGGGTGTTCAGCAGTCCTGGGCTCCGTCTCCCTCCCGCTCTGCCTATTCTTCTCCCGCCGGGAGCTGGGGGGAGGGGCGCTCGGGTCCCGCAGGGCCGGGGCTTGTATCTTACCCCTTTCACCAGGCGCTGGGTTCTCGCTGGTGTAGCTGCAGTCTGGCCACTGTCCTGCGTCTTCTGATCTCTCTTTTAGGGCTAGTTGTGTTTGTTGTATTTTCAAAAGTATATATGTTTTTGGGAGGAGATTCCCACTGTCCTACTCACGCCGCCATGTTGGCTCCGCCCTCTACTCTTAACTTTTCAATGTCTGTAGATGAGCCTTAGAAACATGACCAATTAGGAAATTAGGCAAGGTAGGAATTGAAGTTTTCTTTTTTCCTTGATATACTTGTGTTCTCACCAAGCTTGATCCAGCATTGTTGTACTCTAGTATTTGACAATAGTTTATGTAAGTATACCTATACAAATAACGTTCACACCAATTGTTACTTTGGTTTTCTAATACTGAAATGGGGAGATGCTAACCTATACCTCATGCAAGGTAAATTCAAAAATAGAGACATCTTCATGAGAATGGATTGAGGAACCTTTCTGGAAGATCCGAGGGTGTTAAAAGTTTTGACAAATGGACATGTTTACTAAATTTAGAGTTCTTACTGAAAACTCTACCTGCTGCAAATGTTTTGTGGTTTATTCCTTAAGTTGAGGATCATTTGAAAAAATCCAGTGGTAGTTTTTGAATACAGATAGCTTCATTTTATATATAGGTACGTCTGAAGACATTTAAAAGTGCACTGGAGTCAAATAGAAATATCAAAACTGCTTTTACGAGTCAAATAGAAATAGTAAAACTCCTTTTACACTGTTTCCATTCACTTAATTTATTTCTTGTAAGAGTAACTAGAACAGTGCTTATGTATTGAAGATGTTCAACTGACTTCTCATATTTATATCGCTGCTGATAAAGTTCCTACCAAGTTGCCTTCTCCAAGTCTTCTAATTGACTAAGTCCTGTTTTCACAATGCCACTTATTTTCTACAGAGAGCCCATAAGAAGTAGACAAAGCATAATTCAGTGCCTGGAATTTAGTGCTTCAGCCATTATAAAATTTGAAATTTTTTGTCCTAGTATATCTGACCTGTTTCTTACTAATCACGTAGTGTATCTATTCGTTTTTTTTTTTGTTTCCCTAGGCTACTAACAGGACCTGAGGCTAATTAACCTTTTGTTACACTGGGAATTCCAGAAAGGGTATATTGTCTGGCAATAATACGTATTTTTATTTTACCAACTTTTGTATTATGGTTTGTGAGGTATTTAGGGGTGGGCATAACTAAAATGCTTCCGTAGAGCTACCCTAGCTACTTGCTTACTTCTGAAGGTAAAGATTTGGGAGAGGCACTTGAAATTTCTCTGAGAGAGCAGTCTCAGCTTTTAAGAAGAATTATCTGTGGTCTTTTCAAAATAATCTTATTGGAATAAGCCTAGGTTTTAGGAGTATAGCAAACCATGACACTTGAATGGAATATAAACTGTGTGTTTTATGGTCAATGTAAAAGTAATATACTTTCGTTACATGTAAACTTAATTTTAAAGGGGGTGTTCATTTAGTACATTGATGTTAAGACCATAAGGTTTCCTTTTTCCCTTCAGTAATTTCTCCTAGAAAAGAGGATTTAAGGCAAGAAAATGACTATTTGCTGGTGAAAACCTACTACCTATATCTTTCAGTTCTCTTTTCCAGTGATTTTCATGAACAATCCATTGACCCTTGGTGTCCTACAGGGATGAAATTTAAAAAGAAGACTGTGAAAACCTCCTTATTTGGAAAGATCAGAATTATGTCATATTTTTTTTCTTTTTCTGTTTGTTTGTTTGGGGGGATTAGATGATAGACACTGGTCAGGTTGGAGTTGTAAAGATAAGGATGCCTACTGCAATTTTGGGTCTCGAGATTCAAGAGAAAAGCCCATTTTCTTCAGTGATCATGGATGTAGATCAACGGGAAGGTAAATTATTGTGTTATTTTGTTGATCTTTAGTCATCCTTAATGGACCATTCTTCTATTGCAAATTTAAGCAAATGTTGGTTTACTATTGTTAGCTCAAAGATCTTTACTGATTTAATATTTTAATTTACATGCACTAGAAATATGCAATTTGATAGTGTTATTTTTATTTGTTTAATCATTTATGGCTTTTTGTGTTGGTTTAAACATTTTTTTATGATTGCACAATTTTGATAAACTAATCTTATGAATTTAATATCTGGTTGCCCCTGTATTATTTTTTACAAACAAGACTAAGATTCCTTCTTTTCTTCCTGATCTTACATTTTTGGGTTTATCAGTTTCAAAATTCAGATGTAAAGTTTATAGTAGTTAAATGTATTGTAGAACTTAATTCTTAGCATGTGAGACTTGTTCTAAGCCGCACAATTGTAGAAAAAGGAAAGAACAATGCTGGTTTTCTAAAGCTGAAAATGTATCCATTATGTATAACCATTGGTTAAGTAGAAGACCTTATTTCACAAATTGAGATGTTAATATTGAATTTTGGCATCTTAAATGTCCTTGTGACCAAAATGTTTAACTAATATATACTTCTAGAAAGATGATAGCATGGCTTTGGATAAATGACATATTTTGGCAAATTGCTTGTGGTTAGGTTTGATGATCGTGGACGAAGTGGCTATGATGGTTTTGGCAGTCGTGAAAGGACTGGCTTTAGCAAATTTGAATGCAGTGGACACAGTCGTTGGGGTGACAGATCAGATGAGGATGATTGGTCAAAACCACTTCCACCAAGTGAACGCTTGGAGCAGTAAGTTTATGAAAGGTGTTGATTGTTATGACAACATACTAGCTAGTATAATATGCATTATAATAATTTGGTTTCAGGGAACTGTTTTCTGGAAGAAACGCTGGGATTAACTTTGAGAAGTATGATGATATACCAGTAGAGGCAACTGGAAATAACTGTCCTCCACATATTGAAAGTGTAAGTTGCTTTGTGTTACTTTTTTAACAATTCTTTATTAAAGTTACTACTGAAAACTTCATTGGATTATGAAAAAGGAGAGACTGATATTTTTTAATGTTACCATTATCAGTAATCCTGAAATAAAAAATGTGTCTAATGAAGAACCAACACTATTTGTACATTAGTCCGCTTTCTTAAAAAATAACATGACGATTTTACCTGAAATGAAAGCAGGTGTAATCTAGTCATGAATAGGTAGGCATTCAGTTGGCTTCTTCCATTCTTGTATTATCAAACAAATTACAATGGATAGTGTTATTTCTCATCTTATGTACATTTGATCTGGTTAAATTTCTTTACAGTTCAGTGATGTTGAGATGGGAGAAATTATCATGGGGAACATTGAGCTTACTTGTTACACTCGTCCAACTCCAGTGCAAAAGCATGCCATTCCCATTATAAAAGAAAAAAGAGACTTGATGGCTTGTGCCCAAACAGGTAAGCTCACTTGATGAAGTTTAAAAGTCAGTATCTTACCTAGACTAGCGCTAAAAGTAGTACATTGTGTAGGGGTACCTGAGTACTGTGTTTATTAGCTTGATTTTGAGCTAGGTAAAGGCTAGTTGGTGATGTCTCTTTTTACCTTGTGTCTTTGGATCCTTTGGATGAAATCAGTGTGTCTCATCAGGGTATCTTGGGGAAGTCTGTAACAAATTGTCAGTTTGATACTGCTGCAACAGAAGAAGGGAAGATCCTGTGATCCATAAAAATTAGGTTGGGGAAAAGGAAGAGAGTATTTTGGGAATTGGGGAATGGAGGAGGGCAGGAATAGTAATTTATTCTTAATTTAGGTTGGGTTAAAGATGGCAGAACAGTATTAAAACTTCTGTTTGGATGTATTACAAATTTTGAGTCATTTGAATTTAAAGTTGATGTAAGTTTTCTCCATCTCTGTCATATATGTATTATACGATGTGTATAGTAAGTTTTATAACAGTTAATGCACATTTCACAAACTAACTGCTTCAGGTGTCCACTTGGTGGAGAGGTTTTAACCAACCGTCCTCGTCTGATTTGTCACACTGATTGTGTCCACTGTGTTCATATTTGGCTAACCCAATCATATCACCATGCTTGCCCATCTTTTATACCTAATTGTGGCCTTTAGGTTAACGCCACTGCCTGCTTTCTCAATGAGTTTTCCTGAAACAACTACAGTTTTCCAATGGCAGAGACATACTGGCCCTGAGAACCCTCTTTTGGACTCTTCGGAATTGCTGACTCCTGCTTCACATTCCAACAGTGTATATACCAAAAAAGTATTGAAGTGGAAGTGGATGCAGGATTAAGCAAAATGGTTGTTTCTGTGTAAATTAAAATGCAGATAATTGAATAGTGCATTGTATAAAATGTTCACAGAAGTTCCTCGGCTGGCACTTTTTGCTTAGCTGTGTAAATATACCATGTTTTCCAGAAAATTAGGCATAGAGTAAAATTTTCGTAGAGTAAAATTTTCTTAACACAAGAGGGTGTTTGGAATACTTCATAAAATGTTTTTCTTACAGGCTCTGGAAAAACAGCAGCATTTCTCTTACCCATCTTAAGTCAGATTTATGCAGATGGTCCAGGCGAGGCTTTGAGGGCTGTGAAGGTAAAGAAATCCTTGTAAGAAGTTTTTTCATTGGAAGACTTACCAAAATATTTGTTGGGACCCTTCTTTCTAAGTGATGCCAAGTGTACTTTATTTTCATTTTTTAAATTTTGTTTTCAGACTGATTATCCAACAGAAAGCCAGTTTTGCATGTAATTTTTAAGTAACAAAGGGAATTTTGATGTCAAGAATTTTTTAAAGAATGAACAAATTTTGGGTCTTTAAGTTTAATTCATAAAATTTCTTTTTAGGAAAATGGAAGGTATGGACGCCGTAAACAATACCCAGTTTCCTTAGTTTTAGCTCCTACAAGAGAACTGGCTGTACAGATCTATGAGGAAGCCAGAAAAGTAAATATGCATTTTACTTATTGTTGCTATTTTTAATTAGTGATACATTTCTGACTACCCAATGAATCCTTTGCTTACAGTTTTCATACCGGTCTAGAGTTCGACCTTGTGTGGTTTATGGTGGTGCTGATATTGGTCAGCAGATTCGAGATTTAGAACGTGGGTGTCACTTGTTAGTTGCCACTCCAGGGCGTCTACTGGATATGATGGAAAGAGGAAAAATTGGATTAGACTTCTGCAAGTAAGTTAATTTCTGTATCTGAGGTGTAGCTTTCTTTTGGTATCGTTAATCTACAATTACATGAGGAATATTATATTGCCTATACTTCCCCCATCACCAGGCCTCCGCCGAAAACCTCATTACAGTCAGTTTCCATCAGCATGTTAAGATGCTGTAGACTCACTACTTCTCTTCTCTGTTGCAAAGCCCTCCTCGTGCCACCACTCCCCATATCATACATGCAAATCATAATGCCCCTGTCTTTTTTAACCCCCTTATCCCTCCCTTCCCACCCATCCTCCCCAGTCCCTTTCCCTTTGGTAACTGTTAGTCCATTCTTGGGTTCTTGGGGTCTGCTGCTGTTTTGTTCCTTCAGTTTCTTCTTAGCTCTTCTACTCCACATACGAGTGAGATGATTTTGTACTAGTCTTTCTCCTCCTGGCTTATTCCTCTGAACATAATAAACTCTAGCTCCATCCATGCTGTTGGAAATGATAGGATTTGTTTTCTTTTTGCAGCTGGATAATATTCCATTGTTTATATGTACCACTATCTTCTTTATCCATTCATCTCCTGATGGACACTTAGGTTGCTTCCATTTCTTGGCTATTGTGAATAGTGCTGCGATAAACTTAGGGGTGCATATGTCTTTTTCAAACTGGGCTGCTGCATTCTTAGGGTAAATTCCTAGGAGTGGAATTATTGGGTCAAACGGTATTTCTATTTTGAGTTTTTTGAGGAACCTCTGTACTGCTTTCCACATGGTTGAACCTAATTTACATTCCCACCAGCTGTGTAGGAGGGTTCCCCTTTCTCCACAACCTCGCCAACATTTGTTGTCATTTGTTTTTTCGATGCTGGCGATCCATACCGCTGTGAGGTGATATCTCATTGCGGTTTTCATTTGCATTTCTTTCATGACTAGTGATGTGGAGCATCTTTTCATATCTCTGTTGGCCATCTGCGTTTCTTTGGAGAACTCTCTAGTTTAGCTCCTCTGACCATTTTTGGATTAGATTATTTGCTTTTTGTTTGTTGAGGTGCACGAGCTCTTTATATATTTTGGATGTCAACCCTTTAATCGGATCTGTCATTTATGAATATATTCTCCCATACTGTAGGATTCCTTTTTGTTCTATTGATGGTGTCCTTTGCTGTACAGAAGCTTTTCAGCCTGGTATAGTCCCGCTTATTCATCTTTGCTTTTGTTTCCCTTGCCTGGGGAGATACGTGCATGAAGAGGTCTCTATCCGGTTCTGCTGGTCTGTGGGTCTGTTGTGGTGACAGTACCAAATTGTCTTGATTACTGTGGCTTTGAAGTAGAGCTTGAAGTTGGGAAGCAAAATGCCCCCCACTTTATTCTTCCTTTTCAGGACTGCTGAAATGGGGGTTCCATGTGAATTTTAGAGTTGTTCCAGTTTGTTAAAGAACGCTGTAGTATTTTGATATGGAGTGCATTAAATTTGTAGACTGCTTTAATGAGTTTGGCCATTTTGACAATATTCATTCTACCTGGGCAAGAGCATGGGATGAGTTTCCATTTGTTAGTGACCTCAGTTTCTCTTAAGAGTGTCTTGTAGTTTTCAGAATAGAGGTCTTTCACTTCCTTGGTTAGGTTTTATACCTAGGTATTTTATTCTTTTTGATGCAATTGTGAATAGAATTTTTTTCCAATTTCTCTGTCTCCAAGTTCATTGTAAGTGTATAGGAAAGCAGTAGATTTTCTGTGTATTAATTTTGTATCCTGTAACTTTGCTGAATTCAGATATTGGTTCTAGTAGGTTTGGGGTGGAGTATTTAAGTGTTTTTATGTACAATATCATGTCATCTGCAAACAGGACAATTTGATCTGACCTCTTCTTTACCAATCTGGATTCCTTGTATTTCTTTGTTCTGTCTAATTGCTGTGGCTAGGTCCTCCAGTACTATGTCGAATAACAATGGGGAGAGTGGGCATCCCTGTCTTGTTCCCAATCTTAGTAGTAAAGCTTTCAGCTTCTCACCGTTAAGTATGATGTTGGCTGTGGGTTTGTCATATATGGCCTTTGTTATGTTGAGGAACTTGCCCTCTCTAGCCATATTGTTGAGAGTTTTTATCGAGAATGGATGTTTAATTTTGTTGAACACTTTCACAGTGTCTGTGGAGATGGTCATCTGGTTTTTGTCTTTCTGTTTGTTGATGTGGTGGATGATGTTGATGGATTTTCGAATGTTGTACCATCCTTCCGTCCCTGGGATGAATCCTACTTGGTCATGGTTTATGATCCTCTTGATGTTTTTTGAATTCTGTTTGCTAATATTTTGTTGAGTATTTTTGCATCTATGTTCGTCAGGGATGTTGGTCTGTAGTTTTCATTTTCTGTGGAGTCTTTGCCTGGTTTTGGTATTAGAGTGATGCTGGCTTCATAGAATGAGTTTGGAAGTTTGCCCGCCTCTTCTATTTTTTGGAAAACTTTAAGGAAAATTGATATTCTGTCTTCTGTGTATGTCTGATAAAATTCTGTGGTAAATCCACCTAGCCCGGGGGTTTTTCTCTTGAGTAGTTTTTTGATTACTGATGCAACTTCGTTGCTAGTAATTGGTGTCTTTAGATTTTCTCTTTCTTTCTTGGTCAGTCTTGGAAGGTTGTATTTTTCTAGGAAGTTGTCCATTTCTTTGAGGTTTCCAGCTTGTTAGCATCCAGATTCTCATAGTATTCTCTAATAATTCTTTGTATTTCGGTGGGGTCCGTCGTGATTTTTCCTTTCCTATTTCTAATTCTGTTGATGTGTATAGAATCTTCTTTTTCTCTTACTAAGTCGGACTAGGGGCTTATTTCGTTTATTTTCTGAAAGATCCACCTCTTCATTTCATTGATTTTTTCTATTGTTTTATTCTTCTCAATTTTATTTATTTCTACTCTGATTTTTATTATGTCCTTTGTTTTGCTGACTTTGGACTCATTTGTTCTTTTTCCAGTTTCAATAATTGTGAATTTAGACTATTCATTTGGGATTTTTCTTCCTACTTTAAATAGGCCTGTATTTCTATATACTTTCCTCTTAGAACAGCCTTTGCTGTGTCCCGCAAAAGTTGGGGCTTTGTGGTGGTGTTGTCATTTGTCTCCAAATATTGCCTGATCTCTTTTAAATTGGTCATTATCCATTGATTATTTAGGAGCACGTTGTTAAGCCTCCATGTGTTTGTGAGCCTTTTTGCTTTCTTTGTACAATTTATTTCTAGTTTTACACTTTTGCGGCCTGAGAATTTGGTTGGTAAAATCTCTACCTTTTTGAATTTACTGAGGTTCTTTTTGTGGCCTCATACGTGGTCTACTCTGGACAATGCTGCATATGCACTTGAGGAGAGTGTGTATGGGTGTAGAGTTCTATAGAAGTCTGTTAGGTCCTTCTGTTCTAGTGTGTTGTTCAGTACCTCTGTGTCCTTAGTTTCTGTCTGGTGGTGATCTGTCCTTTGGAGTAAGTGGTCTGTTGAAGTCTCCTAAAATGAATGCATTGCATTCTCTTTCCTCCTTTAGTTCTGTTAGTATTTGTTTCCCATATGCTGATACGCCTGTGTTGGGTGCATGTATATTTGTAATGGTTATATCCTCTTGCTGGAATGACCTCATTCTCATTACATAATGTCCTTCTTTATTGCTTTTTACTTTCTCTGTTTTGAAGTCCATTTTGTCTGATACTAGTACTGCAACACCTGCTTTTTTCTCCCAGTTGTTTGCATAAAATATGTTTTTCCATCTCTTGACTTTTAGTCTGTGTATGTCTTTGGGTTTGAGGTGTGTGTCTGTTAAGCAGAATATAGATGGGTCTTGCTTTTTTATCCATTCTGTTACTCTGTGTCCTTTGATTGGTTTATTCAATCTGCTTACATTTATGGTGAATATTGAAAGATATGTATTTATTGGCATTGCAGGCTTTAGATTTGTGTTTACCAAATGTTCAAGGGTAGCGTCTTTACTACCTGTCTTACAAACTTCCTTATTAAGCTATTATACACACAGTCTGATGATGATTTCTCTCCCTTCTTATTCCTCCTCCTCCATTCTTTATATGTTAGGTGTTTTATTCTGTACTCCTTGTGTTTCCTTTGACTGCTTTTGTGCGTAGTTGATTTTATTTTTTGTGTTTAGTTAGTGTTTGGTTGGTGTGCTTTCTTTGCTGTGATTTTATTTTCTGTGGTGACATCTATTTAGCCTTAGGAGTGCTCCCATCTAGAGCAGTCCCTCTAAAATACCCTGTAGAGGTGGTTTGTGGGAGGCAAATTCCCTCAACTTTTGCTTTTCCAGAAATTGTTTAATGCGTCCTTCATATTTAAATGATAATTGTGCTTGATACAGTATTCCTTGTTCTAGGCCCTTCTGTATCATTGCATTAAATATATCATGTTGTTATCTTCTGGCCTGTAAGGTTTCTGTTGAGAAGTCTGATGATATCCTGATGGTTTTCCTTTGTAGGTGACCTTTTTTCTCTCTCTGGCTGCCTTTAAAACTCTCGCCTTGTCCTTGGTCAATGCCATTTTAATTATGCGTCTTGGTGTCCTCCTCCCTGGGTCCCTTGTGGTCTTCCAAGGTCTGAGAGACTATTTCCTCCCCCAGTTTTGGGATGTTTTCAGCAGTTATTTCTTCAAAGGCACCTTCTGTCCCTTTTCCTCTCTTCTTCTTTTGGTACCCCTTTAATGTGGATATTGTCCCATTTGGCTTGGTCACACAGTTCTCTGAATGGTCTTTCATTCCTGGAGATCCTTTTATCTCTCTCTGCCTCAGCTTCTCTGTGTTTCTGTTGTCTGCTCTCTGTTCCATTAACGGTCTCTGGCACCCCAGCCAGTCTGCTCTCAAGTCCTTCCAGAGATTGTTTTATTTCTGTATTCTTCCTCCTAACTTGATCCTTTAGCTCTTGCATATTTCTCTGCAGGTCCATCAGCATGGTTATGACGTTAATATTGAATTCTTTTTCAGGGAGTTAGGTTAAATCTATCTCTCCAGGCCCTCTCTCGGGCACCAAGAGTAATTCTGGACTGCACCAAATTCCTCCGCCTTTTCATGGCGGTAGAGGAAGCTGTAGGCAGGTAGCGCTTGTGTCACAAAGTCCTCTCCTGCTTGTTGGTCACCTTGCCCTTCTCCGCTGCCTGTGCCGGTTACCCACACACCAGGAGCAGCTTCTGGTTTTATTTCCTGAGCTGCTGCAGGCGGTGCAGCCATCGGGGCATCCCCGGGCCCTGCGGGGAGAGGCAGGCACACTGGGTGTGCTCTCCTGCGATAACGGCTACCCTTCACACCCTGTCCCAGCTTCCTCTGTCTGTGCCGGGCTGCCACATGCCGTGGAGCCTCTGAGTCTGTCCCCGGTGGCTGTGGAGGAGGCCCTGGGCAGCTGCTGTGGGCGCAGCTACTCTCAGGCTGCTCCCCTGCTGTGGCAGGACCACTCGGGAAGGGTAATTGACAGGAGGCTGTTTAACCACCATGAGGGGCTTCAGAACTGCACTTCTGCTCAGAGTGTTAGTGTTTATGGTGCCTGAAGTTCCCCAGGATACCCAGCTGCTGGTCTGAGTGTGGCTGGATGCTGTGAGGCCTCTTTCTCTTTACGTCTTTCAAAAAGCACTCGCTTTTCTTTTGTCCCTAGGGCACCAGCAGTGGCAACCTGCTCACATGTTTTACTGTTGCGTTTCCCTAATATCCAGCACACCATGTACTGTGTGTCTGTGCTCCCGGTGAGGATGACTAGGGCTTGGTATTTAGCATACCTGGGCTCCCTCACCCTCCTCACTCCAACTCCT
The DNA here is from genome assembly GCF_030020395.1 of Manis pentadactyla. Classification (NCBI taxonomy): domain Eukaryota; kingdom Metazoa; phylum Chordata; class Mammalia; order Pholidota; family Manidae; genus Manis; species Manis pentadactyla. The sequence continues at coordinate 4,425,416 of NC_080039.1, read as the reverse complement.
CTCCTCCCGCTGGTGGGCGGGGGTTGGTGGAGTGCTCAGCTCCTGCCGGTCCTCAGCTTGTATCTTACCCCCTTCATGAGGCGCTCGGTTCTCGCAGCTGTAGATGTAGCCTTACTGTTTGTTGTACTGTATCTTCTGGCCTCTCTTTTAGGAATAGTTGTATTTGTTGTATTTTCAAAAATATATATGGTTTTGGGAGGAGATTTCTGCTGCCCTTCTGTCGCCACCATCTTGGCCCCTCCTCTGAGATGAAGCTTTTTTAATATTAGTGGTCATTTTGTAGTGATTTATTAGTATTTAGATTAAAACATGAATGATTTTAACTTTCTACATAGTCTTTGAAAAATAACAGTTAGCCTGTATTGGTACAGAGTCAAGTAATAATCTCCTTTGCTTGTGTGACTTAAGTGTATTTCATGTGTTACTTTGTGTAGTAAGAGTGTTGGATAAATGTATCAAGCTTAATTAAAGACACAACTATATTCAACTGTAAGTTTCTCATCAGATCCTAAATTGGGTGTTTTTTTGTAACAGATACGTAGTGTTGGACGAAGCTGATAGAATGCTGGATATGGGATTTGAACCTCAGATACGTCGTATAGTTGAACAAGGCAGTATGCCACGGAAGGGTATTCGCCACACCATGATGTTCAGTGCTACCTTTCCTAAGGGAATACAGGTGTTGTTTTTTTAGAAAAAATACAACTTCCTTTTTTAGAACGTATTTGTTAATAAGTACTTGAGTGTCTTCAGACACTTAAAAAGTTAGAGTAATAATACTTCAGGCTTTTATTTTTCCCTTTTTTCAGTGGCTTGCTCATGATTTCTTGGATGATTATATCTTCCTGACGGTAGGCAGAGTTGGCTCTACGTCTGAAAGCATCACGCAGAAGGTAGTTTGGGTGGAAGAGTCAGACAAACGGTCATTTTTGCTTGACCTCTTAAATGCAGCAGGTAAGGTGAATTATAAGTAGTGTCAGCTAGGTGTAAGAAAGACCAGTTTGGCTCTCCTTAGCCTCTACCTTGTCTTTCACTTACCTTCTTAAGTGTTAAGTTTTTATTAGCTCCATGTGCTTGTTTACCTAGCACAAAATGAAAGCCAGTTAATATTTAGAAAAGGTAATTACACCTGTTGCTGTTAGTAAACAAAATCTTACATACAATTTTTCAGGGAAGGATTCACTGACGTTAGTGTTCGTGCAGACCAAGAAGCGTGCCAGTTCTCTCGAGGATTTCTTATCCTGTGAAGGATATGCTTGTACCAGTATTCATGGAGATCGATCACAGAGGGATAGAGAGGAGGCCCTTCACCAGTTCCGTTCAGGAAAAAGCCCGATTCTAGTGGCTACATCCGTGAGTACATTTTTGTTTTTGGGTTATGCATGTTTGACTATTGCTTTCTTTTAACAAAAGTTATTTTTCAGGTGGCAGCAAGAGGATTAGACATTTCAAATGTGAAACATGTAATCAATTTTGACTTGCCAAGTGATATTGAAGAATATGTACATCGGATTGGTCGTACAGGACGTGTAGGAAACCTTGGTAAAGTGTTTTAGTTTGACACAGAATCTGAAATACTAGAACCTTTATTTTTAAGGGAAGGTTGGACATGACATCAATCAGGTGTCAGATAACAGTTATTTGTATTCCAGTTTAACTTGAATTATAACGTCACATTTTTGAGTTGTGGTTATTCTGCATATAAGTAAAAACACTGAGCAACTTCACAGGAATCCAGGCATTATATACATATTTGGACTCTTGTAGGCCTTGCCACCTCATTCTTTAATGAAAGAAATAGAAATATCACAAAGGATTTGTTGGATCTACTTGTTGAAGCTAAACAAGAAGTGCCATCTTGGTTGGGAAACATGGCTCATGAACACCACTGTAAGGGCAGCAGTCATGGACATTCTAAGAGGTACGGATTGTTTCCAGCCTTCTTATTTTTCTCTATGGGGGTTAAGTAAAATACTGTGCACAATTCGCATACTTGGATAAGGGATGGCCTTAGGAAGGCTGAAGTGGAGTCAAAAATGTTGATGTTAACTGCTCAGGTCTTCAGGAACACTATTTGAGGAATTGACCACATTGGAAACTGGTTTGAAAAATCAGAAATAGTGGGTCTATGGACAGGAATTGTCATTTTATTGAATTTCTTGTTCATTAAAAGAATTTTTCCTTTTAATAGTAGATTCAGTGGAGGATTTGGTGCCAGAGACTATCAACAAAGTAGAGTTTCCACCAGTTCTGCCTTTAGTAGTAGTCATGCAAGCAGCAGCCACAGTGGTGGAGGTGGTGACAGCAGCAGCAGAGGATTTGGTGGAGGTAACATAATTTTTTCCATTTCATATTTTTGGCAAAGACTTCTTTTTTTCAAAGAATAAATTAGTGGAGAAATTTAATTTCTAAAGAACACAAAATCCAATTCTGTAGCTATCTTTTACAACGTTTATATTTAAAGTACTTGAGAAGAAAACTTACTTAAAAGTGCTGGCTGAATTTTTTTTTAATATCTCTTGACAGCTGGTTATGGAGGCTTCTACACTAGTGATGGACATGGAGGAAATTACAGCTTCCAGGGTGTCAGCTGCTGGGGCAATTGAATCTGCTTTACAACAAAGTCATCCTTGTAAACAACCTCATCTGGAAACCACATGTATCTTAGCCAGAACATATCGTGTAGCTTTAAGAACTGCTGTCCAGTTACCAACTGTGATTGTCCTGAAAATTCAACGGAGCTCAAAGACACAAGAAGAAAACAGTAGTCAACAGTCTATTAATAAAGTTGATTTAAAGATTTAATTGATGTAGCTTAGATTAACCCCCCCTCCTGCTTATTCCCACCCCAAACTGCATTTATACTTTTTTGACTAAGGATCGTTTGTTAATTGTGACTTAAACTTAGGACAACTTACTGTTTTGATGTCCTTTTGGCTCACTAATGCCCAAAATGTCAATCGTTCAAATAAAGATACTGAAGTTGGGCTAAAATCAAACCTTGGCACACAGGTCTAATGATGTCACTTAGCAGGAATCATCAATTTGATATAAATGTAAAGGAAAAAACTTGGGCAGTAGCTTGTGTTGAGACATTTTCATAAAGGAAGACTGGGAAGAAGAACATCTTAGTGCTGAATTAGTTCAAAATGTGGCGAATTGTACTAAGTGATTTGCTCACTCTATTCTGGTTTGGCATTTAGAACTTTTGAGCCATTGCAGCTATGTTGAGGTGGCAAGTACAAATGTATCCATATATATTTCAAAACATTCTTCAAGCATTTTGCAAGTAATACAACTCCTCTTGTAACGTTTAGGGTAAAGTCAGGCAAATGTGGGCATACTATTAGGAAAAGTGAAGAGGTTTGATAACAAGTGCTTGGAGGGGATTTCATCTTAATTAGATGTTTTTGATGCTGGCCATGCATGAAATTTAAATAGTAGATGACTGACCCATGGCAATTTACCAGTCCTCTTTATGGGTTAGAATTTAGTCTTTAATGCATGCTAGTGTTGATGTTTCTTGGTCAAGAGGATATAAGCAGGATTATACAGCAGGCTTTAATACAGACTCACATTAGTCTGTTAAAACTGCACTGAAATGTTAAAATGGCTTACTTTTGTAGACTTTGTAGATTAGAGTAATAAACAAATCCTTGAGATCAAAGAGGATGAAAATATGTACTCTACTGCACAAGGTGTCATTTCTCTATACTGCAGTTGTATTCTTAGTTGCATACAATTCCATTATATTTATAACCTCTTTCCTAACTTGGCCAAAGACAATTGTCCATCCCTAAAAATACCTCTGCCACTTTGAACTCTCTGCTAATTTTGTGTCTGGAATGCAGCAATCTTTGCCAGTTAATCTTGATGATGGCATAATGCAAAAACATCATAAAGTGCAGGAGATTTCAAGCATATTGTGCCTTGTAAAACATAAGTAGTATAGGCATTTGTTATGGTGCTATTACACTTAGTGTAGAGGTTTAGACTCTTGTACATTTTCACCATAACTTTCTACAAAGTTCTTACTGCAGTCAGAGAATTTTATATATGCGTCTTGTGTGCGTGTTCTAAAATTCCAATCTTATTCTGTCTCTTGGACATGGTTGAAGGCAGCTTATTAACTATACATTCTAAAATGTTATTTGGAACCACAGAGTGGTCGTTGAAATCTATTTGCACACAATAGATTTTAGATACTTTTTGTTGCTAGTTTGTGTAATATTCATTGAATATTTTGAAACATAATTTATTTTTTGTAAGCCTAAATGTGTTCTTAGAAAGTTTAGAGAAACTTGACCAGAGGACAGTATGAAAAACACTGGCACTTAAATGTTGAACATCACTGTATGTGAAAATGTGTTTCAGGGTAGTATGAGCTTTTAATGTTAAGTTTTATTAAGCTTGACTCAGATTAATCATTGGCAGTGTAGCTAGCCAATGATTTCTTGACAATATTTAAGGACAAATGGGCAACTTGAAATTAAAATATGCCAAGGTTTTGATATACTTAAAATATTCATGAAACATTTGTGAACACTGGTGTGAAGTATCCACATTATCAAAAGGTTCTCTTAGTTTTGTTAAGGTATATGTTTGGTTTGGTTTCTAGTAACTAGCATATTTGCAATCCTCAAACATGGTTATCTTTGGTAGTCCCATAATGAGTGAATTTTCCAATGTTCTGTCCACCAGGAATATTTTCACTTTTAACAAATGTGAAACTTAGCAAACTAAAAACAAATGTTGTTGGTAAAACATTTAAACTTTCTAAATGGAGACATTGGACTTCATGTCACTGTAAGATTATTAGTGCTAATTGTATTTGTTTTAGGTGCTACCACTGCATGTGCTGGATTTATTCTGTTTTTATTAAAGTGAAAAGTTGAACTCAGCCTTTTTGTTTTCAATGGTGACTTAATGAGGTAGAAATGAAATTGTACTCTAAACGTGAAGAATTGAAAGTCAGATTTCTTGGTACTATGCCAAAGCTATTTGTGAAATAGTGCTAGCTCATGAAGCCAGAAGCATTTGTGCTCCTTAATGTTTGGGTAAATGATGGTGGAATTTAGGTTGGAATATAGAGAAGAGGATCTTCATTGTAAGTCACAGAAATATGAAAAGCCCATATGTGTAGTGTGTATTCCATGGATCTAGTTAAGGATCAAGAAATAGATGGACCCTGTTAAGTGACAGCAGAAATGGCATAGGTGTCCAGTCTACACAATATCATCTATTTCTGTTCTATGATCATCTATTATTACAACACAGTAATGCAGGCAGCCACTAACAATTAACAGATGAAAGAGCAAATCAGTTAAACATAAATCATAAAAGGCTACAAATCTTTTTTTTTAAGGTAGAGAATCTCAGTGTCCTTTCTGTCCTGATGGAACGAACATCCCATCTCTATAGAGGGCAGGGTGAGCGCATTACGGATAAATGACAGTGTATGGTTGGTTTTTTTGTTAGTACCTTTTTGTAAGTGAAACATTTATATTCTATGTTTTTTCTAAATTTTAGTATCGTTAATCTACAACTATGAGGGACTTGATGTTTAATAGACTCCCTCTATCACCAAGTCCCCCCAATGAACCCCATTACAGTCAGTGTCCAGCATAGTAAGATGCTGTAGAATTACTACTTGTCTTCTCTGTGTTGCGCAGCCCTCCCAGTGCACCCCTGCCAACATAATACGTGCTAATAATAACGACCACTTTCTTTCTTTTCAACATATCCTTCCCTTCAACCCATCACCCCACTCACTTTCCTTTTCATAAGTGTTAGTCCATTCTTGGGTTATATGAGTCTGCTGAATTTTGTGCCTTCGGTTCTTTGCTTGTACATATACTCCGCATATGAGTGAAATCATTTGGTACTTGTCTTTCCATGCCTGGTTTATTTCACTTTGCATATACCCTCTAGCACCGTCCAGGTTGTTGGCAAAGATAGGATTTGATTTCTTCTTACGGCTGAATAATATTCCATTGTGTATATGTACCACATCATCTTCATCCATTCATCTACTGATGGACTCTAGGTTGCTTCCATTTCTTGGCTATTGCATATAGTACTGTAATAAACATAGCGGTGTGTATGACATTAAAACTGGGCTTCTGCATTCTTAGGGTAAATTCATAGGAGTGGAATTCCTGGGTCAAATGTTATTACTATCTTGAGTTTTTTTGAGGAACCTCAATACTGCTTTTGACAACGGTTGAACTAATATACAGTCCCACCACCAGCAGTGTAGGAGAGTTCTCCTTTCTCCACTATGTCTCCGTTTGTCTTTTGGATGGCTGTGATCCTTAACAGGTGTGAGCCTATATCTCATTGTGGCTTTAATTTGCATTTCTCGTGACTAGCAATGTACAGCATCTTTTCATGTGTCTCTTGGCCATCTGAATTTCTGTGGAGAACTGTCTGTTCAGCTCCTCTGCCTATGTTTTAATTGGATTATTTGCTTGTTTGTTGAGGTGCATGAACTCTTTATATATTTTGGATGTCAACCCTTTATCGTATCTGTCATTTATGAATATATCCTCCCATAAGGTAGAATGCCTTTTCTATTGGTGCTGTCCTTTGCTGTACAGAAGGTTATCGGCCTGATGTAGTCCTGCTTGTTCATTTTTGCTTTTGTTTCCCTTGCCCAGGGAGATATGGTCATGAAGAAGTCATTTGTGCTTATGTCCAGGAGATTTTTGCATATGATTTTCTCCAAGAGTTCTATGGTATCATGCTTTACATTCAGGTCTTTGATCCATTTCGAATTTACTTTTGTGTATGGGGTTACACAGTGGTCCGGTTTCATTGTGGCACATGTATCTGTCCAGTTTTGCCAACAGCAGCTGTTGAAGAGGCTGTCATTTCCCCATTGTATGTCCGTGGTTCCTTTCTCGTGTATTAATTGACCATAAATATCTGGACTCTCTTCTGTTTCTTCCATGGTTTCTCTTACTTGTTGTTACTTCTGTGAGATAAAACATTGTCTGGAGTCCCAGCTCTTGGTGTGCAGTGGACAGGGGTCACTTTTTTGTATGGCTTGTGGTGGTCTGATTGTGTGAGCAGTTTGCTTCATCCATGCCTCTGTGATCACACAAGTCACTGCTGGGGTTACTGTGGGTGGGGCTGACCTCCAGTTGGCCTGCAGCAATGGCAGGGACTGCTGCGCAGAGGCATGCAGAACCTGGATCCCCTGGGAAGGAAGGAGCTCCTAGGGCTGGTTCCTACAGGCATCTCCCCAGTTGGGCTGAAACAGCTGAGAAAACGTGGACGTCCTCACTGCCTACCTTGCCCAAAACTCTTGACACTAGTGCTGGGCCAAGTGGGTTGTCTTCTGGCCACCTACAGATTCCGGGCTGTGTTGCAAGCAAGGCGGATGGAACATCTGGGCCTACCGAGAGTTCCTGACCTGTGGGACCTACTTTAGATTGGGGAGGTGTCTGTCACCTCTCTTTCTCATCGTTACCCTTGCCCCCTGGCACGCCTTCACTGCTGGAAAGTCTTTTCAAACTACCCACCTTGATGTTTTGTCAGGCGCTGGCAGGTCCTGACTGCTTTCCACAACTGGCTGGAATCTCAGCTACCCGGAGCACTCTGCATTTTTGTTGTCCAGCCCCACTAATCACCAGAGTATCGTGTCATGTGGGCTTGTGCTCTTGAAGCAGATATTCAGTGATTTGGGCTCCTTTCCTCTCCCTGCTCTGTTCTTGTTCCTCCCACATGTATGCTGGTGTGGGAGGAGGTCTTAGGTTCTGCTGGGTCTCAGCTTTGCCACTTTACCCTTTCTGTAATGTCTTCTCTTCCCCAGATATAGGTAGTTCTGCACTCTAGGTCATTTTCAGTCTGGTGGTTTTTCACGGTTTATGTTTTTGGGGGAGGGGGATTACACTTTGTCTTAAATTTTCTGCCATCTTTTTCCTTCACTAGAGTCATTATACTGTTAGAGGATAAAGAAGACACTTCAGAAGGGACTGAGCATTGGGGTCTCAGAGTTGGGGTGAGGGGAGATGGCATAGAACTGTGCAGCACAGTAGTAGGAATTAATTTACAGAAGGGGGACAGTAGATGATAAAGAACTGAGAAAAGAAAGGGGAGGGGTATGATTCTGGCTGACATAAGTACCAGACACCTTGGACGTGGGGAGTGTAACAAATGAACTCCGTTGGCACCAGGTGATGAGATAGCAAGGATTGGATTCTGGATAAATTGATTTAGGATTCTTGGTAAAACTGAACAGCCCACAAACAGATGAGCCTAACACTTTACGTCTAGTGGGAAAAGAGGGTTTGGTCGAGCATAGAATTTTGTCAGCTATTATGATTTATGCTGGATGTGTATATTTCTGCTGCTTGCATTCTAAAGTGACATTGCTAGATTGTATTTCCTTGTTCTCAGTAGATACTGTTAGTTTCTACACCTACTGTTTTAGAATTCTCCCGCAGCTGTCTGAGGGATGTGATGTATTAACATTAGTTGTATCATTTTTAGTATCTCAGATACGGAAAGGTGTGTATTGAAGTATTTTTAAATGTGTTTTCTTACTAATGAGAGCACTTGAACTATTTTGCTCAGTTCATGTAGTCAGAAAGTAGTTGATCTCATCAGGGAAGTACTGTTACTTAAAGCTAAAGTGACATGATAACTTGTGAATTGTCTTTCCAGAAAAAAGATACGGTAAGAGAAATTTGATGAGCACAACGTTGATAATTTTTTGTTGTTGGTATCGTTCATCTGCAATTACATGAGCAACATTATGGTTACTAGACTCCCCCCATCACCAAGTCCCCCCCACAAACCCCACTACATTCAGTGTCCCTCAGCGTAGGAAGATGCTGTAGAATCACTACTTGTCTTCTCTGTTTTGCACAGCCCTCCACGTACCTCTGTACCCAAATAACACATGCTAATCGTAATGTCCCCTTTCTTTTTGTTTCCCCCTCATCCGTCCCTTCCCAACCATTCTCCCCAGTCCCTCTCACTTTCATAACTGTTAGTCCATTCTAGAGTTCTGTGATTCTGCTGCTGTTTTGTTCCTTCAGTATCTTCTTTGTTCATATACTCCACATATGAGTGAAATCATTGGGTACTTCTCTTTCTCCGCCTGGCTTATTCCACTTTGCATAATACCCTCTAGCTCCATCCATGTTGTTCGACATGGTAGGATTTGATTTCTTCTTATGGCTGAATAATATTCCATTGTGTATGTGTACAGCATCTTCTTTATCCATTCATCTACTGATGGGCACTGGGTTGCTTCCATTTCTTGGCTATTGTAAATAGTGCTGTGACAAACATTGGGGTGCATGTGTCTTTTTCAAACAGAGCTGCTGCATTCTTGGTGTATATTCCAAGGAGTGGAATTCCTGGGTCAAATGCTATTTCTAGTTTGAGTTTTTGAGGAACCTCCATACTGCTTTCCACAATGGTTGAACTAATTTACAGTCCCACCACCAGCAGTGTAGGAGGGTTCTCCTTTCTCCACTACCTCGCCGTTTGTCTTTTGGATGGCTGCGATCCTTAACTGGTGTTAGCCGCTATCTTATTGTGGCTTTAGTTGGCATTTCTGTGGTGCCTAGCGATGTGCAGCATATTTTCATGTTTCTGTTGGCCTTCTGAATTTCTTGGAGAACTGTCTGTTCAGCACCTCTGTCCATTTTTTAATTGTTTTATTTGCTTTTGGGTTGTTTTGGTGCATGAGCTCTTTATATATTTTGGATGTCAATCCTCTATTGGATCTGTCATTTATGAATATATCTTCCCATAATGTAGGATGCCATTTCTACTTGTGCTGTCCTTTGCTGTACAGAAGGTTTTCGGCCTGATGTAGTCCTGCTTGTTCATTTTTGCTTTCCTTTCTCTTGCCCAGGGAGATATGTTCATGAAGATGTCGCTCATGTTTATGTACAGGAATTTTTTGCATATGATTTTCTCTAAGAGTTTTTTGTATCATGACTTACATTTAGGTCTTTGATCCATTTCGAATTTACTTTTGTATATGGGCTTTCAGAGTGATCTGATTTCATTCCCTCACATATAGCTGTCCAGTTGTTCCCAAAGCAGCTGTTGAAGAGGCTGTCATTACCCAATTGTATGTCTGTGGTTCCTTTATTGCATATTGATTGACCGTATATATCTGGACTCTCTATTCTGTTTCTTCCATGGTTTCTCTTACTTGATGTTACTTCTGTGAGATAAAACATTGTCTGTAGAGGAGCCAAGATGGCGGCGTGAGTAGAGCAGTGGAAACCTCCTCCCAAAACCACATATATTTTTGAAAATACAACAAAGACTACTCTTCCTAAAGAAGAGACCAGAAGACACAGGACAACAGCCAGAACACATCCACACCTGCAAGAAACCAGCGCCTCACCGAGGGGGTAAGATATAAGTCGTGGCCTGGTGGGACCCGAGTGCCCCACACCCCAGCTCCCGGTGGGAGGAGAGGAGTTGGAGCGTGGAGGGGGAGGGAGCCCAGTACTGCTAAATAGCCAGCCCTAGCAATCCTCACCAGAGCGCAGACACAGTGCATGCATGGGGTCCTGGATAATAGGGAAACAGGTCAGTAAGACCTGTGAGCGGGTCCCCGCAACCAGCGCCCTGGGGACAAAGAAAAGCGAGGGGTTTTTGGAAGTCTTAAAGGGGCAGGGACCCCAAAGCTGGATGGAAGCATCCTGGGACACTTAATCTAGCTGTAGGGAATCTGGGGAACCCTGGGCACTCTCACACCCTGGGCAGCAGGGAGCAGGGAGGCCCCTCACGGAGATAAATAGCCTCCCGGCCGTTCCCTCTCCAATGCAGCTCCACCATTTCGGAGCAGAAGTCTGAGGCAGGCTACACCCAAAGGAACAGCAGAGATAAACTCCATAGCAGCTGGGCATGAATCAGAAGCCCGGTCTGCATGCAGCTGCCCCACACAAACTACTAGATGTCACTGTTCTCCAGGAGAGGAAAGCCACAAACCAACAAGAAGGGAAGTTCTTCCAGCCGTCACTCATGCCAGCTCTGCAGACTATTCCTATCACCATGAAAAGGCAAAGCTACAGGCAGACAAAAATCACAGAGACAACACCTGAAAAGGACACAGACCTAACCAATCTTCCTGAAAAATAATTTTAAAATAATTGTAAACATGCTGACAGAGATGCAGAGAAATATACAAGAACTAAGGGATGAAGTCCAGGGGGAGATTACAAACGTCCAAAAGGAGATTACAGACACCCGGAAGGAGATTACAGAAGTGAAACAGTCTCTGGAAGGATTTATAAGCAGAATGCATAAGGTGTAAGAGGCCATTGATGGAATAGAAACCAGAGAACAGGAACACATAGAAGCTGACATAGAGAGAGACAAAAGGATCTCCAGGAATGAAACAATATTAAGAGAACTGTGTGACCAATCCAAAAGGAACAATATCCGTATTATACACGTAC